>NW_024080735.1:798535-1462082 GCF_003009895.1 Hyaena hyaena | reverse complement strand
ACCTGGGAGGATTTGTTTTTCAAGTGTATGTGAGCCGCGTCTTTGTGGGACAGCCCCCCCCCCTCCCCGGCGCCCCGCTCTGACGGACACTCCTGGGCAGAGCACCAGCCCGGGAGGATAGTCACCTACAAGTGTTCCGCCGGAGCAGAGGGGCCGGGACGCTTAGAGGGAAGCAGTGCAGGAAGACTGGTGGGAGTGGAGGAGCGGGACACCCTGTTGTCATTTCAAGGCCCCCTTGTAAGAGCAGAAGGCCTGCCACCAACTGCCCCAGGCCCCCGGATTTGGCCCAGGACTAAGCCATTGTCTGTGAAAAAGGGACATCTGATGTGCAGATACATGCAGGTGGCCTTGCCTGCCTAAACTGGGGTGGAGGTGGACAGCGACCTGGGCCATAACCCACAGGGCTGTGTGCCCAAAGGAAACCTTCCCCGGGTGAAAGATGGGGTGGGTGGTAGGGGTGCCCTAGAGGGCCCCGCTGAGCTCTGGGCCAGCCCATCTGTGGTTCTGGATTCATAGATTTGTTGGGGGGGAGGGGGGGCACTCCTAGAAGTGACTTCAGTGTTCTGATTCTCTGGCAAAACGAACGGAGCTGAGCAAGAAAACACCGAATCATAAACACAAACATGTAAAGTGATGAGGAAAGTCTCAGGGATTGAACTATCTGATGAGAGGAACTACATTTGATCAATCTTTCCAGCTCTCAAAGACACACACACTTCGAAAGATTGCACTTTGTTCCCTGAGGAAAAGGATTAGTAAGAAAACAGATTTTGTAAATGCGAGCAGAACATATTACTGAGACCAGAAGCAAGCTGACAGCAGCAGGAGGAAATAACTCGTGACTGTTTGGAACCTACACCATAGTAAATTTGCTATTTTTAGTAGAGCGAGAAAGAGAGTGATTTTTGATGCTGGATTTATTTTAATTTCAAAGATTGACCTAGTAGAATTTCCGTGCGAACGTACTGTCTGGATGTGAGGCCCTCCCCTGGCCCAGGGCCTCGGGACCACCTTGTCTGGAGCTGATAGTTTCTGTCTTCTGATACATTGTAAGGTGGTTAGTATGTCCGTCCTGGGTCTTCGTTTATTTGACCGGTCGGTTACAACATGTCTTTGGAGATGTTGTACTTTGCTAAACTTCTGAGGAATTACATGGTAAAAATCGGAAGAACTTAACCCTAATTCTGGTTTCAAGAAGGCCTTTAGCTTGACATAAACGTAGGAAGGTGGCAGTTTAAAAATGCAAGTTTGTTGAGCCAAGCACATTGAAAAGCTCTTTCTTTCTTTCTCTTCCTCGTGAGCTTAGCTTGAAAGCCTCTGCAACTGTTTTTATGGACATGAGTTTATTTAGAAGGGTGAACCCTAAAGTTGGCCAGGTCTTTTTTACACTGTATCTCTCCTGCAGCCAGACTGTTGATCTCCTCATGCAAGAGTCAGGATGTCGTTTAGAACATCCTTCTGCTACCAAATTCCGAAATCATGTCATGGAAGGAGACTGGGATAAGGTAAAGTAGGGCATATAGAGCTGTGTGACTGCTGCTACAATTATATATTTGAATGTGCATTCTGTGACCTTTCTGTTTTTTTTTTTTTTATACCAATTTTTGCAGGCAGAAAATGACCTGAATGAACTAAAGCCCTTAGTGCATTCTCCTCATGCTATTGTGGTAAGAGGCGCACTTGAAATCTCTCAAACGTTGTTGGGAATAATTGTGGTAAATACACTTTTGTTCTTAGTTTCACATTCATGCTTATTTTAGTAGGTTATTGATAACTCTAGGCCTCTGCTACCTATGAAAAATAAAGTCTAAAAATTGTTAAATTTTGTAGAGTTAAGCTTGTAAACTGCGATGAGTGTTAATGATTTAAAGTTCTGAGTTTTATGTCTTGAAAATCATGTTTAATGTCTTAAACATCATGTTTAATAATTGTGTCATTTGAACCTAATAAGTTAAGCTTCTACAGCATGAATTGAAAGGTGCTCACGCTCTCAGTGCTATTAAGAACAGTTTTATATTTGTGGAATCAAAGATAAGCTCTGCTTTTCCATTATTTATACTGAACGTGCCAGCAAAGGAGATGTATCCTGTAACCCTCAGTAGCTGGTACATTATAATTGTCTTTTTTTTTTTTTTTTTTTTTTTTTTAAATCTTTGGGAGTAACAGTCAACTCAGGCCAACTCCCTTTGTGTGCTCGCCATTTTCCATTCCTGCCTTCCAGGTGTGGGAACTGACAGTGCCCAAGATGGTCCGTGGGTATTGGTCTGGTAGAGGCTTTGTGAGCAGATCTGACCACGGGCCCTCTGTTCACAGGCCTTCTTGCCCTGACGAGATCACCTTAGTGGTGGAACCAGCTCTCCCCTCTCTCAGTCTTCAGGAATCCTTTATTCTGAGAGGACTTTAATTCTTGTGTAGATGTCGGTGAGGGAGAGGAGGGGTCAGTTTTTCTAAGTGCTTGTGATTGGAAACCATGAAGAATCAGCTGCCGGCTGCTGGCCTTTTAACTTCTAGCTGATTCATTTGTTGTCAAAAGCAGTTTCCTGTCTGGTGGGGGAGGGAAGGAACACCAATAGGAAGTGAAGTAGAGAAACCAGCTGTTTGTTAAACATTAGTGACTACTGTTACCTTTTGATTTTTTTTTAAAATTAGGTCAAACATTAATCTTTCTGCCTTTGTAAACCTAATAGGGCCTCTTATTTTCGTTTTTGAGCTGTGTGTGTGTGCGTGTGTGAATCTTAATTACAATAGAGTTTTAAAATTCATAATACGATTTTACACAATAATATATAATACTAGGGAATGGACTTCAGGTGAATTAAAGGTACAGAATATGATCAAATGTGGATTAGTTTAAATTGGTGATCTAATATATATATATTTTTGCTTTCAGTAAATACTTAAATATTAATCAGATGATTGATAATAAGTTAACTCGTGAAATAATCAGTTCCGTGTCAAATATTAGAAATGAAAACACAGAAATGTCTATATTTAAAAGGATTATAAATTTTCCAGCAATTCTAAGTTTTCCCCAGTCATTGGTTTTATTTAAAAAAAACCAAAAAACTATATTTTAATTGAGTAGTTATTTTCTGGTAGAATGGAAGGTGACCCTAAAATAAAGACAAAAAATTACAAGTGTGTGAGTTTTGGGAGGATTATTTGCCTTTTGTAAGCTTGACTTCAAATTATATTTGTAATTTAGTAGTCCTATTTTAGAAGGCTCATTTCCTATTTTTTCTTACTTGTTTATAGAAAGTTCGGATTTAGGTAAAGACTGTCTCGTTTGAAATCTTCATTAGAAGCACCATGTAAACTCAGGAAAGTTAGTAATAGATAATGAGGAGGAATCCTTTCTTTTTACAGCCTGTTTAGTCTTTAGAACATTCTAGGATCTTATAAAAGATGAACCTTAAATCTCTGGCTGAGCTCATGCCACCAAACTCTTTAGGTATTTATACAAGAAAAGGGTTCCAGGTTTAAGATTCAGTTCAGCATTTTTTCACCCTTGGAGTTTGTGTTCAGATTAGCTCCTCTCTCCCACACCATCTCCAGAAGATCATCCAGTCCAAAGGTAGTTGTAATAATACCACAGGGGACAACTATTTGGAGCTTTCTTTTAGCATCGTTCTTCTAATTGTATGCCCAGACACATCTGATGACTTAGTCTAGGCTAAAATTGTATTTTACTTTTCAAAGTTTTCTTTAAAGTTTATTTTGGGAGAGAGAGAATGTGCGGGAGAGGCAGAGAGAGAGAGGAGGAGAGAGAATCCCAAGTAGGCTCTGCGCAGAGCCCGACTTGGGGCTCGAACCCACAAAACCACGAGATTGTGACCTGATCCGAAATCAAGAATCGAGTGCTTCACCCAACTGAATCACTCAGACACCCCTGTATTATATTTTTCTAACTCAGATTATTGACCCAATCTACTCACTGCATCCCCCTCACCTCCCCCCCCCCACCATATTTTTAAATGCTTTTCAGTCAGATGATACAAGAAATAGCAGAATTTGCTCTGAACTTTCTGGAAAGTGAGCTCATGAATCAACATTTTTCAGTTTTTCGGTTTGGGTTCAAGCATGTCCGGGGAGTTTCGGGTGGGCAGTAGCGGCCAGTAGCATGGGAGACTCGGTCTTAAAGTTTTCTGTATTTTTCAGTATCCAGAAATGTGCTTCAGAAAAGTGTTCAAATGCTAACTTGAGGCACAGAACTCAACTAGTGTATTTTAAAGTTAAATAGGGAGGGGTTTTGAAAGCCATGGTTTAAATAGAATTCATTTCCCCTTTCCTCTGAGTCACGGTTTAATTGCTACAACTTGGTTATAACCTTATTCCAGAGTTAGTCAGAAGAGCTCCTGAGTTCGCGAGGAGGCTGCCCGGGATAAGCAGACTTCCCATGCGGCTTCGGGGTTTTCCTTCCCCTCCGCATGTGGAACAGTTGTGCGGGGTGGGGTGGGGGGGCAAGGGTGCAGTGGCCTCAGTACTGGGTAGGATGGGGGGCGACGTGGGGGAGCAGTCTTTGACACACACACACACACACACACACACACACACCCCCCGCCCCCGAGTCCCTCGTCCATTTCATGCCTCTGTTAGGTGGTAGAGGGGAGAGAGGCACCCTGGCAGAAAGAATGACCCTGAGAAATGGCCCTGGGACAGCAGTGCTCTCTCCTGGGGGGCTCTTTAGGAGCCGGGAGAAGACAGAAAGGGGGAGCCTGTTTTCTCAGTCTCTTTCTTTCTTCATTTGAGAAGCTTGTGATCTTAAAACAAGAGAAGTTTAATAACGCTCTATCTCCAGCTCAGCAAACTAGTTTCACCTAATTTTTTAAAACTTTTTCAGTAAATAATCAACATCATTTGTGAACGATGTTAATTTTCTTGAAATTGTGTTTCCAGTTTTGGGAAGTAAAAGAACAGTATTACTCTCCATCCTCCTCATACGTGTCAAATACAAATTGAACTGATTTTTAGGAACATAAGTATTTTCTCTTCCAACCAAATTTCTGGCTGTGCTTGGCCAGTGGCGTGTCACTCACCATCCACGATACCAGGGTCTGATGCCCCTTTGAGGGTATTCTTTGTCTTGGCCTGGATAAATGTCTCCCAGAGAAGGTCTGTGCGCTGTCCGGCACGCCCTGTCCACAGGACATGTGCCCGTACTGGCCTCTGACGGCATCCTCCACCCGTGTCCCAGACTGCCTCTCCCCTTAGAGAAACGTGCCCTCGCGGGATCTTGGGGAGAAAATGAAGGGGAACTCCTGCTCGGGGCACTGACCCTACACACGTTGGAACAGGGGTGTGCCCAAGACCTAATGATGGATACCCAAAAAATAAAAATTCACCCTGAGTTTTAAAAAGTAATTTTCCCCAAATTTCCAGTTGATAAGAAAATTTAGTAAAGAAATAAGTATACGTACTGGCCTGATCCCTGTGGCATTTAAATGAAAAATTCTGCAGCTAAACACGATTCTCAGGTTTGAATTAGAAATACTTGGAAATGAAACTTGTAACGGCATATCGATAAATGGAAATCTATAAAATCTACATTTCATAGTGGTTTTTTTTCAGAAGATAAAATGATGAGACTGTCCAAGATAACTTCAAATATAAAATTTTTTAATTTTTAAGTTGTTTTTTTGGGTTTTGTCATGATGGACTTGAACGTATTTTTTTTATTTGACACAGAGAGGTTAACTTTAGGCTCCATGTACAACAGGACCCTTTTCAGGGCATCTTAGTAACTGGTCTGTTTCTGAAGCATCATCAGGCAGTTTAAGTGTAAAATTGGATAAGGGTATGAATTTTCTAGAGTTGTAAGAGCTTCTCTTACAGTTTGAAATTTTTTTCATCGTTCTTCAGTTACAGATTTAAGTTTTAGATTATCACATATGCCACGTATCTTATTAAAAGATGTGTTTAAATGGAGGCCTGATTACGTGACAGGGTTAGTTTTGTTTACTTTCGCTAGAAACCGTTTTTGTAAGCTTGTGCCTATGCCTTTTTTCTGAATACTGCCTAATGGAAAACCGTGTAGGGGCACCAAGGTGGCTTAGTTGGTTAAGCATCCAACTTCGGCTCAGGTCATGATCTCACGGTTCATGGGTTCAAGCCCCACGTTGGGCTCTGTGCTGACAGCTCAGAGCCTGGAGCCTGCTTCAGATTCTGTGTCCCCCTCACTCTGACCCTCCCCTGCTCATGCTCTGTTTCTCAAAAAAATAAATAAAGGTTAAAAAATCTAACGAAAAAAGTCATGTAGAGGGGTTCATTGTGCTCTTAACTCTGGGAAGAAATGATAAATTCTCCACACCATTTTTGGACAGCGGTGTATATATATTTAATATTTTCTAAGTAAGCCTCTTCCTGAAGAAGCAGCAGCTACAGTTTGGTTTTTTCTTTTAAGTAGATTTAAAATCTTTGCCACTGAGTTCCTTGGGGTCTCGAACATGACTGACATTCTCTGTGCCTGCACCATTCGGTGTGCTCAGGCACCACAGGTAGGGGTGAGGAGAGAGCCCTGCTAGGCAGGGGTCTTCACTTGTAAGAGAGTCTCACCTTGGCACTCAGAAGTTTCTTTTCTAAGTTTCTTTTCTAGCCAAAAAGCTGCTAATAAGATCATGATGATCACTTTCAAACATACAGTAATAAGAGTTAAGGGACAGTAAAAAGGATTAGAACCAAACTCATTCCAGAAAAAACTGAACATGAAAGTGCTTCATAGTAAGCTGGAAGTGGTTTGTCGTTTTGGGGAAAAGAGCTGAGAATTGTCTGCCTCGCACTTCAGGCAGTTACCAGTCCCCAAGTACAAAAATGGAATCCTTTTGCAGACATTTCAGCTCTGCCTTCTTTTTTTTTTTTAAGTTTATTTATTTATTTTGAGAGAGAGAGAAGACACGCAAGGGGCAGAAAGAGAGGGAGAAGGAATCCCAAGCAGGCTCTGCACTATCAGGGCAGAGCCGAACTCAGGGTTCGAACTCACGAACTCCGAGCTCATGACCTGAGCTGAAGTCAAGAGTCTTATGCTTAACTGATTGAGCCACCCACATGCACCTGCATTGTAGTTTTTTAAGTGATTCCTCTGTGAACCAGTTTTTCTTCCATCTTTTCAAAACTTGTCGCATAAAACCCCCTAATGCCCAATTATAAAAGTCAGGCTTTTATTTATTTTTTAATTTTTTTAATGTTTATTTTTGAGAGAGAGAGAGAGACAGTACAAGCAGGAGAGGGTCAGAGAGAGGGGGAGACACAGAATCTGAAGCGGGCTCCAGGCTCTGAGCTGTCAGCACAGAACCATGCGTGGGGCTCACAAGATCATGACCTGAGCTGAAGTCAGACGCTTAATTGACTGAGCCACCCAGGTCCCCCAAAAGTCAGGCTTTTAAAACAAATTTAGAATATTTGGAATAGTTCCTCATTTTCATAAAAGAAATAAAATTCTAGGTGAATGGTTTAAGGGCAGAGTTCGTGTTTTCCTGTGTTGATGCCTTGGGTACTAATGGTCTTACTTGATTTGAGATCGTGTGTTGAAAGCAGAGTTTTATTAAGATACGGAATTGCGCAAAGTCCTGTTTCGTCTGCTGTGACTGTGTTAACCCAAAATATTTGAGTCATCGTAAAGCTTTATAAAAGTTATTTTCAAAGGGCATAGTAGAATGGTTTCTACTGTTCTGTTTAGGCACAAACATTTTCTGAAACCTCCATCAACTTTTTTCCCCTGACCGCTGCTTTCTGTCATGTCAGAGGATGAAGTTTTTGCTGCTGCAGCAGAAGTACCTGGAGTACCTGGAGGACGGCAAGGTCCTGGAGGCGCTTCAAGTTCTGCGCTGCGAATTGACGCCCCTGAAGTACAACACGGAGCGCATCCATGTTCTCAGCGGGTAAGGAAGCTGGCCAGGCCGGGCCCCAGGCTTGGCAGGGGCCCTGTGCCAGGGCGCCACTTCCTGATGGTTTGCCCACGTCTGAATCTTGCTGAACCCTTCGACCACGGTGGTCTGGATAAACTCACTCAGTGTCCAAGCTGCTATTGTCATCGTGGGAAGCTCTGGGGGCAGAGCTGCTCCCTGTGGGCGAAAGAAAGACATGCGTGTTGCCATCTTGTGGTCTTGTGTGAGAACCCGCAAAGCGGCAGACGTTTCCATTAGCGTGGACGCACCCTGGACCCTGGCTGAGCCTCACTAGAGCCTCACATCAGTTGTATATGGCGGGGGGAGCGGGGGGCGGCCCCTGGGGCTTGCACCTGGCCCCCTGCGGTTCATGCACGCACTCCCGGCTGCGCCTTCATGTGCCGTCTGAGCGGGAGGCTCCCTGCTTCCCGGCGCATGTCTGTCTGCCTGCCTGATGTCCCCAGGGTGTCTCTGAGGTGTGTCAGGAGCTCAGGTGAACGCTCCCCACATTCTCCAGTCCTCCTGTTCCCCCCCCATCTCCTCTCACTTTCCTTCCTCCGTAAACCATAAGACCTTCTTCCCGCTTGTCCAAACTTGTCCGAGGTTCATCATTGCACATGTTTCACCCTTTCACTCTGCCGTGTGTTGGCCTGACTCTAAAACATAGCAGATCTGTCCTGTTCTCTCCATCTCCACCACTTCTACCCTAGTTAGTCCACAAATGGTTCTCCTAGAATATTCCCATAGCCTCCTTGTACGTCCCACGCTGTGTGCTCTTGCTTCCCTGGTGACACACAGTTCACGCAGCAGCCGGACAGACAGAAGTAAAACCGTACACGAAGTCATTTCTCCCTTTCTTAAAATCCAGAACCTCAGTCCAAGCCCACACGCTTGCTGACCCTCCCGGCCACCTTTTCCTTTATCCGTTCATTCCAGTGACAGGAGTGTGTTTTCCGCTCCTTAACTTGCCAGGCCACTCACACTGCCTGTTTCCTTTATTCTAGATGCTTTTCCTTTCATCTTTTCCTAGGGGCTACTCGTTGCTAGGGTCCCAGCCTGAATGTCCTCTCCTGAAACCACCCACCAGGCATTCTCTGTCACATCCCTGTGCTTCATGATTTTCGTCATGGCATTTTTTGGCTGTAAGACAGGGCCCCAGCCTCGGCGTCTGCATTGACACTTGAGGGGTTTGCAGATACAAACTGATGGGTAAAATGATGCACCCAGAGAGGTGTAGGGCTTGTTTTAGGGTTTTTGAGAAAATGATGCTGAACATCAGAGAAGCAAAATAGCCAGTCCAGGATACAGCTAACAAACCAGAGAGCTGAGACCCAGAGTCGGGCTTGACTGATCCTGGAGTGACCAGTCCACACCCACTGCCTCTTGAAATGGTACAGCTGCTGGGTATGATTCACTGGCTGAGCGCCTACCTTCTCCAGTTTACTTCTCTGTAAGGGGTCTGATTTCTGTGTCACCTAAAGAACATTCCCATGATGAGGTTTGTCTTGTCCAATAACAGACACGTAACTTAATCATACAGCCTTTATTCCAAAACGAACTTCACCCAATGTGTCCCTGAAATGTTTCATGTAAGGAAGTGGCCCAGAGACGGCCAGGTGTGGACTGGCATTCGGACACAGGTTTTCTTCCTCTCGGCCGCTCCTTGCTGTCAGTTATACCCTGTGGTTTCCCGTAAACATGTTCATTTGGAACTTTAAGGTATAATGTGTATTTTTTTTTATTATTACTTTTAATTTTCTTATTTTAGAGAGCAGTCGGGGGGGCGGGGGAAGGCGGGCAGAGAGGATCCCAAGTGGGCTCCACATTGCCAGCGCAGAGCTCGGTGTGGGGCTCAAACTCGGGAACTGTCAGATCATGACTTGAGCCAAAATCAAGCCGGACACTTAACCAGCGGAGCCACCCAGGCAAAGTAAACAATTCTTCCATAAAATTATTGAAGATAAATTTTACTTCAAAAAGTTATTTTAGAAACCAAAATTTTTATGATATTTGGGTTTTTTATGGGGTATTTCGAGTTAAACTACTCGTGCTGTTACAGTTCTCATCAGCTAAGACACTGTATAGTAAATAGCAAGAGAGCACGTAGGTCCGCTCCCAGGGAAGAGGGGAGTAAGTGACTGGGTGCTAAGTGCAGTGTGCTCTGTGCAACTCAAGAGGAGAGGAGGCGATACTCCTGTTAACTGAGAGTATGTTCTACCTACATACCAAGTAGTGGACCAAGTACTTTAGGTACTCTCTCTTAATTTAATCCTTACTTCCCTATTTAGTACCCTTTTAACAAGTGAGAAGAGCAGATTTGTCTGAGAACATCATCCCAGATAGAGTAAGGGCAGCAAGAGGGTCCCTTGCCAGATCTGATTGCTGCGTCTGGATCATGCCTTCACTTCCCTTTTAAAGCCGGTTCTCGGGAGAGGTGCGAGAGCCAGGTCAGCATCCCACTTCCGTAGCCTCTCCCCGCCCCGTGCCCCCCCCCCGCCCCCCACCGTGTTCTCTAGAATCCATGACTCTAGCATTCTTGCCATCTTCAGCACACATAGTGAACCGAGAAGCAGCTCCCAGATTTCCTGCTCGGGGCGGGGGGGGCGTCCCGTCACGGGACGACACAAGGGTGGTCATCAAGTCATACCGTTTCTTGAGTGACGTCTGTGATCAGCTCTGGAAAGTGTGTTGTTGTTTAATTAACTTCATGTAAATTGAAGGGTTTTTCTTTTTATTTGGGGGTTTTTGACGACTGAGGAGCAGTTGAGTTGGCATAGGATTTAAGAGCAACATTTGCAGCCCAGATGCCTGGGTTTACATCCCTTTTGTGTTTGCCTCTTAGCTAAGCCAGTTCCTGAAGATTTTCTGTGCCTTGGGCACTTCGTTTGTACAAGTAGAATGCTAGTGCTTGCTCCACACGGATAGTGGCGGGATCGTGGAGGGCATCAAGTCAAGTAGTGCGTGTGGCGCCTGGAGTGGAGCCGGGACACAGTGCAAGCTGCACGTGTGCGCTGGTGGACGACATGAACCCGCAAGTGGGTGACACCGCGCGTGGTGCCGCTACGCTGCATTACGGTTCAGAGATTCTGTCCAGGTGCCAGGTTGTCTCCGTGCGTTGCGTCTACTGTAGAGATTTCTTCTCGATGAGTATATTTCTGTGAAAGTATAATCAATGTTTTCCAGTTATGTTTAATCCGAAGCACAGGCTCTGATACCCACTCTCTCTGTCACGTTTGTAGCTATCTGATGTGCAGCCACGCAGAAGACCTCCGAGCAAAAGCGGAATGGGAGGGCAAAGGGACGGCCTCCCGCTCCAAACTGCTGGACAAGCTGCAGAGTAAGAGGAGTCTCCGTGCTTGGTCTCTGTGCTTTTGCTCACGTTACAGTAGAGACTGAGCATCGACTAGGTAGCCTGTGTCTGGACGCACTCTTTGCGGGCAGT
The DNA here is from genome assembly GCF_003009895.1 of Hyaena hyaena. NCBI lineage: Eukaryota > Metazoa > Chordata > Mammalia > Carnivora > Hyaenidae > Hyaena > Hyaena hyaena. Next base: position 1,450,760 of record NW_024080735.1, on the reverse strand, counting down.
GAGCGGGTGCATAGGGAAGAAGGGAAAATCTATCAGGAGGCCCTTTCCAGACTGGGTCACAGAGCCTGGGAGGCAGTGCACCCCTTGGGAGCCGGGCAAGGGGGCGGGAAGGGCAGGATGCTCAGCCCGTGCGGCTCTCCTGGCACCATGTTGTGTTGATGCTCTGCGAAGATTTTCTTTGTGGGGCAAGTGCTGCGGTTGTAGAAAATGGACATAAACCAGACCTTTAAACAACAACTGCTTTTCCTTTTTAAAGATTTTATTGTCTTTTTTTTTTTTTTTAAAAGTAAGTTCTGCACCCAATGCAGGGCTCGAACTCACGACCCCAAGATCAAGAGTCACACGCTCCACGGGCTAAGCCAGCCAGGCGCCACCAAACTACAAGTGTTCTAAGTGTTCTGTTGATGTCAGTAGGAAGGCCCAGATTTAAGTCCATTGTTTTCCTCTCCCCCTAGATCTATTCTGTATAACTTCCTAATTAGCAGGAGGGTTTTAATTTCACTATGGTTTTGTACATAAACGACCTTTTTCCCTTTTGGACTAAATCGTGTTATTCTGGGTGTTTCATGTTGAGGTGCAGTAGACATCCTAGGAATCGGGAAACCATGTGGTCTGGGATTGGAATGCACAGGTGTCGTGTCAAAACACCAGTCCCCCTCCGTCTCTAGATTTCCCTGCACACACAGTGCCACTTAGTTCCCTCTGGCGCATGGTCGTCATCTGTACATTTTCTTTCCATCACTGCCTTTTGGGAAGGGGGAGGTGTTGTGGGGTTTGTTTTTTGTTGTTGTTTTGCTTTGTGTCTTTGTTTGGTTTTGTAAATTTGCATACAAATGAAAGCCCTCCTGCCGCACCTGGCAGGCTGTCAGGGAGCATGTGACTTTGGGATTGTGGGTTTGAGCCCCACTTTGGGTGTGGAGCCTACTTAATAAATAAATAAAATTTTTAAACAGCATTTTTTAAAAAAAAATGCAAGTTGAAGCCTTCCTGTCCGTCCCATTTTGTGACAGCATCCCCATAGCCGCTGGCAGATACTGATAAAGCCCACATTCTATTGCCCCACCCCCCATGGCTCTGCCCAGGGGGCCGCTATTACTGGGGGAGGGCAGGGGCAGCACAGGGCAAGCAAATGTCTTCAATAAAAGGTTCTACCGTCTTGGTTTTTTAACATTTATTTTCATTTCTTGTTTCAAAACTATCTTCTCTTGCAGCCTATTTGCCACCATCAGTGATGCTGCCCCCGCGGCGTTTACAGACCCTCCTGCGGCAGGCGGTGGAGCTACAGAGGGACCGGTGCCTGTACCACAATACCAAACTCGATAATAACCTAGATTCCGTGTCTCTGCTCATAGATCATGTGTGTAGTAGGTAAGAGAGCAACTTCTGTTCTGAAGTAGGCTGTTACCTCACAGACTCAGTACGAACTTCGCTAAAAGGTTTCCTTTTTTGGAGTGTTGTCCTGTGGCGGTGAAACCATTCATGTCCGATCCAGCATTCACGAGCGGGGCTGGAATAACTGAAGCTGACACTTGCAGAGAAATGTGAGGGTGCTTGTGCAGTGACCCTCAGCTGGAGAGGGTCCCCCTCTCTGTGGGCAGGTCGGTGATCCTCTGTGTCCGGCCATCTCTAGGAGGGCTTGTGAGGGGTGACTGGTGGCGATGCCACTGACCTGAGTGTTGGCTGTGCTTAGAGGCCAGGACTCTGTTTCTGGACGCTCTCGCTACTTTAACAGTGGCCCCAATTATTTCCTGCCCGTAAAGATCATGGAACTACTTCATTCCTAATGGAAGGTCTGCTGTTTAGCAGGACCTGGCTCCTGAACTAGACGTGGCTGGGGTCACAGGCATTCACTTTCTGGTTTGGGTTTGTTGCTGAATCTGTCAAGTACGTAATTTAACTCGTATGGATGAAGGCTCCACTTTTGATATGAGGAGTATTTTGAGTGAAAATGCCCCTGCAGTTGGAGTAATGATCTTCAAATTAAAGCAGAGCTCTCATTTTTAACGTACTGAAGAACAGGGCACCTGGCTGGCTCAGTTGTTTAAGCGTCTACCTCTTGATCTCAGCTCAGGTCAGGATCTTATGGTTTGTGGGTTTGAGCCCCACCCGGGGCTCTGTGATGACAGTGCAGATCCTGCTTGGGACTCTGCCCTTCTCCTACTTACACATGTGTTGTGTCTGTCTGTCTGTCTGTCTGTCTCTCTCTCTAAATAAATAAATAAATAAGGTGCTAAGGAGCAAACCCGGAAATGTTTCAGACATTAGGAGGGAAACGATTTGGGTCTGGTGAAGCAAACAAGACAGCTGTGGTGCGTGTGCCCAGTGTCTTTTGCCAAAGACCCCTGTTGAAGCACTGGCGTGGCAGGTGGGGCCGGGGTGGGCCCAGGGCGGCCACCAGACGTTAGTGTGCCTGCGCAGGGATTGGAGCGGAGGTTGCCGGGTGTGCGCAGAGTGCTTCCTGTGTGGGTCGGTGTCGCCTCCCCTCCCCAGACGGTTGAGAGCGGAAGGCTGGCGGTTGAGCTACAGCAGTGTCATTGGCCTTCATGTAGCAGGTGATGACATGGTGTGTCTTAAACTTGCTGAAAGAGGTTTATTAGAGTCCTTTTCCTTTTTTCTGTTTTACTCTTTAACGTGGGTCTTTAACTTAGGAGAATTTCTGAATTGAATAGAGGTAGGAGATAATAGTTAAAAGGGTGACATGATTTCACCCTTCACAGCCCCTTTTAGGGAACTTGAGGCAGTTGTGAACCCAAACTTTTCTTTTTGGTTCATGAATTTGCTGCTGGTGGAACACACTGAATGCTATTTGCGTTGACCTTTATGGTTCAAGAGGTGTCAGTGGGTGAAGGGCTTGCCTTCCTGTGCAGAAATTCGAATCTGTGAGCACGAGACCTACATTTTCTTGACGTCTGTAGCACCTGTGGAAGTAAATGATGGAAAACGTTTAGTCTGATCTTGTCCTGCCCTCAGGTCAGGGATCTCTATGCCCTTAGACCCTTGCGTAGAGAGCACCCCCGGAGTTTTACGTGGGAATGAGGGTTCATGCTTTTCAGAACTCACCACTGACTGGAAGGTCTCCCCTGTAGTCTTTTACACACACACACACACACACACACACACACACACCTCCCCTGTAGTCTTTTACACACACACACACACACACACACACACACACACACGCCTCAGAGTCTGCTGCTGCTGGAGGTAGTTCCCTGCTGTGCAGTGATACTGTGTCCCTCATCTGGATTTCTGCAGCCAGCACAGCCCCGTACAGATGCAGATGACGAACAGCTTCTGTGCAGAATCCCTCTCGTTTCACTGCTGGCTGCTGCCCGTTACCTGTCCCTTTATTAAATGTGTGCTCCAGATGGTTTCTTTTGTCGTCCGACCTTCCTACTCTGGGTTCTGACGGTCCTCGCGTCCAGGCGAGGGCTGCGGAATTGATCTCCTAAGCCTTGGACCCTAATACAACCGGGGATGTTGCTTGAGGATCTTAAATGCACCATGTCCGAAGTGGAACTTGCCTCTCCTCTGACTGTCCGTGCAGAGTCTGCCTTTCCTCTTAAGTTCGGTCTCCGTGAAGGGCTCCATCTGCCCAGCTTCTCCAAGCCAGAACACCAGGACTCAGCCTCGTGGTACATTCCAGGGGTGCATTTGAACGACACCAAAGCGGGGCGTGTCATACATAAAATTGGGCTACACGTCTTTACAGAGAGCTGTTCCTTTGTTGCCAGACTAGGAGAGGAGAACCTGAATTTGATTTAATACCTAGTATTCCCCTTTTACCTAGAGGTCTTCAAAAGAAAATTTTCTGTTTTTTATTACTTGCCATATTCCCTTGTGGAAATTAGATTAGCATTGAAACTAGAAAACTGTAACTCATAAGTTAAATCTTAGCATTGAAGCCTAAATACCAGCTTTTCTCTCTTCTCTCTGGAGGGTAGAGAATTGATCATGAATAAGTGAACAGGAACTTTTAGAAATCCTCATCAGCACCAAGGAGTTTTCTTTAGATCCTATGTTATTTGTATTTGTAACAGTGAGTGCATATTTTTGGTTAAATTGGTAGGTTTTTCACCAGCATCCAGTGGAAGGATGTTTCTATAGGAAACTTTATAAGTATTAATTTTTTAGTAAAAGATAATTATGAAATATTTATAGAAACTTAAAATGTGAAGGTTCAGTTTGATTAAAATGCTATCCTATTAAATTTTTGGGGGGAGGTGCTATTTTTAACACCATCTTAAATTAGAAAAAAAAATTTTTAACATTCATTTTTTTTAGAGCATGAGCGGGGGAGGGGCAGAAAGGAAGGGAGTCACAGAATCCAAAGCAGGCTCCAGGCTCTGAGCTGTCAGCACAGAGCCTGACATGGGGCTTGAACTCACAGACAGCAAGATCATGACCTGAGCTAAAGTCGGACGCTTAACTGAGCCACCTACCTACCATGCACCCCATCATCTTAAATTTACTTGAAAACAAAGTCCTCAACTTTGACTTGTATACATCTAAAATTAGGCTTTTATTAACCTGAGGGCTGTTTTTCAAAAATTATTTAATAATAAAAATGCCAATTTAAATACTACTTTTATGACTGTTGGTAGACTGGATGATTTGTGCCCTAAATTCTGATTATGAATTGGTCCTTTCTCAAGAACATTTTATTGCTGTTTTTAGATTTGTCATTTCATTGATAATGGGATCAGTCTTACCCATTTGAATTATTGTATATTTTATACCTAAATATAAGTGTTTCTCACTGAGTAAAAGATCTCACTATTGATTACTACCCAGAAAGGAGAGGAAATACTGTTGATATTGAAAGTACTTACTTGACTGGAATTTTATTCAGTGGTGTCTTTAAAAATACAACTTAAGGGGCGCCTGGGTGGCTTAGGCGGTTAAGCGTCCGACTTTCGCTTAGGTCATGATCTCGCGGTTCGTGGGTTCGAGCCCCGCATCGGGCTCTGTGCTGGCTGCCAGCTCAGAGCCTAGAGCCTGTTTCAGTCTGTGACTCCCTCTCTCTCTGACCCTCCCCTGCTCACGCTGTCTCTCTCTCTCCTAGAAATAAATAAAAACATAAAAAAAAAAAAAATACAACTTAAATGATAATTGAAAGAAAACTGGTCTTGGAGAATCAACCATAGGTTTAAATCCTAATTCAGTTACCAGTCTGTGGTACTTATTATTTGTCCTCTGAGCCTTGTGAAGATGGAGATATTTACTTGCCTTGCAAGGTAGTCTTAGAATTAGCAGTACTACATGTAAAGTGCTCAGCATAGTGCTGGGCATCCAGAAAGTGCCTAATAAATGTCAGCTGGTATCGATTATGTTTTAGATATAGAATAACAGTTTACTATTAAAGCAACTTACAGACAATCTGAAAGTTTAAAGCCCCCTGCATATCAAGTGCTAAAGTAGATGGTCATTGTGTGCAGATAAAGAATGTTAATTTGGTTTTAAATATATATTACATATTAGGCCGGTGAATTGATAGAAATCTATTTTTAGATTATACATTGAGTAAAACATAAGGAAGATCATTTTTCAAAACAGACTTAGAAGTTCATCAAGTCATAGGGATGAAAAGTACAGTACAGGTATCCTACTCAATGGTATAATTCACCTATTGTGATAAGCGTTTGTGGTACTTAATGGTTGAGTCACTGCTGCACACCTGAAACTCGTTTACTGTAGTACAAGTGTACTTCAGTTAAGAAGAGAACAGTTTATCTAATGATGTTTAAATAATTTTTTTATAATCTTACAGAGACTGTTACAGGGCCGTGCTCTTCCAAAAGTAGCCACTAATTTATATGTGACCACTTAAATTTAAACATAAAGAAACTAAAATTAAATTTAAAACTCAAGTTCTTGGGGCGCCTGGATGGCTTAGTCAGTTAAGCGTCCGACTTCAGCTCAGGTCATAATCTCACAGTTTGTGGGTTCAAGCCCTGCATTGGCTCTGTGCTGACATCTCCTCAGAGCTTGGAGCCTGCTTTGGATTCTGTGTCTGTCTCTTTCTCTGCCCTTCCCCCACTCGGGCTGTCTCTCTGTCTCTCAAAAAATAAACAGTAAAAAAATTTTATAAATAAATAAAACTCAAGTTCCTCAGTTGTATCAACTACATGTCATGTGGCCAGGAGATCCCCCCCTGTGGCCGGGCTCAGGCTGGGTGGTCCGGGTCCGGAAACTTGCCAGGTTAGCTCAGGAAGCTGTCCAGTGTGCTGCTGCGGGAGTTGGAAAACAGTTGGATGGGTTTTTTTCAAGTGAGTTTAAAAATGGTATAAAAGGTGCTGAGAACAGTCATTCTTGTGATGACTTCCTCCTCTTTACATTGGTGATTGTAGAAGTCTCTGCCCCTGGTCTAGAACGGGCACTGCCACCTCCGAGGTGCCAGCCAAGCATCAGGCACTGTCTCCGTTCTCTGCCTTCAGGGCCTCGTTCTTGGACTCCACCCTTGCATAAGGAATTTCAGGAGGTGGGTCCCCTTCTCTCTAGTTTATGGTTGGAAAAACTGAGACTTGGATGAAAGGAGTTTCCTACTTCCTGGGAAGCTACCTGATAAGTGGCTGACCGTTGTGGCCCCTCCCGGATGCGGCACTTTTCTGCTCCCCCCCCCCCCCCAGAGGGTATTAGTGATCACTCGTGAGTATCTGTTGCTTTCCAGGAACTTTAGATGTTTTTCTCATCCTTGGCAGACCCTGTTAGGNCCCCCCCAGAGGGTATTAGTGATCACTCGTGAGTATCTGTTGCTTTCCAGGAACTTTAGATGTTTTTCTCATCCTTGGCAGACCCTGTTAGGTATAGATGAATCCCATTTTATAGATGAGGGAATGGAGGAGGCTTAGAGGAGGTCGGGACCTGCCAGACATGACAGCTTATGACCCACACTTGCCTGATGTCTGTCACCCTTCTGTTTGTCAGCGTACATCCTTCCTGAAGCTGGCCCGCTCACACGAACTTGAACACCTAATTGTTAATGTTTATTCATATGAATTGAATTAATCAGACCAAAAATTTTCTGATGGATACATACTTTTACTCTTTTTTAATCTTGGGAACAGGGGTAAAAAGAAAACTTGTACATTGAAGCAGACTTTGGATTACTGATTTCCCCTGAGAGGCCTTAGCTGATACTATAATCTTCAACGTACCAGGGAAGCTTGATTCTCCAGGTTTATAAGGGAGCTGATATCTCATTTGTGAAGTTTTTGATCTCCACACAGTTCTGTCACTTTTTCACCTTTTTCGTCATTATTACTCTACTCTGTTTCCAATGAACAATTACTTGTGGGCTTCTCTGTTTTAGGAGGCAGTTCCCGTGTTATACTCAGCAGATCCTTACGGAGCATTGTAATGAAGTGTGGTTCTGTAAATTCTCTAATGATGGCACGAAACTAGCAACAGGATCAAAGGACACAACAGTTATCATATGGCAAGTTGACCCGGTACGTACTGCACCACGGGTGTATCCAGCACATGCCGCACCGCGGGTGTGCTTAGGCTACCTGTTTGTAAAGTGTACATATGTAAATGGGTTCTTCTAAGAGCATTTTCCCATCATTTTTGTTGTGATGTCTTTCCTCTTGCTGTGTTGTCTAGATGATACGCGTACACCAACATTTCATGCAGATTACGTGCCGGCCCTGAGTCTGCACGTGTGATCTGGCTTCATCCTCTACTCACACCTCCTGTTTTCAGATGAGGAAACCAAGGTAGAAGTTAAATGCCCAGGCTCTCGGAGCTCGCAAGTGGCAGAGTTTAGACTCTGATCCAGGAACAGTTTTGTTCCAGACCCACTGCTCTCAGTGCCCCTTGCCAGTTTGTTAACACTTGATTTCTGGATTAGTACAATGTCCTTGTGTCACAAGTTAGGGAAGACTCATTGCCATTTTGCCTTCTGAATCTTTTTTTCTTTAAGTTTAATTATTTTTGATAGAGAAAGAGCACAAGTCAGGGAGGGGCAGAGAGAGAGAGAGAGAGTGAGAGAGAGAGAGAGAGAGAGAGAGAGAGAGAGAGAGAATCCCAAGCAGGCTCTGCGCTGTCAGTACAGAGTCTGACACGGGGCTTGAACTCAACAACCTTGAGATCAGGACCGGAACTGAAATCCAGAATTGAATGCTTAACTGACTGGGCCACCCAGGCGCCTCTAGAAGGAAATATTTTTAAAAAACATTTAAAACATTTAAAAAAATATTGTTTAAAAAAACAATCAAGGGCACCTGACTGGACTCAGTCCATAGCACATGCCTCTTGATCTCGGGGTTGTGATGAAAGGTAAATATGATCTACTCTTTGCCATAAAGCAGGCATTCTTTTTTTTGTACCATGTACTGCTGTGGTGGTCTGATGACTAGGGGCCCCCCCATCCCCCAAATAACATTTTTAAATGCATAGACCAGAACATATAGGAAGCCCAAGTATGTTGAAATATAGTTGTCAAAATAGTATAAAAACAGATACAGTGTAATCATATGCTTTTTTTATTAACACATTAAACAACAAATTCTAGCAAGAGATCTAATAAATACCAGGTTTTAAAGTAGTGATGAGCATAAATATTTCAGGATCACCACAACAAGTAACATGACGTGAGAATACTTGAGGTTTCTGTTTACCGTCCCCTTATACTACCTGATATGTAAGTATATGAATGTCCCTCAGGTATCACCTAATACCACCTTGTTAATTGCCTTCATTCAAGATTGAAGGAGATACTGAATTTTAGCCTATGGTTAGTGAAAATAAAGATGTGCACTTGTCCCATTCAAGTTCAGGGACCCCTGTTTCTATCCCTAAACAACTCCTGGCAGACTGCAGGTGAATCTCTGTGAACAGAAGGAAGTTTCATGCAGTATGTATAAAGTGTCATGAAAGTGCAGGCCTTCTGCACAGGTGAGCGCGCCTAGTCTGACCTTAATATGCACAACACGGAGAGACAGGAAGGGGCATTTTGGGGAGAGAGGGACCTTAACCTCTCCCACCCTTACCTTCAAATATAGAGTGAGGAAGGCAAAGAGTGGGAAATGAGACTAGTAAAATAGTGTGGGATCTAATCTTGGCCTTTGAGTGCTGTTCTAAGGAGTTGCATTTCAGCAATTATTTGCAAGATGTCTGAAAAGAAATTGTATCAGACTGTGCTTTATTAATGTTTTCCTTTGGCAACAGCATGTAACGGTCCCCTCTGTTTGGCACATATTTGCTGAGCACGTGCTGTATGTGAGGCCTTATCGCAAGCTCATGATCATACAGTATCCTTGTTCTGTACTGGGTGCTACAGGGGCTCAAAGAAGAAGCCCCACTGGAGCTGGAAAGCAAGGCAGAGTAAGACGAGTAAGTCTGAGAAGAAGGAGTAAATGGTTACTCAGATGAACTAGTTCCTACTGGCCCTTGGGTCCAGGAGGACATGGCTGGCCGGGGAGAGGCTGCGTTGCAGACTAGGAGATGAGGCCATGACAGATGGGGCAGCCAGGCAAGGAGGTCTTGTACTCTTTGCGGGGGACTTTGGGCCTTTATGCTGATGTCACCCAGGGTGCTATTGCCAGAACAGGAGCTCCACGTGAAGGCTATTGTGGCCAGGTTAGCTTGGGATGTGCAGAATTAATGTTCTTGTTCCAGTTTGAGAGGCCATGGGTTTTAGAGTTTAGTGTGATGGTATTTTGTTATGTCAGGTAAGAAAGCTCAAAAACTCGTAAGAAAGTTGGTGATCCTCTTGAGTATGTATTACGTGTCTGTGTGTGTTGTGTGTTTTAACAGAAAAAAGAATACATAGGGACCTTTGAGATTTTAGTTGGTGTGATTCCAGTGCCTAATTTCTTTTAACAAGTTTTCTGAACTTTTCTCCCCAAAAAACATTTTACTATTTCGCCACCCATACTCTAAGCATCCATGAACATGGTATTTCCACTTGGAATAGGTTAGTATAGAGACACTGTGCTTGTAAAGACCTAGTATTAATATTCCCATTGATGTTTTGCTTTTTTTTTTTTTCCAGGATTAATTAATGTGCATGAAACAATTAGCTTTTCAGTTACATACCTCTAGTTTGTCATCAGTTTAGAAGTGAATCTTTGGGTAGATCCAGAGGACCACTGTGAATGAGAGATTCTTGCTGGAAGATCTTGAGCCACTCCAAAAGCCTCGACTTGCCTGTTAAATTATTCTGGTGATCCTCCACTCTTGTACGGATACCGGGGCCTGTTATGTTAGCCAGAGAAGAATCACAAGTAGTCATAGTGTTAACTAGTTAGTTTTGTCCAGTGATGGTGGTTTAGACAAGGTGATTGAAAAAAATGATAAACTTAGGGTCCAGTGAAGAAACAAAGTACATTAAACACATCTATTTGTCAGTGACATTTCTGGAAAAAATCTCCCAACCTATTTTTATCAAAGCAGTTTATCAAACCTATCCCTTACTACTTCTGGGTCCTCACCATTGGAATCCTGCAGGCTTGATACTAGTCTCAATCTTTGACCAAAGCCTAAAACTGAACTCCTAGCTGTCTTCTCCCTCTGTTCCTGTCCACACAACACAAATGTACAGGTTGTCTCATTCTGTCGTGTGTGACCTCTTGCAGTCCGAACTGTGTTCGTCTTGGACGGCATGTCTTGTTTTAACTGTTAAAGGCTGTTGTGTCTACTCTTTACGGGTGTCTGTATCCTGCATCTGTTTGTTCTGACTCATCTTCCATTTCCTCCTAGAGCCAGATGTTACGTCACAGTGTCCCCAGCTTAAAACTCGTCAGTGGCTCTCCTCTCTCCCTTAGCCCAAAGCGAAGGTGTTTGCTCTTCGGCCCTGTCACTCACCACCTCCCCTCTCACAGTGCAGTCCCTCCTGCATGGCCCACGTGGGTCCCAGGCAGGGGCAGGCCTCCCACAGTCACAGACTTAGCCTCCTTCCCTGTATTGTTGGGGGGGAGGGGCTCCTCTTGGAGACTGACGAGGGTGATGCCAGGCGTGCTTGGCCTACCCTGCCGCAGCAGCTCTGCCGGGGGCACGCTCAGAAGACAGTGTGGCCGCTCCTCAGTGTCACACAGAAAGGTGGCAGCTCCACTCGTGTGCGCGAACCCAGAGGAGACTCGTCCACAGTCATAGCGGCATTAGATATAGTAGCTGAAAACATGGAAACGGTCCCCGTGTTGGTCAGCTGATGAGTGGATACACAGGGTAGGACATATCTACCAGATGGAGTAGTCATCAGGGAAAAGGAACAGAATACTGACCCCGGCTACAAGGCAGATGAACTCTGGAAACACCACGTGGAGTGAAAGAAGCCGATCGCAGAGGACCCGTATTGGATGGTTCCACTCGTATGGAACATCCAGGCTAGGCAGGTCTGGAGAGACCGGAGTGGCTGCCAGGGGCTGCGGGGAGGCAGGCGGGGGCAGTAGCTGCCAGTGCATATGGGGTTTCTTTGTGAGGTGATGGAACGTTCTAAATGCTCTAGGTCGTATACTTCGACGGTGAATTTTATGCTACGTAAGTTCTGTCTCGAGAAAGCAGTTTTCAAAAACGGAAACGTACCTGTGACCACGCTTGCTCTGTGTCCCCGAGAGCGTCCACAGGAATGGCCTGCGTGCTTATGTTGGCCTCTAGCACACAGGGTCTGGTACATGGTGGATGCTTATTGGATGTTGCTCTGTGGACGAGTGTATGAAGCAAGCTATTCGGGCTTCAGTTGGGGGGAGATTGGTGAAATCTGAAAACCTCCTCAGAGTGAATTGTGTTCTCAGAGTATACCCTCACAGCTCATTGAAGTAGGATGTGGACCCTGGGGACTCTAACCGAGTGGTCTTTTTCCCTCTTAGGACACACATCTGCTAAAACTGCTTAAGACGTTAGAAGGACACGCGTATGGCGTTTCTTACATAGCGTGGAGTCCGGATGACAACTACCTTGTTGCGTGTGGCCCAGATGACTGCTCTGAGCTCTGGCTCTGGAGTGTGCAGGTGAGCGCGCTCCATGCCTGCGGCCGCCCCTACAGACAAACGTCCTGCACACACACAAGCTCCTTTTAGCCTGACCCCCCGTGGAGCAGAGCGGTTGGGCCCCCTTAGCAAAGAGAATCCATCGAATGGAACCCAGGTGTCCAACTGTGTAAACATAAATATCATGCTGAGCCATGATAGAGTTTGGAAAAAAAGGAAGGATGTTGGACTTGGGATTGTTTACTGTGGATCCCCCCCGCCACCGAGGAGACCCTGTGGGTTCATAGTTGGATGTACATGGGACGGCCCAGTCAGGTGACGGCCTCCGTGCTGGTCCAGACTTCTCACCCTGGTGGCCAGGCTGTCATCTCCTCGCCCGTGTTTGATGTTCTTGTCTAATCTGGGAAACAGTGAAGTTTCAGTTCTTACTAATAAGGGCTCTGTTACCTTCTCTAAATGAAAACTTGGCCTTTATCCAGGGTCCCATTTTTTTAAAAATTAGCATTAAGTTCCCTCTGTTAATTTTGTCCTCTGTTCTGGAAACCTCATAGTTACGATTTAAGGACTGTGTTTTGTTGACTTCCTTCTGCAAGATGGCTGGTCCGATTCTGTTCCTTTCATTTTTCTGACCCAAGGTCAGGGCGTCGTCCAGGCTGTGGTTTGAGTGTAAAATGTGAGTTGATGGGGTAGGATTGGGAGTTTGGGGGCCTGGAAGTGAGTTGGTTTTTACTGAGAGAGTAGAGCTCAGACTCGGCGGAAGTGTGCACCACAGGTGACCCGCCACTCTCTCGCTCTGCTGCCGCCCCGGGAGGCTCTGTCACTGCTCGCTTACTGCTCCCCCGCTTTCTCAAGGAAAACATTCTGACATTAAGAAGAAAAGTAGAGGGATACATTGGTGATCTGAGCCCAGCACCCTGGATTCAGCGGTTAACGTTCTCTGTGTCCTGTGTGGGCACATGTGTGCATACACATGTAGACGTGCATACGCACTCACAGACATCCACATCCAAAACATTAGGGAGGAAATTATATATGGACTATTTTACCCCAAATACTTAAGCACATATCTTCTCAACAATGACGTTCTCCCATATAATACGTACTATTGTCGTAATCCAACAACGTTAACTATAATCAATTCTCTAATAGCTAACGTTCATTTCATGATCAAACACACCCAGTTGCTCTGCAAGTGTCTTCTGCCATTTTTATCAAACCAGTGTGTAAGTGGTGTGTGTGCGCACGCGTGATCCGTTTCGGGGAGTGGCAAGGCACAGGAGGATAGGCAGCTTTCTCTCAGTAAAACAGGCCTGAAGTGAATCTTCTCTAAAAGACCAAGTAGGTTTTTTTCCATTAAAGCTCTCTCCCCTCAAAGAGAAGGTGTGTGTAGTCCTCGCTCTGCAGCAGCAGACTCGGAATTTACTGGGACCCTAGTCTTTGAGTCAGTCCTGAGTTACTGGACCACTACATGCTGTTCTTGCTCACCTGTGCTTGTGGAGTACTCGATGGACCCGTTACTTAGTCCATGTTCACATTATTCCTTTATATTTTTAAGCTGTCTCCCAATCATACGTGCACTGTCCTGAGCGTAACAGAGGACCATTTCTGCCTGCAGGAACACATGCTGGCGTGTTTGTGACAGGAAGTGTGGAGGATTTAGCATTTGTGTGTGTACTTGTGGTTCTAAACTTCTGTTTCTCTCAAGCAACCCAAAAAGCTAAGTAGGTGAGAGCAATTAACAATGTGGGGGAAGGTTTTAATGGTGCTGGACATTTTTTCCCCCCCCAGCGTAAGGGAGATTCTGGTTTTCTAGTTTTGTGTCCTCTGTGCTTTTATTACTTGGCCCCATTTCCTGATTATATATTTTGTTTTCACTTTTTTCTTTTTACTTTTGATTATCCATTTCTCACAGGAAAGTTATGCCCATGTACTTTTTGTTACATCAAGGGCAGCTAATCTCTCTCAGAGCCTGTTTCTAATCCATGAACAAAATGGAATTAAGACTAGATTAAATGGTATGGGTCTGCTTTCTAAGCTGAATAACCTAGAAAAATAAGAGGAGGACATTTCAGTGTTGCAACCACTAAATAGTTGTTCGTAGTCGGGAATACTTTAAAATGGCTATGCTAAACAGTAAAAAGTTCTTCTTTTCTGTTACTTTTAATTGAGATAAAATTAGATATTGGAGTGCCTGGATGACTCAGTTAAGTATACGACTCTTGATTTCAGCTCAGGTCATGATCTCACGGTTTGTAAATTTGAGCCCCATGTCAGCCTCTCTGCTGGCAGTTCGGATCCTACTTGGGATTCACGCACACATGTATTTGTGCGCTCTCTCGCTCTCTCACTCTCTCTCTCTGAAAATAAATTTTAAAAAATTAGATATCAGGAAAATAGTTTTCATTTCTCTCTTCCCATCTTCCCTACTACATTTTGAGCATCTCAAATACAAAGTTTAACATAATTTAGAACTGCCTGCACCCCTCCCCTAGTTCAAGGGCACAGTTTTTCGATCTGTTAATCATGTTCTTGAGGAATTGCTGATGGCATTAATGGCTGTTTTAGAAGAAAATCTGTAAAGAGCTGTGGAGTAAGGGGCGGTGGGAACTCAGAAGGGACGGGCCTGCAGCGTTGAGTTTTCATCACGTTCTTAATGCTTCTCCTGAGGCTGTGGTGTTTTTGTTCTTTTGCTTTTTGTGAGGCCGGTTAAAATAGTCCATCCCTCCAGTTAGGAGGCCTAAACTAACCGACAGCCCAGTCACGGTTGGCTTCTTACACGTTCCCTTTAGAAGACTAGCTGAAGGTCTTACCCACAATTTCCTTTCTCCGTAGACGGGAGAGCTGAGGACAAAGATGAGCCAGTCTCACGAGGACAGTTTAACAAGTGTGGCCTGGAACCCAGACGGAAAGCGCTTCGTGACTGGAGGCCAGCGCGGCCAGTTCTATCAGTGTGTGAGTATTCCGCGCGCCTTTCTGCGCCTCTGCTTGTCGTCATGGTTAAATAAAGAATCCACTTGCCCTGTTATCTTTTATAAGATGCATCCTGTGAAAACTGCTTTGCCTTCGTTCTGAACGAGCATGTACAGAACTGACCGTGCTGTGTTCCTTCTTATACGAACTGTGGACTTCGAGTTCAGTAAAACAGAAAATTATTTTACCGAACAGTTTGTTCTCATAAACAAGTTTCTGATGTATAGAATTGAAAATATTTTACTAATTTTCTTTCCAGGTTTTAGGTTTATTGTATCAAAAATACGCTGAGTTTCATGAGTAGATTGCCTTAAGTATTTGAGGACTAAAAGTGGTGAGGAGAGCTACCAGAGAACCTTCCAGTCTTTATTTGAAGCATCTTGATTCGCATCTGCCCTGTGCATCCTGGATTGGTGGGCTGACGAGCAGATGTACTAGGCGACAGGTCCTGTGACAAGGCCGACTCCACCCAGGGTGCAAAGTCGTCACCCTGTCTGCTCGAGGCTTGGCACCAGGGGCCCTTGAGACGTGGTTTTAAGACCAGGATTAAACAAGATCATGAGTCCTATAGGTTGTTCAGTGTAGCTGGAGATGGAGCTTCACGAAGACCATTATGTGGTCATTACAGACCGCAGGGTCTTCGTTAGGCTGGCCAGTGGCCCGTGTTTATAAGCCCTCGGTTCTCTTTTGTCCCCAATTGTCTCAACACAGTGTATTGATCTGTACGTGATTTTCCCATATTTTAAATGGAGTTTTTATCCGAGGGCTAATGTACTAGTTTTATTTTTTCTTTACTCAGGTTTGCTTTGTTTTCATGGAGGTATAATTGACATGTAACATTATATTAGCTTCAAGCATACAACATAATGATTTGATATTCGTGTGCATTGAACATTATAAACCGCAGTAATTGTCCACTACCACCAAAGTCGTCATGAGGACAACTCGCAGTCTGCAAGTTAGTCACCATGCTGTACGCGACAGCATTTAAGCCATTTGTTCTTGAGTCACTGGCTGCAAGATGCCCACCATGTCTCTGCTGACCGTGCCGTCCCTACGGTGTTGACCCCTTCAGAACAGGGACTTGGTAGCTGCGCCCCTGGGGAATGGGAACAGGGTATCTCTCTGACCTTTGAACATTCAACAAGATAATGATCCTGAGAGCTCTGGTCTGTAGAGCACATTACAGGTTGGAGCACGTTATAAGTTTTTAAAGCACTGTAGTGCATTCTGGGTTCCATAAAGCTACAGTTCCAGTAATTTCTGAAATTACAATTTGGGTAATCTCCGGATCTCAGCTTCTGAGTAGTTAGGACAGACCCTAGCATAATGTATTTTAAAGGAGCATTTGAATTCTTTTCCAATAGTAGTGAGGCCCTTACTTGGAATTCCGGGATTCTTTCTTTCTTTGTATTTACTGTGTTTGACTGTATCTGGCTGGTTATAAAAGGAAAGATAGATTTTACAGAGGTTCTCGTCCCCCCCACCCCTCCGCCACCCCCAACAGTTTTATTGTAATGAAATTTGACCTATATTCAAATTTTGGTGACTTAAACCAGCTGTGGAACAATTAAGTTGAGATTGGGGGGAAAGCATTGCTGCAGAAAGATATTGCTAAGAGATTCTTTCTGTTCTTTGTTTTCCACACACTGTTTAGCACTGGGGCTCATAGTGGTTTTCTCTGCAGGATTTAGATGGTAACCTCCTTGACTCCTGGGAAGGGGTCAGAGTGCAATGCCTCTGGTGCTTGAGCGACGGCAAGACGGTTCTGGCATCAGATACACACCAGCGAATCCGGGGGTACAACTTCGAGGATCTTACAGATAGGAACATGTAACTCTTTTTTGTGTCTGTTAAATATTTGTTGATTTATATAGAAGTATGTGGTGGGACTTGCTATTATAGAAGACAAGTTTATGTTGTGGGTTTGGTTTGACTATTTATTTATTTTTTAATGTTTGTTTATTTCTGAGAGAGTACAAGTGGGGAGGGGCAGAGAGAGAGGGAGACAGAATCTGAAACAGGCTCCAGGTTCTGAGCTAGCTGTCAGCACAGAGCCTGATGAGGGGCTCAAACCCACGAACCGTGAGATCATGACCTGCGCCGAAGTCGGATGGATGCTTAGCCAACTGAGCCACCCAGGCGCCCCATGGTTTGATTGTTTAGATTGGTGGGGCCAGTGGTGCTTAGTAACCAGAAACTCTGATTTTCTTCCTTGATTAAAATGCAGTGTGTAGTGCTGATTATAGGCAGAACTGTGGTCTTTAAGCTAGTAGAACATTTTATATTTTGATAATTTGAATGTCTTAATTCTCAGTACGTTGCTTCTGACAGATTGTTTTCTGGTTACAGAGTACAAGAAGATCACCCCATTATGTCTTTTACTATTTCCAAGAACGGCCGGTTAGCTTTGTTAAATGTAGCAACTCAGGTAAGCTTATTGTCATTCTCACAAGAGTTAGTGTAGTTCAGATTTTAAGTGCTATTGTTGGTGTGTGCTTGCGTGTGTGTGTGCGTGTGTAAACAAATATTTCTACAAATTCTTTTTCTCCAGTACTGCTGTTTTTACAGATTCTTACATTTTACTGCATGTGTTTGACCCTTAAGTGTGTATAGTCCACCATAGATTTATCAGCACATTGGCATTTTGTGTAACTTGAAACTGAAAATGTTCAATCAAGCAAAGGGGAATTCACAGATAACTTTTTAAAATTCTTTTGAGGGGCGCCTGGGTGGCTTAGTCGGTTAAACGTCCGACTTTCGCTTAGGTCATGATCTCGTGGTTCGTGGGTTCGAGCCCCGCGTCGGGCTCTGTGCTGACTGCCAGCTCGGAGCCTGGAGCCTGTTTCAGTCTGTGTCTCCCTCTCTCTCTGACCCTCCCCTGCTCACGCTGTCTCTCTCTCTCTCTCCTAGAAATAAATAAAACGTTAAAAAAATAATAAATAAAAAAATAAATAAAATTCTTTTGAGTTGAGGTAGAATAAATATATGTTTTCTTTTGCCTACAGGGAGTTCATTTATGGGACTTGCAAGACAGAGTTTTAGTAAGAAAGTATCAAGGTGTCACGCAAGGGTTTTATACAATTCATTCATGTTTTGGAGGCCATAACGAAGACTTCATCGCTAGTGGCAGTGAGGGTGAGTCGTGTGCTCTGTCGGCATGTGTGTACGGATGGAGTGGGAGCTCTGTGATCATCTCTGTGTGTGAAGGTGGCCATGTCGCCAGGCAGATTCAGGGTATTAACATGGTTAAAAATCGTAGGAGAGCACTGGTCATTTCCCTTTTGGCGGAGTGACCATCCTCTTTTTCCCCCCAAATCAGTAGTGCCTGCTCTGGCCGCATGGGGGCGTGCTTGGTGCATGTGTCAAATCAAGGTTTACTTAAATACAAACTCGAATGCTGCCTGCTCTTTTCACAAGGCTGGTGGCGTTTGGAGGTTAGTAGAATCTGAATAGTCAAGTTGATTATGATGATTTACGTGAACTTAGACAAAATTGACGATAGTTAGATAGTTAGATGTTTCAGTGTTTCTTTAATGGCCAAAGAGAATAATTTAGTTTGATAATTCTTACAGTCTCAGAAAAGCTGAAATTCTAGAACAGTCTCTACTGCCTTTCGGAGTAAATGTGCTCTCTAGTCTGCTAATATCAGTGTTTCAGGCAGGCTTGTTCCTAAAGTAGTCCATCCAATTTAAAAGAGAAATTAGTCCATCCAATTTAAAAGAGAAATTAGTCCATCCAATTTAAAAGAGAAATTGTTTGGGGCGCCTGGGTGGCTTAGTCGGTTAAGCGTCCGACTTTCGCTTAGGTCATGATCTCGCGGTTCATGGGTTCGAGCCCCGCATCGGGCTCTGTGCTGACTGCCAGCTCAGAGCCTGGAGCCTGTTTCAGAGTCTGTCACTCCCTCTCTCTCTGACCCTCCCCTGCTCACGCTGTCTCTCTCTCTCTCCTAGAAATAAATAAAACATTTAAAAAAATTTTTTTTTAAATAAAATAAAAGAAATTGTTTAAAATATGCAACACAGATGGGTGAATAAGTACTAAAAGTTAGTGTACTTTTTATGGTGATAGAAATACAAGTAATGGGAAATTACTGGAAATTTTCATTGGTCACATTCTTCTTGAGTATCCACTTACTGTCTAAGTACTAGGGCAGCAAATTATTTAAGTCACTTTTAAAAATACTGACTCTAGTTTTACAACCCAGACCAAGGAACTTGATTATGTTGCTAACAATCCATTTATCATAGAAGCTGTTTGTCACCTGTCTTAACAAAAACCTGATCTCAGTAGACAGAGGATCACAGAGCAACACAGGAGCTTTCCTCTGTGTACAAGATACACTTACCAACTAGGACAGGGCCACCCGGGGGGCTCAGTCGGTCAAGCGTCTGACTCGATTTTGGCTCAGGTTGTGCTCTCATGGTTCGTGAGTTCAAGCCCTGCATTGGGCTCTGCATTGACAGCGTGGAACCTGCTTGGGATTCTGTCCCTCCCTCTCTCTCTGCCCCTCCCCCACTTGCACTCACTCTCTCTCAAAAGGAAACTTTAAAAAAAAAGAATCAGGACAAAGACCTTTAGGGATTCATATGAAACATGAATTTATCAGTTATTTCTTTCCCTAAAAAGAAAAAATACATCAGGTAAGATTGAGAAGAGACAAGAGTGGTTTGTAAGGTATTTGTGAAAAGCTCAAGTCTTTCCAGTTAGAAATCCTTTTTTTCCCCTGGTAGTTTAAGCATGTTATTTTTGCCCGGATTCTGCATGGGCTCCTACTCTGACTTGGTATGCGCTTGTGCAGCCTTCTGCCTGCCCATCAGCTTCCCCCCAGGCCTCTCGCAGCCCTGTGTCCCCTCTTAGGCCTCACAGCCTTTCCGAATGTCACATGTGCCCTGGAAGCCCCCGGAAATCCGTCTGGCTGACATTATCACTAGTGATACAGTTCTTTTATTCTAGGCCCCGAAAGAACCTTGAACGATGAGTAACGTAACAACAGTATGTTCCATTCGGGGCTAAAAGTGACATGTACCTGAAGTAGCCAGATACGCGTTCTCACAACTCGGGTGGTGTAGACCGGTTCTGAAAACGCCCTGAGCACCACATGGACATAGTGAATGTCTTCTGTCCTGAGATGATCACATTAGTTAGTTTGCTTGTCATTCGTTTGCAAGGAAAATACTTTAAGGACCTTCCAAATCCCCAAACACATGAATGCCAGTACGAAATAGAGCAGTGAGGAAACCTTTTCCCAGAGGAGTTCTGTTGTTACTCAAGCTTAGTCATCGTTCTGGCGATGTAAAAAAAAAAAAAAATACAAAAAATAACTTGCCTTATTTTTTGCCCTCACGCAAGCTGCGGGTGCCCTGGACAGCAGGGGCTGGCAGAGCTTGGTCGGTTAAGCCCATGGCTCTGAGCCCAAGCCCTGCCCCAGCCCACACGCTCCATGGGTGCGTGTTCACAGAGTGCCCCCCGCAGTTGGCAGGCGCCTTCACACTTGCAGGCCTGTGGTGTCCTTCCTTGGGAGCTTCTCCAGTTCCGGGGGAAGCATGGCTAATCTGCCGGTCTGTCTTCTCCGTGTTTTGTCTTTTTGTGCAAGGAGAAAGAATTGCACAGCACACGCCTTTTGGGAGACCCGTTAGTTCTCCAGTGAGGGTCTCAGCTTTTGCTTCACACACGCACGCAGAGCGCTAAGAGGCAACCCCGGCCTTACCTTGCATCTTCATGTTAGACGTCCTTTCCCCCAAAGGACTGACCACCCCCCGCCGGAAGTTCCCATGCCGGCCACTAGTGGTGCGTCTTGAGGTTGAACCCTTTTCTAACTCAGCCAGGACTCTGCCCCCTGTTTAAGGGCCATCACTTCACAGTAACACCTGGTGTCTCCTCTGTGCCGGGCTCTTTTCAAAACTCTTTTTCACACACAAATGAGTTTCACCCTCCTACATGATGAGGTAAGTCCAGTCCCTCCTTTACAGTGAAAGCATCACCAGGAGCGGGTTACCTGTCCACGGTGATGGGGCTGGTCAGAGGTGGAGGGCGGTCGGGAATTGGATAGTTGCGGCTCTAGAGCCCCAACCATCCCCAAGCCCCGAAAGGGTGTGAGCACAGCAGCGCCGCGTGGGGCGAGGGAGACAGCGTCCAGGGCCTAGTGTGCGCCAGATACCCTGTGAGGTGTCTGCTGTTGCCCACGTCATTGCTGTTTCTGAATTTGGACGCATTGCTCTTCTCTTCCCTCCAGTTTCCCCAGCATTTATTATCTCTGCCCTAGATTTGTTCACATCGGAAGATCTGGACTGTGAACTGCGATTCACGTCTTACACACTATTGCAGGTTTTGTGATGACTTAAGAGCTAATCAGGCACCTTTAACAGGGGAAAATGTGTATTTTATTAAAATGGTTTTTTTACAAGGTAATTTATTGAACTGCTCATGTCACATCTCTTTTTAAATCCTGATAATCATGTCACATGTTCTGTGTGTAACAAATGATAAACTGAAGATCAGTAGGACAGCTCCCTAACTTTTCTTCGAATTGCCGTTCATTCAGATCACAAGGTTTACATCTGGCACAAACGTAGTGAACTGCCCATCGCGGAGCTGACAGGGCACACGCGCACAGTCAACTGTGTGAGCTGGAACCCACAGATCCCGTCCATGATGGCCAGCGCCTCCGACGACGGCACTGTTAGAATATGGGGACCAGCACCTTTTATAGACCACCAGAATATTGAAGGTAACGCCGCTGCACAGCAGCCTGCGCTCCCTCCCAGTGGAACGTTGCCCCAATGGCTAAAGTTGCGGGACTTTTAGTGTGGGACAGGATTTATGTTCTCCCTCATTTAGAGGCTGTATACTCTCTCCTTCCACAGAAGGAGTGTAAGTAATGTGAGACACACGGGGGGGGAGGGGTGTGCATGCAGGGTAACGGTGGGGAGAATAAATTGGAACATGCCACCTCCTTCGCATCCACTGGCTGTGGTCAGTTCAACAATCTATAGAAAATCTTGCTTCATGATGCAGAAAGCATTTTTTACTTTTATACCCACGAAAACTAGCCAGTATACAAAACTTGAACCACTTTAGAACAATCTTGATTATGGATTTTACTCTTAAAAATAAACCTGTATAGCACCACATAGCACCCTGGCCTCTGTGCAGAGGAGAGGGAAGGAAACTGAATTTCCCCCAGACCTCGGGGCCAGGCAGCGTGCCAGCCCAGTTGTGCATGTGTGGGCTTGCGTAAATCCTCCCGGCCCTCCGAGAGATACGTTTACCCTCAGTTCTGGAGGGGTCTAGACAGAGTCAGGGCAAGCCTCACTTGAATGCTGCCAGCCTTTGAGTCCTGAGTCCAAAAGGGTTTTCCCACCACCTCGGAATGTTTGGCGATGAAGCAGGCCCAAGGCGAGGAAGCTCCGTTGAGCAAGACACTGTCACTGGAGGGAAGGCATGAGAAATTTTATACTGCTCTGCTTTCAAATGGAGCAAGTAGAGTATTTTGTTTGCTTAGAAGGAAGTCCCTGACCTAGAAAACCGGGAAGAGATTTGTTCCACCTAAATGTTTGAGCAAGAAAGGCGTCCAGCTGCTGTCAGATGAGAATAAGGAGCCTGAAGTTGACAGGGGTGAAGTTTGCAGACCACTGTCAGTGGTTTAGGGCCCGAAGGGCCATTGGTCTATGCGTCACCACCTGGCTGACCCGCTGCCTCTGGGAAAGCCATGAGGATGCAGCCTCCGCCTCCATTTGTTGTCCTGATGCGATTTCTGGGCTAGCACTCTAACAGACATTGCATGCGTCCATCACTGCACGTTTCTAACCTCAGTCATTTGGAAGTTATCTCTTTAAATAAGATTTGAAGGCTCAGAAGAATCTTTGGTCTGTACTGTCATACTGACCTTCTAAGTGGATTTATTTTAGACACACCTATGAGCTTCTGTCTCTATCCAGTGAAGAGCTGCTTTGCCACTCCGTGGGTTTAGTTGATGCGGACACACCAGATGTGGTGTGTCTGTGAGATCTGGTCCAGGTCAGCAACCTGCCTCGGATTTTAGCAGCATCGATAGAGCCGTATAGAGAGGGCCCTAAAACGGAAAAACCGCTTCCATAGACATATAACCAGTTATGTGGCTGTAGGCCTTCTAGGTAGCTCTCTTCTGGTTCTTTTCCCCCCGCTTAAAGAATTTTTTTTTTTTTTGTTTTTTTTGTTTTTTTTTTTTTTTTTTTTTTTTTTTTTACTAATTAACACCTGTTTGGAATAGAAATTTTGAAGGTGAGGCTGAAGAAAGTGATAGCCAAAAACCATGACTCCATTAGATACTTCTCTTTTAATGGTTATAATGGTGGAGCTCCACACTATATTTTTTGAGGAAGGTAGAAAATGGAACAGGGTCCGGCACTGACCCGTACTACAGCATGGATGACACTAAAGACCGCCTAGTGTGATTCTGTCTGAAATGTCCTGAGCAGGCAAACCCACAGACACTGAAAGTAGACGGGCGGGGGCTGGTGTTTGCAGATGAGTGCCAGCGCAGAGTGAAAACATTCTATAGTTGTTGGCGGTGGTGGTTGTACAGTCCTGTGAATGTGCCAGTAATAGCTGTTGAGTGGTGTGCTCTAAGTGGGTGTGTTGTGTGGAACGTGAATTCTGGCCGTAAAGCTGGTAGACCCACAGCCAGAAAGGGGAGGCTGACGACTGCACAGTTTGAGACGAGCGAAGCAAGGCCCTCCTCAGAAGTCCATGAGAGTCTAGCTTGATTGTTCACTTGGGCTCCAGAGTAATGAATTTAGACATTCCTGTCTAGGCTGAGACATAAGACAGACACTTCGTTGTAATGATTATGCTGGAAATGTCAAGTGTGTGCCTTGGTGTGATCGTTTTTCAGTGGGAGTATGTGTTGTAATGTCATGATGCCAATATTAAAACTTACTAACTGGTAACTTTTTTCTTCCCCTCCCCTCTCTCCCCTGCCCCCTCTCCCTACCCCAAACACATTTCGTCTTGTCTCCATTCAGAGGAATGCAGTAGCATGGATAGTTGATGGCGAGTGTGGAGCAGACGGCTTCTGTTTAACTTAAAATTAGTCGTATTTTAATGGCTTGGGATTTGGTGCAAACAAACATGATTGATAGCTGGACAGACATGCTCGTCATGAAAAAAAGAACCATTTCTGAAGCCCGATTGGGGCCAAACATTTACACCTTGCTTCATAGTAACCAGTTGAGATGAAGCACGTCGTTAGAACGTTGTTGGACGCCATGTCGAATCGCCCCCATCGGTTGTGAAGGACTGTGCTACATTCAGGCTTACCCACCGAACTCCGTATATATATTGTTTTCCCTCCTGCCTTTTGTCTGGTGGGACACCATTCTTGTTGCTCTTCTGTGTAATGAAGTTTAAATGCTTGTTTGGAAAACTTTATTTAACAGTTTAGAAGGCTTGATAGAAGGAGTGCATTAGTCTGAAGAGTACACATTGGATAGGAAAGAGTTTCCTCCTTTTGTTTCTCCAGATCTTTCCGCCTTATTTAGCTTGAGATCTTTGCAGCTTGGTTCATGGATTCTAGCCTTTGCCCGTTGCGCAGTAGATACTGATCCAGATGACAAACCAGTGAACTATGTCAAAAGCACTCTCAATATGACATTTGACAAAAAGTTTTGTACTTTTCACATAGCTTGTTGCCCCGTAAAAGGGTTAACAGCACAATTTTTTAAAAATAAATTAAGAAGTATTTATAGGATTAAAGTGACTTCATTTGTATACATTTGGAATCTAAACCAGCTTAAAAGAGTTTCCTGTATGACTTAGATACGCAGTACTCTTCCGGAATCCCACGTGAGACTTGGTCAGAACCAGAGCTTGGAAGGACGTGACACAGGAAATCCAGAGTAATCCCTTGAAGGTTTGCCCCTTCCATTTTTTTTTCTCCCTGAAGGAACATCAGTACCTGATGTCGAAGAAATTCAAGATTCAAAAAGAGAGGATTTTAAACCTATACCAATAGGAGAGATTGGTAGTGAGTCAGCGTAGCTTTTCCTAGAGCACGTTCCAAGCTGTTCCCCACTTGGGAGGCTGTTCTGACGGGGGTCCAGCCCAAGTGGAAAGCAGGTGTGACCACCGGGAAAGTTCATAGTAGGGTGGAGTGTGTTAGAAGACTCCACAGGCCACAGACCGGAACCGGGTTTAAAACCTCAGAGCCCTGTATCTGAATTGCCCTTAACATTTTGACCTACAGGGGGACATAAACGTACAGAACGCTCCTCAGTGTCTCCGATCTTGCCATACCGAACCTCATTCCAAACTGGTGCTGTGGGTAGTCTTTGCCTCCCCTTTCCCTGGAAGCTCGAGGAGAGGTTTTCTCCATGGAAAAGCACTTTTAATCTCGAGAATTTCACAGTTAAAAGAAGCCAAAAGCCTGATGTTCACATTGTGCTTTTAAACCCCACCACAGCCGGGCACAGCGTACTTGATCTCCTCTGAAACCCTTCCCCACTCCCGCAGAGGGTCAAAGGGGCCACGGCTGTTACGGTGGGGGAGGAGTGGCAGCGCCCCCGAGGTGAGGTTCTGGCGAGGACAAGGGCCTATGCCAAGTCCCCTCTAGGGCCCGGGACCCGCAGAGCAGAGCGAGGAAAGGCTTGGGTGTCGGGGACTCTCCCATGGGGGTGTCAGGGAGGGGAGACGAAAGAAAACCACAATTGGCCTTAAAATAGCACGGATTCTCCCAAAAGCTCATAGCAACAGGAAGTGACAGACTGTGGTCAGCAGGTCATTTTATCAAATTGGTATGTCAAAGATTTCCTTAAGCTCCATTTTGCAGAGACCTCCACTTAGAGAATCAAGAATTCCTGTTTTGATACTTATAAGTTACGATAACCACCTGTTACAGTTTACCTGGTACTTCATTTTTCTTAACTAAGATTACTTCTTACTTTAAGCTTGAATAAAAATCTTCATTGGTAACTGTATATAATTCAGTGGCAACTTCTCTTTACCGTAGTTCAGTTAAATCCAGTTCAGTTAAATCCAGTCATGTTTTCTGCCCTGAGGCCGGTAGTTACCGCACCCCTGTCTCCACAGCAGATATAACAAAATGTGGGCACGGAAACGCCACAGCTGCTGACAGGTTAGGTCCAGCGCACCCCCAAGATGGGCGCCCAGTGGTGGGGCTCAGCCCTCCACTCCTCGCCTCACCCGACTGCCCCCACGTAGTTGAGGACCACTCTGAAAGAGCGGATAAAAGGGAGGCCCACTTGACAGAGAACACAGAAGAACGATGGTGCCAAGGTCTCAGGGGCTGTGAGCCCTCAGCCACCCAGACACGCCGTGCCCTGCACCTGCCGCGCGGGGTCCCGTAGGGCAGGCGAGGCAAAGAGCCTGGCAGCAGGACGGGGCGACCCGTAGCTATGAGGTGACCAGCTCCAACAGGGCTCTAGTCTCTGCATAGGCCCGAGAGTTAAGGGGACCGCCAAGCTGGCGCGACATGCTAACATAGAAACTGAAAAGTACCAATACTTTTTGCACATAGATCAAAAGTAGAGTGGAGAGTTTGGGCTCCAAAACTCAGGTTAGTAGGCTCGTTTCCATGTGCTTAAAAATGTGTTCTCATTTGTTCATAAAGGGCAGAGCAAGTATGATATTAAATGTCTTTTCCTCCAAACAACCGGTGGTCGATAGTACAGTGTTGGAGCGGAGGACTGTGGGAGTGGGTGGGGGTGGCAATGAAGAGGTCAGGTGGCGGCGGGGAGGGGTGACGGCTTTGGCCTGGGGTTTGTACCGTCAGTGTTCCTACCCTCTGCGTTCCCGCTGCTCTTCTAGGCCAGGTAAACATGTGTGTTTAAACCAGGTAAGTCGTTTAAAATAGGAGAGCATACTAGCCAGCGTCCCTATAGATGGGCCTGTGTTCGTGGGTGGGAGAGCAAAAAGGAATTCCCTAACTTTAAATACAAACTAAATGATTAAAGTCATCTGCCTAGTTGAAAGCAAAAAAAAATCCCAACTTTCTGTCAACATTTGTCTGAAATCACACTCGTAGAAATACGATTTTTTTGTTCTTAGGTGTGTTCTCCCTCTAGAGTGGCGTCCGTGACATTAATAGAAAACCCTTCTTCCCCACCCCTCCCCACCTTGAAATTTTCTTTTTTAGGGTGTTGTTTCCTGCACACAAGAGCTGACCTATCACCTCTGCTCACGGTGGTAAATGTATCGTACATCTCTTGAGAGGGAAATCTCTCTGTCACGTTCTTTCACAGCAGAAGAATGGCAGCTTTTGAATGGGGAGGAAAGAAGACATTTTTCTTAATATCCTTTTTGTCCCATCTCTAAAGCATAAACGTACCTCGCTTTAGTTTTAATTTCTCATTTAGACTTCAGCAACTCTCTTTAAGCGTTACTTTCCCAAAGATTCCTTGGGTTTTCAAAACCAGACCTGATTTAATATAAACTCACTTTAAACGAAGAGGTGAATTTGTGTTTATTTACACATAAACACTTTCTAAAAACAGGGTGAACTGAACTGAAGTTTTCAGTGTCATGAGCTATTGTTACAGTGGCCTCCCTCTAGTTGCAGAAACAAAATCTGTACAAGCCTGTTCCCTGTCTACTTAATCCAGATAGGCTGAATTTCACTCAATCCAGATTGAGTGAAACTAATAGCATAAAAACGTGTGCATGTTGTGTGTGTGGAAGAGAGCGTACTGAGTTCATCAGAAGCCCTAGAAACAGCTTTCTGGGTTCTTGTGTCAATTTTACAAAGTCTCGTGCACATGTGAAGTGCCCTCTCTGAAGTTAAGGTCTGGTTAATACTGGTATATTTTTATAAGATTGAGATGTGTCCCCACGCTTAACTCAGACATTTGCATTATCAGGGTCAATGTGCTAAAACCGAATTGTAACATTTTTAGACACAGATGGAAAAATTGTCATTGGCTCCTTGAAAACTTGTGTGTGTGGTGAGGGGAACAGATCCACAAAAGCATGTGCGTACTTACAAACCAAGCTGTAGAGATCGGGAAAAGAACTTAAGTGTTGATCTCAAGATACCTAAATTGTCAAGATTTACCCGGCATTGTGGTGGAACTAGTTAACACTTAGAGCTTTCGGTATGTAATAACCATCGCTATGGACTGATTCAGTGTTTCCAATCCAAGGATTGTGTTCTTAAATTTGGGGGGGGGTTCTGTTTTTTGGGGGTTTTTTTGTTTTTTGTTTTTTTAAACTGCCTCTCAGATTATATTTCGTAGTTTAAAATTCTTTGCTTTATTATCTCATTAAAGCATAAAAAACTTCAGGTCTCGGATATTTATTTTCACTTGTTCTACTAATTATTTACAAAACACCCTTTGTTAACTTTAATTTTATAAATGTGTAGTATATTAAACGTCTTTAAATTTTGTTCAATTGAAACTACATTAACTTTGATTTGCTTTCCTGGGATTTTTTTTTTAACACACCTTTTCCGTGTCCGTGCATAGCACCTAACCAGTCCTTTGTGTTCCCTTTCAATCCAATAAACAGAATGAGTAAGAAACTGTTGCTGTGTTAAATCTTCTAATATCCACTGATCTGAATGCTTAAATAGTACGACTTTTAACCTAAAACAATGGATTTGCTGCATTTGACTTCCCTCTGTTTCCCTGGAGGTTTATTTTAATGTTTATTTTCGAGAGAGTGCAAGCAGGGGAGGGCCAGGGAGCAGAGAAACAGACTCCAAAGCGGGCTCTGCACTGACGAAATACAAACTCGTGACCTGAGCCAAAGTTGAC
The DNA here is from genome assembly GCF_003009895.1 of Hyaena hyaena. Lineage (NCBI taxonomy): Eukaryota > Metazoa > Chordata > Mammalia > Carnivora > Hyaenidae > Hyaena > Hyaena hyaena. The sequence goes on along the minus strand of NW_024080735.1, from coordinate 1,422,109 downwards.
GATGTTGGACGCTCAACCGCCTGAGCCCCCCCAGGTGCTCCTGGAATGTCTTGTTTAAAGGGAATCATGGACAGATTAGTTTAGGAAACAAATTTAAGGGATACCTGGATTTTAAAGGAATTCCATGCCTGCTCCATTTTGTTAAAAAATGTTACTGCATCTGAAATTCTGCATTATGAAATTAGGTATGTTGATGAGTAGAAATGTGCTTCCAGTTTGAAATTAAAATTTATTCCTAATGAATAATTCCATACTTCTTATTTAGACAATGTAAATGTCTCTGAGGAGAAGTCACCCAGTGTGTGCAAACCCACAGCACAGGTGTGCTTACGAAGAAAGGCAAAGAGCCTATAAGGGCTTTGTGCCAGCGGCAGCGTCCTGCGCCAAAGGACGTTCACCTGTGACAGGTCAGCACCCGGCAGGCAGCTAATGGGGTGGTCAGCAGCCGCCAGAGCTGGGGCAGGGGTAGTCTATGTGTTTTCTTTGTAGGACGCTACGTCGTGGTTTTGCAGACTCAGAAACTGTTCATTTACATGTAAGCTCTCATGCCAGAGCCCAGTACCAGGCATAAAGAATTTTCCAGCCTTCACAAATCCAAGAGTAGAAGTTGTATTGTTTTTTTTAACTTTATTTATTTTGAAAGAGCACGCATAAGTGGAGGAGGGGCAGAGAGAGGGGGAGAGAGAATCCCAAACAGGCACCACACCATCATCGCGGAGCCCAACACAGGGCTTGAACCCACGAACCGTAAGATCATGAGCTGAAATCAAGAGTTGGCCACTTAACTATCTGAGCCCTGTGGGGGCCCCGTCTTCTGGCTCTTAAAGCTACAGTTTGCAAAAGAAAATAGACTTTAAGTGAATGTGCCTGCGCCTGCGCATTTCCCAGGCAGGCTGGTGTGTTTTGGTGAGCTTTGTCCCCACTCGTGGGCTTGCATGCAGAGAACGTTCCAGCAAGCCTCCATCTCCTTATCCACAAAGGACCTGCGAGCAAGTATATCTGCTCTCCCTCCTGGCGCCCGTGCGGGTACTCGGGGCGTCTGCCAGGTGCCAGATGTGCACGGTGTGTGTGTTACATAGTCCTTGTGAGCAAGAGCGCCCCTCCATGTGGGGGCTCTAGCCTGGACTCATGAGACTAACATGGCTCACGGGCAGCGGGTCTGGGGTTTGAATCCCCCTGTGATTCCACAGCCTGTGCTTTCTCCCAAATCCCGGCCCATGTGAGCCGCTCTGCTTCCAGACCGCGAGTCACATCTATGAACACGTGTTTTGGGCTGGCGCTCACTGCTGGCGCGGAGCCTGAGCCCATAACCTTGGCCGTGAGGTCAGGGAGCAGGAGCGAGAAGGGGACGGACAGGGACCAGCCCCCACACCACGCATCTGTCTGGTGTGGAGGGAGGTCCCCACGCAGCGGGCACTCACCCAGGCCGCCGGCTGCCACCTCCCGTGCTTTCTCATTCATTCTCCGGCAGCTTCATGGGGCATGGCCTAGGCTCAAATGAACTGGTCTGCAGGCGCGGGGCCTCCAAACTGGGCACCTCTGAGCGCAATGTTTAAGCACCGACAAGTACAAACTCCTTTGGTCCAAAAGCCATTCCAGCTTGTCGAAGCTCGGTGAAGATTGAAGGGCCCCCTTGTTCTGGCTGACTGCGCAGCTCAGAGAAGAAAATGACTCTCAAATTCTCTCGAGACTTCTCTCTGCATCAGTAAAGCCGTCAATACAACAGACGCAGAAGTTTTATAGATGAAAGCACCCACGGTGTGCTTGCACGTCTTCAGAGTGCGCGTATCTATAGAGTAGTAGTTAAAATCATGGGTTCTGGAGTCATCAGGCCTGACTCTAAATCCGATCACTGGATCACTGTGTGCTGATGCAGATAAGCTACTTCGCATCCCCTGACCTGCAGGCAGGTACAGCTAACGGTGTTGGGCACTGGGCTCCGTAACGCAGGGTGTGCATGGAGCCACTCACCCTGCGTTACGGAGCCACTTGGCAAATTGCTTGAAGACAGACTGAAAGGTCAGCACAGATGATGCGTCAGTGAAATCCAGAATGTCAGAGCTTCTGCACAACACACGAACTGAGCTGACCTGACCTGGGTCACATGACCCAGCCGCTCTACAGATTGCCGGGAAACGAGAAGGAACCTGGCAGAGGAGGAGACATCAACAAAGGAAATGTGTACATCTGGCTTAGATCTATCTTAGCGTGAATAAACCAACAGAAACACTTGTGAGCCAACGGGGGACATGTGAGCACCAACCGGATACTTTGGACCAGAAATCACTAGTTTACGTAGGATATCGACACTGCGGGCGTGCGCGCGCGCGTGTGTGAGTGTTTTCAGAACCGTTATGTTACAGCGATGTGGACAAAATAGCACAGATGTAATGATGTCTCGTATTCAAAACCGTCTGACTTCAGAACAGTGCAGGTAGGGGGCAGATTATACCCACAACCGATTACTGTAGCTGATGAGATACAAAATCACCAATAAGACTAGTCTGTCACTGTCTTCAGAAGTCAGTGTGTTCCCGTGCGGCCACACGAGTTGTCCTGACGGGGAGGATGGAGGGCCTGCTGGTGCAGCGCTCACCCCGCATGCATCCAATCTGCAAAATAAACATGGGATCAGCTGTCAAAGGAGATCTGTTCATCCACCTTGACTCCGTCTCACACCGTCACTGACAGATTATCAATTTCAGTGAAAACAAAGGAGGGACTTGACCAGGAGCTGAGGCCAGGTCTGGCCAGGGGGCCCCTAGGAACGGGACCTGGAGTAGTTGTCATAGTGGCCTTCTCGAGGAATCAGCCTTTGTCAAGGAATTGAAGGAGCAGCGGACTCAGAGCCGAGCAGCCCCCGAGACCCCCAGGGTCCAGATGAGACGGCCGCAGATCCCCCCACCCTTCCACTTTGGGTGGCCTTCATTTGGGAATTTAGATGCATCAGGACCAACCAAAGAGGATACAGATTTAACCAAGAACAAGTTGACTACTTATGACTACTTACCACCTTCAGAACTTCCACAGAAGGCACCGCTGAAAACCACGAGGCTTCACAGCGGAAGCCAGATCAGCCTTGTGGGGCGTCACCTCGCCGCGCAACGGTCCCTCATTCCAAAGTGCACACAGCAGGTGGCGGGCGCCTAGGCAGCACCCGCGGGGCTTCAGACCCTCCTCCAGCTCACTGCTGGTTCCTGCACAACCAGGACAGTGTTACTCACATTTGGGGACAGTCACACGCCACCCGGGACACTCCGCCACCCCTGCTTCAGGTTTCACGGCCTCCAATCTGGCCTCGAACACAGATAGTGGGGCTGGGCTGGTGCTGCTCCGTCGGGCCTTCCTGCTGGAAGTTCAGTAGTTCACTGCCGCTGAGTGTGAGGGGCTGTGTCCTGTGTGGGAGAGGGAGGGGGCGCAGGGGTGCATGTGCTGTCCCCATGAGTCCCTGGGGGCCCAGGTGTGTGCGGTCTGGCTTCCTCTGCACTCAGCGGGGGCCCCTGGATCCTGCCTGCACCAGCGGACAGGGAAGGAGTGGCCTCAGCCAACCTCAGGGCTCCGAGGTCACCTCTAGCAGGAGCGACACGCCATAGCACACGGACCTTAGCATGTCGCCCACAGCTTTGAGAGGCCGTCACTTGGGCAACACTCTCTAGAAATACACGCCCATGCCTGTCACCCCCAGCCCTGCCGCACACCAGCCACACAAGACAGGCACTGTGCGGGTGTAACCACAGTGAGCGTGTCAGAAGTCAGAGCACCTGGGCATCCGCTCAGCTCCTGGAAGGCTTGCGGGAGAAAGGAAACCACTCCAGTCACAGGTCACAGCCCCCAGCACATGCGAGCTTCCTGGGGTGACACGTCGTCTCTGGGCTCCAAGGGCCTGAGTTCTCCCCCCGGCTTCACCGCTTTTGGGACTCGAGGGGACACTGGGAGCCACGGGAGAGGAGGGAGGATGGCAGAGAACCGGCTTTCTTCTCAAACAGGCAAGTGCCTCCAAAGGGAAAGGTAAGAAAGGAACCTTCTCGGTCACAGCCCCTCGGCCCTTCGCCAGCACAGGTGCAAATACCGCAGGGAGGGCGTGTCGGGGCCCAGGAGGCGGGCAGGACACCTCCCCTCCGCACCCGTCACTGCCGACCCCACACACCGGGTTTACCCCTTGGGCTCCACAGCAGCGCTCAGCCAGCGCTTCAGAGCATGGCATTAGGGCACCAAACAGGAGCGACGAAACGGCCTGGCTCACTTCACCTGGAGGAGCCAGAGAGGTCAGTGCTCCCCGGTGCTCCCACCACCCGCAGGAGTGGCTCGTCTGGGTCTCCCGTGTCACATAGTGGCGATCGGTGCCATAAAGGGGCCCCAGGCAGAGCGGTGACAGGCTCCATGGTCACTCGACCACCGGCGCTATTCCTGGTCTAATCTGATGAGCATCTCGTAGGAAATCACTGCCCCAAACCAGTGCCCCCGAGAGACCAATGCCGCGGGAGCGGCCGGGACAGGAGGGCAGGACCCGGCTGGAGCCAGCGTGCTCATGGGGGTCTGAGGCGGACCTTGGAGGCTGTGGCTTTAAATGAAAATGCCTCAAAAATTTTGCTTTTTTGATTTATTTTCCTTTCTAGAAGCAGGAATTACACTGTACCCAGGCAAACGACTTATAAGGGTTTACAAATTCTGCAAATAAATATATGTTTTGAATGTCCCTTTCTGTTAACATCCTTGTGAGAAGGCTTTCAGCGGACAGTCTCATAAGCCTTTGAGCTGCACTGAATGTACAAAGTGCTGCGATAGAGGCTTAAGGGTAACACCCTGCTCCTCTGCCTAGGGGACCAGTGTCGCTCCGCGCTCTGCCTTTGCCACTGCCCACGGGCTTCCCTGTGTTTCGGCGGCAGGCAAGGCTGGGGCGGCTGTGCTACGTACAAGTACCGAACTTCAACACAGATGAAGAGAACCACGTGGGAGGGTTCAGGCTAAAGTGGAAAACCAGAAATCTACAAAAACTCAATTCGTGTTTTTTAAATACTTTATATGGTAAAAATACAGCAAAAATATTTTATTTTGTTCAAAGAGGAAAAAATATACTGCTATGGTCACGGTTCTAAGGATGATTCACATGGTCTCTGGCTTCTTGACTGCGCTCGGTGGTGCAGATGGCTCTGGCAGCCTCAGTCATTTATCAAAGCCAAGATCATACTGTAGAGAGAAGAGACTTGTGTTAGCGACGTCTCCTCAGCACTGTTCCTACACAGTCCGGTCCATCCACACTCGTGCCTCTGAGGCTCAGCAAGGAACAATCATTTACACATAAAAGAAAGAATGTCGAGGGGCACCTGGGTGGCTCAGTCACGGTCGTGAGATCGAGCCCCAAGTGGGGCTCTGTGCTGAAGAGTACAGGGCCTGCTTGGGATTCTCTCTCCCCCTCTTGCCCCCTCCCTCCACTTGTGCTTGCTCTCTCTCTAAATAAATAAACTTTTAAAACAAGTGTTTTAGGCCTCTCAAAGCCCTAATTTTTTTCACTTAGAAAAAAATAACTGGGGAGGGGGTGGGAGGACAACCACCTAAAACCAATGTTGGGCTACAGTTTGGAACAAATACAGAAAAGCAAACAAAACGTTAATTCTCTCACACATGCATCCCGCAACCCTGCGGTGCACCGGGCAGGCCCCCCACTTCCACTCAGGATTCCGGGCTGCTCCGGGTGCCGCCTACACGGCCAGACAGCGTCTGACATTCAGTAGGCGCTCAGTAAGCACTCAGCTAAAACCACCACAGTTAACAGCAGCCAATGAAACTACCACCATTTTCTTTGCTGCTTAGATGACCAAACTTCACAGAAACCCCATCACGCGTCACCGATGGTGTGATTCGTTGTCCAAATTTAACCAAACCAGGGGCACCTGGGTGGCTCAGTCGGTTAAGCGTCAGACTTCGGCTCAGGTCATGATCTCACGGTTTGTGGGTTCAAGCCCCGCATCAGGCTCTGTGCTGACAGCCAGCTCAGAGCCTGGAGCCTGTTTTGGATTCTGTGTCTCCCTCTCTCTCTGACCCTCCTCTGCTCATGCTGTCTCTCTCTCTCTCCTTCAGAAATAAACAAAACATTAAAAAAAATTTAACCAAGTGTAGTCCGTACACAGCATAGATTAACGGGAGCAGCTAATCCCTGTGGAAGATTCGGAGTTTACGGCCGGTCAGCACAAACCTATGTGCTTTACATGCGTTCTCTCATTTAGTCCAGATCAAATCCAGTAAGGTAGGTTTTAGATACTATCCCATTTTCAGACAAAAAACCTGAAGCACAGAGAGGTTAAAAACCAGCCCTGGGTCATGCAGTAAATAGCATCCCCCAGACCACACGAGGCCGGCAACTAAGCAAAACACCAATGGCATCGACCCTCACCACTATCTAAAGAAGACGACATTTTTCCCTTTCATTCTATGTAAGAAACACGGACGGATGTGTGTGTCCGCCATGTGGCAGGTGAGCCAGACAGGACCTGTGTGAGATCCCGGTGCTAGAAATTTGACAAGGGGCACCCGGAGGGCTCGGTCAGCTGAGTGTCTGACTTCAGCTCAGATCATGATCTGTTTCGTGAGTTCAAGCGCAGAGCCCCCTTTGAATCCTCTGTCCCCCTCTCTGCCCCTCCCTTGCTCACGTGCTCACTCTCAAAAATAAGTAAACTTTTTAAAAAAATTATTAAAGGGGTGCCTGGGTGGCTCAGTCTGTTAAGTATCTGGTTCTTAATTTCGGCTCAGGTCATGATCTCACAGTTTATAAGTTCGAGCCCCGCATGAGGCTTTCTGCTGACAGCCCAGAGCCTGCAGCCTGCTTCAGATTCTGTGTCTCCCTCTCTCTCTGCCCCTCCCCTGCTCACACTCTGTCTCTCTCAAAAATAAACAAACGTTTAAAAAATAAATTAGGGAAGTTAAAAAATAAAAGTCAGCATGAGGCACAGGGACGGCTTCCGTGGCCACGGAGAAACTAACACCCCGAGTACCCACGGCAGGTCAGACAGATCGCTGATCCAATGACATAAGTCAGGCTGCGAGAATTCCACAGGCTCCCCCAAGGCTCCGCAGCGACAATGTAGAACCCACAGCACAGTAACGTGCCCCCCACTGTGAGCAGGCGACCGTGTAGGGAGCTGCCAGGAGGGCCGGGAACTCACCTGTAAAGATACATGAAGAAACAGAGCAAGTGGAAACCGAGCTTGATCATGGCTTCCTTCATGTGTGACTTCAACTGACCCCGATTGTGGATCTCCGTCGGGTCGAACACCCCCATGTTACCACTCGGCACCATGATGAACCTGATGCACAAGTGACAGAAGGAAATCCGGTCATCAGCACAAATATTCACAACAAGCAGCCCTTTCCAGTGACCGACTGCAGAGGCCTTGAATTCCGACCCGACACGGACAGACTCGTACAACGATGTCACGGGCCACCATGTGGTTTCCTCTGAAAGATACAACACTTGTTAATGTGGAGTGTTAATTTTCTGCCCTCGGACAAATCAGGTAACGCTCTAGAGATGGGTACTTTATGCTGAGACCCTTTTACTCAGCTGGAGAGAACTCCTAAACCGGCCCTACCTACAGCCGTTTTCCAGCAGACACAGTGGAGGGGACTCCAAAACCAAACCAACTTTATCAGGTTCTTAGAAACTTTTTTTTTAAATTTTTTAAAATGTTTTTTATTTATCTCTGAGAGACCGAGATAGTGTGAGCAGGGGAGGGTCAGAGAGAGGGAGACACAGAATCTGAAGCAGGCTCCAGGCTCTGAGCTAGCTGTCAGCACAGAGCCCAATGCGGGGCTCGAACCCATGAACCACGATATCATGACCTGAGTCGAAGCTGGATGCTTACCCGACTGAGCCACCCACGTGCCCCAGAAACTTCTTTACCTAGAAACTTCTGACATAATTAATGCAATTCCCCCAGAACACCTATGAGGAGGAGGAGTGTCAAACAATTTTCCCATTTCACAGAAGACCGTAAAGAGAGAGGCTCCTGCTGACCCGAGATGACGCGCCTCCACCCACAGGGTCCATGAACGGGGCCCAGTTTACAAACACAATTTAGAGAAGGCCGAAGGGAAATGCTGTAGCGTGAGTGCTTCTGCGGTCACACAAAACCCCTCTTCAGACAGTAAATAGTTCAGACTCAGCATGTAACGTCTCACTTTACGGAACCCTTAAAACAACAGGTGAAGTGCACGGTATTGTTAAGTGATAATATTCTGACATCAGAAATGTCCTTTGCGTATGAGTGGAGGCGCGGCCGCAGTGGGGACAGGAGCAGGGCCACAAGCCATGGGGAGAGAGGGCACCGTGAGGTCGCACAGCATTCCAACACCAGACCAGTTCGACCCAGTGTCCCCAGACTCGGGAGGGACTCCGACTTTTTAAAAAAATCCTGAAGGCCCCGTGTTTAACTCGCCAGGGGTCTCTCAGGCTCTCCTGCTTCCTTCCCATGGCTGCGTGTGTAGCAGGTGCTCCCCACACGACGCGCTGCAGCAGAGGAACCGGCTCACTTGGGGAGCGTCGACCCGCTTCAACACCCCTTGGGACCATGTGTGCAAGGACGTGCCCTGACCTCGCGCGTGTCAGCCCCTTCCTGCCATGCGCGGTTCTCACACTGACGTCTGTGAAACGCAAATGCCCCCTGAGTTCCACAAACTTAACACCCCCAAACCCTGCTGCCCCCAAGAACCCGAGAGCTGAGCAGAGGGTTCTTACATCCGAGTGTCCAGAGGCCGCCTCCGCTCCGTCTCAGAGCCCCCTCCTGCTGGGTCCTGGCCGCGCCGTCAGACTCTGTCTGCCCTCCCTCTCACGTGTGGGTGTCCTTTGCACACCCGCATCACAGCCCTGCCCTGGCCCTCTGGGCCCACCCATCTCCAGCCGGTCCTTCCCACACGATGCTCCTGGGAAAACCTCCCCAAAGACCACTTACTTCATCAGCTTCGCTGCCCAAAAGTATACGGAACGAGATGCATGAATGGCTACGAAGCACATTAAAAGGTACCAGGATTACCAGCCACCGGGGAAATACCACACCCAGCAAGATGGCTAAAATGAAAAGACACAGGGGTGCCCGGTAGGCTCAGTCGGAAGGGCATTCTCGACCCAGGGGTCATGACCATCGGGGTAGACGTTACTTAAATAAAAATAAAAGAGACACACAACAATAGGTGTTGGCGAGGATGTGGAGAAACAGGAACCACACGCACAGCTACTGGGAATGCAAAATGGTGTGACTGCTTGCGAACCCCCAGGCAGCTCCTGAAAAAGTTCAATGTAAAGTCATCACATGACCAGGCAAATCCACTCCTAGGAGAAGTTACAACGTGTCCACGCAAGAACATGCACGGGAATGTTCACAGGGGAATTACTCAAAATACCCGGAAACTAGAAACAACCGAAAGCCCATCAACTGCATTAACAAAATGCAGTGTATCCACACGCTGGAACGGGATTCAGCCCCTAAAGGGAGTGAAGAATACAGTACCTGCCACACAAGAATGGGCCTAGAAAACACGGTGCCTAGTGACAAACCAGTCACAAAAGAGCACAGACTGAGGTCTCCTGTACGACAGCTTAGCACAGAATAGGTAATCTTAGGAGAGCCAGAAAGTAGACTGCTGACTGCCTAGGGCCAGGGGAAAGGAGAGGGACAGGGGAGAGGAAGGGAGGGGAGGAGGAGAGGGAGAGGGAGAGGGGAGAGGAAGGGAGGGAAGGGGAGGGGGAGGGGAGAGGGGAGACTGCTAATGGGCATAGGCTTTCTTTTGGGGTGAGGAGCATGTTCTAAACCAGTCTGGTGCTGGCTGCTTACATGTACGAATGTACTAAAAAGATGTGGAACAGAGAATGTGCAGTTGTTGAATGTCTGCCAACAGTACTTGCAGGGCACGTGAGCTCCGCGACCCGATGCTCACGGTTCTGGGTGGCGCATCCTGAGGGGCACCACCTGCTGTTACCGCAGCCTCGTCTACGAGCCTGCAACCCAACAGCCCTACACACGCCCTATGTGTCTGCCTCAGGGCCCCCAGCGCTCCCTCATCCTTCCCCCCCCTGTGACTCTGCGCAGACACCCCCTCCTGGGAAGGTGCCAGCTGGAGGCCTCCCCATAACCCTGGGCGCCCCAGCCCACCTCGCGCCCACCCTGTACTGAAGCTCGCTGCTTATTTTGTTACTCAGTGTTTTGCCTCTCGGTCCTATGGGCAGAGACCACTCCCCATAGGTCTGCGTCCCCAAAAGCACGAAGTGCAGGTGTCTGAAAAGGGTCAAGGACCCATCTGTTGATTTTTTTTAACCTTTCTAAGTAGCAGGTAAATCTGTGAACAGCCAGTCAATCTATCACTGCTATCATCAGGGCAATAAACCCACACGATCTTTGTGATTACGGGAAACAGAATCCATGTACTTTTCTGTCCCCGCCGCCAGTAAACCTGCTAGAACCTCCCACCATACTTGATACTGCGGACAGAAGCCGCATGGAGCCTCCCTTCCTCTGGGGCTCTCTGTCGTCGCAGACGATGACGTGCGGGCTGGGGTGTCACTGAGATGCAATCTCAGGGTTCCCGCTCTCCCTCCCGAGTTCCTTTTCCGCCCAGTGGGGTCACAGGGACACCGACCCATGCTCAATGTCTGCGTGGGGTGGCACCTCAGCCGCTGGGGCAGGGGCCCGTGTTCCCGCGGAGCTCAGGTCAGGGTGCTGGTCTACAGGGATGACCACGCGAGAGCATGAAGAATCTTACAAGAAAAAGTAATAGTTTCCCTCTTGGAAAGAGGTCCAGAGATTTAAAATCCCTTCCGTGGCTCAGGTCCCAGTTTCATGATCTTTATAAATCCATCCCCCAACACCTGCTCACTTCCTCCTCCTCACAGCCTTCTCCTGTGCTCCCCATTACCTCCTCCCACCCTCCTTTACTCTTTTCTTTGTCCTTTTTTAAGTCTTATTTATTTAAGTAATCTCTACACCCAAAATGGGACTCAAACTAAGGACCTTAAGACCCACACGCTTTTCTGACCCAGCAACACCCCCTCCTTCTAACTGCACTTTTTAATATTTACTTACTTACTACTGTTCGTTTTTTAATCTTCATTTATTTTTGAAAGAGAAAGAGAGTGAGGGAGGGGCTGAGAGAAAGAGGGAGACACAGATTCGGAAGCAGGCTCCAGGCTCTGAGCTGTCAGCAGAGAGCCCAACACGGGGCTTGAACTCACGAACTAGGAGACCATGACCTGAGCCAAAGTCTGACACTTAACCAACTGAGCCCCCAGGCGCCCCCCTGGCTTTTGACCATTCTTAACGGAAAACACACGTCTTTAGACATCACAACTGAATGTTACACGTTTTTATAATTTATGCACATAAATTTGTGTTCTGACTATAAGACCAGACCATGCAAACTGCTACTTGCCCCATCCACCAAGTAAACAGGGATTTATGCTGACTTCACGTGGGATTCTGCTGTCCTTTATTTCGTGACTGACATGTATTTTATTGCAGGAAAAGAGCATTATATTTTTCTTTTTAATTCTGCTTTAAACTGCCAGGACACAAAGCATTAGTAAACAAACTATACTCACCGATAGATGTTCCAAGTGGCAACGGGCAGGTTGAGAAGGAAGATGAACCAGTGCAAGGAAATGAGCATCAACACGGTGACGATGGTGTGGCCGATCAGCTCGGGAATGACCCACTGCAAGGGAAGAACACGGCATTCGTGGCCCTGCTGCGTGCTCCCTGAGTGTCCGTGTTAGCTGATGCTAGATCGATGGAGATGCACAGAGTGTACAAGCTGGTGTAACAAGATTTATTTTTAGACTCCGATGACCCAGATCTGCATAGAGCTGTAACCGCTCACGCCATGCAAACATGTCACACACCGCTCAAAAATAATGCACTTAAATCGCAATGATGTTTTATTCTCAGCAAAGGTCCAGATTCATTCACCAAGCAGGTATGAATGACTACTGGGGAAAAATGGAGTATCATTCATTCACTGGCTATTCCAAGGTCTGTACCAAAGCCCCTCACTCTAATAGGGGTGGTTTATATCCAAATATACACTGCATTGCAAGTCAGAATAGCAACTTAAATATGTTCCAATCTCCAGAACCCTGAGGAAAATCCTTTCTTCCTTTCTCTCCGTCTCTCTGTCTCCCTCTCCCTCTCTCTCTCATACACACACCCTCTCTCACACACACACACACACACACATACACACACACAGGTACTTTAACAGCTCACAGTAACAGTGTGAAGGGCTCCAGGGCACCCGGGCCCTTACGTGCGTGCTGCTGACTGCGCAGCACTCTACTGCTCATGCGCCAACAGCTGTGGCCGCAGGTCCTCCATCCACCAGCTTCCTCTCCTACCAGGAGAGATTTTCCTTTCCACGGAAGTTAATAGGAACACTTACGCAGACACAAACTGCTGCTTGCAGAAATGAGAAAAGCAAAACTCAGAGAGGTTAAGTAATCTGCCCCAGGTCACAAAGCTCCTTAGTGGCTGAATAACATGTAAGTCCAAACACACTGGCCCCAGGTCTCTTGCATTTCGATTTTAGATATTTCTTTCAGTAAACAAAGAAGGGATGTGCTAGGCCTTAAACCTAATTTGCAATCAACACACTTTTAAAAATGTAACGTGGAGTTTCTGAAGTGTAACCAATTGAGCACAACGCTTACACAGGTAAGCTGCGAAGTCAATCATACCTGGAGCGGGATCCCTGCTCTCCCCTATCAGCTATGCAGGGTAGGAAAGGTTGCTCCCCCTCTCTGAGCCTCGATTTGCTCATCTGTAAACTGGGGACGAGGACACCCACACCTGAGGAGGCTGCAAACTAGACGAGGCAGCCCGTGTGAGCCACACGCAGAGCCAGCACTCGCAAACACAGCGGGGTTACCATGACCACCAGCGCCACTACCACCAGCTGCACCCTCCGCCCCCAGTGGTCATTTCCAAACAGGCTTTCTTACCTTAGGCTGCAGTCAACTTTGTTTTACAGCCACAAACCAGAGGCAAAAGTCTTAGGAAGCGACACGTCATTTTCTTCTGCTTTTGCTTTACTTACTTTCAACCAAGCCCTGATTTTCATGGTCTTCCCTCCCCAGCAAGGTGTTCTCCCCCTAACTTGCTCTCTGAACACCCACACTGGGCTTACAGCCCCCCGGCGGGAGCCTGGAAAGGGCTCCTGTGAGTAACTGAATGGCACATGAGAAAACACATACAAACAACTGCCTGACAAGGGTCCAGGTAAGCGCCAATCGCCCCACAGTGAGGCTGCTCTACCTGCAGGTCGGCGCACAGCCTGGCCCATGCACAGAGCCTCCGTGAATCTGTATGTGCTTTACCCTAAGTATGAATAGACGCCCGTGTACCAGAAATTAAGAAGACCCCCCCCCCCCCCGCAAAATGAGAGGGGAAAACACAAGGGGAAAGGAGCTTGTAGGGAACACATATAACATAGGAAACAGAAGGAAATTTCAAAACTGCTATAACTGAGATTCTCAGATGGCTAGAACACTCACACCAGAGCTAGGCAACAAGGCCTCAGAAATTAAAATCTTGCTGTAAATGGAGTATTCGTAGGAGATCAGAAGATAAAGCAGAGGGAATCTTAAAACAAAAAGGTACAAAAAAACCAAAGGGATAAAAATTTTTTAAAACAAAAGGCAGATAATCCAGCAGATGAATTATATAGTTCGTGCAAGTTGTTGAAAGAGAAGAGAGAAAAAAAGAGGGGAAGGTGCCCGGGTGACTCAGTCCGTTGGGCATTGGACTCTTGATTTCAACTCAGGTCAGGATCTCACGGTTTGTGAGATCGAACCCTGTGTCGGGCTCTGTGCTGAGCATGGACCCTGCCTGGGATTCTCTCTCTTCCTCTCTCCCTGTCCCTCCCCAACATGCACATGCACACAAGCTTTCCCTCAAAATAATCATAAAAAAAAAAAAAAAAATACAGGGGCGCCTGGGTGGCTCAGTCGGTTAAGCGTCTGACTTCGGCTCAGGTCATGATCTCATGGTTCGTGGGTTTGAGCCCTGCGTAAGGGTCTGTGCTGACAGCTCAGCGCCTGGAGCCTGTTTCAGATTCTGTATCTCCCTCTCTCTCTGACCCTCCCCTGCTCATGTTGTCTCTCTCTCTGTTTCTCAGAAATAAATAAAACAAACAAACAAAAAATACAACCCAGTTGCTAAAATATATAACCATTCTTCTAAAGATGAAGAGGCCTGAAAGTAATATAATATTGATTACATCTCTATTTTTTTAAAAAAGTCTTGCAGTGGGGCACCTGGGTGGCTCAGTCGGTTGAGCGACCGACTTCAGCTCAGGTCATGATCTCATGGTTCGTGGGTTCAAGCCCCACGTCGGGCTCTGCGCTGACAGCTCAGAGCCTGGAGCCTGTTTCAGATTTTGTGTCTCCCTCTCTCTGACCCTCCCCTGCTCATGCTGTCTGTCTGTTTCTCAGAAATAAATAAAAAATATTAACACAAACAAAAAAAGTCTTGCAGTTTGGCAGATAAATACAAAATCTTTTATTTAGATCTATCACTTCTATCTATCACTATCACTATGTAGATCTATCTATTAAACCACATTCTGGAAAATTCAAAATAAAAAAAAAAGAAGAGGAGGGATATAGTTTACTAGAAATGTCAATACCCGAATGTCACTCTTTACCCCTCATGGGCCAGAGAAACAGAAGCAGATACAGATGAGAAACTTCTAGGTGAAGCCAAGAGCACCTCCCCGCAGTATTTACTGAGCTATGACATGAACTTTTATCTAGAGTCTTCTGTCTGCTCAGCTCGCAAAGTGAATCAGGACTAACCGGTTTCCCTGTACCGAGACAAACTGCAGTGCAGAGCATCTTTGAGCACACACTAACGGGAAACTGGTCTTGAAACAAATCAACTAATTCCATTTCTCAGCAAGCCGCAAAAAAAAGGTCATCTTTTATGCTTTTATGGAACAAAACACAGACTGAGCTTTTTAGTCACGAGCAGGGAGAACGATTATCCTCCTAACAAGCCTTTGTGTCCTAAAGTACCTATGGACACAGGGACCAGGCAGAAGCAGAGTGAAGAAACAAAATTTCAAGTGGGGTCTTCCAGTATAGTTTCACCATCTAAAATACTGCCAAAACACAGTAGCTGTGCAGACATTCCAACGAGTAAGAAACAATGCACTTCAAAATCAAACATACTTTTGCTGGTTATCGATAACAACCTCGAACACAGAAAATGAGTAAAGAAATATCTTACCTTGTTTAATTTCGAGCAACATGATCTAGCATTAATGTAATCACATTCTAAATCAGACAATGTAATTATCTGAGGATCAAGATAAGGAATTACAAGCCATTTCGAAATTTTTTAATGTTTTATTTATTATTTCTGAGAGAGAGCACACGCGTACACAGGAGCGGGGGAGGGACAGAGAGAGAGGGAGACACAGAATCTGAAGCAGGCTCCAGGCTCAGGGCTGTCAGCACAGAGCCCAATGTGGGGCTCGAACTTGCAAAACATGAGATCACACCTGAGCCACTCAGGGGCCCCAATAGACTTTTTTTTTTTTGATAACTAAGTGCTTTTAAATTTCAGGAAAAAAATCCACTGTAGTGCAGAATTAAATTTGCCTCGAAAACACTTATTTCCTTAAAGTTTAGTCATTAGACAATTCAATTTCCTCATTTATGTCCCTTCAACAAATTATTTTCACAAAAGAATCTTATTTTGCTCAATTCTAAAGTGATCCATACCAGAACACCCAGTCTGAGTTCCTCAAAAGTGAAAATGACGGTAAGAATCGGAAAGTAACACCTATAAAAACAATTTAAATGTGAAAAACCTGAATTCCCAATAGTAGAAAAATAGTGTTTATTTATGACATATCCATAAAATGTCTTTGAAGACTCAAGATGTGAAAAAAGGAAACGAGAAGGGCACCTGGGTGGCTCAGCTGGTTAAGCGTCCGACTTCGGCTCAGGTCATGATCTCACGATTCATGGGTTCAAGCCCCGCATCGGGCTCTGTGCTGACAGCTAGCTCAGAGCCTGGAGCCTGTTTCAGATTCTGTGTTTCCCTCATTCTCTGACCCTCCCCTGCTCACGCTGGCTCGCTCGCTCTCTCTCTTTCTCTTCTCTCTCGGAAATAAAAAGAAGAAAAAAGAAAAGAAAAAAGGAAACAAGATACAAAACTATCAGTACAGTGGGGTCATGGGTGAGCAGTGGTTATGTCTCCTCACAGAGGACCTGTTTTCCTATTATTTCTCTTTCCCAAACTCTGCACACTAAACATACATTCTAGTAGAATTAAGCAAAAAAACGGATTTTGGCACAAAATGTAAACTCACAAATAAAAAAATGAGGACAGACACAGAAGGAAAAGGCCTCAAATGAGTGATACAAGGCCTGACAGCTGCTGTCAAACGCTCCCTGTCCCCCAAAAGCTGGGACAGAGCTGAAAGGAATAGAGCAAAACGATGAAGATCACTGTCGGCGGGCGACAGAAATATAAGGTTTATTACGCTATAGGCTCTACTGTTTGAAAATGTCCAATAAGACAAGTAAAAGTAAGTGTTCTCACCTAAATTCTAAACATTTCCATATGGATGTTCCCCTATCACCTCAACACAACGAAAGTCAAACTTGTCACTGTCCCCTCAAACCATTCCACCTCCACAGGGTTTCCTTTCTGTTGCCGACACAAGTATTTCTTGTCTAGGCTCAAACCCCAGGGGGGATCACACCACACAAGCAGCCTTCACGGGCCCCTCACTTCCTCCTCGCTCCACCTGTGAATCCCACCTTCCACCAGCCACAGTTAAAATCCTATTTCAAACCCACGCAGGCCTATTCCCAATGGTTTCTTACCTTCCAGTCTTTCCTCTTTCCAACCCACTCTGCAGGCTCATCTTCCTAACATACCATTTGTTAACGTCAATAACGTTCCATGGCTCCCTACTGCCTTGAGGATGGAACTGAAAGCTCCAGCTGTCTCCACCTTCACTCGCAAACCTTTCAAAATCGTATCTAATCCAGCCTTTCCAACCTTGACCTTCTCCAGCCAAAATCAACCTTGTGCTCCAGATACTCTATGCCTTGACCCCATCACCCGGTAATGCAAGAAACATGCCTGGCTCTGCACCTTTGCTCATCTCATTCTGAATACCCAGTCCTGCCCTTCGGCGCAGGCTTTCTTTGGGGTTCAAAGTCTGGGAAAACCCCATCTCTACAGAACTTCCTCGCCGACTATTTCTTCCCTCCCACTCCAGGAGGAAGCTCGGGCAACTATCCAAAACGAGAGTTAACAACAGTATTGTGCTGAATCCCAGCAAAACACACCCTACACGTACCTTAATGTCCACCTAACACTGATCTTTGTGCATAAACTGCTGTAAGCCAAGGCTGCTTTACATCAAGCCTAGCTTTCCAAACTGCAAAACCAAAAACCCATGTTTTATTTCCTATAAATCCCAGTTCTTTATGTCACAAGAGGGACATAGGTCACCAATACTTAGGCCAGTAATTCTGGTTTTTCAGTCAGTTCACCAAGCCTAATAAAACTGAAGGTTCTTGGGTGCATGGCTGGTTCAGTCCGTGAAGCCCACGACTCTTGATCTTGGGGCTGTGAGTTTGAGCCCCCTGTTGGGTGTAGAGATTACTTAAAATAAAATCTTTAGGGGCACCTGGGTGGCTCAGTGAATTAAGCAACTGACTTCAGCTCAGGTCATGATCTCACAGTTGGTGGGTTTGAGCCCCCATCAGGCTCTGTGCTGACAGCTCAGACCCTGGAGCCTGCTTCCGATTCTGTCTCTCTCTCTCTGCTCCTCCCCCTGATCGTGCTCTCTCTCTCTCGGTCTCTCTCAAAAATGAATAAACATTAAAAACAATTTAATAAAAAATAATAATAAACAAAATCTTTAAAGCAAAAACAAAACAACTAGAGGTTCTCATTAGAATTCATCAAGGTAAAAACGACAGCTGAACCGGGACAGGCGGACGCAGAGCACAGTGGCCACGGGGCAGGCACTGCGCTGGATGCCGAACGCGTGTCCCCACTACACACACACGCCCCTTCCTGGGAAGCAAATATTTCCCACCTCACCCAGGAAAAGAGACTGAGGCAGGTGCGCCGCTGCACACAGCGGGCCCCTGGCAGAGCACGGGATCCTCCCTGCAAACACTGTCCACCCCCTCCAGAGCAGGCTGCCTTTCGGAACAAAGTTCCGCGTCACACCGAAAACCCACGCACACCTGTCCTCAAGCCAGGGTGCTTTGGAGAAAAGAAAGCTTAATTCGCTTGGAAAGCACCCCGTGGGGGGCTTCCGACTCTTAACGAAGGCTCCGGTCATGATCTCACGGATTATGGGAGCGAGTCCCCCCACCCCCCACCCCACCCCCCCGGAATGCTCTGAGCTGACAGCCAGGAGCCTGCTTGGGATTCTCCCTCCATCTCTGCCCCTCCCCCGCTCGCTCTCTCAATAAAAAAACAATAAAACAAAGAGGGCAAAAGGAAAACATTACAAAGGAAGCAGCCCCCGTGATCCCCCAGGAAGGAAAGATCAGCGCAGCCTGGCACGGATTCTTCCCACTGTTTAAGGACCTGTGACTGGACGCTCCCTGAGAGCGGGTGCGGGTCCCCCACTCACGCACAGGACCACAAAGTGCGGGCGCGCCCGGGCACCGACGGCCGGGAGGCCGCCGCAAAGGCCCCGCGGCGACCAGAGGGGACGTCCATCGGCCCGCGCGCCCAGGGCAGAACGCGGAGGGGAAGGGCCCGGTGGCGGTGGGGGAGCGGGGGAGCGGGGGGCAGGCAGCAGGATCGGCCTCCCGCCCGCCTCCGCGCTCCGGGCCCGGCCCCGCCGCCCCCGCGCACCTGCCCGGCCCCGCTTCAGCCCCGTCCCTCCGGCGCCGGGCGCGGGCGGCCTCCGCCTGCCTCAGCCAAGGATACGAAGTACACCGAGAGGAAGATGAGCGCGCAACAGTCCAGGAGAGAGAAGACGAACACCACCGCCTCCATCCTCCGCCGCTGCTCCTTCCGTCAAACCAGCCCCGGAGCCCGGCGCGCCCGCCTGCACGCCCCTGATAGGCCCTCGCCGGGCGCGGAGTCCCGGCGCCGCGACATGCCGGGACTTGTAGTCCGCCGACGCCGCCCCCGACGCACGCTGGGAAGTGTAGTTCGCCAGCACCGACGCGGCCGTAAGGCGAGGGCGGGGTTCCACCCTAATCCTGACCGGGTCCGGAGACTGTGCCAGAATTAGTCAGCGAGTTTTTACCGAACACTGGCGTCCGGCGGGCACCCGACTTGACCCCGGGAAGGCGTTCTCCTCGCAGAGCACAAGTCCGACCGCGACAACAGCGCTGGGGACTCGTCTCCCCGACGTCGGTTTGTCTTAGGTCTCTGCCTGGCCCCGCTCCAGACGTTAAGATTTTCGAAGACGCTGTGTGTTGTGTTGTTCACCTTACAAGTTTTCACGGACTCCACCCCACTGCTCTGACACCAGGCATAGAAACCAGGCAGGCAGGCTGGGGGTCACAGGGAAAAGGCCGTTTATTTCAAAGACAAATTCTATCAAAGTCATACATCCGTTCAACCGATACTTTTTTATTTTGTTTTATTTTTAAGTAGGCTGCAGAACCTGGGGCTTAAACTCACGATCTTGGGATCAAGAGTCACATGCTCATCCATTGCCAGTCAGGCATCCCCCCACCTCTATTTTCTGAGCAGTTAGCACGTGCCAGCTCCTGGGCCCTGCGGATACACGATGAATGACAGGGAAAGTCCTTCTGTTCCGATAGTTCCCATTACAGTGGGGGAGGCGAGGACAACAAAAAATATCTGTCACTGACAGGCAGTTGTAAGTAACTGAAAGAGGGCAGAGGAGGGGAAACGTTGCAGTTTGAACCATCAGAGAAAGCCAGGCTGACCCACTGACATTTAATTTGAAATCTGAACAATAGCGTGTTTCAGGCGGTGCAAATCAGGATCGCAAAGGCCCCATTGCTCATAGAAACTTGGCGTCATTAAGGAACAGGAAAAAAGGACAGTGTGGCCACACTACAACATGGGCGGGGTGGATTTTAACGGCCCATCTGAGGTGACAGGGAAAGGTCACACAGGCCTTGTGGACCCGTCCCCCTTCTTGCAAGTTTCACCTTTATTTTCATATGATGATAAACCAGGGGACAGTTTTAAATATAAAATACCTTGGTCCGATATACATTCTAAAAACGTCCTTCTGTTTGGTGCCCTATCGGTAGGCAAAGGGCCAGGTTTGTCTGCAAGGAGACCACTGAGGAGAGGATGAATAGGGAACCCAGTATGACCACAAACCAACAGGATTTCCTGGACACGACATAAATTCACAGGATCACCAACGGTTCATAGGTTAGAGCCAGACCAGATTATTTAGAGACCGGCTGTGATTACACTCCCAGCACACCTTGCACACACCTCTGTCAGAGTGCTCATCATATCATCTGCCTCTCCTGCCCAGCCAGCCAACTAATACAGATGTTATTAGTTTGTGTACATCCCCATATCTTCCAACCTGCAAATAGCTGGTGTTTAATAAATGTTTGCTGAATGAATGACCTATCCTGACTCTAAGGAGAGATTTCATTAAAATTATTCCCGATTTTATTAAAAACATAAAAATCTCACATTCCTCTCAAGATGGAGCAGAAAACACAGGGTATCCCATCGTCTTTGGCTGCTGTTTAATTCTGAGTAAATAAAAAGTCTGGCACCAGAATCAAGGGTTAGAGTTGCAAGTTCTTTTTTTTTTTTTTAATTTTTTTTAATGTTTTTTTATTTATTTCTAGGAGAGAGAGAGAGAGAGAGAGAGACAGTGTGAGCAGGGGAGGGTCAGAGAGAGAGGGAGACACAGACTCTGAAACAGGCTCCAGGCTCTGAGCTGGCAGTCAGCACAGAGCCCGATGCGGGGCTCGAACTCACGAACCGCAAGATCATGACCTAAGCGAAAGTCAGACGCCTAACCGACAAGCCACCCAGGAGCCCCTAGAGTTGCAAGTTCTAATCAAGATAGTCTGTGTCTCATTCTACTTGAAAATTCAAAACATGGTTGCAATGGCAAAATTTGAGAGAAGGATGTCGATCAGGATCCCAAAACATCAGGGTGTGTGTGTGTGTGTGTGTGTAACAGAGAGATCAAGACTTTTGGTTTAAAATATAAGTTGGGGTGCCTGGGTGGCTCAGTCAGGTAAGCATCCCACTCTTGGTTCAGGTCATATTTCAGGGTTTGTGGGTCCAAGCTTCACATCGGGCTCTGCGCTGACAGTTCCAAACCTGCTTGGGATTCTCTTTCTCCCTCTTCTCAAATTGAATGGTTTCCTCACTTGCTGGGTAAGGATTTCAGATAAAGGATCCATGGATATAAATTTCTGAGACTTAGCATGTCTTGGATTAGCTTTGTTCTACTCCTATCTTGATTTTTTTTTTTAATGTTTTAATTTCTGAGCAACAGCGTGAGCAGGGGAGGGTCAGAGAGAGAGGGAGGCACAGAATCCAAAACAGGCTCCAGGCTCTGAGCGGTCAGCACAGAGCCCGATGCGGGGCTCAAACCCACGAACCATGAGATCATGACTTGAGCCATGCTTGGACACTCAACCGACTGAGCCACCCTGGCACCCCGATAGTTTGAATTAGTATAGAAATGCAGGTTAACACTATACTAATTCTATACAGGTTATCTTCCAGAATAATTTTCACAGCATTGCTCCCGTCTTCTGGCTTGTATTAGTACCTACGTTGAAAATGTTCTGCCGTTCTAAAATTCCTGATCCTATGGATGTATTATGTCCATTCTCTCTGAAGATTTAGGATCTTCCCTTTTCCCTGACATTCTGAAATGTCATGATGATACATGTTCTTCACTATGCTAGGCACTCAGTGGACTTGTTGAATATGAAAACACATGCCTTCCAGTTCTCATAAATTTTCAAGGGTTGCTTCTTTATTGTTTTGTACTTCTGTTTTGTGCCTTACTGCTTCGTAAAACAGTTCCTCTATTGGGGCGCTTGGGTGGCTCAGTCGGTTGGGCGTCTGACTTCGGCTCAGGTCATGATCCCATTGGTTCGTGGGTTTGAGCCCCGCATCGGGCTCTGTGCTGACAGCTAGCTCAGAGCCTGGAGCCTGTTTCAGATTCTGTATCTCCCTCTCTCTCTGACCCTCCCCTGCTCACGCTGTCTCTCTCTCTCTCAGAAATAAATAAAAAACATTAAAAAATTTTAAAAAAATAGATCCTCTACTATTTCCATCCCTGTGTATTTTGTTTTACTTTCTATGGGAATTCCCCAACTCTACCTGACAAACTTCTGATGAAGCTTATTTACTGCTATCTCTTTAATTTATAAGAGATCCTTTTTGTCCTCTGTTCTTTTTTTATGGTATCCTCTTCTTGTTTCGGTGATACAGTATCTTCTCATTTCAACGAGGATATAAAGTTTGATATATTTGATATATTCTGCTCTGTACATTACCTCTGTTACCTCTAATTTCTGTTTCGATTACTTTGTTTTGGTCTGTGTTTCATGTTGGAGATTAACTTTAATCTTTGTCTGTCTGTTCATATGTTAAATTTAAAAATGCAAAAAAGGGGCACCTGGGTGACTCAGTAGGTTAAGCATTCAACTTCAGCTCAGGTCATGATCTCATGGTTCATGAGCTTAAGCCCCACATGGGGCTCTGTGCTGACAGCTTGGAGCCTGTAGCCTGCTTCAAATTCTATGTGTGTCTCTCTCTCTGCCCTCTTCCCATTGTGCTCTGTCTCTCTCTCTCAAAAATAAATAAACGTTAAAAAATAAAAAGTAAAAATAAGTAAAATGTAAAACTCCCAGAAATGCAGGGAAGCTTCATGATGTTGGATTTGACAATGATTTCTTGCATATGATGCCAAAAGCACAGACAACAAAAGCAAAAATGGATGAACTCCATCAAACCTAAAAAACTTTGTGTGCATTCACGGAAACTGTTGAGAGAGTGAAAATGCAATCTATGGAATGGGAGAATATTTGAAATCTTATATGTGATTAAGGAGTTAACAAGAATATATAAAGAATTCCTACAATTCAACAACAACAAAATAACCCAACTACAAAATTGGCAAGGATTCAAGCAGATATTTTTCCAAAAAAGACATACAAATAGCTAGCAAGCAGATGAAAAGTGTTATTAGACTAAGTCATTATCAGACTAAGGCAAATCAAAACCATAATGACGTAATACCTCATACTCCTTAGATTGGCCACTATAATAACAAAAACTAGAACAAAGACCTCAAAACCTAGCAAATAACAACTGCTGGTGAGGATGTGAAGAAATTGGAACCCTTATGCACTGTTGATAGGAAGTTAAAATGGTGCAGCCTCTATGAAAAATAGTATGGAAGTTCCTCAAAAATTTAAAAGTATTATTACCATGTGATCCAGCAATCTCACTTCTGGGTATATATTCAAAAGAACTGAAAGCAAGGTCTTAAAGAAATATTTGCACATCCATGTTCATTGCAGTGCTGTTCACAATAGCAGAGAAGAGGAAACTATCCAAATGTCCACTGGTGGATTAATGGATTTTAAAATGTGGTACAGGGGCATGTAGGTGGCTCAGCTGGTTAAGCGTACAACTTCGGCTCAGGTCATGATCTCACAGTTTGTAAATTCGAGCCCCATGTCAGGCTCTGTGCTGAAAGCTCGGAGCCTGGCGACTGCTTTGGATTCTGTGTCTCCCTCTCTCTCTGCCCCTCCCGTTTGTGCTTTCAAAAATAAACAAACATTAAAAAATAATTTTTAATCACAATGAAATATCACTTTATATACACTAAAATGTCTTTCACTAAAACACAAAAAGACAGAAAACAAGTCTTGGGGAGGATTCAGAGAAACCGGACACACGCAGTGCTGGGTGGGAATGTAAACTAGGCAGCTACTGTGGAGAACAGGTTGTTGTTCAAAAAGATACACATTGAGTCACCAATGACCCAGCAATCCCCCTGTTAGGTATATACCCGAAAGCACTGAAAAGTCAGTATATAGAACACCCAAATTATAAAGCACAGTGAGTCAAGAAGCTGTTTGCCAGTGAGATACCAAGTTTGGGAGGGCAAAGGCAGGAAGCACAGGTGAAATGTGCTGGTACCACTAGGTGGCGATGGAGGACATTCCATTTACTGTAGGAAGTTCTTGAGATACATAATTCACTCAGGTTACCAGTCTTCTTTCCTTTAGATGTGTGCTACCATTTCACCTGAACACTAGAAGTGATGGAAGTCGTCTTCAGAACAATAATTACTAGCAGGAAATCCAGTGGGAAATGTTCAAGTATATTGTTATCGATACCTAGTATTAACTTCCCATTATTGCCTGCTGCACCTGATGTACTAACATGGTGAAAAACATGCTTGTCCTTAATAAGCCAGCATTCTGGAAAGTACTTCAGGTCTGTAGGGATCACACAATTTGCAAATTTTTCCAGCGCAATATTAAAGGGACTATTTGTACAAAAAGTTTTAAGAATTTCAAGATGGAGGGGGCACCTGGATGGCTCAGTTGGTTAAGCATCTGACTTTGGCTCAGGTCATGATCTCACAGTTCTTGAGTTCGAGCCCCACATCAGGCTTTGTGCTGACCACTCAGGTCCTGGAGCCTGTTTCAGATTCTGTGTCTCCCTCTCTCTGTATCCCTCGCCCGCTCAGGCTCTATCTCTCAAAAATAAACATTAAAAGAAAAAAATTTTTTTTCAACAATTTCTACCGAAGTGAAATCATAAACAAAAAATGAATTTCAAGATGGAAACACTGTGTGTCAATTGTATTTCCAAGAAAAGAAGAAACAAATCCCTTGATTAGGAACAATGAGAAATGCTATATTTCTTAAAAGTAATACCTTCCAGGGTGCCTGGGTGTTCAGTCAGTTAAGCCTCTAACTTTGCTCAGGTCATGATCTCACGGTTTGAGTTCAAGCCCCGATCCAGGCTCTGTGCTGACAGCTCAGAGGCTGGAGCCTGCTTTAGATTCTGTTTCATTCTCTGTCTGCCCCTCCTCCACTTGTGTTCTGTCTCTCAAAAATAAATAAATGTAAAAAGCAAAAGTTGAAAGTAATACCTTCCTTTGACAGCCATACAAAAATTTTTGAAAAGAACAAGTTTAAAATTCTAGAGTTAGGGTATTAAATTTCTTACCAAGAATATGGTCAATAAAAATAATATCAAAGATGGTGCATTTCCCTGATGCATAGGAGCACATGTACCCCAATGTTCATAGCACCACTCTCAACAATAGCTAAAACATGGAAAGAGCCTAAGTGTCCATCATCGGACGAATGGATCAAAAAGATGTGGTTTATCTATACCATGGACTACTACATGGCAATGAGAAACAATGAAATCTGGCCATGTGTAGCAACATGGATGGACCTTGAGGGTGCTATGCTGAGTGAAATAAGTCAGGCAGAGAAGGACAAATATCATATGTTTGTACGTATAGGAGGCTTAGGAGGAACTTGACGGAGGAACAAGGGGGAGAAGAAGGGGGGAAATGGTGGGGGAAAGGGAGAGAGGCAAACCATGAGAGACTCTTGAATGCTGACAAAAACTGAGGACTGATGGATGTGGGGGGAAAGGGGGATGGGCATGGAGGAGGGCACTTGTGGGGAAGAGCACTGGGTGTTATGTGGAAACTAATTTGACAATAAACTATTTGTAAAAAAAAAAAAAAAAAGATGGTGCATTTCTTATCATATATTTTAAATGTTCAATGCTTTTAACGATGAAATACTGTGGATACTATTACATTAATCAAAATATGTTTTTTAAGTTTATTTATTTTGAGACAGAGACAGAGAGAGTGGGAAAGGGGCAGAGAGAGGGAGAGAATCCCAAGCAGGCTCCACACTGTCAGCGTGGAGCCTGATGTGGGGCTTGATTCATGAACCATGAGATCATGACCTCAACGGAAATTGGGAGTGGACACTTAACCAACAGAATCACCCAGGAATCCCTAAGCAAAATATTTTTAATTTTAATGTTTATTTATTTTTGAGAATGAGAGAGAGAGAGAGAGAAAATGAGCAGGGGAGGTGGTGAGAGAGGAGAAGACACAAAATCCGAAGCAGGCACCAGGCTCCGAGCTGTTAGCATAGAGCCTGAAATGGGACTCGAACCTACAAACTTCAAGATCGTGACCTAAGCATTTGCTTAACCAAATGAGCCACCCAGGCTCCCCTAAGCAAAATATATTTTAAAAATATGTTTATAATCCATAATACAGATAAGCTAAAGGGAGAAGCAAGGACTGGCTTAGGTGCTGTATACTTTCTTGTCCTTGGTGTTCATAAGTGAGGCCCCTTTTCTGGCTGTTTACCAGCTCCCATTTGTCACCAGAGCTTTTCAGATTGGACACATGATTTTGATGATCTCAGGGCAAAGATAATGATGATCCTCATTAGCCTAAACTTGGGGGGGGGGGCCCCGAAGCATCAAGAGCAGACTACTAAACCAAGTGTGGGGACCAGCCTTCTAAGCACTAAGGCCTCTGTGACCACGGGTCACACGTCCATGAAGCCAACCCTAAATGTAGACAGGTACTCTATGATAAATTACAGAGTACAAACCATGCTGCTGGCCCTTCAGCTTGTTTTATTCTCCGTGGCACATTTCGCACGCACAGAATTAAATCACATTTTAAAAGTTACTGGACTAAACTATTTGTAAAAAAAAAAAAAAATCATTTTGCAATTACGGTAAAAAAAAAAAAGTTACTGGGCATTGGCTGTATTTGCGCTATTTACTGTAGGAAATATTTCCTAAAGCTTAATATAACCAAGTATGTAAATACTTAATCTAATTATGATAAAGATGTTATTAAAAAGGTACAATTGCCATTCTCGTGCTTTTCCCCACAAGACCCATGGGCAGGGAAGGGACCGGAACCGGGAGGCACTCAATAAATTTCTGTTGAGTGTGAGGAGGGTCCCCTACGCGGAAATTTTAACGAAGGGAAGTATCAGGAAAAGCTAAAAGGGAGATGGTCAGCTAGGAATCTACAAGTCATATACTTGCCAGGAAGGGCACAGGAGACCAGAGGAAATGTCCGCGAATGCAAAGTACTGTGTATAATCAGTTTGTCTACCAGTATCATCTTCCAGAACAACCTCCTAGAAGCAGGAATCTCTTCTGTTTCTTCTCAGTCGTACCCAGCGCTTGAGACATAGCAGGTGTTGGTACCGACGCACAAACGCAAGCGATGCTGCTTAGCGGAAAGCAGAGTGCACACACAGGGAAGAAGGAGGAAATGAAGCGGGAGCAAAGTTAACCAAAGTTCTGAAGGTCAGAGTGAGAATCTATATTCGGCGCATGAATAAGGACCACTGAAAAGGCAGCGACGTGATCTGCATCCGCGGGAAAAACTATCCCGTGGTACCCTGAGTAAAACAGTCATGTGTTAACATCTTAAAACTCCATCTCCCCCCACCCCAGCCTCCATACTCCACTTCCTAATGTCATAAGACGAATAGAGCTCAAATAAGAATAGTAATCTTGAAGACATGATTAGCCAAGCAAGCAAACGGGTACGAAAGCCGGTAACTGCGTGTCTGTGTGTGTGTTAACGCTGACTGTCCCTTTGTGTCTCCCTAACGGCATAAAACGTTACGGCCAAACACGGACGTTTACCAAAACTGTGGGCAGCGTCTAGGTCAAGCTGTAGTACGGCACTGGACGTGCTGGACAAAGCGGAAGCAGAAAAAGAAGGCAAGGTTTCCGAAGGTGGCCGACGCCGGGGTCCCCCGCGCACACCCGCCGGAGCCCAGGGTGGCCTCCCTGCGGAGCCGGGCGGCAACGCCTCGGGTTCATTCCGTCTTCACCGTCGCGGGCGACCACAGGCTTGAGGTTTGCTAAGCCTGCGGCCGAGACCGAGGCGGCGTCGCGCAGCCTGCGGCCGGAAGCCGCCCCGCGAGCCCAAAGACGCACGACGCTCGCCGGAAGGCCCGACAGCCGCCGCGCGCCCGTGTCCGCGTAGCGGGGAACAATAAAGTTGAACATGTTCAAAAAGGGTCCTTGTCCTCCAGGGCCCGCCGGACAAGCCTGCAAAATCAGCGTCCCGGAAAGTTCCGGGTGTGGGCAGGGCTCCCTGCCGTCGGCGGCGCTCTCCTCACACACGGTGGGATAGCGCTGGGACAGCGCCGGAGGCACGGCCCGGGCGGCGGGCGGGCGGGCGGACGCCGGGCGACCGGCCCGGCGATCGCCTCGGGCAGCCTGGCAAGGACCCCGGAGCCTGAGGAGCCCAGTGCCCTGGCTGTGGCAGCCCCGCGCGCGAGATGAAGCCCAGGCCCGCGAGGTTCGTGGACAGCAGGCTGAAGCAGCGAGTCGTGCAGGTGGGTATCGAGCACGGCCCCCTCTCGGCGGCTCCCAGGCCAGCCTGGACCAGGTCCCGGGCGGGTGTAGACCCTGAGGAGCAGGGACGGGAGGGGTGTGGACCCTAAGGAGCCGGGGACCAAGGCGGGTGTGGACCCTGAGGAGCTGGTGTCCCAGCGGGTGTAGACCCTGAGGAGCCGGGGACGGGTCTAGTGTAGACCCTGAGGAGCGGGGAAGGGGCAGGTGTAGACTCTGAGGATCGGGTCCGGGGCCGGTGAAGACCCTGAGGAGCCGGGGACGGGGCTATTGTAGATCCTGAGGAGCCGGGAGGGGGCGGGTGCGGAATCTGAGGAGCTGAGGACCGGGCTGGAGGAGCCGGGGGCGGGACGGGTGTGGACCTGAGGAGCGGGGATCGTGGCGGGTACTTGGCGTGGCTTTCACATTGTAATAGGCCCTTTGTATATTTTTTTAAGCGAATTTATTTATTTCGAGAGTCAGAGGTGGCGCGGAGAGAATCCCAACGGGCTCTGCATCGCCCGCGCAGAGCCCGACACAGGGCTCCATCTCAGGAAACGTGAGGTCTCACCCCAGCCGAAGTCAGTTGGTTAACAGACTGAGCCCACCCTCCCCCGCCCACGGATTTGTCGCTTTTGCAGCCACAGGTGACAGCCTGTGTGCTAAACGTTTTGCAGAGGCACAGTCTGCAAACAGCCTTGGGAGGAGGGAGGCCTCCTTCCCTCGCTTTGCACTTTGGGGGGGGGTGAGGGTGGGGATACATACCTGGCTTTTCTTTACTTTGCCAGCATCGATCCCTCCGTCCTTTCTGGATCATTCCGTACCCAAACTGTCACTGTTGGTAGTATTCTGAGCCCCTGTGCTGTTTCCCTGTTCCTTCACTTGCTTCCTGGGGGTTTTCTTCCAATCTGAAACCTTAAAGTACTGCCTTATATGACCACTATGTATAGTATATATATACATATACACTCTATATGCAATTTAGTCCAATACAAACAGTTGTAAGTTCAATGAAGACACACTCATTGTAAGTACTGTCACTGGGGTGCCTGGGGGGCTCAGTCCATTAGGAATCCACTTTGGCTCAGGTCATGATCTTGAGTTTCCTGAGTTCAAGCCTGGTGTTGGGCTCTGTGCTGACAGCTCAGAGCCTGGAACCTGCTTCAGATTCTGTGTCTCCCTCTCTCTCTGCCCTTCCCCCATTCGTGCTCTGTCTCTCTCTGTCTCAAAAATAAATAACCATTAAAAAATTTTTTAATGCTATCTGTATATTCCTAAAATTATGTCTCCAGTGTGGATTTTTTAAATGTTTCTTTTTTTTAATGTTTCTTTTTGAGAGAGAGACAGACAGAGGTAAAGTGTGAACAGTGGAGGGGTAGAGAGAGAGGGAGACACAGAATCTGAAACAGGTTCTAGGCTCTGAGCTGTATCAGCACAGAGCCCAATGCAGACATCAAACTCACGAACCATGAGCTCATGACCTGAGCTGAAGTTGGATGATTGAGCCACCCAGGTGCCTGTCTAGTGTGGATTTTATCTTGACTACCAAGCTGCCCACTAAACCTTTCCTGCTGAGTGTCTGGTGGGTGCTTCCACCAACATATCCACACTGAATTTTTGTGTTCTTTTCCAAACCTGCCTTTTTTTTTTTTTTAATATTTTTATTTATTTCTAGGAGAGAGAGAGAGAGGGAGAGACAGTGTGAGCAGGGGAGGGTCAGAGAGAGAGGGAGACACAGATTCTGAAATAGGCTCCAGGCTCTGAGCTGGCAGTCAGCACAGAGCCGGACGCGGGGCTCGAACCCCCGAACCGCGAGATCATGACCTAAGCGAAAGTCGGACGCTTAACCGACTAAGCCACCCAGGCGCCCCCAAACCTGCCTTTCTTAATGTTCTCTGTATCATTAATGACACATTGTCAGGGCCAAAACCCTTAACTACGATTATTATATTACTCCTTTGTTTCACTGTCTTTTCTTTTTTTTAATTTGAGAGAGAGAAAAAAGAGTATGTGAGCAGGGGACATGACAGAAAGGAGGAGAGCAAGAAAATCTTAAGTACGTTCCACACCTAGTCCCAGGTTGACCTGGGGCTCAATCCCACGACCCTGGGATCATGACCTGAGCCAAAATCAAGAGTTGGATGGTAAATGGACAGAGCCGCCCAGGTGCCCCTGTTTAGCTTTCTTAACCAATTAATTAGCAATTTATTTGGCTTTACCATCAAAATATATTCCAAACACAGACACTCCTTACCGTTTCTACCTCCAACCATCCTAACCCAAACCACCATCTCTCTCTTTTTCTTTTTGGTGTTTATTTTCTTCACTTTGAGAGAGATAGCAGGGGAGGCCAGAGAGAAGGGGGGAGGGAGAGGAGGAGGAGAGAGAGAGAGAATCCCAGGCAGATTCCACCATCAGTGCAGAGCCTGATGTGGGTCTCGATCTCATGGTTCTGTGAAATCACAACCTGAGCCAATATCAACAGTTGGAGGCTTGACCAACTGAGCCACCCAGGTGCCCCTAAACCACCATCTCTTCATTAGACTATGACAGTAGTCCCCTAGGTGATGTCCGTGATTCTGGTTTTACCTAAGGTCCATCCTTCGCAGAGCAGCCATAGAGTTCCCCCCCCCCTTTTTTTTTTAAACAAATAGTTTATTGTCAAGTTAGTTTCCATATAACACCCAGTGCTCATCCCCACAAGTGCCCTTCTCCATGCCCATAACCCCCCACCCCCCACCCCACTCCCATCAGTCCTCAGTTTGTTCTCGGCATTCAAGAGTCTTTCATGGTTTGTCTCAGAGAGTTCCCTTTAAAGGGAGCTTGTTGGGCTGTGCTCACACGCTCTGGTGGACTCCCAGAGCATCTAGAGAAAACCCATCCTACAAAGCCTGACACATTCTGCCCCCATCTCCTCTTTGTCCTTGTGTCCCTTGCTTTGTCCCTTGGCTAAAAGTAATACCTTCTAGGTCTGTTTATTAAGTAGTTAGGTTCAACCCACTGCTTCCACTGTCCTGACCACACTGACCTTAGCTCTGGGAGCTCTCAGCTCGCTCTGGATATTCCACCACTTGCTGTGTCACTTTATTCAGGAAGTGTCTAGACAGTGACTCCTAATGGCTGGATCCAGTGGCCCTTCTCAGTCTTCACCACTTTAAATTCTCAGCTTTCCCCTATTGTTATTACTTGGGTTCATTATAAAAACACTAAGTTGTTACAGTTTAAAATAGAAGGGACAGAAGGATATAAAAGAAAAACACTTTCTTCCATCTTCATTTCTGTAGAGGTAACTGTGGAGAGTTTATATACACGTGTAGATTTTACTCACACAGACAGGCTCATCTGCATCGTTCTGTTTGCTCTGTTCCCTTAGTGGTAGATTGTAGACCTCTCTCCAAAGTGGTACATTTGTCTCTTTTAACTAGCATGTTAGTTACATGTTGCTGCATAACCATCCCCAAATTTAGCTTTTATTTCTGTTGTCATCAAGGAACTGTTTGACTTGTGGAGATGAGATACACACAAACATAGGTAATGCAGCGTTACTTGTAGTAAATGACTGCATGCGCCAGGAGTCCAGAGAAGGGGAAAGTTAGCTGGAACAGTCCTGCTTTATATGTCTAGTGTCTTGTCACTGGAGGCATTTGTGCAGAGACCGTTATGGATTCTTGGGAAGAAATTGCAGTGTGAAGTCAGGCATACCTTGACTGGATAACCAGCAAGCATCGACACACGGAGGCAGATAGACATTCTGGTTTGAAATCTGGCCCTGTAATTACGTGCTCCCAAGTAATTAGCCTTTTAAAGCCTCGTAAACTTTCCCATCTATAAAATGGGGAGACTGACATCCACCTCAGAATTGTGAGTGCTGCTGAAAGAATGTGTAAAAGGCTCCTTCAGCAGGTGCGCAGAGCCCCAGTTTCTTGGGAGTTTTTCATGGTGCCTCCTGGCCAAAAGTAATACCTACTAGGTCTGTTTATTAAGTAGTTACATTCAAGCCACTTAGTAACTATTTAGTCCAAATAGTGTAGTAGCTTTTTGAAGAAATAATATGTAAAAATTGGAGGAAAATTTTTATAGTTGTATTTTATTCTTAACTAATCACATGAGTGGATTTGTATACCTGTTGAGTCAAATTGACCCTGCTACTCTCATTTCTTGTTCCACGGCTGAAAACCCAGTTTTGCAGAAATATGACCCCATCAAAAAGTGATTTAATATTGAAACCATGAATTGTCTCAGGCTAGAAGTCCCTGCAGTGTTGGACAGATGGCAAATATTATATGTTCCCTCAGATTTAAAATAGCCCTTGATGCCCTTTTGAGTTTAGTGCTTTGTTCTTGCGGTATTCGGAAATTTAGGATACAGTAGGCCGCCACTTAACTACATTATAGCTGTTCCTAATTGTTGCTGTTGTGCTGTCATGGTGATTAATAATGTTAATTAAATTCACTGGTTCCAGACTTGACAATTTGGTGATTTTTATTTATGTTTTTGATACAGTAAATAATGAGTTTTCATTATAGCATAGCATGTTTGAATAGCTCAATCTGATTAAAATCACTGTTTAAAATCAGAGTTTGAAATATCGAGTGTTGAATATTTGTGTCGTGTTTTTTGTTTTAGTACCTCACCAGTAACAGATGTGGCAAATATGTGGACACTGGAGTCTTAGCATCTGATTTACAAAGAATGTACAGGTAAAGAGATGTAGTCTCCAGATTCTTGCCTTTATTTTCTACCAGTTTTAGTTTCCATCTTGCCCAAATTTTCAGTTGATATTATCGCTGCTGGCGGTAGTTCACCAGTCCAGAAGTTCAGAGTTGAGTTATACAAAGACTTATCAAGGACCTGTTACGTGCAAGGTGCTATCCTTGTTAGTAAGGGGAATGGTTGCTGTTTCTTTTTCAGTACCTTACAGACTGGTCAGCAGTATGGCCTCGTCTCTTATCTCATTAAGGAATTAAAACCAGTAGGCATGGTCTCCCTGAGCTTCCTAGCTACCTTGAAACATCTCTAGGCTTCCCACTAAAGATTCAGTTTTTCTCTTGTGTCTCTAATCCCACGTCTCTTGTTATGTTGCTCCATTAATTATTACCACTTTGTATATTTTAAAGTCTGAAGTCTGTGTTTTCCTCTCAGTATATTAGTTTGCTAGGATTGCCATAAAAAAGTATCAGAGGCCAGCGAGCTTAAACAGCAGAAGTTTAAGGCTTCACAGTTGAGGAAACTGAAGTTAGTGGCCACCGTCTCTCCTTGCCTTGCAGGTGGTTCTCTTCTC
Organism: Hyaena hyaena; assembly: GCF_003009895.1. Classification (NCBI taxonomy): domain Eukaryota; kingdom Metazoa; phylum Chordata; class Mammalia; order Carnivora; family Hyaenidae; genus Hyaena; species Hyaena hyaena. The sequence goes on along the minus strand of NW_024080735.1, from coordinate 1,388,440 downwards.
CCTGTGTCCTCACATGGTCTTTCCTCTGTGTGTCTGTCTGTATCCTAACCTCTTCTTGTATTACTATTTTTCTAAGATTTTATTTGTAAGTAAATTCTATTCCCAAAGTGGAGCTCACTCACAACCCTGAGATCCAGAGTCAGGTGCCCCTCTTATTTTAGAGTGCCTGGGTGGCTCAGTCAGTTAAGTGTCCACCTCTTGATTTTGGCTCATGATCTCACGGTTCATGGGATTGAGTCTGGCGTCGGGCTCTGTGCTGGTAGCTTGGAGCCTGCTTGGGATTCTCTCTTTCTTCCCCTCCCCAGCTTGCACTCACTCTTTCAAAATAAATAAATAAACTGAAAAAAAAAAAAAAGTAATGCACGCCTTTTATTCTGATAAAAACAGCAGTTATGTTGGATTAATTTGCTTCAGTGCTCTGTCCAGTGAGCCCACTAGGATGCCTGCCCTGCCCTTTGGCAGGAGGAGAAGACCATGCTGCTCCCCCAGCCTTTGCCCCCTAGGCTGATGGTCGCAGTGGAAACCCTGCCAACCTCTGAGCTTCCTGCTGAATTGTTCATCTCTTTTTTTTTTCTTAACATTTATTTATTATTGAGAAACAAAGACAGAGCATGAACAGGGGAGGGGTAGAGAGAGAGAAAGGAAGATACAGAATCCAAAGCAGGCTCCAGGCTCTGAGCTATCAGCACAGAGCCCGACGTAGGGCTCGAACCCACAAACTGCAAGATTATGACCTGAACTGAAGTCGGACATTTAACCCACTGAACCACCCAGGTGCCACTTTATCCCTTTTCTTGAAGGATAACCCATGTCTACAGCTGGACGGCCCCTTTCTTGTAGAATCCCAGAAGTCCAGCTACTTTCCTACCTTTCATTCTCCCTGTCTCCTCTAGTACAAGCTGCCAGAGTTTGTGATGCTGTAACTGTGTCTCTAACAGAAAAAAAATTACAGTAGTGGAAATGTAAACTCAGACATAAGCTCAAAAATAAGCCTATGGTCAGTGTGAATTCAGTGACGGAGTTATATATTCTTGCAAGTTAATGTGATCAATTTAGATTGGATTTAATGGGAAAATGTTGGTGGAGACCATTGTAGTAACCTTCTTGTTCTGTTTTTCAGTATAGACTATGGTCGAAGAAAAAGAAATGCTTTTAGGATTCAGGTAGAAAAAGGTGAGTCTTTTAGTGTTAGAGCTGAAATATTAATAAAGTTAACAATTTGTTTAAGCTCATGACTTTTTCTTTTTGTTTTCAGTATTTAGCGTAATTACTAGTGAGAAAGAACCTAAGGATTTAACAGAATTAGAAGATGAACATCTGGCCAAAAGAGCAAGACAAGGTGAAGAGGATAACGAGTAAGGATTACAAAGAAGGGGGTGACTTATATGGGGCACCTGGGTGGCTTAGTCGGTTAAGCGTCCGACTTTCGCTTAGGTCATGATCTCGCGGTTCGTGGGTTTGAGCCCCACGTCGGGCTCTGTGCTGACTGCCAGCTCAGAGCCTGGAGCCTGTTTCAGTCTGTGACTCCCTCTTTCTCTGACCCTCCCCTGCTCACGCGGTCTCTCTCTCTCTCTCTCTCTCTCCTAGAAATAAATAAAAACGTTAAAAAAAAAAATTTAAGAAGGGGGTGACTTATAAATCATGAACCTGATAGGGCCCCTGGGTGCTCAGTCGGTTAAGCGTCTGACTTCGGTTCAGGTCATGATCTCATGGTTTGTGGGTTCAAGCCCCACATTGGGCTCTGTGCTGACAGCTCAGAGCTTGAAGCCTGTTTTGGATTCTGTGTCTCCCTCTCTCTTTGCCCCTCCCTCACTCATGCTCTGTCTCTCTGTCTCAAAAATGAATAAATTATAAAAAATAATTTAAAAAAATACCATGAACCTGATCATATTACAGTCCCAATTTTGAAATCGCCAGTGGCTTTTCCTTCCTTGCCAGCAAGGCCGTGCGGAATACCTGACCTCTCCAGACCTGTGCTTTGAACATACTGAATGCTCACTGTTGCCTAGAGAGGACGAATTCTTTCTTTGTGTCTTTGTATGAGTGGTTTTCTGTAGCTGGAGGGTTCATTCCCATCAGGAACTCCCACCCAGCCTTCAAGGGGCCACATCAATGACTTTGTGGGGCTTTGGCTTCCTGAGTGTTTCCTTAATTCCTGGTTATAGATGTTTGTTATGATGCTTATCATACGGCTTCAGGTTATTTGTATTGAGAGTTTTTATCATGGATGGGTTTTACATTTGTCAAATGCTTTTTGTGACCTTAATGAAAGATTCTATTATGGTTTTCTCCCTTTGTTCTGTTGGTGAATTACATTGATTTTGGAGTGCTGAGCCACTCTTGCATCCTGGGATATACCCAACTTGGTCCAGAAATAATATATATTATTAAAATCTTTTTGCTAATTGTTTTTGGAGATGGCTATGTTTGTACTCATAACGGTCTGAATTTTTTTTCTCTTTTGCAGTGTCTTTGTCAGGTTTTGGTATTACTACAGTTATACTGGCTTCATATTATTTGGAAAATGTTTTTTGCCTATTTGACAAAAAAGTTAGTGTGATGTTACTGATACTTCTTTTTAAATAGTTTGTTAGGATTCCTCTCAACCTGGAGACTTCTTTTTGGAAAGGATTTAGATAACATTTGATTTTGCTAGACAAAGAACTCTTCCTGTTTCTTTTTCTGCTTCTATCAGCACCGGTAAATTGTACTTTTAAAGAAACAAAACGTAACCCATTTCATCTAAAGTGTGGAATTTGTGGCTTAAGTTTTCAAGATATCCTCTTTTAACATTTATAGGATTTGTCGTGATAGCTTCTTTTCACCCTATAGCTGCTTTGCTGCCTTTCCATTTGGATTTACTATTATTTTCTTAACTAATTCCACACTCGTGGATGGTTGGTTGTTTCCAGTTTTGCACTCTCATATACACAGTAAATAGTTCTTCAGCACATTTATCTTTTATATGTTTCTTTTTTTAATGTTAAATTCCTGAAATGGTATTTCTGGGGTCAAAGATACCTTTTTGAGATTTCTGGTACCTTGGAGTTCATTTCCCAAAAAAGTTGCCTCAGTTTATATTCCTAGCAGCTTTGTGTAAAGAGTGCACTTCAGGGAGCCTGGGTGACTCAGTTGGTTGAGCATCTGGCTTTTTGATTTCGGCTCAGGTCGTGATCTCATGATTTGTGGGTTCAAGCCCTGCTGACAGCATGGAGCCTGTTTGGGATTTTTCTCTTCCTTCCTATCTGCCCCACCCTTTGTGTGTGTTTGCTCGCGCGCTCTCTCTCTCCTCCCCCCCCTTCTCCCCTCTCTCTCTCAAAATAAATAAATAAACTTTAAAAAAAAGAATAAAAAAATAGTGTGTTTGTCTGCACTCTTGCAATCCTAGTTATACTATCATGTAATCTTTGCCAGCTTCAGAGGCAAAAATTAATGTTTTTATTTGTAGTTTTTTGATAAGTAGTGACATGAAAATTTTTTTACTGTTTCATGTTTGCTTTGTTAGTTGCTTGCTTATGGGTTTTGTCTGTCATATGAGAGTTGACTCTTGATTTTGGCTTAGGTCGTGATCTCACAGTTCTGTGAGTTGAAGCCTCACATCAGGACTCTGCGTTGAAACTTGGGATTCTGTGTGTGTGTGTGTGTGTGTGTGTGTGAGATCTGTCAGTCTTTATGGTTTATGCTGAAATAGAAAAACTTCTATCACAACAGTATGTGGAATCCTTATTTCTTTATAATATTCCATTTAATTCTTTAATCCACTTTGTAGGGTATGAATTGTAAGGCAAGATTATTTTTTTCCAAACAGTTGAATAATCCACCTTCTTTACATTGATTAGAAATGCCCAGTTATGTTAATAGAATTTAATGAATAACAAAAGAATTCCTGTCTTAATTATAAAGATGGATCTTATCATTCACATAACCCTTGTTACTTAGGAAGAGTCCTCTTTTTATTTAACTATTTTCTAAAGAAACATCAATTGGTAGCAGGGTCCATCAACTCTGGGTTATAATGAGCTGAGCCTGCACTTAGAGTTTGTAGCTTTTAGGATTTATGCCTCTTTCTCACCGCATCATATGAAAACCTTTTCTGCCTCATTTCTCATGGACAGGCTTGGGAAGCTACCCCTGGTCACACAGGTGGGTCATGTTGAATTTGTGAATTTGTTACTCAATTACTTAATGATGGCTTGCTGGAATATTTCCTTTTGTGGGCATCTGAGATTCCTAATATCAGACCTTTGGGTATGATAGGACTTTGCATTTCACTTTTATTTATTGCTTGGATTAAGATAACCACAATTTGTTAGCCTTTACCGCTTAGTATATTCTGCTTATATATTCTAAGGACTTTGTGATCTTCTGTTTAATCCTCTGATAACCCAGAGAGGTGGGCATTACTTGTTATCTCCTCTTTATAGATAAGGCAGCTGATGCTCAGTGAAGTTAAGTAGACATTAGTAACCAGTAAAGTTGTATTCTGAATCCAGAATTCTCAGATTCCATAGCTTGGGCTCTTAACCACCATAATACTTTGCCTTAGGACATTTTTTGTTCAGGGTTGTAATTTTTTTAGGATGTGGGAGCAAAGCCCTTAAAATGTTTCTTTTCCTCTTCTTACTGAGGTATACTGAAAGCTCTTCAGATAATGATTCAAATATGGAAGATTACCCAGATCCGCAGGTAAGCCAAACATTTAATGGACCTACTTTGATATTTTTTTATTTTTTTATTTTTTATTTTATTTTTTTTTTAAATATTTTTTATTTATTTCTAGAAGAGAGAGAGAGACAGCGTGAGCAGGGGAGGGTCAGAGAGAGAGGGAGACACAGACTCCGAAACAGGCTCCAGGGTCTGAGCTGGCAGTCAGTACAGAGCCCGATGTAGGGCTCGAACCCATGAACCGCGAGATCATAACCCAAGCGAAAGTCGGACGTTTAACCGACTAAGCCACCCGGGCGCCCCCACTTTGATATTTTTTTAATCGTTATGAACCCTCCTAAAAACAAAACAAAACAAAACTATGGAATAGAATAAGAGACTTTAAATATCTTTATGAATAATTTCTGTGGACAGTGTTGAGGAATTCTTGGGAAGGTCATCCTTTCAGTATTTGTGTTTATAACCTGTTTTATAAGAAAAAGAAGGGAAGAGAATGGCCTAAAATAAGGGCACACAGGAATAGAAAGGGGAATTGATAATAAAAATTGAGAAAAAGATCCATTTTCTGCTAAAGAGCTACCATTGCCAATAAGTAAGGTGGCAAGTAATTTAGGGTTGCAAGTAAGTAATTTAAGAGAAATATGGAAATAATGTGCCAGATGATTTATAATATTCTCTTTTTTTTCCGCATTGGTAATTCCATTTTTTATTAACAAAGTCAGGATGATATTGAGTGATACGTGATCTGGTTTTGAATTGATGAGATAGTAGTGGCTCTTCTTAACCAGCTCGTTTTCAAACCTAATTCTGTTATTTTTTTTTAATAGTTTATTTATTTATTTTGAGAGAGTGAGCAGGGCAGGGGCAGAGAGAGAGGGAGAGAGAGAGAATCCCAAGCAGGCTCTATGCTCTGCAAGGAGCCAGATGCAGGGCTCGATCTCAAAACCGTTGAGATCATGACTTGAGCTGATATCAAGTGTTGGAGGCCCCATCGACTGAACCACCAAAGTCCCCCCTGATTCTGTTACATTTTTAAAAAGCGAGCAGACTTCTTTAGTGTTCTTTAATTTCCATTTATTAAGTTGTGGTGAAGGGGGGCACATATTTTTGAACAGGAAATTGTGGTGAAGCATCTGACTGTGAATGCCCTGTGTTTTCTGACAAAGTGCTGTGAGGGAAGCTGCTGGCAGCTGCTTGTGTGGGTAGCCTGTGTCCATGAGCGCCAGAGTGGTGACATAGGTGATGTCATGTTTCTACCAGGCAGCAAATCACATGAACAGCTCCCTGCTCTCCTTATATCGGAAAGGACATCCTGATTCTGTTTCAAGGACTCCTGAGATGGAGCACAGAGAAGCCACCGTCTCAGCCCCACGGACACCTTCTGGAACAGACTCCATCCCTTCAAAGACCCCTGCCAGGGGTTCTGAGGGAGGGTGGTTTATTGACAGAACTCCCAGTGGAAAGATGGACCTGGCAGATGAGAAGAGTAATCATAAGAAGCCAGGATCTGAGAGAGAGGTATTTTTGTAGTGACATTTTAGCCCCAAGTAGTTGGAGCACATCACAGCCTTTTCACCAAATGTAATGTCAGTCGGGGTCTCGTGCTTCATGAAGGGCGTGGGAATTTGGAAGCACACGGAGGATGTGCTCACAGTCCCATTTCTGCCACTGTTTCTGTCCAAGTTCAGGGCTTCCGATGGAGATTACCTTCCCCTGAGTTAGTCTCCATACGCAGATGTCTTTTTATGAATTAAGTCAGGTGGTTCTCTTTCGTGTATTAAGAGTGGCTTCATTCACTCTAAAATCAGAGTCCTCACAGTTATTGCCAGGAAAGCCCACTGTGCGTGGCTGCCCTGCTGCCTCTTCATTCGTCTGCTGCCCGCCTCCCCCCTTCGCCTCGGCTACCATAGCCTGGCGCTGTTCCTAGAACACCCACTCACTCTCACCTGGGCGTTTGCACTCTTGCTTCTGTCTAAAACTCCCCCAGATTCCTGTGACTCACGCTGTCTTGTTTCCCTGTGATCTTGGCAGAGTCGCTTCCTGACGTGTTAAATAGCACGTCGTTGGATGCTCTTTCCTGCCTCATCTCCTTTCTGTCAAGCCCTTATGACCACCTAGAGCTTACTGTGGAAGTGTTTAGTTGTGTTTCTTCTTTGTCTTCACTAGAACGTCAGCTTCGGAGTGCAGGATCTTTGTTTTTTCTACTAGTGTCTCCCTTGCTAAAATGTACCCAGCACGTAGTTGTCAGGCAGTTTGTTGAATTTGTGCCTGATGAGCTTTCCGAGGTGCATTTACCAGCACGAGTTAAAGAATAGGTACCTTGGGTGCGTGTTACAGTTAGAAGGCTTGTTGTCCTCAGAGGAAGGAAAGTCAGCTTGTGAAACAGCCATGGGGTTTCACAGGGAGGGTTTGTACAGGGAGCCTGTACAAACAGGCACACCGTGAAAATGTCCCGAATAAGTGGACACCTTTTTCGTTTTGAACCTGTGTGAGTTGAAGTATACCATCCATAAAAGTGAAGGTGGATGCGTTATCACAAAGTGAACACACTGGGCACTATCCTTAACTGATTCTTTTTTTTTTGGAAAGAGACCGAGGGTGCATGATGCAAGTGAGCATGGGAGGAGCAGAAAGAGAGGGAGAGAGAGAATCCCAAGCAGGTTTCCACCGTCAGCACAGAACCCAACATGGGACTCAGTCTCACCAACTGTGAGATTGTGACTTGAACCAAGATCAAGAGTGGGACATTTAATTTAACCCACTGAGCCATCCACGTGTCCCCTTAATTGATTCTTTCCGATGCCTGGCAGAATGGGAGGAGATGTACAGCGATCTATCCCACGAGGCCCCACGTAGGTCCCTGGGGCTCACTGTCCAGTGTGGTGAGTGCTAGCCACACCTGGCTCTTGAGCACTCAAAACGTGGCTAGTGCAACTGAGGAACTGAATTTGTAAAATAATACTCAGTTCAGTTATTAGAAAACTTCTAAGTATGTTTGGAACAACTCGGGCATGTGAATCTACTCTTTCAGCTGTATACTTTATGAAATGTAAATACAAATTAAATATTTCCCATTAAAATTTAGTGTCTGGGTTGAGATGTACTATAAGCATAAAATACATGTTAGACTTTGGAAACTTACTATAAAGATTAATATAAGACCTCTCAACATTTTATACTGACTATATGTTGAAGTGATAATATTTTTGAATATATTTTGTTAAAGTACTAAATTAATTTCACTTGATTTCCCCTTTTTTATATGTGGCTACTAGAACATATTTAAAATTACGTATGTGGCATTGTGTTTTTCTTGGACAATACTGTTGTAAGTGGTTTCCAAGAACCAAGCCTTTTGATTTGGCAAAAACATTCCCCTTTTGAATTATTACTGAACCTTTTTCAAATCTCTGTTAATCATGTTTTTAGAGGACATTATTGCAAGGTTAAGGAAATAGCTTGACTCTTAAGTTGAATTATACCTTTTTAGGGCTTTCAAAGCTGCTCTATAGTCCTATTTAATTTAGTGGTTCATCAAGCATCACATAAAGACCAACTGGTAAAAGGCTCAGTGAGAAATAAAATATGAACATTAGCGTCTCACCTCCAGAAGCTCACGATTCTGTGAGAGATACAAAAGAGCCTTGCTCAAGTACAGGACAGATTATGGCCAGCTCTAATACAGTCACAATTCAGTGTCCTGGGAATGTGAGCAAGAGATTAACTAACTAGAAGAATCTGGAAAGAAAGTTTTAATGTGTCAGGATATAAACTGAGCTTTACAGCTATGGAAAAGAGGCTCATCTCCATCAGAAACCATCCTGGAGCAGAGAGGTTGGGAATAACTAAGGTAGGTGCAAGCACCAGGGCAGAAATGAGGTATTTTAGGGGCCACTTGGGTGGCTCAGTTGGTTATGCATCCAACCCTTGAATTCACCTCAAGTCATGATCTTCTAGTTCTTGAATGCAAGCCCTGCATCAGGCTCTGGTGACATCGAGGAGCCTGCTTGGGATTCTGTGTCTCCCTCTCTGCCCCTTCCCCACTTAGACACGCATTCTTTCTCTCACACACAAATGCTCTTCTCTCTGAAAATAAGTAAAAATAAACTTAAAAAAAAGAAATGGGGTATTTTAAATAATGGTCATCTTTTTTTTGTTTTTTTGTTTTGTTTTGTCTTTAAGTTTATTTTGAGAGAGAGTGTGAGTAGGGGAGGGGCAGAGAGAAGCGGGGAGAGAGAGAATCTCAAGTAGGCTCTGCACCGTCAGTGCACAGACCTGAGCCGAAACCAAGAGCTGGATGCTTAACCGACTGAGTCACTGAGGTGCCCCTGTTTTTTGTTTCTTATTTACTTAAGTAATTTCTCCACCCAAACTTATGACCCCCTAGATCAAGAGTTGCACGCTCTTCCAAGTGAGCAAGTCAGGTGCCCCTAAATAACACCCATCTCTAAGAAAACATTGACATTGTAATTTCAAGCCTGGTATATTTAAATTTGTTTTCTTTCCAGGATTCCAAAGACTCTTCTCTACTGGAGAGTAATGGAAAAAGGAAAGGCAGGATGAAGCGCAAAGGAAGCAAAAGGAAGAAAGACGTTCAGGAAGTAGATGGAGAAATAGAAGCCGTCCTGCAGAGGAAAGGTGAGCCGCAAGTCTGGGGGTTTCAGCATGCTATGAGAGAGGCTTCGCCAGTCCCAGCTGTCGTTCTGAGGGGGCCTGCTGAGTGTGGTTTATGAGAAAATACTTCAGTGTCTCATGGTCTCAGTTTACTTAAACATTATTAAATACAGAGCTGAGTTACTTCTGAATCACTGATCCTTTCATCTCCTTATTTGATTACCAGTTAAAGCCAAGGGGCTGGAATTACAGATCTCCAAGGTGAAGTTCGAAGATGTTGGAGGCAATGATACGACATTAAAAGTTAGTTCACATTCAGAATTTTACTCAGATGGGAATATTGCCAATCAGCTATTCACACAAAGCCTGCCTCTTTGTTTCTGTTAGGAACTGGGTGTTGGAAGGGAGCCTGGGAAGGGGGAGGGCACACCTGGCCTGTACCCTGCAGGGTGCTGAGAGAGAGAAGAAATGGTACCTTCAGCTTTTCCACCACTAATTATGGTGTACGTAAGATTCGTGCTTTGTAAGTAATACTATTTTATACAAACAGTACTATGAAAAATTACATGCCAACAAACTGAGCAATCTGGAGGAAGTGGACGAATTCCTAGAAACTCAAATGCACTACCAGAAGTGTAAGGGATCCTTTTATTTATTGCCTAGTGGCTACTCTATACCAGTTACGATGCTGGTTACTTTTCATCATCTGTGCAGGGTACATACTACAGCTGAGGACACGGAGGCTCAGAGAGGTTCCTGGAGTCCCACATAGGTCCCAGAGCTGGGGCTCAAGGTCATATGTCAGTCTGCTGTGTTAGAGAATAGAGGTTTCCTTCACTTGGATTCCTTCTCTCTTGGGCTGTGAAAGACCGCTTTCCTGTTTATTCCCTGCTAGGAAGTCTGCAAGATGCTCATCCACATGCGTCACCCGGAGGTGTACCACCACCTGGGCGCCACCCCGCCACGTGGGGTTCTCCTTCATGGGCCTCCAGGCTGCGGGAAGACCTTGCTCGCACATGCCATTGCAGGGGTGAGCTTTGCCGACATGCACTTGCTGCTATTGCTTTTGTTCTTTTTGTCTTTGTTTTCCTCTTTGGTCAACTTGAACCAGACTTGGCATATTCTCAGGAGGATTGATCCTCTCTTCATCTTTCACCTCTTTCATTCTGCTCTTCTTGAGATGCTATTTTTTAATACATCCAATAATTTATATGGCAAAGGTTGGATGGGAAGCAAGATAATACGGCTGTAAACACCCTTTTTTTTTTTTTAACACCATGTACGTTTTAGTTCCTTCTCCTTCCCTTTAAGCCAGTGGTTCTCAAAAGCAATAAATGAGGAAGCCAAGGATTGTATTGTTTTTCACAGAGATAAATATACTGAAAATTTCCATTCAGAGTCATGTTCTTATACTTTCTAGCGTTAGAATAACGTTTCTGAGATGGTAATAATATTTAGTTGACAAAATAAAAAGTTAGCAACCTTATTTTCATCCCATCAGTTTTTTCGGAAACTGTTCAGTGGTAAATGCAAAATGTCCCAGTGACTCCAGGTCGAAGAGTAGTGTGTTACAGTAGCTAATAGGTTAGTGGTCTGAGATATCAGCGCTCTTAAGGGGCAACGGGTTTGCTTCACTTGTTCTTTGTTGAACAAAGTGCCCTATAACAGCTGCATGGCAGACGCTGGAAAACAGTGGTAAGTACAGAAAACCCAGGCTTTACATTCAAAGAGCTTTTCATTCTAATAGGAGAGGCCGACATTAAGCAGCCATCATACAAGTAAACGTTGTGCACGATCTTCGTGGAAATGAGGGGGAGACAGGAAGTGCGGGATGCTGGCTGGTCCCAGGTTGTCCGTGGTTGAGGAAGTGATTTTCAGAATAGCCTCAGGATGAGTAGGGTTTAGGCAGGCTTGTACCATCCATGCTGGTGGGCCGCAGCGGCTGCTCCTCCTTTGTGAGAGGAACCTGTCCTCCGACTCCTAACTGGCTCCTCCTCTGGGTGCAGGGGTGAGAAGTGCCTGTAGGATGAGCAGGAGACACTGTCACAACCCCTGCCCTTTCCTGTTAAATTGTTCTAGCTCAGCTGTAAGTCAAGGGGAAACATGTCTCTGGAGATTCAAGACCCTTTATTCAGAAGAGGTAACAATTTCACCATGACTCCTATGAAGTAAAAATGAGTGGAAGTATCTAGTCTCTGTGTTTGAAAAAAACTGTAGATTTTTAAATAATGGTTTTCATCGGACCGACAGAAAAGATGAAGTTCCTCAGAAAAGAGATCATTTAAAAAATTGAATTTTGAGGGGCTCTAGGGTGGCTTAGTTGGTTAAGCATCTGACTTCCACTCAGGTCATAATCTCATGGTTCGTGAATTTGAGCCCCACGTCGGGCTCTGTTCTGATGGTGTAGAGACTATTTGGGATTCTCTCTCTCTCTCTGTCTCCCCCTCTCTCTCCCCCTCTCCCCTTCTCTCTCCCTCTTTCTCTCTCTCCCCTCCTCTGTCCTCCTCTCTCCTTCTCTCTCCCTCCCTCCCCCTCCCTCTTCTTCCTCTTCTCTCTCTCTCTCCCTCTCTCCGTCTACCCCCCCATGTGCTTTCTCTCTTTCTCAAAATAAATAAATAAATTTAAATATTTTTTTTCACTTTTGAGAGAGGGATTGAATAAGGAAAAGGAAGGGAAGGTAAAATTTCAAAATGGTCATGCTTTTATGTGTTTGTCCCCAGGAACTGGACCTCCCAATTCTGAAAGTAGCCGCCACGGAGATTGTATCTGGAGTGTCTGGGGAGTCTGAACAGAAGCTGAGAGAATTGTTTGAGCAGGCAGTGGTGAGTCGGCTAGTGACCCACATCGGACCGTCTGGTCATGTGGGGTTACAACGGAGAGCCTGTCTCGTCCAGGGCCAGTGTCTGTTAGCTTGATGATGGCCATCCTCTTGTAAGCGTGGTGATTTGTTACCCGAGATGGCTAAATATTTAAAGTAGATCCACTGATACAGACTATTTGATAACATAGTCTGTTTAATCTGAAATCAAGTGTAACTGTAATTGGTGAGAAGTTCTGGGCTGTCATACCCAGTGGGGATTTACTAAAAATAGGTATCCTGGGGCACCTGGGTGGCTCAGTTGGTTAACCATCTTACTTTGGCACAGGTCATGATCTCACAGTTCGTGGGTTCAAGCCCTACATCAGGATCTCTGCTATCAGTGCAGAGCCTGCTTCAGATCCTCTGCCCCTCCCCCACTAGCATGTGTGCATGTGTTCTTTCAAAAATAAATATTGAAAAAAAATTTTTTTTAAGTTTATTTACTTTTGAGAGACAGAGACAGCGTGTACAGGGAAGGGGCAGACAGAAAGAGAGAATCCCAAGCAGGCTCTGTGCTGCCAGCACAGAACCCAATGTGGGGCTCAAACTCATGAACCATGAGTTCATGACCTGAGCTGAAAGCAAGAGTCACCTTAACAAACTGAGCCACCCAGGCACCCCACAAAAATAAATAAACATTAAAAAAAAAAGAAAGAAAATAGATTATCCTTGTGAGATTTTTTTTTCCCTTTGCACAAATTAAGTTATCAAACAACTTGTAAGCTGTGTGAAAATTTTTAGCATTTAGGTTTATCACATAAAAACAACCATAGAAATGCCAGGGTAAACTCTTCTCTGTTTGCCTAATTGAACCTGTACAAAGAAAATCCTGTTACCAGAGAAATTACGAGATTGGGTTTTATCCTAATTGTAATTCATGCTATTAAGATGTGGGTGTTTAGGAACATGGATATGTGATGGTTACAGGCCTGTGCCTGCCAGTCGGAGACATGGTCTCCTGTCCTTGTGCTGCCAAGCACTGACCGCCTGATCATGGACAAGAGAGGTTTAACCACTGTAACCTTTAGTTTCCTCACCAGGAAGCTGGGTAAATAATGTTACTCAAGGAGTAACTGATGCAGTCAGTTAAGCGTCCAACTCTTGATTTCAGCTCAGGTCATGATTTAATGGTCTTGGGAGCCTCGTCAGTCTCTGCACTGACAGCTTGAGATTCTCTCTGTGCCCCTTCCCCGCTTGCACATGTGCTCTTTCCTTTCTCTCAAATCCATTTAAGAAAATAATATTACTCAAATCTCATGGCAGTTTGAGGATATTAAATGCGAAGATTCTTACAAACCCTCAGTGGTGTCCCCAGCACACGGCAGATGCCCTGTAGATGCTGTGACATTGTGCACATTTGACGTGCACACTTGACATTGTGCACACTTGAGAGTCACTATGGTTAAAACTAAGAAAAAGTGAAAAGATCAACTTTATGTCTTTATTTACACCCTGAATATGTAAGGGCTGGTGAACATGGTCAGTATAGAAGCTGGTAATAAATTAAAAGAAAACTTGTATTTTAGTAATAATTGAGAAAATAGTTTTTTCCTTCCAAGCTTTTATTTAAATTCTAGTTAACATACAGTGTAACATTAGTTTCATGTGTAGGATTTAGTGATTCAGAGAAAATATTTTTTAAAATTGGAACTGTATAAGCCATGGTTTTGGTTTGCTCTGTAAACTGACATTGGCAGAGATGTGGACAGCACCGGGAAGATGCCGAGAAGGGGCAGGCAGGGTACTGTGCAGAGCAGGGCTGAACTCTTCCAGATGCTACCCTCTCCCCAGTGAGCTGGCTTGAGTTGTTAAGTGGGCGTGGACAACCAGGGACAGGAGGCAGTTCCGTGTTTATGGTGAGACGATGGGCATAGACAGCCAGGGACAGGTGGCAGTTCCATGTTTACGATGAAACCGTGATGGACAAGACTCAGAGGCAAATGGCACCATTCGGTTGCTGGTTCTGTGTCTCTCTGAAGCAGAGCCGCACTGGCGTGGTGCCTGACAGCAGATGCTTGCTGAATGCGGGGTCTGGTCCCCTCTCTCCTGGTCCCCTTGGTACCTAATGAAGGTGTGCAGCGAAGTGTGTGGATCAGAAAGTCCAAGCAGGTCACATGGTTCTTTGTTGAAAATGTATGCTTTCCTTTGGCTAAATCCTGACCCCCATCACTCACACTTCTTTCCTCTTTTGCTCTGAGGTTTCTGGGTCCTAGACAGAGACTGCTGTACCTTCTGCAATCTCGCTTTCTGTAACTCACTCTCATATCTGGGTACTGCATGCAGTCGTAGATGCTCCTTCGTGTGTGTTGTCATGAGGAGGCTGGGAAGACAGCCCACTGGTGATGGGCAGATTTCCCCCTTAAATTGGGGGGCCCCAGTGCTGTTGAGATGCCTTAGCCAGGCTGAGAGTCTGACTCAGTAAAGTCAGTGTCACCAAATAGCTAGGAATGAGCCATGCTGCAGATTGTGTGTCTAGGTATTTTTAGCTAAATTTTTACGTTATCTGATCCTCCTTTTTGTTTGTTGCCATTTTCAACAGTTGTGTGGTGTGACAGAAGTGCACTCAGATGCTGTGTAACCGCCACCCACACTCCTCTCCCTAGCCTGAACTCACACTTGTGAGCCACTGCCCCGCACCCACCTCCCCCAGCCGCTGGCAAGCACTGTGTCTGTGACTTTGCCCCAGGTGGCCCATATTCTGTCTTCGCCTGCTCTGTCCACGCCTTCAGGTTCTTGCTTTGAAGAAGACTCCTGGCGGAGGTGCTCGCTGTCCACACTGACGTCCCGGCCTTTACCACCCTCCTTACCCAGTGTGGTCCACACAGCCAGGCGGTACTGGCCTCTGCTCAGGGAGGTTTTCTAGCCTGACACGCATCTGCTCCCTGTTTGTATTTCATAGCATCACAGATACACCTCATTTATGGAAGAATGTCAGTGACTTGGTCCCTGCAGACCATGGGGTGACAAGAGGTTGCAAGCTGGAATCCTTTGTGCTGTCTCCCACTGTCCTCTGTCCGCGTCCGAAGGCACAGCACTGCGAACTGCCTTCTTTAGTGTTGTTCTCTTGGCGAACGACCCGAGTGACAAGATTGTTTCAGACTGCTGCAGTCAAAGGAGTATATTGATGATGGCCTTCTGTGGTACTTTTATTTCCAGTCAAATGCACCCTGTGTCTTCTTTATTGATGAAATCGATGCCATTACCCCCAAAAGAGAAGTTGCTTCAAAAGATATGGAACGAAGGATTGTGGCCCAGCTCCTAACCTGCATGGACGGTCAGTTTAAAATATTAAGTACACTTTGGGGCACCTGGGTGGCTCAGTCGCTTAAGCGTCCAGCTTCGGCTCAGGCCATGATCTCACGGTTCGTGGGCTCGAGCCCCGCGTCAGGCTCTGTGCTGACAGCTCAGAGCCTGGAGCCTGTTTCAGACTCTGCATCTCTTTCTCTCTCTGACCTTCCCCTGCTCACGTTGTCTCTCTCTCTCTCTAATAAAACATTAAAAAATTTTTTAAAAAACACTAAGTTTATTTTAAAATAATAAATTGTGTTTATTTTAACATGTAAGTAGCACGTGAGGATACGAGGTATTCAGGTAAAGTAAAACTGAGAGTACAAAATCCTTTTCATAAAGAATCGTATCATTAATTTTTTGGAGTGCGTCTTAGTTATTTTAATGCATTCATACACAGAAATGTACTGATGTTGTTTTGCGTCCTACAATGCTAGGATTGCACCATATATCTTCTTCTGTATGATCTGTTGTTGTATCTTTTTTGTTTGTTTGTTTGTTTTGAGAGAGAGAGAGCATGAGCATGCAGGCACATGAGAGCCGTTGTGGGGAGGCGCACAGACAGAGAGAGAATCCCAAGCAGACTCACGACCTGTGAGATCACGACCTGAGCTGAAATCAAGAGTTGGACATTCAACCGACTGAGCCCCCCAGGCGCCCCTTGTTGCTTGTATCTTAACAGTACTTGTGGGAAATGTTGCCGTTTGAATGCCTTTTATTCTCCTGTTTCACTGCTGCGGGGTACTCTTCAGGGCAGAGTTCTCCTCTTGTACGTCAGCATCCCCTGCTCGCTCTCTTGGCTGCGGGCGTTAGAACTCACATGACCCAGCAGCGGGGCACACTTGGTCCCATCCCGGCCTCAGCCCCGGGGGCATTGAGCACACGCAGACTGTCCTCACGTGAACGCCTGCGTGCAGCTCGTGATGCTGCCTGAAGCATGAGGTACCAGCTCATTTCCTGTACTTTCTTTTGCTTGTTCCGCGACCTCATAGCACAACCGCTTCCTTGAGCTTTTATGCAGTTGTCAGCAAGATTTAAGAGCCTTCCTCTGTCACTGAAACCTTCCACCTTGTGCCTCTCTTCTCACTCCAAGGTTTACCAAAGGTGTAGTCACTGTCAAGTAAACACATTTGTATTTCTCTTCCACGACCGCCTCCACCATCGTTTTGAAGCGAAGTCTGGAATGATTGGGGGGCATCACAGCACTTACCTTTCCAAACCTTTGTTCTTTAGTTTCCTCGTCTATAAACCTACCGCTTGCCGGTGTGGCGGGGCTGGCTGCGGGCAGCTGTACCCTGGTACCTGGCAGGCAGTGAGCAGCAGCCAACACGTGTCAGTTTGGTGGTTCTCAATGGCGCTTGATGTGGCCAACCCCCTCGTCCTGGTTGTTGTTGACACACGTGGCTTGAGTGCCACTGCTGTCTTTCTGGCCTCTCCTTGGCTCTCCGGCGGAGCCTGACCAGTCCCCTTCCATACGTCCCTCCTCCCCAGTGCTCCAAACGGAGGTGCTCTGCAAGCTTCGTACTCGGTCTCCTTCTGCTTGTCTCTCAGCCATCTCCCGTGCAGCTCTCCATGAGACACGAATTCCATCTGTAACCTCGAGAAGCGTCAAATGCCTGTTCCTGCCTGCCTGTGAGATCCATCACAGTCAGTCTGTCTGAGTCCAGGCCCTCTCCTCCGATACCCACTCTGTCCCTTTCCCTTCTTTCCTGTTTCTGCACTCGGCCAGCAGCATCCCCACCCTCCTTGTCGTCCAGATGAGGTCCTCTGGTCTCTCCCTTCTCTGTCCCCTCTGCTGTGCCTGCAGCTACCCTGGACCTGACCATTTCCTGTTTCTTCCCCACCTTCCTTCTTTCTCTCCTCTCACCTGATGGCTGGGAGCAGACCACAGCCAGCTCTTCCCTGTATTCCTCTTTACTCTGTTCAAATTACGATTAAAATTGTTTTTCCGAAACATAAACCTTATCAGAAAAACCCTTTCCTGGCTTCCTGTTGGCTAAGAAATATTCTACAAGTTTCTCATGTCTCAGCTGTCAAAGTACTTAGCATCTTACTACCTTGTTACCCGTGAGGAGCATGATCTCACACTCCCCACTGACCCACCCTGGTTCAGTTGAGACCAGTAAACCACGGGAAAGTTACACCTGGGGCCATGCAGTCTGTCATTCCTACAACTGTGTCTAGATTAAGCCCGAGCAACACAGATGGTAGCGCACCCCATCTCCATGCCACGTGTCTGCTGTGAGACCTGCACTGCTCATTCCTGGCACACTCCGCTGCAGAGCTGCTCCCCAGTCTGAGCCCGACACGCGTGTTCATGCCTGTGCTGTCACTCACGCCATGTCTTCATGTGGATTTCGTAACGTGTGTCCACTTATTGGTGTCCTCATCCTTCAAGGCTTTCCCCACACATCACGTCCTCCGTGAATCTCCCTCGGTCCTCCGTCAGAATCTGCACTTTTCCATCAGATTCCTGTGATGCTTTGTTTAAACCTATTACTGTGTGTCACAGAATGTGTCCCGTGGCTTTCTCCGTTAGATTGTGAACTTCCTGAGGACAAAATTGTGTCTGTTTTCTTCACATCTTTCACATATGAGATAATTGGTAAATGATAGTTTCATGTACACATTGCCATCAAAACATAAACTGCTCTCTCTAACCACTTAACCCACTTCTGTAAACTTGATTATCCTCCATCTATAGGGTCTTATTCATCACTCATCCTGTGTCTGCTTCTTACTAGATCTGAATACCATGGCTGCCACAGCTCAGGTCCTAGTTATTGGAGCCACTAACCGCCCGGACTCATTAGACCCTGCTTTGAGACGTGCAGGAAGGTTCGACCGAGAAATATGCCTGGGTATCCCGGATGAAGCATCCAGGGAAAGGTACACTCTTTGTATGTCACAGTGTCATCTGAACCAAATGCTTTGAAAACGAGGGGTGACAAAAACCATGTAGCCTTTTCTTTTCTCTTTGTTCTTGTCCCAGTAACCTTGATTTGGACAGGAAAAGGCCCTCTTTATATTAATGCTTAAGAAACTAATGTGCTTGTCAATAATAGGGTCATTGTTTGAAGCTGTTTTCCCAGTAGTGATAGTGGTGTAAGGATGTATACCGCTTGGTCTGGCCCTACTGACGGTGGCTGGTGTCATGGAGCCTGCAGATCACCGTAAGGACAGTGTGGCCACCTGGGGAAGGAGAATGCTCGCTGGCCCACTTGTCATTTAAGTCAAGCACTAACATGCCTAAGACCACAGGTTTTGTGACAAAAGGCAGCTGGAGAGTTGAAAGCTGACTGGTTTTTTTTGCAAGACCAGCCTTTCCTAGTAATGGGGCTTGAATGTCCGTAGAGCAAAGAAATCGCCGCCAGTGTCTCAGTAAGCAAGGACGGTGCGGGAGCCACCTTTGAGGCAGTGCGTGGAGGTCTGATAAAGGGGTTTTCCGTGACACCGTGTCTATCGTGGCTTTGGCCTTAAGTTAGTGACACTAAAATTGATGTATGTGGTTCGAGGAGTACATGGCATGTAGTGAGAAGAAACAGTCACAGGACGGTGAGGGAGGGAAGGGGTGAGAGGCAGGAGGCTTAGCAGACGCAGGAAGTAGGAGTTGTTTAGGGCACATGGTGAGAGAGGGTGAGGCGGGGGCACATTGACTTTCTTCCCTTTCCCCGTGCGTAACGTGCTTTAGTTCCTGACTGTTCAGCAGTTTCTTCCTCGGTTACCACATTCAGTCAAGTGCGTGTGCTGATTGGACTCCCACAGATAATGGTGTTTAAACAGTCATGTAGCCACTCAGGCTTGTTTAGTAGTGTTCAGCCTGTAGCAAAATGATAGTTAATATCTATGTTGTTTGTATGCATTCCACAAACGTGTATTGAGTGTGTGGCATGGGCTGGTAAACTCGGGAAGGTGGTATAAGGCCCATGAAGAATTAGGAGTCCTTGCTTTCCAGAGGCCTGTGTCCTTTATTGAACCTTTTCATCCAGTGCACAACTTCTGTAAGGAGATGGATACGTGGGGCCCCTCTTTGCTGCTAGATGGGACCCTTCGTTCATCCACCTGGTGTTCCTTCCTTGACAGAGTCCTTAAAGGGCTTCTGCTAAGGGCTGTGGTTTGAAAAACTTGAAACCTACGGAAAAGTTGAAAGAACGGTACGATTAGTACCTGTATGCCCCTCAGCTGGGGGTACCACTCACTAGCATGTCCACATTTCCTTTCAGTCTCTGCAGAAAACCTACGTTTATTTGTGTGTGTGTGCATGCACGCTCATACTTTTTTTGTTTTCACCAAGCCATTTGAAGATGATGGACAACAGGATGACACTTTATCTGTAACTACTTCCGTGGCTGACGGTTACTCTGTTTCACACCATTTCAGGAAATTCAACACTGACACAAGAATATTAACATACAGTCTGTTCTGATTTTCCCAGTTGCCCCCAAAATGTCCATTTTAATTGTTTTCTTTTTGATTTTGTATAGTTTTGTGTTTCACATAAAATCCACTCCAGGATCAAACCCACTGTTTAGTCAACGTGACCCTTTAACCTTAATCTGCTTCTTTGGGGAGGAAGTGCTTTCATGACATTGACATTTCCCAAGTGCCTCATAGTTTAAACTTACGTGACCATTTCCTCCTGATAGGTCTCAGCTTAGGCGTTTTGGGCAAAATACTGCCTGGGTGGTGAGTTGTCCTCAGCGTCATCTCAGGAGGCTCAGAGTGTCCCTTTGTGTAATTATTGGTCATGTTAAGTCTGGTTACTTGGTTAAGTTTGTCAGAGTTTTCTCCTCTAAAGTTGCATTTTTTCCTTTATACTTAACGTAGTCCAGATATTTCTTAAATCGATGGTTACTTAATGGCCACATGTTGTCAGTTTGTCCAAATTCCATGTGAGACGCAGCGTGAGGTCTATTGGCATTCACATCGGTGATTCACATAGACCAGGTGGTCTGGCTCAGTTATTGCGGCCAGCAGAGAGATTGTATCTCAGACCAAAGGGATTTTAGATGTCCACTGTGTTTAAGGCCAGTTGGGAAGAGTGGGCTCAAAGCCTGAAAGATGATAGCTCTTAAATATAATCACAAGTGACAATTTTTTGAGTGAGTATATTAAAAAATTTATTCTGGTGGTTGTAAATGATATATCAGATAAAGGGTTAATATCCAGAATCTATAAGGAACTCACCAAACTCCACACCCAAAAAACAAACAACCCAGTGAAGAAATGGGCAGAAGATATGAACAGACACTTCTCCAAAGAGGACATCCAGATGGCCAACAGACAGATGAAACGATGCTTAGCATCCCTCCTCATCAGGGAAATATAAATCAAAACCACACTAAGATACCACCTCACGCCAGTCAGAGTGGCTAAAATGAGCAAACCAGAGAACTCTAGATGCTGGCGAGGATGTGGAGACACGGGCACCCTCCTACACTGTTGGTGGGAACGTAAACTGGTACAGCCCCTCTGGAAAACAGTGTGGAGGTTCCTCAGGAAACTAACAATAGAACTCCCCTATGACCCAGCAGTAGCATTGCTAGGAATTTACCCAAGGGATACAGAAATGCTGATGCATAGGAGCACATGGACCCCAATGTTCATAGCAGCACTCTCCACAATAGCTAAAACATGGAAAGAGCCTAAGTGTCCATCAACGGACGGATGGATCAAGAAGATGTGGTTTATCTATACCATGGAATACTACATGGCAGTGAGAAACAATGAAATCTGGCCACGTGTAGCAACATGGATGGACCTTGAGGGTGTTATGCTGTGCGAAATAAGTCAGGCAGAGAAGGACAAATATCATATGTTTGCACATATAGGAGGATTAGGAGGAACTTAACTGAGGAACAAGGGGGGAAATGGTGGGGGAAAAGGAGAGAGGCAAACCATGAGAGACTCTTGAATGCTGACAAAAACTGAGGACTGATGGATGTGGGGGGGAGGGGGGATGGCCATAGAGGAGGATACTTGTGGGGATGAGCACTGGGTGTTATGTGGGAACTAATTTGACAATAAACTATTTGTAAATAAATAAAAGAAAAAAATTTATTCTGGTAAAAATAAACACATAAAATTTACCATGTTAACCATTAAAAAAATTTTTTTTAATGTTTTATTTATTTCTGAGAGAGAGAGAGAGACAGCGTGAGCAGAGGAGGGTCAGAGAGAGAGGGAGACACAGAATTGGAAACAGGCTCCAGGCTCTGAGCTGTCAGCACAGAGCCTGACGCAGGGCTCGAACCCACAAACCGTGAGATCATGACCTGAGCTGAAGTTGGACGCTTAACCAACTGAGCCACCCAGGTACCCCCCCATGTTAACCATATTTAACAGTACAGTTTAGGAATATTAACTTTATTTACTTTGCAACAGATTTCTAGTACTTTTTCATTTTGCAATTTAATCCTGAAAAGTTAACACTCAATATACTAAGGATGGAGGCACAGTGGTTGGCACTTCAGTCACTACTGTGCGTGATTGGAAGAATGATGAATACAAAAAGAAAGAAACAGGGTCTTAGGTAGGATGTATCAGACAAAGTAGACCTGGTCTGAGGTTTCTTAAAGGGTTCTCTGAGGAAGCTGAGACTTTAAGAATAATAACAATTAACCGATCACATGATGATAAGAGTATTCCCGGTAGGAGTAGCATATGCAAAGGCCCTGAGGTGACTGAACTCAGTGAGTCCAGGGACCTAGAAGAGGAACACTATGGCTGTAGAAGAGATAAGGCACGGAAAGCCTGGCGAGGTATGCAGAAGGCAGTTCACATACACTTGGTAAGGATTTTGGACCTCTTTGTGAATGATGGGAAGGAATTAAAGCTATTAAATTAAGCAGGACAGTGATGGAAACAGACTTTGTTTTGGAACAGATCACTGTAGCTGCAGCATGAAGAATGAAGGAAAAAAGAGCAGGAATGGGTTCTAGTGACTCAGTCACAAGGCTGTTGTGGTATCCAGATGAGGTGGTGATGGGCTTAAGGAGATGGGAGTATAGGTGGCAATAAGTGCAGCGGTGCCCGCTGGGAGCGCAGGTGAATGGAGTGTACCTGCGGCGGTCCTGGTGGGAGCACACAGGTAGAGCACACCTGGAGTAATCTGTCGTTTAGCCAGTAGACCCCGTGTGTTGCATTTTTTGGCAGAAGGTACATATGGAAGGTCAGAGCTATGATCGAGCAGGAAGGAATAGTCCCATTTCTGTCTTTATTTTTTGAGAGAGAGAGAGGGTGCAAGTGAGTGAGGGGCCAGGAGAGAGAGAATCTCTCAGGAGGGGCAGAGAGAGAGAAGCAGGGTTCACCCAGGGGAGGGGCTGTGATCTTGAACCGTGAGATCATGACCTGAGGCAAAGGCCGAGGCTTAACCAACGGAGCCACCCAGGCGCCCCTCAAGTTTCTGATTTGAGCATCTGTGCTGCTGGTTTTCTCTGAGAGGATAGGAAATAGTGGAGGACTTGCAAGTTTTAGGAGGGGACCTGGGGAGAGATGGAGGGGATGGGGGCAGTGAGCTGGAGGGGAGTGGAAACGTCATGGTGGCCATCGGGAGGGTCTAGAGCTCTGAGGAGGTGAACCCTGGGGAATCAGCAGCAGGCTAGAGGCATCTGAGCTGCTGAAGGCGGAGCGTGTTGGCCAGAGCGGCAGCTGCGACTCTGGGGTGGGCTGAGGGCGTGGAAGGAGCAGCCAGCCAGTTACCTTAACCGAAAGCTGTGTGATCAGGATGACCAAGCAGAGTCGCAGTCAAGCAAGCAGACGTGCGTGATTCACCGACGGAAAGTTTGGCTGCAAGAGAGGGATAGTAGTGGCCGTGCAAGGTGGCCTTTGGAGTGTCAGAGGGGACTCCTCAAGAGAAACCAGAGTGACTTTGAATGTTGTGGGAAGGAGCGAGTGGGATGGAATTGGAGGTCGTGCAAGGTACTGGCTATGGCCGTGGGCCCTTTGGCCTAGAGAGAAAGCGGGTGTGTAGGCTCGGGGCTCGTTGGTTCCATGCTCACTCCTGAATTAAGCGGTGAGATCAGCTGATGACAGTGAGTCATGTGACAGAGGCTGAAGGAGGATGAGGGTCTGAAGTGATTTTCCCGGATGATTTAAAGGGACCGGGCTAGGATAATGGGACCTTAAGGCACTTTATAGGATTGGGGTACAGAATGGCACCTGTAGGCCTGGCCTTAGGACTTTTTTTTCCCAATCTAGGTTCAGGCCAGGAGGAAGACTTAGAATTTCACGTAAGAAAGATACAATAGGGGGTGCCTGAGTGGCTCACTTGGTTAAGCGGCCAGCTTCGCTCAGGTCATGATCTCAGTTTGTGGGTTCGAGCCCCGCGTTGGGCTCTGTGCTGCCAGCTCAGAGCCTGGAGCCTGCTTCAGATTCTGTGTCTCCCTCTCTCTGCCCCTCCCCAACTCATGCTCTTGTCTTTCTCTGTCAAAAATAAATAAACATTAAAAGAAAGAAAGATACAATAGAACGTGGAGTCTATGTTATAGAAATGGGAGGACTTGCCGAGGAGGGAGAACTCAAGTGCCTGCTGAAGTCCAGGAGCAGACTCACGAGAGACTGTGGACTGAGCGTGGGGTGTCGAGCGGAGGTCACAGAGGTAGAGCAGGACCAGGTGATGATGCCTGAAGTGGAGAGACAGCCAGCGTTTGGCAAGCTGGGGTGGAGAGGCGGAGGAAGGTGCTGGAACTTGGAGTCCATGAAGGAGGTGGTCCAGAATCTGAGCTGTGCCCCACATCCCTCAGTCTTTTCCCAGACACCTAACATGTCCTAGCTTTTGTTTGGTTACCTGTAATAAAGTAATAATAGTCATGTGCTTTGCTTTATCTATATGATGGGAACAGTACTTCTGCTTTGAAAGGCTTCTCGTAAGAATTGTATTAATGCACCCAGCACAGCTTCTGACTCGTAGAAATTTTAAGGTGGCTGTTGGTGTTTTCCTGGACTTTATTTATTTATTTATTTATTTTTTAATTTTTATTTATTTCTAGGAGAAAGAGAGAGAGACAGCGTGAGCAGGGGAGGGTCAGAGAGAGAGGGAGACACAGACTCCGAAATAGGCTCCAGGCTCTGAGCTGGCAGTCAGCCCAGAGCCCAATGCAGGGCTCGAACCCACGAACCGCGAGATCATGACCTAAGCGAAAGTCGGACGCTTAACCAACTAAGCCACCCAGGTGCCCCTGTTTTCCTGGACTTTAAAAGCATCTTGTTATGGAACATTCTAGCATACACAAAAGCAGTCGGATATAATTCTTCTAGTTTCTGTTACTGCAGAACAAACCACTGCAAAATTTAGTGGCTTTCAGCAACAGTCATTTTATTGTCTCTCACAAGCCCTGTGGGTAGAGAATGTAGAAAGGCCTTAGCCAGTTCTGCACACTAGCTCCTGTGTGGTTGCAGAGACTGCAGCTGGGGCTGGGTGCAGCCAGGCTCTGCATGTCTGCACACCTGCCTGTCTCACCTGGCTCGGCTGTGTCTCCACATGGTGTGTCCTCACCTCCCCTCTCTGTGTGGCTCCCTTCATGGGACAGTTTGGGCTTTCCAGAACTGGGCAGTCTCGTTGCATCTGTCCCACTGCTCTGTGCTGTTGACCAGCCCCTGAGGTCAGCCCAGACTTCAGGAGAGGAGAGCCGAGAACTTACAGACATGCCTTTAAAACCTGCCCAGGTCAGGGACACCTGGGTGGCTTAGTTGGTTAAGCGTCCGACTTTCGCTTAGGTCATGATCTCGCAGTTCGTGGGTTCGAGCCCCGCGTCGGGCTCTGTGCTGACTGCCAGCTCAGAGCCTGGAGCCTGTTTCAGAGTCTGTGTCTCCCTCTCTCTCTGACCCTTCCCTGCTCACGCTGTCTCTCTCTCTCTCTCCTAGAAATAAATAAATAATAAAAATTAAAAAAAAAAAAACCTGCCCAGGTCTTACTTATCACCCAGCGGCAGACAGTCCTCACCGTTTCAGTCCTGTTCTGTCTAAGCCCCATGCTTTTTCCTGGAATGTCTAAAGCCAAACTCAGGTACCATATTGTTTCCACAATAGAACTTCAGAATCTAATGGATGAAGAACTTTTATTTAACATATGCACTCACTAATAATTCTTAGATACGTTTGACGTCCAAATCACATCCATAGGTTTGCAGTATAAAACCGTCACAGATTTTGAGTATAACCACATGTAGCCTTTTCCTGTCTCTGCACAATTATTGTTCGCTGCCAACCCAAGTCACGTGTTAGGATCACACATCCTTTCTCTGCCTTTGTGACTTTTATAGAATCCACGATTGCCACGTCTTTGTCATTTGATAACCTTCCTGCAACTTTTTTCACATTCTGTGTTTCCTCCAAGTGTCTGTGCACGAGTGTGTGGGTCTGTCCCGTACCTTATGTGATGGTGAGAGGCAATGGGAAATAGCGGGTGTGAAGTCAGAATACCAGTGTCTCATGGGATCACTGTTGTCCCTGTTGCTGCTGTCCTTGAATGGGAGTCCTCTTCTGAGGTTCTAAGATCAAGGCTGATAGGACACCTGCAGTATATAAGCTGTTTTGTTGAAGTGTGGGTGCCCTTGTAAAGCAGATGTCCAGCTAACTTTTTACTTAGAAAACTCCAAGTGTCAATTTCTGTAGATGCTTTTTGTTGAGTCCATTCAGATTTTTCAGAAAAAGATGTTGGGACCGCATCACAGGCTGTGTGTCTAGCGGCCAGTCTTCCGACACAGGCAGGTGCCGAGGAACTGCACAGCCTTTTGTCCTGGCGGAGCGCATGCCCAGACCTTCCTCTCCTGCTGACAGGCGGCATGGGGAGGATGTGCAGTCTTAGCACTTCTTACACAGGACTCCCAGCGCTTGGGTTTTGGGCTCTCTGCTGTGACCCCAGTTTCCATGGTCCAGCACTTCGATGTCTCCTGTTCCTGGTCTTTGGAGTTTGCCAGACAGATACACTTCCTTCTCGTTAGTGCACCTCTCTGAGAAGGGTTGATTTTGACTTTGTGCCCTCTCTTGGGCATTTCGCATTCTCAACTTCCGTTCTTCATAAACATGGTTGGAGAGTACACGCAGTCAAATATCTCTTGGCCTGTACTGGTATGGATACATGATTGAATAAGTAAATTTTAGGGTGAGAAGAGGCAAGTCTCTGGTGCAGAAGAATTCCAAATAATGTATGTGGATGCGCCGCCCTGAAAGAGGTGAACTCTGCCTACTCCTTAAATGTGAGCTGGGCACGGTGACTTATTTCCAGAGTACAGTACAGAAGGATTTCCCACAGCGGAAACCCTTCCCATCAGGCCTGGTAGTCGGCATTTGCATCCTGGTGGTAAGGGTGCTGACAGTGTGTACGCTTGATAGGATGGGTGGGGACGATGCTTCACCTCTGCCATCTTCCCGAAAACACTTTAACTTAGTCTAATCACCATAAAAATATCAGACTAGTCCCCGTTGAGGGGTAATCTACAAAGTTCTTGGTCACTAATCCTCAAAATTGTCCTATTAAGAGAGGGGTATGGAATACACAGAACTCTCTGTACTGTCTTTGCAATAATTCTATAAATCTAAAATTTCCAAAATGTGTATTTTCAAAGAATTAGTTAAGGGGCACCTGGGCGACTCAGCCGGTTAAGCGTCCGACTTCAGCTAAGGTCGTGATCTCATGGCTTGTGAGTTTGAGCCCCACATCTGGCTCCGTGCTGACAGCTTGGAGCCTGGAGCCTGCTTCGGATTCTGTATCTCCCTCTCTCTCTACCCCTCCCTTGCTCATGCTCTCTCTCAAAAACAAATAAACATTAAAAAAAAATTAAAGAATTAGTTAAAACACATCCTGTTTATAGCCAAAGACAGCATTAATCTAGATCATTTATTCTGGGAACCCTCAACATTTGAATCTTTTTAGGGATTTAGCAACCTTAGGGCATCAGCTAGAGCTGACACAGAGCCCAGTCTTGGGGGTCCTTTCTCTTCTTTGCCAGGAAGACATGAAAACCTCAGAACCGCCCCCCCAACACCTGTTATTTCAGTATCCGAGCAGCATAAACACCTCTCTCTATATAGATAGCAGCACTCAAGCCTGTAGCCTGTACCTAAGTCCAGTGCTAACAGCTTGTTAAAGTCCTCATAAGAATACAGACGGATCCTTATCCTTGTGTTACAAGTTCCCTGCGGTTCTTCCCAGAACAGGGCGGGTGGGGGGGTCCAGGCAGCCTCCTAGTTCCATTCACTGTGAAGTTTGTGCCTCTTTGGTGGTTTTTTTCTGGCAGAGGAAATGTGGCTGAAACATCTACCATCTTGAAACTGGAACTTTCTTACTGGTTATTTTCTCCTCCTCTGGAGTTTCCAGAGTATGACAACTAGAAGTGTCCACACTTCTTCAGAAATAGAAGTTGTAACTGGGAAACAGATGATATTTATTTTGTGTGAGCTATTTTTCATAACATTCCAAGTTTCTTAGTATTCTTGTGCAATGTAGTGAATAAGGTCTGAATCTTCAAGAAATGGTTCTACAATGGAGCCTTTTCTGGGTTGCTGGTGTGAGGGTACCTGAGTAATTTTTCATTTGTCAGTAATGTTCATCTGCTTCCCTTCTGTTCACTTATATGATCTCAGATGACTTTTCTGTAACTCACTCTTCATCAGCGTGACACTTGAAAATACTCCTTTCCCCTATAAAATTGGAAATTGCAAAATGTATTTCCTTTTCCAAGTTAATTTGGAATATCACAGTGTGTGAATTGTAATAGTAACGAACACTTGGGCACCGGCCGTAGGTCCGCCACTATTCTGAGGGCCTTGCATGTGTGTGTTCACCCTGTGTGGAGCACTCCTGGAATTTATAGCTTGCCTGTAAGGAAACCGGGGCATGCAAGTCACTGTGTGGCAGAGCCGACTTCAGAGCCTCTGTCCTGACCATCGTTCCTGCTTTTTCACGGTCTTCACTGGGTCTTATACAGATTGTTAAGGGACTCCTTCATAAGAATGACCTGGAGGCCCACGAGTCACTGGCCTGTGCCACGTTGAGGTTCCGATGAGCTGACTTCCTTACATGCGTGATCCCATGAAGATGGAAAAGTAACTGTCCTCATATAAAATTGGATGTAAGGGGTGTATCACTACAGCTTTTTGTGGTGGGTGGAATTCATGGTTTGCTTGAGTCCGGTGGCTTCTGTTTCTGGCCGGTGTCCATTTAATCTACTCTAAAAGCAGAATTGACCTCAAATATATTCAGTGACTTGGTTTTTCTGTTGGGCAAGGAATCTGAATTTTTCCCCTGTCTTTCCTACAGAATACTTCGAACTTTGTGTAGAAAACTAAGACTTCCGGAAACTTTTCATTTTCGTCACTTAGCGCACCTCACGCCAGGCTTCGTTGGCGCTGACCTGATGGCGCTCTGCCGAGAGGCAGCCATGTGTGCAGTCAGTAGGGTCCTGATGAAGGTGCCAGAGCCGCAGGCCGACCTTGAGATGGAAGCTTTGCTGCCTGGAGGAAGCCGGGGATGTGGGATTGGAACCAAGCCCTCTTCTGCAGCACAGGTGCTTTCCCCACGGTGCCTTAACCTGTCCTTTGTGTCGGCCATGCAGTGAGTGTTGGTATAGTTGAGGTTTATGATTTTATGTTTTATTGGTGTTTTATCCATAGGATAATTACCAGTTAACACCCAGGATGTCTGTAGCTTCCAAAGTACAAGTTCTTTTACTTTTTTAGCCAGTTCTGAATAAATTCCTTTTACACTATTGATTATGAGCCTCTGGAGCAGGGGTTGGCAAGCTGTGGCCTCCCTGCCCCTGCTTGTCTTGTAAACTGAAATCACAGAGGAACGCAGCCACATTCCTGTATTTACACATGGCCTCCCTGCCACCACACTTCATGTCAGGCCCCCCACAGGGGTCCTTGCCGTGAGACCGTGTGGCTCACAGGCCTGCAGTGTGCACCCTCCAGCCCTGGCCAGAGAGCTGTCTGGCTGCTGTAGGAGCGCCAGGCACTGGGTTGTATTTCCCAGTCACCTTCTGGTCCAGCACACCAGGACAGTCTGTTAGCGCCCCACGTCTGTGAGCTGGCACCACACAGCTCTGGAGGACAGTGCGTGTGTGAGGGGCCATCCATGTGTCCAAAGTCAGCGCTGTAGCTGTGAGCTCATACTTTGTGTGTGGGCTTCATACGACTCTGTCATCGAAGGAACTAAGCATAGGAGACAGTGTCCTGCCCGGGCCGCACAGCTGCTTTTCCTACAGCAGCTCCTGGTCCGTGGTCAGATGTCTTTTCCTTCCTCACTCACTTGGAGCCACAGTCCATCTGTTAAAAAAAATAGTAAGCATATTTCTTATACGAGATACACAGAAGTCATGGGCTAAATGACTCAGCATTATGTTTCTCCTGCTTTTCATAGTCTTCTCGGAGCAAGGAGTCTGTCTGCCTCTGAAGCTCAAGACTTGGTGTAGTGCCTTTCGAGGGACCATGTTATGAATTATATTGCCATCAGAGTAACTTTGTTGAATTTCATCAAGATTCAGCTGCTTCATGATTATTTATAAATGAAAATTGGAAGAAATAGATTGTTGTGGAAACAAAGGTTACCTACCAACTGCCCGTATTTGCCACAGCTGGCCCTTGTTAGCACACTGATATCCTTGTCCTACATTGGGTTGTAGTCAGCGGACCTTTCCTCAGCCAAATCTTCCATCCACACAGAGTAAAATAAATGGCTCTATTTCAGTGCAGAAAATTGTTAAAATACATAGTAGTTCATCATAGCTTAAAGATATATTGCAGTAATAATTTTTTAAAGTACAAAAATAAGTTTTCCAACAAATATGTGGTTTTTTCATTTTTACCCTCGATCGCTGCCTTTAAGGATGAATTGCAGAGGCTGCTGGCATTGCTGCAAAACCAGGATCCTCTCTCAGAGGAGCGGCTGCAAGGGCTGCGCATTGAACTGAATGACTTCACTGTTGCTCTGTCCTCCGTCCAGCCCTCAGCCAAAAGGGAGGGCTTTGTCACTGTCCCCAATGTGACTTGGGCAGATATCGGTGCCCTGGAAGATGTCAGAGAGGAGCTCACCATGGCCATCCTGGTAGGTGTGTCTGCTGCGGAACAGCGCTGACCCGTGCAACAGTTGCAGGAGGGCTGGACTGTATGTTTTCTCTTGTGTGTTCTGCTGCACTGTCGTTCAGCCTCCATCAACCTGTTTTGTTCTTCTGAGGTCTGTCTTAGGCTTATTCTTGGCTGTGCTTGAATTCTGTGGCAGTGAATTAAAAAATAAAAAACAAAAAAAAAAACCAGTTTGAGTTTCAACCAAGAGCCAAGAGACTTTGAGAAATACTATCTCAGCTCGCTCCTGCTCCTCTGGGTCAGAGCAATTTCATGAAAGTCTGGATTGATTTTCGTTCACTCTTACTTTTCCACTTTACTGATCATTCCATGGATCTTCTGGAGGAACGCTCAGTCTAGAGGTGTGTAGGTGCTGGGAGAG
The DNA here is from genome assembly GCF_003009895.1 of Hyaena hyaena. Classification (NCBI taxonomy): domain Eukaryota; kingdom Metazoa; phylum Chordata; class Mammalia; order Carnivora; family Hyaenidae; genus Hyaena; species Hyaena hyaena. The sequence continues at coordinate 1,357,568 of NW_024080735.1, read as the reverse complement.
GAGTGGGTGCAGGGGCTGGTGTGCCTGGCTCCTGACCACGGATGGCACTGCCCCTTCTCCGTCTCCAGGAGCATACCGCCTGAAGCTTCATAGCCTGGAAATGTAGGTAGTTTAAAAAAAAAAAAAAACACACCTTGGTTTTAAGATGCTGAAGGTATTGTATCTTTATGTTTGGAGTGTTTTCAGAACTTACATTTAGGGGTGATTTCCTCATGAGCAGGGACCTGATTTAGCACCTTGTATTCTGTGCTTGGCGCAGAGGTGAGCGCCCTGCCAGCTCTCACCTCCAGGCCCTGTGGTCATGGTGGCAGCTTGGTCTGGAGATAATGCAGACACACAGTATGAATGGACATTCATAACGGATCCACTTTGGTGTTGTTCTTTGCAGGCACCGGTACGTAACCCCGATCAGTTCAGAGCCCTTGGATTGGTGACCCCAGCTGGAGTCCTCCTGGCGGGCCCACCCGGCTGCGGGAAGACACTGCTGGCCAAGGTGCGTGGAGCACGGCTGAGGGCTTTCTCTCCACTGTCTCATCGCATCATGGGAATTTAACCTACATGTTACAGTGGGCTGGTTTTACATGATTTCTATCACACGGTCATTTTAGTAAGACTGATAGTTTTCTTCAGGAAAGTTTTCCACTTTTGGTTATAGAAGGTTCATCATTGGACACTTGCAAAACAAAAATATATATTTTTTTAATGTTTGTTTATTTTTGAGAGAGAAGAGTGGAAGCAGGGGAGGGGCAGAGAGAGAGGGAGACACAGAATCCAAAGCAGGCTCCAGACTCTGAGCTGTCAGCACAGAGCCTGACATGGGGCTCGAACCCACGAACACCAAGATCATGACCTAAGCCGAGGTTGGATGCTTAACCGACTGAGCCACCCAGGTGCCCCCATGAAAGTAAAGTTTTTTTTACATGAACCATGACTCCATCAATTTTAACACAGCAGTTATATACTTTGTGACTCTGGCTTTTTAATGAGTACTATTGCACAGTTGTAGCTGACCTTGTTTCCCTCTTTGATGTAGTCATTTATAACCCAAGTATTTTCTTTGATGTTCCTTACAATTGTTATTTTAAAAAATTGGTTTTTTCAAGGGACCTGGACGGCTCAGTCAATTGAGTGTCGGTTTCTTAGGTTTAGCTCAGGTCATGATGTCACAAGTTTTGTGAGATCGAGCTCCTCATGAGGCTCTGCACTGACAGTGCAGAGACAGTGCAAGACCTCTGCTTGGGCTTCTGTCTCTCCCTCTCTCTGCTTCTTCCCTCCCTGTGCTCTCCTTAAAAATAAATAAACTTTAAAAGAAAGAAAGCGAAAAACAGCCAATAAATAGACTTTTAAAACCCCACTGGTAATTTTTAAAATGCAACTTAAGAAATGTAAGATACAATTTTTGCCTCCCAGACCGTCAGAGGTTAAAAGCAATGTTAGTGGCTCTTGCTCCTTCAGTGCGTGCTGTACAGATACGTAACAGTAGAATTTGCACAGACTGTCTGGAAGGCACTTTGGTAAGGGAGCAGATGTAACCTGGTAATGGGTCATTTTGATCAAGTGGAAAAGCTTTAAAAACAAGCATTCCTTTTATTAAAAAATTATTTAGAAATACATTCTAATAAAATAATTAGTCGTGGTACAAAAACTTAAGTACAGGACTGTTCAATTTAGTGTTGTTTCCATGGGAGTGATTTCCATAAAGTGTGGAGTATCTTTATGATAGACGTCTACACAGACGTTAAAAATACAGACGTGTATAATTGCTATGGGAAGATGTTCAAGAAATACTGCTCTGTGAGAAAAGCACTTTTAAAAACGTTGTATTTGTCAGAATGTGTGTAAAAGTTACTGATAGACATTACCTTGACGTGCATGTCACAGAACATGGAGAAGGGCTGACAAGAGAATGAAGCAGTGGCTCGTAGGAGGTGGTGGGGAGAGGATTATAAATAATGTGTCTCCCTTTTGCTTCAACAATTTTCTAAAACATGTGTTTTGAGAGAGAATGCAAGTGGGGAAGGGGCGGGGAGAGGAGGGAGAGAAAATCCCAAGCAGGCTCCATGCCACCACTGCTGAGCCCGACATGGGGCTTGACCCCACGAAGAGTGAGATCATGATCTGATCCAAATTCAAGAGTCAGCGCTCAACTGACTGAGTCCCCCAGGCACGCCCCATCTTAGCTGTTATTTTTCACATTTGTATAATTTTCCACCTATAATTTACTTAGCCTTTAACTTTTTAAAATATTTGAATTACTCTTAAATTAGGGATTGAAAGTAAGGGCATTTTTAGGAAGTGCCACAGCAGCTCAGTAGTTTGTGACTGCTCCGTAAATTATCAGATATGCACAGTGCCTTTTGCTCACGTGTGTACACATGTGTACATGTGTAATGTACACGTGACATTTTCCTAACTTATTTTTACTGCTATTACTGACTTCCTGGCTTAACGCTTCCAGTGCTCTTGTGAGGCACTGCTGAGGAGGGGAACCCCAGTGAGAGTGGTTCTGCATTTTCTTGAGAGCACTTTCAGAAGAATGCAGCCAGAAAGGAGGTCCCCCACATGAACATGTCAATTCACCCGGTGGACACAGGTTCCTGGCCAGGTGCCTTGTATCGTTTTTTAAAAAAATTAGTTACATTGGCCTTTGAGTAGCCCTGCTCCTGGCAGAGAGAGAAGGTTATTTGAAATCCATGGATACTGTTAAATCCTGAAGCAGATTTTCCTCCAGTCCCTGCTCCTGCCTCCCCTGACTGTCAGCAGTTTGGCACCTGTCTGTGCAGTTAGCGTTCTGGCACCTGCCCATCCGGAGCAGGGAGTCTTACCCGGGACTCTGCTGGTGGAATTCAGGCCCACTGGATCCAGGAACCCAGGTGGTGTTTTTTTCACCACTTTCTTCGGGTTCCCCAAGAGGTTCATGCCCAGAAGAGTAGAATAGTAGAAATGGTAGAAAATGCCCTTGAATGGCAGAAGCAAGGTATTACCATGGGAAAGTCATGGATCCACATGCTGGCCAGAACCTGGATGGGAATGAGGATTTGGGCCAGTCTTCCTGCTTCTGTTTACTCCTGATCATAGTGAGGGAATAATGGTTTTGTAAATGCAAGCACGTAGGAAGCAAGTAAGCAGCAGAAGGTGCAGGTGTGTGATTCCCAGAGCCGCCCGCTGCAGGTTGATGACTGCTAATAAACATCACCTGTCATCTGAGACCCTGGTGCGGACGCAGGCAGCTGCTGATGCTGCACGTGAGGCTCTTGGTGACTTACAGAAAGAAAACAGATGGTGTGGTCGCTGTGTCCCATGTAGGAGACAGGGAAGATCTCAGCCATTTCGGGAACTCCTGGGGGTCACGGTGGGTTAAATCTCACTTACCTGGCACGTGGAAGCTAGGATGCTAAGGCAGAGGAGCCATCTTTAGTAGATGTGCCCCCTTACTTGGCCGTGTGGGGTGTTGGGTGGCGGGGAATAAGCTGAGCGTCGCAGGTGGCCCACATCCGTCCATTTGCCAGCGGTGGGCTGTGGTGCTCAGTGCCAGCCTATGAGCAGGCACCTGTGTAGCGGCCTTGACTGCCATTTGGAAGAGGCTGGCAGTAAACACGCCAAACCAGGACAGCCAAACCAGGACAGTTAGGACTCAGCTCAGTTGTGATGTAAATAAGCAGATTGTTGTGGGTGGGAGGTGGTGACATTTGAGGGATGGTGACATTGAAGTGTCCTAAAGGACTCGGCCACATGAAGCAGCAGGGAGAGAACATCAATTGCAAAAATCCCTGAAGCTTGGAGGGACCCAGAGAAAACCAGTGGGTGGATTGAGGGGAACTGTTGTGTCCCAGACTACAGGCTTGTGAGCAGTGGTAAATACATCAGGTTTGAAATGATTTGACTGATGTTTTTAGAAACTTGTGGCGAGTAGTGGTCAGAGGAGAGCAAGAGTGGAAGAAGACAGTGAGGGTCTTGTCATCTCGTCTCATGTCCAGACTAGATGAGGCGGTCTGCGCGAGGGGTGTGTGGCGGAGGAGCAGGAAGTGTCAGACTCGTACATTTTGGACTCAGGTTGACAGGACTTGCAGATGGATTGGATGATGTGACAAGACAAGGGTCAAGGGGGCCACCAGAGTTTGGGGCTAAAAGCTGTCGGAGTTAGGGGCGTGGGATGTGGAGGGAGTTGGGACAGATCCAGGCATCCTGCTTTGGAAATGACGGGTTTGGGACGTCAGATCCATAGGAAGATGCCAAGCTGTCTGTTGGATATGGGTCTGGTGCTCCGAGGCCAGGCTCCAGGGAGAGAAGAATCCTTGGTGATGTATTTACATTTCTTCTCGGCACTCAGGTTCTTCTACACGTACAACCATATGTTTCTCCCTCGTTCTTCTTTGGCTTTGAGCCATGAAGTTTAGTAGTTATTAAAAGTAATCTGTAACACTGACCCTTGGCCGAGCCTCATACTGAGGTTTTTGAATTTTGGTTTATGAGTGAATGATTGCTTTCATTGGGCAAGGCACGTTTTGCTGCAGAGACTGGGATTTCTCTGGAATTGCAAAAGATGTGTGTGTATAAGCATGTTCGTGTAAGCAACACCTTCACACAGATGGTCCACAACATCCTGTCTGGTTTCTCATCTGTCTGAGGGATTCCTAGAAAGTTGTAGATGCATATTTCTTTTATTTTTTTTAATCCATTTCTCCTTTTCCTTTCCATTTTCTCCCTTTAAGAGAAACAGTATAAACTGCAAAAAGTCCTGTGTTGTCACAAATTACTGTTTACTGTAAATTTTTCTTATTTGTATCTTTTGTTTTTTTCTTATTAGGCTGTTGCAAATGAGTCTGGACTGAACTTTATATCTGTCAAGGGCCCTGAATTGCTAAATATGGTAAGTCATGGCGTTAACCTTGGTCGTAGATGAGAAGTGAGGGCCACCCCAGTTATGGGTAGAGCATCTCCCGGTCCTGGAAACACCTGTGGCATTTTGGTGACGTCTCCACCACAGAAGTGAAGACATTCGCTTTGTTGTACGAAGTGTGTGTAACTGCTCTCTTAACTAAGTCTCTTCAGCTCCGACCCTCCATTTTTTCTCCTGCAAAATGGAAATAATCAAATAGTTGACATTTTAGGGGTACCTGGGTCTCTCATTCAGTCAAGTGTTCGACTTCTGGCGCAAGTCATGATCACATGTTTTGTGGGTTTGAGCCCCATGTTGGGCTCTGTGCTGACAGCGTGGAGCCTGCTTGGGATTCTCTTTCTCCCCCTGTCTCTGCCCTGTTCTCTCTCTCTCTCTCTCTCAAAATAAACTTTTTTTTAAAAGTTGACATTTTATTTATTTACTTTTTATTATTTTTTTAATGTTTATTTTCGAAACAGAGAGATCATGAGCAGGGGAGGGACGGAGAGAGAGAGGGAGACACAGAATCCAGTCCGGCCTCCAGACTCTGAGCTGCCAGCACAGAGCCCGACGTGGGGCTTGAACCCACGAGCCGTGAGATCATGACCTGAGCCAAAGTCGGACACTCAACCAACTGAGCCACCCAGGTGTCCCTGACATTTTATTTTTAAAAAGTTTTTAAAGATCATTTATTTATTTTGAGAGAGAGCACAGGGAGGGGCAGAGAGAGAATCCTGACAAGATTCGCACTTTAACAGTGTGGGGCTTGAAGTCACAAACCACAAGATCATGACCTGCGCCAAAATGGAGTCAGTTACTTAACTGATTCAGCGACCCAGGTGACATTTTTAAAGTGTATACTCTGTGCTATGTATTCGTCAAGCACTTTACATATATAGTCAGCCCTTGAACAACACAGGTTTAAGCTGCACAGGCCCACCTGTGTGCGGAGGCTTCTTAATAAGTAGTCCTTAATAAGTAGTCCTGTAAGTGTTTTTTCCTTATGATTTTCCTACTAATCTTTTCTTCTATCTAGCTGGCTTGATGGTAAGAATTCACAGTTTGATACATAGAACACAAATACGTGTCAGTTGACTTTATGTTGTCTGTAAGGCTTCCCAAGGTCAACAGCAGGCTATCATATTACTCCCCTATAAGTTTTAGGGGAGCAAAAAGTTACTCTTGAATTTTCATCAGCAGGGTGGGTGGTCAGTACCCTATCCCCTGCTTTGTTCATAGTTGACAGTCCTGTGAGATGCGGATTATTGTTCCCTCTGATTCCTGATTTCCAAATGAGGAAACTCAAGTCTGGAGGAGTCACACACCTTGGCCAAAGTCCAGTGGCCCCGGGGGTGGAGAGCTGAGGTCTGAGTCTGGTCTACGTGATTCCTGTGACTGCCGGCGTGCTTGCCTCATCCTGATGTCCTGGAGTTCAAATGACTTAAGTCTCAATAAGTAAAAGTACTTTGGAGGAAAATGCTACAGTACTATATAGTAATTTCTTTCACCTTCAAGCAATGTATATAATATCTCAAAGTTAAGAGATTCTGAATATTGTATTATCCCTTCATCTTTATGAGAAGTAAAAACGCTGTTCTTTAATGCATTCAAACAAAGAAGTAAAAGTAGTATCATTTGGAGTTGTCCTGGCTGATTCAGTCAGTAGAGCATATGACTCTTGATCTCCAGCTTGTCAGTTTGAGCCCCACATTGGATGTGGAGCGTACTTAAAAAAAAAAAAGAAAGAAAGAAATACTGTTTGTTTCAAAAGGCTTTTTATTTTTTTTTTTATTTTTATTTTTTTTACAAATAGTTTATTGTCAAATTAGTTTCTACATAACACTCAGTGCTCATCCCCAAAGTGCCCTCCTTCATGCCCATCCCCCCCTCCCCCCCACATCCATCAGTCCTCAGTTTTTGTCAGCATTCAAGAGTCTCTCATGGTTTGCCTCTCTCCCTTTCCCCCACCATTTCTGCCCTTCTTCTCCCCCTTGGTCCTCCATCAAGTTCCTCCTAATCCTCCTATACGTGCAAACATATGGTATTTGTCTCAAAAGGCTTTTTAAATGTATCCCCTCTACCAGTTTTTATATGTTCCTATCATATGTGTTACTTTCTTCCCAAAATAAGGATTTATATTTAAGCATTTCCTGTGAGCTTTGTATATACGTCTCTACATTCCTTGTGCTTTATTTTGATTCCTGGCAGAGGAGGTATTAGAAATGAACGTTCAAGGGAGAGGATTGTTGGGGGTGGAGACTGGGATAGACATTTCTCCCAGACAGCAAGGGGCTTTCATCCCCAGTCAGAGCTGGGTATTATCTCCGCAACACCAGAGCCAACAGACGCTGCAGGCAAGAACATAACCTGTCCTTCACGGTCTGAGGAACTGTTCCAGGCACGGAAGAAGTTAGGAAGAGTAATGTATCTGTCACCCAGCAAAGCTCCCTGCAGACCTTCCCTAACCGTGTCCCCCATTCTCTCTCCCACAGAATTTACCGTAATCCTGAATTTGGGCTTTACGTACTTTCTGCTTTTACTACATACGTAGTTATCCTTAAATGACTCATAGTATTATTGTACATGTTTCAAAAATGTTGAATGAGGCAATTGGAAATTTGAACACTAACTGGATAGTTGATATTAAGAAAGTAAATTTTAAGGGATGGGTGAAGCAGGCAATGGGGCTTAGGAGCACATTTACCCGGAGGAGCACGGAGTGGCATGTGGAAGTGTGCAGTCACAAAACATCGAGCAGTCTTGGACACTGGCAGGGCATTTGAAAACCGACTCAGTTCAGCGCCGTTCTGACACTATCAGGACACAACATCCGATTCCACAGGCTGAGGGCTCAGTCCCCCCCACTGCAGACACCAGGCACAGGCCCCAGGCTGTCACCTGTGCTTCTGATGCACTGACTGCAGATTAGAGGTTCCAACAAACTCCTCCTCAGTTTTGATTAATTTGCCAGAGCAGCTTGCAGGACCCAGGGAAACACTGTGTTTACCAGTTTGTTGAAGGACACGATAGAAGAGACAAATCAAGAGCAAAATGAAGAGATATGTAGGGCACAGTCCCAAACTGGAGTCTCATGAGGCTTAGGGCTTGGGGCCTGGTGCTCTGGCTCCCCAGGCATGGAACAACCAAAAGCTGTCCTTGGGTTTCTGTGGAGCCATGATTGGCTGAGACATTGACTTTTGGCTGATTTATTCTCCAGGTCCCTCCCCTGCCTGGAGGTGGGGGTGAGGGGGCACTGAAAGTTCCACCCCTCTAACCATGGGGTTGGCCCTCCTGACAGCCAGCCCCGCCCTCGAGTGGAGTCCAAATTCACCTTTAATAACAAAACCTCTGTTCACTTTTGTGGCTCTGACAGTTTTCAGAAACTGTGGGTAAAGATCAGATACGTCTGGAAAGTACATTTGCTCATCTGAGTAACCAAATATATATTTCTTATAAATCATTATATCGCAGTAATGTTTATCTCTGTTGATGTGTTTACCTCTAGTTCATCAGTTTTTTCTGTGGCATTCTGCTGATTGAACAGAACCACCCTTTAAAAAAATCAGTTTCTTTTGTTCTTTCTTGAGGTTTAGGTTGAACATTACGTCCTTACTGGCATCGGTGGGCTATTTCCCCTGAGGGTTTGTTTTCAGAAGGAGAATTGCTATATCTTCAGGAGTGTGTGCTCCTGAAAGAGAAAGTTTCACCAGCTTTCTCCCCAAGGTGGCTGTTGCTGTTGCACCTCCACCAGCAGTGAGTAGAGGTTCCTGGCGTCCCATATCTGCACCATTTCCATTAATCCACTGACTGTGAGTGCTGGTCTCATTGTGTTCTGACTTGTTTCCTAGGGAAGGTGTGGGAGGAGGTCTGTGGCAGAGTTTCGAATGACGGGGAGAGATGAGGTGATCTGATGAGGAAGATAGACTTCTTGGGCTTAGAAAATGAGTTTGCTATAGGGTGTTTCAGAATCAGGGAGTCCAGAGACTTCTAGCAGATGCAGGGATATGAGCTTGGAGCTCAGGAGATTAGGGGTGGCACCAGAAACCCTGGGAACAGACAGTGGGGCCCCTGACCACTTGTAAGACATCCCTGGGTATGAGGCAAGGACGAGACTTGTCTCATGAGAATGGAGGACACCCAAGACTTTCTAAGCCTGAAAACTCAGGAGGATCAGTTCTTCAGCCTTGTCAGTGTAATTACAGCATACAAGAGACCGAAGGTAGGGCTCTGGGGTAGGCAATTAGAGGGTCATTAACGACTTCAGAGAGGGTGTGTGTTTGTAAAAGCCAGATTTCAAGGTTGAAAACTGAAAGGCAAGTAAGAAGTTAGAAATGATAGCTATAGGATCCTTATTTGAAATATTTCTTCAAGGCCAAGATAGTAGGATTTTCTTTTGTTTGCTTATTTTTAATCACTGTCACTTTTGTTAAGATTGATTTTTTTTAATGTTTTATTTATTTCTGAGAGAGAGAGAGAGAGAGAGAGACAGTGTGAGCAGGGGAGGGTCAGAGAGAGAGGGAGATACAGAATCTGAAACAGGCTCCAGGCTCTGAGCTGAGATCATGACCTGAGCCGAAGTCAGACGCTTAACCAGCTGAGCCACCCAGGCGCCCCAGCTAAGATTGATTTTTAATCTGTCCTATTGAAACTGTAGGTTTACCTTCCCCTAAATTAGCTTTCCCTTTGCTTGGCCCTTTGCTCTAGCCACAGTGTGTTTGCCAGCAGTGTTGATCATTCCCGTCGGCCTTGGTTTGAGACTTTACTTCTCCCAGCTCACTGTTACTTTTTTCTTTTAAAATATCTGACGGGGCGCCTGGGTGGCTTAGTCGGTTAAGCATCCAACTTTCGCTTGGGTCATGATCTCGTGGTTTGTGGGTTCAAGCCCCGCATCGGGCTCTGTGCTGACTGCCAGCTCAGAGCCTGGAGCCTATTTCAGAGTCTGTATCTCCCTCTCTCTCTGACCCTCCCCTGCTCACGCTGTCTCTCTGTCTCTCTCTCCTAGAAATAAATAAAAAATCTTAAAAAAATAATAAAATAAAATATCTGAGTATTTTGGTCCAGTATTCTATAATTTTTGCCAACTTCCATTCTTTAGGAAACTGAACCAGTCTACTGTATTTATATACCACACGAGATGTTAAGATCAAGGCCGTGACTTCTGCTTTCCAAGGACTTTCTAGACCAGCTGGGAGTCACAGGAGCAGGGGATGCCGTGAGGGCAGAGGGGGGAGAATAATAGGAGGAAAGTCGGGACTTCTCGAATACAAGGAGAAGTGGAGGCAGGTTGGAAGACAGATCAAGTAAGGGAAGCACCTTGAGCAAAAGTACCAAGAAAAGACAGGACAGATGTGAGGGCAGGAAACTCTTCCATCCCTGTCGTCCGTGGCGTGCACTTTCTGCCTGCATTGCTTTATCACAGCCGCAGGGTCACGAGAGCTCAACAAACACCGGCAGTGAGGTCGGCACTGGAAAGAGTTTGCACTGTCCTGTTTAACAGTTTGAGTGTGAGAAAAACGTGCTTAGTTTGCTAGCTTGAAATGTTACGAGAACAGTCTCTTAGACCTCACTAACAGCGAGATCATGTTCTTACATGTGGGTCTCTGCATTGACTCATCCTAATGTTATAGGTGCTTATGAATTACTGTGTTTCTTGACAGATCTTACTGTTTTACATTTTGACTTAGATTTTGCAGTACGGTTGTCTCATGAAGCCTTTTCCTCACTGGCTCACTTTGCCTTCTGAGATGCCAAGTGACAAGTAGCTCTTCTGTTAGCAACTTGACCCACGTGTAAATGAGCAGGAAATGGCAGTATAGCACTGTTGAAATAATGACAATTACTGCTGGGTGTTTTATATGCATGCAGCTTAGGAGATCAGTTGTTTTTTTGTTTTTTTTGTTTTTTAAGTTTATTCATTTATTTTTATAGAGAGAGTGAGCCAGGGAAGGAAAGAGAGAGGGAGAGAGAAAGAATCCCAAGCAGGCTTCTCTGCACTGTCAGCACAGAGCTTGACGCGGGTCTCAGTCTCAACAAACCTTGAGATCATGACCTGAGCTAAGATCAGCAGATGGTCACTCAAACCTCCTGAGCCAGCCAGGTGCCCCTTAGGAGATCAGTTCCAAAGAACAGTGTAGAATTATGGGATTGTTTTTGACCTGGAGAAGACCTTACATTCACTTTGTCTTTGTTTTAGAAATGAGGAAATCTATAGGCTTTAATAATAGGTGATTTTAGGGGAGCCTGGGTGGCTTAGTCGGTTGAGCATCCGACTTCGGCTCAGGTCATGATCTCACGGTTCATGGGTTTGAGCCCTGCGTTGGGCTCTGTGCTGACAGCTAGCTCAGAGCCTGGAGCCTGTTTCGATTCTGTATCTCCCTTTCTCTCTGACCTTCCCTGCTTGCGCTGTCTCTTTCTCTCAGAAATAAAGAAAACATTAAAAAAAAAATAGGTGATTTTATTAAGTTGAACCACATACGCTTGGCTGTTTTACTGAATCAGAAATGGTTATATATCAGCAGTTCCATGCAGGTCGACCTAGTACTTTTGGACTCTGATATTTAAATGTTCTTTAAAACTAATTTTACTGTAATTTGGCCCAAAATTCCAAAGTTGAATGGTCTTTGCATTTTATTTCTGTGTGTGTTCAGTATGTTGGTGAGAGCGAACGTGCAGTACGACAAGTGTTCCAGCGAGCCAAGAACTCTGCGCCCTGTGTCATATTCTTCGATGAAGTGGATGCCCTGTGCCCTCGAAGGTCAGACCGAGAGGTAGGCGTATGTGCCGTAAGCCTTTTATAAGTTCTTATCAAGTCATTTCCTGAGAACACTAAGGTTCTTTAAGTGAAGAAACCTGGTAAATTGGAATGAGGGCCTAGACATAACAGTTGTATTGTTATTGGCCCCCATATCCATTTGTGTCATTTTGGTGGCACCCTTGTGACTCACAGGGGGAGCAGCTGGAGACCACAGTGATGTGGCTCTGAATAGCTTGCCTCGTAATCTTGATCCTCATTCGGTGACTGGGCTCGTGAGGACCAAGAAAATGTGACTCGCAATTACACTCACTCAGAATACAGTCAGGCAGTGCGCTTTCTGACTTCGCACAGTTCTTGTCTGGGGAGGACAGGAATTGGGCCTGCATTGCACTCTGCCTGCACGAGTCCTCAGGGTCGCTGGTCACAGGAATGTCAGCACAGCCAGGGCTCGGAAGCAGTTGTTATCAGAAGGGCCTTGTCCCAGAGTCCACTGGTGTAAAGAGCACATGACCTTCTGGAAACCGATACGAAGACTATCTAGTGACTAAGGAGGTGATTATATTTCTCTTGTGATTATCTTTAAATAGTTATTCTGCGTGTATCCTTAGGCTATAAAACATTTATTAAATGCCTCATTTCACTTAGAGTCTCCAGGAACATTCCAAAGTCTCAAGAACAATACTTGACTAAGATGAGTGTGATTCATGTCGCAGTGATTTTGTTTCCTCATCCAGTAGTCATCAGTAGCATCCCAGAAAATCCTTCAGGTCTTATCTCTGAGGGTGAGGTCAGTGGCCACGCAGTGGTCCTTTCCGGGTCATCCCACTGGCTGGCAAATCCTGGAATCTGGTATGGGATCCAGAGCAGAGCACTGCCTTTTCTGTCCAGCGGTTTGGAGCGTGGTGTGCTCTGGAGTTTACTCCTTTCTATCTCCTTGTCTTTGGCCTTGGATAAGCCCTTCATTTGTCTACAGCCCCTGTGTTGGTTTCTAGTAGCCTGTTACTGGCTGGTCATTTAACTTTGGAGAGGTGTGGTGAGGTGTGGCCGGTCGGCCTCTTGCTGCAGAGAAGTGTGCGGCCACACAAAGCACGCTGTGACGTCTGGGTTCTCACTGGTTCTTGGATGTTTACTAACACGTGTTTCTATTTTCTGGTACCTGTGTTCTTCTCTTTGTACATTTTCACCTGAAGGGGATTTTGAAGGAGGGAAATAGGGAGAAATATGGGAATACGTGTTTATTTTTTTTAGCATACGAGTTTTGCATGGACACAGACTTGTGACAAAATTCAAATAAATGCCAGTGGTAATAGTTCAAGAGTCTTTCCTCCCATTTTCCCCCCATTCCTCTCCTTGGAGGTTATTACTGCTAAGTTTCATGTGTAGTATTTGTTACTCTACAACTTCCTCCATATTATCTTAAAAACATGTATAGTTTAGAGTTTTATATAAATGCAGTCATGCATTTTGATGATGTTCCCATGTAATTTTTAAACTATTACATAAATATTCCAATATTCCACAGTCTGGAAATAGAAGGATTTCTTTAATAATTCCCTGTTCTGGACATTCACATTGTTTCTAATTGTTTCTCTTACAAACAGAACTGAAATAATATTCTAATCACATACTATTGTGCACATGTATGTAGATCTATACATACTGGTTTTCAAGCTAACATTAAATTATCCTTCACAAAAAATACCAGTTACATATGCCTGCCAGCAGTATCGTCAGCAATAGGTAATACCCATCTTTTAATTTTTTGGCAATTTTATTGTCAAACATGATATTAAATCTTAGTATTCATCTCCTTGATTATCAGTGAGGTTGATTGTCTTCAGTCAATTTGTATTTCACCATCTATAAATTATCTGATCAGATACTTTGACCCTTTTGCTATTAAAACTTCTTTTTTATTTATAGGAGTTTTTATGTGTGCTAGAAATTAATCCATTGTCCAATTATGTGTGCTGGTACCGTTTTCCCTAGTCTTCTCATTTACCTTTAATTTTTTTTTTATTACATACAATGTTATAATTTTATTAGAGTAAAACCTGCCTTCATGTTCCTGTGCTGATTCTGAGGATTTTGTCTGGTGTAGGTAGGACAGTGTTTGATTGGTGTCTGGAGCTGCTGGTACTGTTCTGAGTCGCGATAGTCACTGTGTTCGTCTCCTGACGTATTAGCTTTATGTCTCCAAAGAGTGGTGATGTGCACTATTTCTTTTCTAGAGAACTCGTTACCGCCTCTGTGTTTCTCTGTCTTTCCCTCTCTCCCTCTCTCTGCCTCTCTCTCTCTCTCTCTCTCTCTCTCTCTCTCTCTCACACACACACACACACACACACACACACACAGCACTACTTTCCTCCATGTGCCTTTAAAACATTTCTGTATTCAAATGAGTTACCCCTGTGTCCACCACCACCCCGGACCTTTCTCGTGGATGTTGCTATAGCTCTGCTTTGTACTGTGTGCCTTGGGGAATAAGTCTCGTGTCCCAGCCCAAAGATCTGGAACATCTCACATCCTGGGAGCTCTCATCAGACTGAGTCCACATTTGGGTCTGGAGTTCTCTCTTGTCTAGCAAGAGAGCATGACACAGGATTGAAAATGCAAGAGAGGCTAATATCCAGGAGGGGACAAGAGCCCCAAGGAAAGGTCCTTGCTCCATGTTTTGTTAGGACCAGAAGGCTTACAAGCATGATGGACGTGCAGAAAGAGACCATGAAACACCGAACATTAACTCATAGGCGTGGGGGAAAGAGGGTTTTAAAGATATGTGGTTTTAGGGGTTTGGGCCAGTACAAAACAGAATCCTGGAGCTGGGCAGATGGTTGTTTAGAGCAGACGTGGGGGCCCACCTCTGTGTACCTAAACTGGCCTAGGGAACAAGAAAGACAGAGCATGCTACCTCAGGATCAACAAGGCCCCTTTCTTGCTGATTAGGTCCACTCTGAGCAACTTCACCCTGCTCTGGTCCAAAGTCCTGCTTACCTGTTTGCCTATTTTGGTCCTTCCTTGCTGTAAAGCAGCTTTCTGCCGTTGTATGAATTTGGGGGTACTTCTGCCCTGAATACCTAATCTTGTTTACTTCATCTTGGATGTTCTCATCCTAAGATTCCCTGTGTCTATATCTTTGTCCTATACTGGAGGCCTTTGCCCTATTTATCTCATCTTGTTTACCTAATCCTCTTCACCCAAACTTGGGTGTGTTCATCCTGTGGCTTTCTAATTCTTTATGCCTTATTAACCCATTGGGGTGCAAGCTCAGGGAATTCCTAATTATTCCCCACAGCCATTAGATCTTTTCTTTTTAAGTTTAATTATTTATTTTTAGAGAGAATGCGTCTGTGCACGAGGAGGTGGGCAGAGAGGGAGGGAGGGAGAATCCCAAGCAACCTCCATGCTGTCAGTGCAGAGCCCAGCATGGGGCTCGATCCCACAACCATGAGATCATGACCTGAGCTGAAACCAAGAGTCAGACGCTCAATCGACTGAGCTCCCCCCACCCCCACCCCGGGTCCCGCAGCCATTGGATCTTTGAGTAACTTGGAGGCACGAGACTTAGGTCAGCCAGGTGTGCCCTTGTCTGGCTTTGAGGCTGGGACACATATACCCTCTGAGCTCCAGCTTCCTCAATGCAACAGCAGATAACATGATTCTGGGGACTTCCCAGCCCTGTGTTGCACAGTGCCTGGATGTAGTGACCGCTCAGAAAATAATCGCTGTCACCTCTTGAGAGAAGCTTTCATTCGGGTTAGCAAGTATGTTATTTTGTATGGTAAAGAATGATGATGTGTTTTTCTTTTCATTGGAGACTGACGGAGCTGTGTTTATTTCCTTTTAGACGGGGGCAAGTGTGCGGGTGGTGAATCAGCTGCTCACCGAGATGGATGGGCTGGAGGCACGGCAGCAGGTTTTTATCATGGCGGCCACCAACCGGCCAGGTAGGGGGTGCTTCCCACGACTGTCGGGGTTCCAGAACACCGAGATTTACATTCATCCCAGTAGAGAAGTGCTGTGTGAGCCTGTGTAATCGGGACGCAGGGGACCAGAGCCCCTGTTGGCGGGGGAGTGGAGGAGGGGGGGACACACCAGCTGTGGCTGCTGGCCACGCACAAAGTCAAAGGCAGAGAAAGGAGTCCTGGTAACAGAGGAAACGAACTTATTTCCGCGAGGCCAACACCAGGGATGAGGAGGGAGCGCAAGGCAGGCCAACAGCACCACCGAGCCACCCCCCCGCCCCCACCAAGGTGGATGTGTGTGACATTCCTCAGGCCCTCCTGGCTGCCCAAGGACTGGGCAAAAGACAGAAGACAAATGGTTAACTGATAGAGTCTCCATCAGTTTACAAATATCTTAAGAATATTACAAGAAAAAGGCAGTCTTATCAATAGCCTAATCTCCAGGAACTCCCTACTGTCTTAATGATAATACTCTGTTGGAGGGAAAAATAACCTTAGCTTGACAGTTGCTGGGCCTCCAGGATCCCGGGAGCCTTTGTTAGCATATGAAAGTCCCACTGGAAACTTCCCCTGGACTTAACGCCCCAACTCCACAGTATATAACCAGTCACTCTGCACAACCCCAGTGCAGCTCTTCCTGCCCACAGGTCCTGTCCCCGGGCTTTAATAAAATCACCCGTTTTGCACCAAAGACGTCTTCAAGAATTCTTACTTGGCTGTCAGCTCCAAAGCCCCACCATCCCTCCAAAACCCCATCGGGGAGATGGTGGGCTAGCATCTCAAAGACTGTCCTCAAAGTGCTGAACAAAGATCCAGGTTCAAAAAGGAAAGTGTGGGACAAAGGTCATTGGGCAGTGACAGGTTGATCATTGTCTTGGGGTCAATCATGGGTGGGGTCTTGCTGGCTCAGGGCAGTCCCTGTTGCTTCAGGGGACAGTTTCAGTTCCGCTTTGGGGATGTTTTGCCTACTGGGTGTTTGCCTGAGTTAAGAGATTTGGAAATAAGAACTTAATTAGAAAGTAGAGACTGACGCCCTCATGTACATGCTTTTCCTTTCTCTCTCTCTCTCTCTCTCTCTCTCTCTCTCTCTCTCTCCCCCCCTCTTGCTGTCTTTCTCTGCTTTCCTGTGGGTCACTTGAACATATTTTAGAATTTCATTTTGATTTACCTATTATTTTTGAGTGTATCTCTTTGTAGAGTATTTTTTTGTGGATGAGGCAAGTGTGGAACTGTATACATGTAGCTTCTCGGTGTTCCCTGATGTCAACATTTCTTTTACCAGTTCCATTGAGGGGTACATGCACTGCCTCCCTTTGAGTTTCTGCACCAGCCCTATTCAGGACTGTTCTTGGTGTCCCTTCTCCGCTGTTTCAGAACCTCCTCAGACAGCCTTGTTATTTTTGCCTCAGCTGTCAGATAAAATTTTTTTGAAGTTTACTTATTTATTTCTTTTGAGAGAGACAGAGACAGTGTGAGTGGGGGGAGGGACAGATGGTGGGGGGAGGGGAGGGGGGGAGAGAGAGAATCCCAAGCAGACTCCAAACTGTCAGCACAGAGCCCAACGTGGGGCTAGAACTCATGAACCATGAGTCAGACGCTTAACTGAGTGAGCCACCCAGGCGCCCCCTGTCAAATAAAATTTTAAAACTCAAGCAGGTGGAAAAGGAAGCCTTATTGTATTCTCCAATTTTTACTCTTCCCATAGTTTTTTCTTTTCTGATGTTCCTAATTTTTTTCTATCATTTCCTTTTTGTTTTAGAAATTCCCTTTAGTTATTCTTTGAGAGAGAGAGAAACGCAGAATCCAAAGCAGGCTCCTGGCTCTGAGCTGTCAGCACAGAGCCTGACAGAGGGCTCAAAGTCACAAACCGTGAGATCATCACCTGAGCCAAAGTCGGCTGCTTAACCGAAAGTTTATTCATTTAGAGAGAGAGAGGGAGCCAGAGAGGGAAAGCATGATCAGAGAGAGAGGGAGAGAGGGGGTGGGGGGAGGGAGAGAGAGAAAGAGAGAAAGAATCCCAAGGAGACTCCATGCTGTCAGCACAAAACCTGACATAAGTCTCGATCCCACAAACGGTGAGATCGTAACTTGAGCCAAAATAATGCTTAACCCACTGAGCCCCCCAGGCACCCCTTTCCTATTTTCCATTTCTGTTGTCATTTTTTTCCCGTAACTTATGAGGTGCTGTTTTCTACAAAGCAAGGGAAAGAATTGTTCTGTCCCCATCCCTGCTCGCTGCTCTGGAGACCTGTTATGTCCCTTGTGTGATGTGTGGTACACCAGAGTTCATCCCCAGTCCTGGAAATAATCCACTTTCCCGTGCTCAGCCCCAGGAGATGAAGGTCCTTGGACAAAATCCATTAAGACCACAGATGCCCTAATTGTCATCTCTGCACACATGTCCATGCTTCTTCCAGTACCAGCTCCTGTAAAGAATGTTCTCAGTGAGGAACTGTCTGTGCCTACTGACCCCTCTGTGCCGCTGGTTAAAAATACTCCTGTGGATGCATACAAACCCAGTAGCCACACCAACTGGTTAGGGTCTCTTCTGTCTAATGGGTGTCTGGTCCCTATAGTAGCAACACGGTATCCAAGAAGAGTTTCTGCTCTCTATAGCTCTATTGAAAAATTAAATCTGTATTATGATGTATAAACTTCTGGACAAGACTTAGGTCTGCATGGGGCGCCTGGGTGGCTTAGTCGGTTGGGCGTCCGGCTTTCGCTTAGGTCGTGATCTCGCGGTTCGTGGGTTCGGGCCCCGCGTCGGGCTCTGTGCTGACTGCCAGCTCGGAGCCTGGAGCCTGTTTTGGTCTGTGGCTCCCTCTCCCTCTGGCCCTCCCCTGCTCGCGCTGTCTTTCTCTCTCTCTCCTAGAAATAAATAAAAATCTTTAAAAAAAAAAAAAAAAAAGAATTAGACTGCAGTTTCATTTTTGTATTTTTTTTCTGTTTTTTTTTAATGTTTTATTTATTTCTAGGAGAGAGAGAGAGAGACGGCGTGAGCAGGGGAGGGTCAGAGAGAGAGGGAGTCACAGACTCTGAAANTTGGCTCTCTTCATTTGTTAGCCATGAGCCAGTGAAGGAGGCAGGGGAGCTGGAGAAACCACACAGTAATCTTTTAGCTAATTCAGAAATCTGGGCTCCAGAAGGTTACCTCTGGAAATCTGGGCCCTCATCCTTGAGAACAAGTGATTTTAATGCTTATTTATTTATTTTTGAGAGAGAGAGAGAAAGCACAAGCAGGTGAGGGGTAGAGAGAGAGGGAGACACAGAATCCGAAACAGGCTCCAGGCTCTGAGCTGGCAGTCAGCACAGAGCCCGGCGCGGGGCTCGAACCCACGAACCGCGAGATCATGACCTAAGTGAAAGTCGGACGCTCAACCGACTAAGCCACCCAGGCGCCCCGAGGTCTCCAGTTTCATTTTTGAGAGAAAGCTTCTAGTTTAGAGTCTATCCATTGTAAGCCCTTAGTAGTTGTCAGGTGACACGGTGGGTGGTGACAGAGAAGAGACTTTTTTCCATTACAGTAAGATATTCAGCCCCTTAAAGTTCCAAGTAAAATCTTCCCTTACGTATCTAGTCTGGCCCTGGATCGTCATCGAGTTCTCCTTGAAGGCACTTGTGCAGTGACTTAGTGCCATTGTCAAACGCTTTGGCACGATACTTCCCTTGCGAAAGTAACTTAGGCCCTGGCATCACTTCTGCTGATTTACGGGAACCCGTATATAATAGAACTCGGTAGGTGTATCGTGAATTGTGAGAAGAGACCTATTTCTGTTGTGAGTGAAGGTTGTCTGATCTTGCAGTAATTTTCACTAGACCTACTATTGATGGTCTCGTTAGTCTGAGGATGGATTCATGTGTCCAGTTTCTAAGAAAATCGGCTTTATCAAGATCATAGTATACCATAAACTTTACCCATTTTAAGTACAAGATTCAGTGGTTTTGAGTGTATTAACAGACTTGTGCAGCCATCCCAACAGTCTGATTTGAGAACACTTCTGTCACCCTCAAGACAGATCTGTGTGTGTTAGCTGCCCCTCCCCATCTGTCCCCCTCCCCAGGCTTCCCGCTTCTGTGTTTAAGTGGAGTCACACATGCAGGTTGTGGGGTCTGCCCTCTCACACTAGGCGTCATGTGTTCAAAGCGCATCCGTGTGGCAGTGGCAGCCCTCCATTCCTTGTTACTGCCAGATGACGTTCTGTCATGAGGACATACAGCATTTCACCCATTCACCAGCTAATGGACATTTAGGTCATGCCCACTTTAGGGCTGTTGTGAACATCTGCCTATAGGGTTTTGTGTGGACAGATATTGTATTTTCTTGGGGGTACACACCGAGGAGTGGGGCTGCTGTGGGCCGCATGGTAACTCTGTGTTTAACACTTTAGGAAATAGCCAGACTTTTCCAGAGTGGCCCAGCATTTTCTGTTCTGCTGATAATTGTAACAAAACTAAGTGTGGGAGTTTAGATTTCTCCACACCCTCAACTCTTGTTACAACCTTTCTATTTGATTACAGCCATTCCAATGGGTGTGAGGTAGCATCCTACCGTAGTGTCTTCTTTCGAGAAATACCTGTTTGAATCCTTCACCAATTTTTTTAGTTGGGTCAGTGCTTTGTCATTGAGCAATAAGAATGATTTATTCCAGATACAGATCCATAGCCAGGTGTGTGATTTGCATGGATCTTCTCCCAGTCTGTGGGCTGTTTTTTCACTTTCTTGATGGTACAGTTTGAAGAACAAAAGTTTTAAATTTTGGTAAAGTCCAATTTATCAATTTTTTAAATCACATGCACTTTTGTCATCCTATCTTAAAAACTCATTGCCTAATGCAGGGTCACAAAGATTAACCCCCGTGTGTGGTAGTAGTTTTATGTTTTCAGTGCTCACACTTCAGTCCTAGATTCATATTGAGTTAATGTCTGTGCACTCCGAGGAAGGGCTCCCGATTCACCCTTTTGCATGTGAACTCCACTCGCCTCAGCACCGGCTGTGGCGTCTTCTCCCCATTGAATTGTCAGGGCACCTCTGTTGAAAATTGAGGGTCCGTTTGTAACAAGATGGAGTTTTTTCTAAAGTTGGAAGACACTGCCTTTAGCTCTTAAATTTTAGCTTTTTTTGCTAGAAAGAGCAATGGAAGAGCAGTGCTTCCTCACCAGCGGGTGGGAGGGAGGGCTTGTCATGCATCCACCTTGTTTGCGAGTGAACAGATTTTGTCTTTAACATGGTGGGATTTGGGGTGACTTTTTTATCGTAAACGTGAGAAGTGTTATCCTGACTCTGAAGACTTCGGCTCTGCCACATCTAGGTGGGGAGCCACTCAGCAAGCTGGAACAGCTCTCACCAGCTCGTGGTGGTGTGGGGATGTGTCATCAGTTGACAGGACCTGTCAGGGGATTCACTGTGGATGATGTCAGTGAGTGAAGCCCGGCCACGCCTCCAGGCTCAGCTGGAAAGACCAGAAGGATGACCTAGCCTCAACCAAGGAGGGAGAGTGGGAGAAGATCAGGGCCTGTGTGAACTGTGTCACGTCTAAGATGACTGTCTGTCAGGGAGGTGTCAGGTATACGCCTGCTTCCCACTTTCTACAACACCTGTCCCTTGCATTCTTTCCCTTTAATATTTACCGTCTTCTAAAGTGTAAGAAGCTGATTAGTACCTACAAGTTCTAGATGTACAGCACTGGATTTTCTTTGAGAAATGGTGTAATACATAGAATTTTGGAAAAGTTTTTGATAGAGCAGTAGTTTGCCATCCCATAGTAAAATCTATATAAAAGTGCTTGGTGCGGGGGCCTGCAACTCAATCTTGAGGTCATGAGTTTGAGCCCCATGTTGGGTATAGAGATTACTTAAAAAGCAAATAAAATTTTTTTAAAAAATAATAAAAGTAAAAAAAAATAAAGGACTCAGGGTGCTTTTTACTCTAAATGAAATAAATGAATAATTCCTTAAAATAATAAACTAATAAGTAAACTTTAATAAAGTAAATATGGTGCTTGTCAGAGATATTAAATGATTATAAAATTCCCAAACTAAGAATGATTTCTAATTATAATTGGGATTGTTTACATCAGGCTTCATTTTTGAGTATGTGGCTCTGGCTTTAATATCTACTTGTATATATAAGTTAAAAGATGTTTCCACATTTGGTATTGGCATAGACACAGACTTACAGATCATTGAAACATGATAGGACCTAAAAATATTCCCCCATGTATCTAGATAATTGCTTTTTGGGGTTTTGTTGTTGTTTTGTTTGTTTTTTCTTACAACAAAAAGCTTTGTTTCTATTTGGTGTGTGGCTTGGGAGCAGGTTCCAGGGTGTTGAAGAGCTGCCTGATGGCTATAGGGAGGGGCATAGGCACTAGCCCTGGCACGTGGGGGCTGCCGGAGGGGCCCCTCACAGGCTGCTGGGCTCCAGAGACTCCTAGGGGTGCTGGAGGGTGAGCCTGCCCAGCCTGGGTGTGGGGGGAGACAGCTGGCCGCAGAGATGAGTCAGGGGGTTGCCCATCTTCCTGATGCATTTCACCTCCGTCTGGGAAGTGCTTCTCCAGGAAGTCACAGCGCCAGGGGTCTGTGCGGGCAAGACCCAGGGCCTGGTCCAGAAGCAGGGCGGCTTCCATGATGTCCAGGCTTTTACCCCCTCATCCTGGCATGGCTTCTGCATGTCCTGGAAGAGGACGCGGCCACCACGCTGGTTTGTGCCTTCAGGAGATGCTCCACGGCTATGGCTTCTCAGCTAACTCACCTGGTCCACAGCCTCCAGAGCCATATCTTCTCGGTGGAAATAGAAGCCCAGAGAGAGGGAAGGATAGGAGACCCACAGGTGCATGTGGACCAGGCAGTTGACTGCAGCTTCCACCTTGGAATAATTCTGACAAAGCTAGGAGCTTGTAGATGATCAGAATGAGGAGCTAAGTTCAGAATAGGGTGTTGGCTGGGCCTGGAGGCAGAGGGTCTGGATAATTGGCTTTTAAGAACACTAAGGCCATGCAGTAGAGAAAGAATAGCATTTTAAACAAATAGTGCTGGGACAGTTAGATATGCAGGAAAAATAACCTATATCCTAGTAGGAGCCACATGAAAAAATTAACCCAAAGTGAATCAAAGACCAGTGAAAAGTCACATCTGTAAAACTGGAAGAAAACAGAGGAGAATTCTGCGTTTTCTACCTTGGACTAAGCAAAGATCTTTTAAGTGTGACATCAAAAGCACAATGTTTTAGAGCAAAAGGATAAATTGAACTGCTCTTCACAAGTACACGCTGCACAGACATAGAGGAAACATTTACAGAGCATGTCTCTGTTGAAGGATTGATATCTGCAACATATGATGGATTCTCAAAACTCAGCAAAAGAAAACATGAAAAATTGGCTAAAGACTGCACAGGCGTTTACTGTAGTAGGGACCTGCCAGCAGATAAACATGAGAATGTGCTCGACATCTAATCGTCAGGGAGATGCAGGTGAAGGCCACCATGAGAGACCACTGCAAACCCTACATTAACCAGGGGCTCCTGTGAGGCTCGGTGGGTTGAGTGTCCAACTCTTGATTTGGGCTCAAGTCATGATCTCATAGTCGTCGGATTGAGCCCCACGTCGGGCTGTGTGCTGGGCAGGAGCCTGTTTGAGAATATCTCCCTCTGTCCCTCCCTTACTCATGCTCAACTTTCTAAAATAAAAAAAGAACTAAAATTAGAAAGACTGTACCAAGTATTGGCAGTTATAGGGGATGTAACATGGCAAAACTAGTTTGGAAAACACTGTCAGATTCTTTAAGGCCAGCACAGCCCACAGTGTGATATAGCCACACGCCGAGGGACTCACCAGAGAGAAAGGAAAACTCACGCAAACACGTGTCTATGCATGCTTATGGTGGCTTGTGTGTAGTGGGCCAGAACTGGAAACCACATGCTCATCAACAGAAGAATGAACACTTCTTTCCATTCTGAAATTGAGGCGTATCCATACTGTGGAATACTGCCTGGCAGTACAGACAGGATACGTACTAGCACACACAAGAACTTAGGTGAATGTGGATAATTGTGTCAAGTAAAAGAAAGAGCCTGTAACACATTGCACTTATATGGGGTCAGGGAAGAACAGGAAAGAAAGGTCACAATGGGGTCCTCCATAAGTTTTTAGACGGCAAAGTTTTCCTGAATGTGTGGGGCCCTTTGGCCTGTAACGTAAGATGGTGCCCAGACACGTGGGGCAGTGCTCAATCACAATGCTGTGCGCATTGTGCAGTAATTTCTCTTTTCCCTCATTTCTGAGGGGTTTATCTTGGCATCTCAAGAGAAAGCCCAGTAATTTGTTGAACATTGAAAAATCACTGAATTAAGTATTTAACTTCCCCAAGGTAACTGAAGAACAAAACTAAACAAAATCAGAATTTTAGCTGTAAAGAACTCTACCTCTTTATGGAAGAGTAAATTAATGGTTAGCTCTCAATGACTCAGGGAAGGCTTCCTGGAGGAGGCATTGTTTGAGAATACCAACAGTGTAAATGAGGAATAATGTATTTCAGAGGAAGGAACCACTGAGAGCAAAGAGAAGGAAACTTGAGGCTTCAGGTTGTTTCAGGAACAGCAAGAGGTCTGGTCAGTGGGGTGTGGGAGTCGAGAATGTGAGAGAGGGTACGGTCAGGCCTGGAGGGCTCTCCTGCTATGGTGACAGATGTGGGCTGGTTCTGCAGGGGTCCCAGAGTGGGGAAGTTCACACACAGGACCAGTTGGGAGCCACCTCAACCCTGACTGAGGGCAGGGATAGGGGAGGCTCACCTGACCAAACTGGGAGAAAGTGCCGGTCAGAGGGGAGAGAGGTCTGGCACCAAGTGGGTTTGGGCAGGAAGGTAGGTGGATTTTTCTTAAGGATATACTTTGATGAGCAGGAGCTTTTAATTTTAATAAAGTCCAGTTTATCAATTTTTTTCTTTTCAATAAAGTACTCTTCTCACCTCTCACGTTAATTGTATTTTTTTAAAGATTCCGTTTTATGAAGTCTTTGACCCTCCATTCTTCTCCAGATATCATTGACCCTGCGATCCTGCGCCCAGGCCGCCTGGACAAAACACTTTTTGTGGGTTTGCCGCCCCCAGCAGATCGTCTGGCCATCCTGAAAACCATCACCAAAGTGAGTAAAGGAAATGGTGTATTTTGGGTGTGTTTGTCTCATTGCAGATACAGACCAATGTCTGTAGCTTTCAATATTTGCTCAGTTTGTGTCTGCCAAAGACAGATTTTGATCATTGAAGAGACTGCATTCTTTTTGATTTGCTTAAAATGAAAGGGATATTTAGAGTTAAGTGTTCAACTGATATACGAGATTTTACTCTGATCATATTGTTTTGTTCTTTTAGGTCTTTTGATTTTTACTTTAGAGAAATTGTCTTTAGAGGGATTTGAAATGGACTAGAAACTTTTGGAGCTTAACAGTAAATACAGGCCCATTACCAAACATCCAGAGAAAAACAGTTTCAGAACCACAGTGTTGAGTCTGTCTGTCTTCCATGCTTATGTGCACCAACTTTTTCCCTTTTTCTTCTTCTTTTTTTAATGCTTATTTTTGAGAGAGCAATAGAGTGCAAGCAGGGTAGGGTCAGAGAGAAAGGGAGACGCAGAATCTGAAACAAGCTCCAGGCTCTGAGCTGTCAGCACAGAGCCCAAAGAGGGGTTCAGACTCATGAATTGAGAGATCATGACCTGAGCTGAAGTCGGACGCTTAACCAACTGAGCTACCCAGGTGCCCCTTTTCTGTTTTTGTGAGTCTTTTTCTGCAAAATGACTTGCAGATATTGATTCTATAAAGATGTCTGATGCCACTCTGCTCTTTCTTTCCCCCTGGTGGATGACCTGCTTTTTCTGCTTAGTCTCCACCTGTGAAGCTGAGTAGGCGCGGTGGGTCCTTCACTTGCAGTCTGCAGGCTGTGGGTCATGTTCCGGGTGGAGAGTGCTAAAGCTGCTGCAGGCAGGGGCTGTGTCGGCTGTCTGCATACCTCTGATTCCTGTGCCGGGCTTCCTTCTCTGAGGTGCCCGATTTCCACTCTGTCTCTTTTATCATTTGTCTTGTGCTTTGACTTCTGTCTTTTCCTTTGTATTCACTGTGCCGAGCTTCAGGGTCCCCTGACTCTCTCCATCATCCCTTCTTTCTGCCTCACTTCCCTCCCTTCTTCCGCTGCCGGGGGGGCCCCCCTCCCCCGCCTTGTCCCAGTAGGGAGGCAGGCTTCAGCCACCACCCCTGCTCCCCTGCTGGGGGCCCCTTCCCTCTCTGCCAGGGGTCAGTGCTCCCATTTGCCTTGTAGCCATGTTCTTGCAGCCTGGGGCAGGGGAAGGAGCTGAGCCTGCACAAGTTCAACCTCATGAGGACGCCTGAGCATGCTCTATCCTGGAGGTGACCTATGTGGTGACCTGGATCTGTCCCATCCACCCAGAGCTTGGCTCATCCCCAGGGTTGTGCTCCCAGTGCCCCAGGGCTTCCTGGGGGAAGGATGCCCCCCCCCCCATTGGCAGTGGGAGACTCTGGGCCATCGTTCCTTCCAGCTGCCTCCTGACAGAGGAGCGAGGGCAGCTATGTGGGTTGAGGCCCCCACTGACAGCAGTCTGGAAGACTCCTCAGAGGAAGGGGAGGTGAAGGCTGTGCAGTGAAGTGCACCAGAACCAGGCCGTGTCGGGGCGCAGCAAAGAGGCCGTGGAGAACCGTGTCCAGGTTCAGTAGGACGCTGGGCTAACCATAGAGTCGAGGGGCAGAGACCGAGGAGGATAAACTCTCCTCTTGGACCGCTGAATAGATGAGGGTCCGGGGACAAGGAGCTGATGCTGCTGGAGCTTCTGGTACCCGGGTGTTACCCAGGCAGGAGTCGGCTCGGAGCTCGGGAGTTCCCGAGAGCCCTCGGGCTGCCAGCCGCACGTGGCTGCAGTTTAGAGACATGAAGACACATTGCTTTGGTCTAGCTGCTCTCGACCCACCCAGCCACCCCTGGACAGCATCTGGGGACAATTATGTAGGGCTGTGGCTGGGGGTGATGGTGCTGCTGGACCACCTGCAGAGCACAACACGAATTATCCGACTCAAAGTATGCGGGGTGCTGGAGCCAAGAGACCCTGCTACAGTTGTATGTCCCTGAGTCTTTGTACCCGGCAAGTGTGGTGATGAGCCCGTGGTCCTTCTCTCCCTCCCCTGGGCTCTGTCTGGGATCCTGTTCCCAAGGATTTGTTTGCTTTGGTTAAAGCCGATGTGTACGGACGTCAGCACGCACGAGCGTGTGCACACGCTCCCTGTTTGTTCCCACAGATCCCTGCAGGTGCAATGACGTGATAACTCACACTCGCCCCTGGGATATCACTAATTAAGGGCGGAGGCCGGAACACGCGTGCCAGACGAGATGCACGTGGTGTTCAGGGCCTTGGTCGATGGTCGTTTCCGATGTGTTTCGTCCTCTGTGGTGCTCAGTCAGCCGGGAGACAACTGGACACTTCATCTCAGTGCCGTTTGCCAAAATTATTAGTCCTCAGACTAAGGGGTAAATGCTCCAAGTACCCCCACTTCAAAGGTAAATTATTAAGAAAGTAAGATAATAGAGTATTAGCCCACAGTATTGTAAACCGCACATATTCCTGTTCCTGTGTGAGCTGTGCAGACTGTGAAACCCAAGACGGACGCCTGACCTCTGAGGGGCTTGTTGTCCACGCCAAAGGAGAATATGTGTTTCTACAAAAACAAGCAACAAGCATATTCATTCATTCCTGAGGAGGGAGAAAAATCAAGGGAACAGGTAGCCCAGCCATGTCCACTGTGTAAATGCAGAGTGCACACCTCCAGGGTGCTTTGTTAGCTCTTCCCAGTGTGACCGTCGCCGCATGCTTACCGCCAGCTGCACACTGACCGCCACCACACGCTGTGACTGCCAGCCAGGCAATGTGACTGCCAGCCGAACATTGACTGCCAGCCACGCACTGTGAGCGGCTCACCTCAGGGAGGTCAGCACTCCCTGTGGGTGAAAGGTTTCCAGAGATGAGAGGGGCTTTGCCCTGAGTCATCTTGAAAAGGCAGACGTGACACTGTGATGGGGAATCTTTAGACTTCCCTGCAAGGAAGGCTAGACCCCGTGGACACTGAGGTTGGTAACGGAGCCGCTGACACGTTAGCCAGGACACTGTGTGCACTTGTCTGTGTTCAGACACAACGATGCTCAGGGTTTTTGTCATCTTTGTCTTGGTCCATCCTGGTCACAGGGTGGACTTGTGTGATGTCCACGCTCTGCAAGGTTCTGTTCAGCAGGAGAACAGCACCGGCTGGCCGTGAGTGTGGACGTTCTCGGAGAGCAGCAAGGCCTACCTGACAGTGTTGGGGACCGCCCGGCGCCCCAGATGTGCTTCTCTCCTCCACCTTGAGTTTGCATGTGTTCTGTCGTGAGCATGTAGTATATGGGGAGGGGCGGGGGGGAAGTTGTTTTTTTAAAGAATAGTTTTCTGGCATAAACATAGAGGTTTAGGAGGAGGCACGTAGAATTGGAGACAGACATCCTTTGGGCAACTTCCACGTACAGGGTTGTGAGTATGGAAAGGAAAAAAAAAAACAAAGACATTTTGATGAAAAATCAATTTGATTTTAAAAGCAGCTTTTTGTAGCCTTGTGGTTTGAACTCGTACATGGTCAGTTCTCAGCCTCTGTCAACGATGCAGGCAGAGGGGTAAGGTGTGGTCGGTGACTCCTCTCTGACACAGTGGGTAGTTCTCCCATTAAGGGTGTGCTGCCTGTTTCCTCAGGAGCCTGGGCGCTCACCTTGCAGAGGGGTTTGCACTGCAGTGTACTCCACCCTCTCCCCCTCCTCCCTTTCCCTTCTGCCCCTCCTCCTCCCCTCCCTTCTCCCCTCTCCCTTCCTCCTCCTCCTTCCCCTTCCCTCCCTTCCCCTTCTGGGCCCTACTCCCCTCCCCTTCTCCTTCTCTCCCCCTCCTCATCACCCTTCTCCAGACCTAGAATGTTCTTGTTCATAAAGAGCCAGAGTGGGCATAGGGATAGGATTCAGACCTCTGATTTCAGGGGAGAATCCACAATTAGACCCCGTCTCTGCACACACTCTATAATTAGCCCAAACTAAGAAACTAAGTGGGATTTTCATTGTTTACCCTTTCCATTTCAAAGTTTACTAGCATTTTACTTGAATCCCCCAGTTTGTTGTATATGCTGTTTCCTCTTTTCTTATTAATATATGAAATAATACGGAGAAGTTACAATAAAATTCTTTCATCTTGGTCCTAAGAATCTGAGAAGATCTGTAGGTCAGAGAAACTTCTCAGTATCATTTAGAGCCTGTTTCTTTAAGAGAAAAATTAGCAGTGACAAACTTTTTGGTATTTCTGGTAATGATGTGGTAACAAGAGGCTTATCACTAAAAATGCCCTTGAGCAAGGGGATTTTTTCTTTTAACTTCCATTTCTTCCTTAAACAAACATCATTAGAACTTGCCCTATATCAAAAAGCCAAAATGATCCTTTGATATCTGCCAAGTGCTTTGAGATAATAGCCTTTTTATGTATAATGCCTTTTTTATTTTTTTAAAAAATTTTAATGTTTTTTATTTATTTTTGAGAGTCAGAGAGAGACCGCACAAGCAGGGGAGGGTCAGAGAAAGAAAGATACAGAATCCGAACAGGCTCCAGGCTCTGAGCTAGCTGTCAGCACAGAGCCTGATGCGGGGCTCGGACCCACAAACTTTGAGATCATGACCTGAGCTGAAGTCGGATGCTTAACTGAGCCACCCAGGCACCCCTATATAATGCCTTTTTTAAAGTGTTTATTTTAAGAGAGAGAGAGGTAGTGAGTGAGCAGGGGACAGACAGAAAATAAAGGAGAGAGAATCCCAAGCAGGCTCCACACGGTCAGCCTAGAGCCCAATGTGGGCTCTGAAATCATGACCTGAGCCAAAATCAAGAGGCAATGCTTTAACTGCCTGAGCTCCCTAGGGACCCCAGATAATGTATAGTTTTTAAAGTAACGATAAAAATTCCACCAAAAGACCCCAAATTCCTCATTTATTTTTTCAAATGTGTCACATAAGACTAAAATGTATATTAATATCTCACCTGGAAACATTATCTGTCCAATTTTCACAAGCCAGGAATATCAGATACAATAATAGGAAATTCTTTTGAAGCTCATAACTGTGTTGCAAATATTTTGCATGTGTGGATATGTTTAATCCTTCCAACTGCCTTTTGAACTGTTTGAAATGAGATATTTAAGTATTCAATTATTGTTTTCCTTTTAGTGATGAGCAAACTGTAGCTCAGAAAAGCAGGATATAGATATATATGTTTCTATGTATGTGTTTAGAGATTGACAGGAAACTGCAAATTAATGGTACTAAGATTATGTTCATTTTCCTTCCTTTATTTTTTCAATCAGCTATATAAATAGATGTCATTCTGATTCCAGACACTGTTATGTGACAAAGAATAGATTTCTTTGACTAGAGATAGATTTAGTTATTGAAATAAAAGGAGTATATCATGAAATACTTTTTGAACCCGAACTTTCCATAACTTCTAATATTTACTCAATTGTAGGAAAAGTACTATAAATGGGTCATAACTTCCCTTTTCTTCTCGTATGTGTGCTGCCGAAGTGAGCACATAACTTCCTCTCTTTTAATCATAGTAAAATATGTTTAACTTAAATTTATCATTTTAACCATCATTTTTGAGTTTTTATTAGTTTCAGGTGTACACCAGCAGTGTGTTCTCTAGAGTTAAGAATCTGTTTCTTGGTTTCTTTCGCTTTTCCCCCTTGCTCATTTTTCTTAAGTTCCACATATGAGTGAAATCATATGGTATTTGTCTTTCTCTTCCTGACTTATTTCACTTAGCATAGTGAAATGCTATGTGAAATAAGCATAGTTCCGTCCAAGTTGTTGCAAATGGCAAGATTGCATTCTATTTTATGGCTAAGTGATACTCCATTGTGTATACTTACCACATTTTCTTTATCCAGTCATCAGTCAGTGGACACTTGGGCTCTTTCCATACTTTGGCTATTGTAGATAATGCTGCAATAAACATTGGGGTGCATGTGCCCCTTCAAATCAGCACTCCTCTATCTTTTGAGTAAATCCCTCATAGTGCAATTGCTGGGTCATAGGGTAGTTCTATAGTAGAGGAAACTCTACTTTGTTTTCCAGAGTGACTGCACCAGTTTGCATTCCCACCAACAGTGCCCAAAGGTCCCACTTTCTCTGCATCCTCGCCAGCATCTGTTGTTTCTTGTCTTTTTGATTTGAGCAATTCTGACAGGTGTGAGGTGGTACCTCACTGTGGTTTTGATTGTATTTTCCTGATATTTGGTGATGTTGAACATCTTTTCATGTGTCTATTAGCCTTTTGTGTATCTTCCTCGGAATAATTTCTTTTCAGGTCCTCTGTCCATTTTAATAGGATTATCTGGGGTTTTTTTCAATGTTGACTTATGTAAAGTTCTTTATAGATTTTGGATACTAACCATTTATCAGATATGCCATCTGCAAATACCTTCTCCTGTTTCGTAGGCTGCCTTTTAGTTCTGCTGATTGTTTCCTTTGCTGTGCAGAAGCTTTTTATTTTGATCTAGTCCTGATAGTTTAATTTCACTTTGGTTTTCCCTTGCCCAAGGAGACCTATCTGGAAAAATGTCTCTACAGCCAAGGTCAGAGAAAATCACTGTCCACATTTTAACCATTGTTAAGTGCACCATTCTTTGGCATTGGTACATTCACGTTGTTGTCAAACAACACACTTGACCTAAGTAATTAAAGATCAGATTGGCTTTATTCAACAGTTCATGAATCTGGGAGCATTCATTTCGTCCAGCAGGTAGAAACAAACTCAGAAGAGCTATAGAAAAAGAAAAGCTTTTAAAGGCAGAAAGGAGGTGGGACAAGGAAGTGTATTAGCAAGAAGTGAATCATTTCAGACCAGGTCACCTTCCTTAGGGATCGGAAAGGCCTGTCAGGGGGATTGTCTCACTAGTGCTGACCACTCTTCCATGTTAAGAGGTCCCCTGACTGGTGGCGACTGGGAGTTCCAGGCCTGTGGGCTGAAAGTCACCTTTTAGGAGAGGCTAGACTACGGTTGGGTTGGGTGTTAAGTCTTGTTGCTGACTGGGACTTGGCATGAATGACTCTGTTTGGGGCCTTGTCTCTTTCTTAACAACTCCCCCCTTCTGATCTGCCCACAGCCTGCCTCAGGAGACCAAAACTTTAAGGCTGGGTGCCACTTCCAGCTGCCCTCTGGACACCTCACAGTGTGTGCTGGTACAGCCATGGAGTCCAGCAAACTTTTAGGGTCTGAAGACCACACAGATGGTTTTATTCTGGTTACCTGTGCCCTGTATCTCCTTTGTATAGAACCTGGACGCAAGGTTCCCTGGATTTGGGGTCATTAACTAAAGACAGGGAAATAGACTGTAGGCTCAGAGAGACAGGCATGATGGAGAAAGGCTGAGTTTGTTCAAGAGAAACTGAGGCAGGAGGATTGGGGCAGGTCCAGCAGTCATTTGGAGGTTGGATTACCCACCTTGGTCTTGGCCTGGATGATACAGTTGAGGACATCTTCTCAGCCCAATGCCAGGGAAGAGGAGAGAGAAGAGAGGGGTATGTTTAGTTAAAGTATGGAGGCTCCATTTGGTGTGCTGGGAGGAGGCAGCCCACCTCCATGGTGATTGCTTCTCTCCCCTTTGGGCACTGCTGGTGCAGGACTGACCAGGTGTCAGGTGGAGCCTCTTCAACTGTGTGGTGTGTACCCAGAGGTGAAGACCCAAAAGTTTGTTGCCCTCTGGGCAGTGAGGACCACCTGGCGTGACTCCTTCAGAGATCAGAAGGCAGACTTTGTTCTTAGTGGTTCTCATTCATGGGCAAGGCAGGGGGAGTGGAGTGTTATTTTGGAGAGTTGTAACCAGATGTTTGAGGAAACTGGAATTCAGGACCTGGTCTAGTGACAGGTGCATAACAAAGCCTCAGAGGCACTGAACAGGATTAGAATGGAGAATGACAAAGGTGCAAATAAGTTTATCTCTATAGTTACCTTCATTTTTTGGATGTTAGGGGATCAGGTAGGGAGATAGGTGTTTCATCTTTGTTTACAAAGGTGTACTTTACCTGACTAGTGTAAGTCATCCATGGTTCCTCAAATCTGGATAAAGAAAACATAAGGAACCAGTGCTTCAAGCCAGAGATAAATCTGTGACCTCCGTTCATTTAGTCCCATGTTACCAATTCTTGTTCTGTTTGAATCAGGTTTTTCCATTAGTTCTAGAAATTCTTACCCAGTTCATTTTTATGATCTTGAAGTTACCAGAAACCTGTGTGTGCCAGGGCGTTGCTGTGAACCTCCCTGATGACCCACTTTGGCAGGAACATTATTGCAAAAGCGCCTGAGTAAAACAGTAACTCTCTATAAATGACAAATACCTTCAAACAATGCCCATTGTTAAAGATCTGATTAGAGTTCACTGTGATAGAATTGACAGGAGATTTGATTGTTTCTGTGACACAGCATCTTTAAATGAAAACTGGTTTTATACAGTGTTATTCCAGGACATATCAGACTCTACTTTCTGCAGTAGTTCTAGAACTACACAAATAGAACCCTGGTGGTACTTCTTATTCAGTATGTTGGTTGTACTATCAAGTGAGCCTTGCTTCAACATCTCCCTCTTTTCTAGAAGGAGAGAAAAAAAATCTTTTGATATGTTTTAGGGGCCCTCTGGTCAATTTCAAAGTTAATTCTAAGATAAAAAGACTTCATTTAGGATTTGAAATTGGGAAGTTTGTCAAAAATATCAGAGGTCTTAAAACATATGGTCAGATTAGGATCATAGTTCACTGTGAAACACCTGTTTAAGTGTTGGGCTACTTAAAGACCTCTTGAGCAAATATAGAAAGTTCAACAGTTATGTAATTTCTCATTAAGAGCAGACTAGTAATCCAAGGAAACTTGCCTTGCCGCAGTTGAGAGCAAATTCGGGTTCAGTTGTACATAAGCACATTTTTGGTATTGAAACTTTTTTTTTAACCCTTAAATGTATTCAGTCTTACCTGACTGAAATTCTTTTTTAACTTTTAAAAACCTTAATTTATAATGAAACTTGAGAAGTGAACAATTGTGAACTGTTGCTTCACTAGCCTTCTGTGCCTTTGCAAATTTCTAAATACTTTTTTTTAAGTAGGCTCCATGCCCAGCAAGGAGCCCAACAGAGGTCTTGAGATCATGAGATCATGACCTGAGCTGAGATCAAGAGTCGGACTCTTCACTCACCTCCCAGGCACCCCTGTAAATACTTAGAATCTCTAGAAATGTATGCTTTCTCACAGTAAATGTTTTGGCAACACAAAACATGTTTCCAAAACATGTACCCAAGTATCTTGTGTCCCTCTGCAAAGCCAAAGTAGATGAACCTGGTTTTAGTAGCGTTTCGGTACTTCATTTGTGAGTGACCTAGACATGCAGTGAATTTCACTTAACTCAGTTTAATTTAGCAAAACTTTAAGGTTACAAGTAACCAAAAGATTTTGAAAACCATTTGCTGAAAATTCCACCTAGAAATGGTTCCGGTTTACATCTATGTAAGTCATTTGTTCTTAAGTTATATTTAGATTACCTTTTTTGGGGTGCCTGGGTGGTTCAGTCGGTTAAGCATCCAACTTCAGCTCAAGTCATGATCTCACGGTTTTTGGTTTCGAGCCCCACGTCGGGCTCTCTGCTGACTGCCAGCTCGGAGCCTGGAGCCTATTTCAGAGTCTGTATCTCCCTTTCTCTCTGACCCTCCCCTGCTCACGCTGTCTCTCTCTCTCTCCCCTAGAAATAAATAAAAATATTAAAAAAAAAAAAGAAGAAGAAGAGATCGTGCCGTCTGGCCATCTAGTTTACACAGAGCTGGAGGAAAATAGAAAAAAGCACCAAGAGTGTTTGCCTAAGGTCCCCTGGAGTTTATTCCCCTGGATGACTTCCCAGGTCAAAGTGGATCGAGCGGGAAACACAACTATTTCTTGAACCTATATTAGATGAGCATTTGCATTTTATCAAATATAGCAGCTCGCAGACATAGTTTATGTAATCCTTACTCAGGCCGAGCTGGGAAGAAGTGATAAGTCACGGGGCATCTGCGTGCAGTGCCCGGCCATCTGGCCATGACCTCTGCCTCAGAGCACCAGCCGCGCTGATCCTTAAAACTCACCTTGAGGCTGATTTATTTCCTATGCGTTCTAACATAGTGTTTGCTACAAAGGGAAGACTGTACGCAGCGTATGTGTAAGTTGTGAATCAGAAGAGTAAAGCAAATACCTACCATCTGACCAGTTCACACATCTTAAAGCACTAGAAACTTTTGTTTGCCTCTGTGGTTTTAGTCACTGAAATGTCACTAAATCTGCAGTGTACGTGTAAGGCGCTGTGGGGCGTGTTCTGACGCTTATCCTCTCCAGCTTCCCTTGGTGTGTGAGTCGGAGAGGCCTTGGCACCAATGTCTGGATCAGGGTTTAGATAAGAGCTCCAAAAGAACACACGGAGCCTGGAGGGCTGTGTCGTTGTCTCCGTTCAGGTTCTTGGCCAGCCCCACGTCACAGCAGAGCACTGCCCCAGAGTCTGCCATGTGTAACCCGCCAAAGAGAGGTGCTCCTCCCTGTGGACAACATCAGGTGGTGGATTTTGTTCCTGCCACGACTACAGTTTCTTCAGACGTCACAGGCATAAATCACTTGCCTTTAACTTTCTGAATGTTGGCATCTGCTTCTTAACCTTATTTCTCGAAATTGGAAATTATAAAAATCTTTCCACACTGGTCTAGGAGTCAGTGATTATCATTGAGTCAGTCATTACTGTTTATTAAGAACCTAGAATGTGGAAAAGTACTGCACTTTAAACCCTACTGGAAGCTGATTTTTTTCTCTCTTAGAATGGCACCAAACCCCCGCTGGCCGCAGATGTCAGTTTGGAAGCCCTTGCTGGGGACCTTCGCTGTGACTGCTATTCGTGAGTACCTGCTTCTCTGCTCCATTACGTCTCCGAAGCTCCGTTGCCTCGGGCGAAATGGGGGAAGGTGGTCGTGTGGGGAGCATTGAGTCGGAGGTCCTGTAAAACCCCTCTTCTGGCCTCTTCCTTCTTAGAGAAGGGACCACCCATTTTGAGGCCCCGAGGAACTTTCAGCCCCAGGAGGGGAGTCCAGTCCTGTGTGTTGAGTCCTGGTACACAGCCCCCCTGCCCTCACCGGTTGTCTTTCCCTTTCCGGGAACATTTGAGCCAACCTTTCATTGTCGGCTGTGTGTTCCCAGGTGCTCTGGCACCTCCAAGAGTAAGGTGTGAGCTGCATTTCCCATGGCTCAGGGTGTTCGCCTCCAGCAGCCGACAGTAGAAGCCAGAAATCAGACCTTTGCTAACTTTCACTTTGGAGACAGAGAAGAAAATGAAACTCACATTTAACTCACGGATAGACATCTGCCTGTCTGGCTTATTTTTAAAGCCCTGTTGGTTATCTTCAGTATACTTGGTGCTCAGGACATTCTTGTAGGTCAAAGCCAAATAAGCAAGTTGATGTTTCACATTTGAGGCCTTCAGGAGTCTCTCTTCAGCAGTGTAGAGAACAGGCACTTGGTCATTTCCAGTTCTGGTTGAAGAGTTGTGTGTCTCTTCTCAAGACGCTTGCACTTGAAACCACTCTGTTTTCGGGATGGGCAGTCAGGATACCTCCTTTTTCCTCGCTTTCTCATACGTCCAGGGTCCAGGGTTTCTCATACGTTGTCCAGGGTCACAAGCCTCTTCTTTGTCCAGCAGCCCTGGCTCAGGTGCATGATCAGGGGTTGTCTGGATGACAGGATGCAATCAGAGCACCAAGCCTGGTGGTGACACCCCTCCCACCCTATAAGGAGAGTGTCTCCCCCTCACCCCATGCCTGTTAGGAACTTACTGTTAATGGAGGAAAGGCTTAAGTGAGTAGTTAGAGCTTCTAGTGCTAAAATCTGAAAAGATATTCCATTCACAGCAGAGCTAAGTAAGCCCAGGCCAAATCCTTGGATTCCAGTGTGGGGTGTACATTATAAAGGGTCAAGGTTATGGTTGAATGGTGTACACTTATAGGGTTTATGCCGCTGTTTTCACACTTTGAAAGACATAATTCTAGGCTTCAGCTATTCATTTGTGATAAAGGTGTCTCCACACCTGTGTGAGAGGTTTTACTGTAAAGGAGAGCAATGAACACCCACACATGCATGTAATTATTAAGTAGCATTGTAAACCAGCCCCTAACCGCAGAAACATTGGATCCACTTCATTATGTAAGCTCTGTGGGCATTTAATTTTATATATTATCAGGTTTGTCAACTTCAGACATGAAATAAGTTTAATGTCTAGAAATGAGTTTTTTCCCCCTAGATTCAAACTCTTTCCCAAAGGGCTCCAAGAATTCTGTTAAAGATGTAATGTGGTGAAGCACCAGTCAGCACCGGCGTTTTCCACCGAACTCAGGAACCATGCTGACTCGGTCTGTTATCACACAGCGTGATTACATGAAGGCTTGCTAGCTTTCCTGTTGTAGGTCATTTATGACAGGCCCACTCAGTTCGGGCTTGAGTCAAAGGCATTAAAGACTTTCTGGCCTTTACGTTCCCCCTTTTGAACTGGGTGCCATAAATGACTTCTTGTAGAAGCTTACTCGAGACATTAGGTAGCGTGTGGACGGTCAGCTGGTTGGCAGCGTAGGCCTTGTGAATGAAGGCTTTACGACACGTATGTTTGTTTCTTTCTGTTGACTGGGCGACTCATTTGTCACATTAACGTTAGTATCTATAGCTGTTAGCATTGGAGTAGTTATGGTTCATTGCCTTGTTTGCATCGTAACTACCCGTCTTTTGAAAGTTAGAAAAATTTTAAGTAAAAGTGAAAAGCTCTTTCTTATTGACCATAATCCATTTACCCCACCTTTATAGGTAGGTTTCTTTCCTAATTGTATAATATATGACTTAAAATTGCTGTCAGACTTCTTTCTGTTCTTTGCAGTGTCTAAGAATAAATCAGGATGGTTTTGTTTTTACAGGGGTGCAGACCTCTCTGCTTTGGTACGAGAAGCTTCTGTCTGTGCCCTGAGACAGGAGATGTCAGGACCGAAGAGCGGGAGCGAGAAAGGTACCTTTCTTTCCAGAATTTTTCAGTTCCTCTTACTTATCACTCTGGATTGCTAAAGCCACTGTTGACCTGGAAAGTGACCGTGTCCTGGCAGCTTTTCTCTGATGTTTTGCTGGGGCCTGTCCAGGAGCCCACATCCCGCCTGGTTTCTGCCACACTTGCCTGGTCGCCTGCAGTTGTGGCCGTGCTCTGCTGCCACCCGCGGACCTTCACACACACCTCTCTGTCCTCTCAGCCTGTGCTTCATCTGCAGGTCAAGTCCACGTTGATCTTTTGTCCCTTGCATTTCCAAAACTTGTCTTTTTTTATTCCTACTGATTTTCTCCTCCCTTTGTTCCTCTGGCTACTGAGTCTCAGAACTAACTTTTGTTCCCATCACACAACATCTGTGTGGCTTACATTTGTCAGTACCCACCATCCACGCCATAAATTTTGTTGTTTAATTGTCAGAATCAGGTACCTGAACTTCTTTTATCGTAAGCTCTTTCAGATTCCTCTTGGAAGTAGGTGATATAACATGCAAAATGAAAGTATCTTGTGAGGAACATCGTGTGAGCATACTGCCCAAGAGCAGAGTCTGACAGTATTTGGGATTTCTCCCTGAAAATGTACAGGCCTCTCTTCACATACTGGCCGCTACTAATAGAGCTGTTGAGACGTGACATAGTGATCATTCAGCACATTCTGATGCCCCTGCCCTGCTGTACTTAGAACTTCTAGGTCTCTGTCCTCCAGGGACTGTGAACAGGTCTCTTGCTGACTGATGCCTACAACTACACTTTTTGTTTCCGGCTCAGGTCATGACTTCATGGTTGTAGGACTGAGCCCTGCATTGGATTCTGCACTGGACATGGAACCTGCTTGGGATTCTCTGCCTCTTCCCTTCTTCCCTACTTGTGCATTCTCTCTCTCGCAAATAAAAATTTTTTAATTTATTTATTATATTTAAGTTTATTTATTTATTTTGAGAGAGACAGACAGTGTGAGCAGGGGAGGAGCAGAAGGGGAGAGAGAAAGAATACCAAGCAGGCTCCGCATCACCAGCACAGAATCAGACACAGGGTTCAAACTCATGAAACTGTGAGATCATGACCTGAACCAAGAGTTAGATGCTCAACTGACTGAGCTGCCCAGGCACCTCCTAAAATAAAATTGTAAAAAATTTTTTAAAAGAATTAGAACCCCTCGTGATCCATTATTGTGTTTTTATCTCTGTACATTGTATATATATTGTGATATTGTAATTCCATAACCTATAATTACATGTATGGACTCTCTTCTCTCTCTCTCTGTTTCTTTTTTTTTTTTTTTTTTGAGATAGCTTGAGTTAGGGAGGGGCAGAGAGAGAATCCCAAGCAGGGTGCAGAGCCTGATGCAGGGCTTGAACTTACAAACTATGAGATCATGACCCAAGCCAAAGTCAGATGCTTAACAGACTGAGCCACCCAGGCGTCCCATGGACTCATAAATACTATGGAATAATACTTTTTGTTCCCAGCTAAATTATTTGAATTCATCTTTTAAAAAAAATAGTTCTGGTTCTTCCTCATTAAACATCACCATTAAGGTGTAAACATTGTTAAAGAAGGGCCCCTAAAGGGTATCTTTTTAGGAGTGATATCTCTGGGGAATTCTGCATTAAAACCTGATACAGGGTAGGAGAAATGGGAAGACGTTGGTCAAAGGGTACAGATTCCTGCTGGGAGGCGAGCAGATTCTGGGGACCGGATGTATTACGTGATGACTATAATTAGCAATATAGATCATCTATTTGAAAGATGTTAAGACAGATATTGTTATTACCACACATTAAAAAAGTAATCATGTGAGGGGAGGGGGGTGTTAATAACTAACCTTGTGGTGGTTACTACATGCATGTATCAGATCATCACGTTGTACACCTTAATTTTTTTTTTTAATGTTTTCTTTATTTCTGAGAGAGAGGGACAGCGTGAGCAGGGGAGGGTCAGAGAGAGAGGGAGACAGAATCTGAAGTAGGCTCCAGGCTCTGAGCTAGCTGTCAGCACAGAGCCGACGTGGGGCTCGAACCCACAAACCATGAGATCATGAACTGAGCCAAAGTCAGACGCTTAACTGACTGAGCCACCCAGGTGCCCCAACGTTGTACACCTTAAACTTACAGATGTTAGATGTCAACATATCTCTGTAAATGGGGGGGGGGGGGGTAGTAGAAACATGAACTGTTTTGGTTTTTTTTAAAGGGTAAGAATATCTTTCTTAATTAAAGATGAACAAAGTACTTTTTTATATAAGTTGTCCCAAAATAAACTGTTTTGATTGCTAAAGGGGAAAAGATTACACTAAAATAGACACTAATCAAGAATTCACACACTTGTGTAAAATTAAATATGGTCAGGTGTGTGTAAATTAAATGAAGATGAAAAAGTGTCCCAAAAATGTGATGAGCAGACTGTATCAGGCTTGAATTGTTCTGAAAAAGAGTAGAAGCATGTGATCATGTGATCCCACCTTCCCTTGACTACTGAGAAGTGAATACACTGTGCGTCTGCCCCACAGGTGAGCTCCAGGTCAGTCAGAAGCACTTCGAAGAAGCTTTCAAGAAAGTAAAATCATCTATATCAAAAAAGGTAAGAAATTCTTCTAAAGTGTGTACAGAAAAGAGACTGGAATCGTGACTGGTAGCTCATGAAAACAAAGAAAATAATTGCTTTTGTGAGAACATTCTTGAGAGATTATAGCTTTGCATATTTCTTGGAAGACTGAAGCCAGAAGGGAATGACCCCTCTCCACCCTCTTGGGATTTCTAATCCGTCTGGTTCACCAGTTATCAGAGCTTCTCTACCCTTGCAGGCAGCCTTTTATCTGCCTGGCCAGACTCACCTGGTGGGAATGTCCCCGCGGAAGGTTGGAGAAAGGCTAAAGGAAATAGCTGACATCACTTTACATAAAACATCAGATTTTGTGTGTGTGCCTCTTACGGTGCGGAGGGGCCCCATCTGTAATAACTTGGGTGGCAGTGGTGACAGCATTGCGGGGCATGTCCAACCCTAGGAAGCCTCTGGCTTGAATTCTCTTGTCATCGATTTCGTTCTCTTTCATGTCTTCTGTGCCCTAGGAGTGTCACATGCCTTAGCCACGAGACCTAATTGCAGGACTCAAATTTCCTTTAAATCATTAGCCATTTTTTTACCCCAGGCCTAGTATTTCCCACTGTAATTACTGATCGGAAATGGAGAGTCAGAAGTCCAGGTGGTTATGGGAGATGGGCTGCCCTGCCCCGGAACCTCCAGGTTTGTTCTCAGTGGCCACCTTTAAAGATGTAATTGTTGAGTGATGGCTGCACCCATCTTGGAACCCAAACTCACAACCTCGAGACGCACATTCTAGTGACTTAGCCCACCGGACACCCCTCGCCTTACCACTTTTAACTACAGTAACCAGTTCATTGGTTTGGGCTGGTGGTATCTTTGAGGCATGTGACTGACTGCCTTTCACCTGGAGTCAAGTGAGAGGCCGCTGCACCGGGACTAGGTCCTCCCCCGTCTGTAGAGAAACCATGGTCTGCCTTCCCCTCCCAGGGGTTTCTGTCCACCACAGGGACATGTGCTCCTTCCCCTGAGCATCTTCCCGTAAAACACGGTCTTCTCGACTAATACCAGGGACAGTTTTACAGTTCATAGTACTGGGGCTCTTCCTTCTGATCACCAAGCGACTAGTGACATAAGCTCCCGAAGATTCAGTCATTACAAAAATTGTTGCAGTTGAAGTGATTTCTCGCCTGCACCTGGAGCCTGGGGCCTTCCCAGGAGTTAGATGTGGACTTGGCCCCACATTTGCTGCTCTTTATAGCCTCCCTGTTTTCAGTGGAAACCTTATTGACATGCGGTGGAGCACAACACAGTCCTGCCACGTGCGACAGCTGTGGCCGGCGCCGCAGTTCGCGGACGGGACCTTCTGTTCCCGCAGGAGGTCCTGGTGAGTCTGCGAAGGCCAGTGTTCCGGGCGACCCTGGGCCTGACCCATCTTCCTGCCCTGACTTCTTCCATCTAAGGACCTGAAACAAGTGGGGCCATGCCACACACACTCAGTGCGTCCAGTGTCTCAGCATAATGTCTCTGAGGTTCATCATGTTGTGCATTTGGGAGTTTGGTCCTTCCTGAGCGGTTTTCCAGAGTAAATATACCGCAGCATCTTGTCCTTTCTCCTGTGGACACTCGACCGTTTCCACGATTGGCTTTTATGAATAAAGGTTCTTTGAAA
Source organism: Hyaena hyaena (assembly GCF_003009895.1). Lineage (NCBI taxonomy): Eukaryota > Metazoa > Chordata > Mammalia > Carnivora > Hyaenidae > Hyaena > Hyaena hyaena. Next base: position 1,315,581 of record NW_024080735.1, on the reverse strand, counting down.
GTATGTGAGATAGAGCAAGGGAGAGTGAGAGAACATGCTTTAATTTGCATGAGCATGTGTTTCCACTTCTCATGAGTGAACACCCAGACAGGACTGGCTGGGTCTCAGACACAGGCTGTTCCACCCATGCTTGGTGAGGGCTTCTGCTTCTCCACGGTCTCACAAACACCAGGGTGTCTCAGTCCTTTAATGTCAACCGTCCAAGGGATGTTAGCCACCCAAGTGTCCCGTGTGGTTTAAGTGGGTATTTCCCAAACAACCAGGAAGGTGAGCATATTTTCACATGCTTGCTGGTCACTTGGTTTTCTTGTTTCTTGTCCTTGGGATTTGCCCCTAAAAACTTGAGTTCTTTCTCTCCTTATAAATGTGTACCAATTATTAGCTTATTCTTGATCGAAGGCTTTTATCAGATGTGCATACAGAGGAAACTATCTGAAGAGCAGAAGCTTTTAATTTATTTATATAACTTTTTTTTTAATGTTTATTCATTTTTTGAGAGAGAAACGTACACAAAAAGCCAGTGTTGGGGGGGTGGGGCGCAGAGACAGGGAGACACAGAATCCGAAGCAGCCTCCAGGCTCTAAGCTGTCAGCACAGAACCCAACGCAGGGCTCAAACCCACAAATTGTGAGTTTTGACCTAAGCTGAAACGAAGAGTCAGATGCTCACCCTACTGAGCCACCCAGGTGCCCAGGCCACCTCCTTTTGAATAGCTGTTCCATTCTTCTCTTTCTTGATGGATTTTCCCTTGTAAGAAGGTAACAAAAATTATAAAGCTATCTTTAATTTTTTATTTTTATTTTTTATTATTTTGAATATTTATTTTTGAGAGACAGAGAGCACAAGCAGGGGAGGGGCAGAGATAGAGGGAGACCCTGAATCTGAAGCAGGCTCCAGCCTCCCTGAGCTGTTAGCACAGAGCCCAGTTGCAGGGCTCGAACTCATGAACCTGAGCCAAAGATCATGATCTGAGCCAAAGTCGGATGCAGGAGCTTTTAATTTAGATGAAGGCTGACATATCTCCTCTGTTTATGCTTTATGTGTTCTGTCATAAGAAATCTGGGCTATTTCAAGTTTGCAGAGATTCTCTCCTTTTTTTTTTCCTAGATGCTTAATAGTTTTAGCCTTTACATTTAGACCTGTGATCCATTTCAAATTACTGTTTTAGTTTGATGTGACTTAGGGGCCATTGTTATGTTTGTCCACACAGCTGCCTTACTGACTCTGACTCGACTATGGAAAAGACTTTGGTATTGAATTACTGCACTGTCTGTTTGCAAACTGATTGATGGGGGTGCCTGGGTGGCTCAGTCGGTTAAGCGTCCAACTTCGGCTCAGGTCATGATCTCACAGTTGGTGAGTTCAAGCCCCACGTCGGGCTCTGTGCTGACAGCCAGCACAGAGCCTGGAGCCTGTTTCAGATTCTGTATCTCCCTCTCTCTCTGACCCTCCCCTGTTCACACTATCTCTCTCTCTCAGAAATAAATAAAAAACATTTAAAAAAAATGAAAACTGATGATAAATGTGTGAATCTGTTTCTGTACTGCTCCATTGGCGTTACATCTGTCTTTATGGTGCTATGTCTTTCTTACCACAGTCTGGATTATTTATTATGTGTCTTGGAATCAGATAGTGTAAGTTCTCCAAATCTGTACCTTTTTCCACCCCCCCAAATTGTTTTATTTTAGGCCCTTTGCATTTCCACATAAAGTTTATAATCAGCTAAATCAGTTCCTACAAAAGAAGCTAGCTGGGGTTTTGAATGTGGCTGAATCTGTAGATCAGCTGTGAGAGCAGAGTTTAAAAATTCATAAATTTAGTACATTGGTCTTTTTATTTAGATTCATTTAATTTCTCAATTTATTCATTTTTTAAATTCATTTCCCTTATTAGATCCACCTGATTTACTCAGTCATGTTATGAGTTTTCAGTGTAAATATCTTACACATCTTTCATCAACTTCATTCCCAAATAATTTATACTTTTTTATATTGTTTGTAAATCTTTTTTATTTTGTTTTCTAATTGTTGCTATTATATAGAAGTTCAGTTGGTTTGGGGCGCCTGGGTGGCTTAGTCCGGTTAAGCGTCCGACTTTCGCTTGGGTCATGATCTCGCGGTTCGTGGGTTCGAGCCCCACCTCGGGCTCTGTGCTGACTGCCAGCTCAGAGCCTGGAGCCTGTTTCAGTCTGTGACTCCCTCTCTCTGTGACCCTCCCCTGCTCATGCTGTCTCTCTCTCTCTCTCTCTCTCTCCTAGAAATAAATAAAAATATTAAAAAAAAAAAAAAGTTCAGTTGGTTTATATATATTGATCTTGACTAGCTCATTTGTGACTCTTACTTTTTGTTGGCTCCAAGAAGGTGAATTTTGTAGATTAAATTTCTGCTATAATTGCGAAGTTTCCCTGTTTGTTGCTCAAGTGATTTTATTACAAATAGCTACAGATGTGTCACATAAAGCTCGAAAATTGCTTGACCTGATTCCTAGATTTCTCTAGGTTTCCATCCTTGCACTTAATTAAGGATTAAGTCTTTGCTTTACCACCTTTGCATAATACTTTTTCTGGTGAATTGTTTGTTTTGTTTATTAGGGGGTCTCTGTTCCTCCTTTTTACCTGGTCTTTCTTGGTTCTGAGCAGTGGCAAAGAACCTCTGCCTTCTGGTTAAGGACAGTTCCATTGACAGTAGAGGCATGGTTGGGGTCAAATAGAATCCATTTCAAAAGCCAAACCGAAAGGAAATAAAATCAAACCAAAAGAAAGATCTAGCGTTTGTTGTGTTGCTTTTCTGAATGTGAAACTGAGTGGCTCATTTATAAGCCACCTTTCTGCTTTTAATATTAGGGCTCTTTTAGTTGTAAATGACGAAAACCAAATCCAGCTAAGATAAGTGGGGGAAATGGAACTCATCCACAAAACAAGAGTCATGAGAGCACGGTTGGAGGGTTTCCTGGGGGAAGTTGGTTGCCTGCAGGCCCAGATGCCCCCCAGTAAGAGAGTTTCCTGGCGACTCTGGTGAGAGGGTGTCAGGGAAGCCTGTGGTCAGCCCAGCCCGGGTTAGGACCCCATGCCAGAACCAACCAGTGTGGCCAGTTAGGAGATTAGATACTCTAGCCAGGCTGGGTTGTGGGTCCCCCAGAGTTTTTATAAAGGTCATCACTTCAAGCCCTAGAATGAAAATCTGTAGATAGGATTCTGGTACTCAAGTTAATTGACTTGTTAGTGGCCAGGTTGGGATTTTGAGTCGTCTTTTCACGCTAAAAAAGAATCACTAGATTTTGTTAAACATGAAAGGAGCACTCAATCACATTTTAGCCTGAAGACGTACTTACAGAAGTGGCAATTGCTTCAAGGCAGATTAACGCTGAATAAATGGTCAGGAGACATCTAAGAAAGGTGTGCATGTCCTGTCCCCAGATTTGCAGGGCCAGTCCTTCTAGTCCTGAAATACCCAGCACGTTCTGACACCAGGTATACCTGCCTGCTAACCTTGGAGCGCTCTCCTCCCTGGCGCCACTTGATTCTTCATTTGGAGTTGGACAGTGGTCAGGTGGATTTGGTGTCCTGCACTTCATTGGCGGGCATAGTTCAGAGACCAAATGCAAATGTGTCACCCGACCCAAGAAACCCTCAGTAATGGGTTGAGGGTGAGAGATGGTGGCCATGAGCGGACCTTTTTTCTCTCCATCCCTGCCTGTCCTCGCTCCCTCCGACTCCGATGGGGCCAGAGATCCCTGCCCCAGCTACTGTGTGCTGTTTGGTCCTGAGAGGACCTATTAGGCTGTCAACCTGTTAGGACAGACGCCCGACAATTAAGACGGCCAGCCGCCAGCTGCGTCTCAGAATTCAGAGTGCTGCCTCCTGGGTGCGTCACTTCACGTCGTCGCTTCACGGGCAGCATAACCATTGTGCTGGTTTCACTGCTCACTGAAACCTGAGACCTGGGCTCAGTTGGCCATTGATAAATGTTGAGGCCTTGAGGTTATTCCCCCAGATATTTATTATCTCAGATTATAGTCTTTTTACTCTGCTTACTCTGGTGCTATTCCACTGTCAGAAAGTAAACCGCACTCAAACATATGGTCTGATTTTTTTTTTCCTTTTTCTTTCCTCTGTGAAAGCCGCACCATGAAACTCTGTTTATTAGCTCATCAAAGTCGTGTTTTTCACACCCAGTGGCCATGGCTCTTTAATTCTCTTCTTCACACTCAGGAGTATATGGTTCACTCATTTCCCTGATTATTCCCACTCCATTGACACTTGAGAGGAAAACATTTCAAGTCAGAGTCCTCACACCCAGCCGTGTTGTAAGGGCTTGCCTGAGATCCAGATCTCAACCTTTATCGCGAAGGTGTGCACATGTGCCAGGCCCTGTGCTGGGTTCGCAGATACAGAAATCACAAAAGACAGGGCTCCTGTGCATAGAACGTGGACCAACCTGGTCACTCAGTCCGTCTGTGTCAGCAGGTGCTTTGCGTGTAGCCTTTGCTTAAAAGGTCTCAGCCGCATGACAAAGGCAGTGTGACAGATTTTATTAAAAACATTTCTGAATCTATCATTCCAGACATTATAAAATTTTTTTATCCTCTTAGGAACATCCCATGGAAGGCTACATGTATGTGCTGGTGAGACTCAGTACTCATTCTGTTTAATATTTTTGGTGATCATAAATCTTTAAATATTTGATTTCTGAAAAATTTAGTGAATAAGAAGCTACAACTTCTCTTTTGGAAGTAGGCATAGTATGAATTTTGAATAAGTAATAAATAAAGCAGATGACTGAGCTGATTTTTAATTTGTTTGATCTTTTAAAAATAAGACAGGACATCAAGGTGAAGGCAGCACCCTCTTTGTTTGGCAGATTAACTGGCCCTCATGAGAGCAGTGACAGCTGCTTGGGGGAGAGACTGGCCAGAGGGCTGGGGTTCAAAAGTTGACCTGTTTGAACTTTGAACCACGTGAATGTATTACCTATTCAAAAGAATTAAATATTGAAAAAATAGTAATTTAAAAGTTCTGGAAGACCAAAAATAGAAGTAATAGTTACTTCTGAAAATGAAGGATGTTTTTTTGCTGATCTACATTTTTAAATATTTCTACAATAAATAATGTTTTAGAATTTTAAAAAGTTATTTTACTACAGAAAAGGAATTGTTTTAACCTGGTTAGAAGCAAAGCATGCTTAAAATGTCTTTTCTGTTATGATTTAGCAGTGATATTGGTATACAGGAACCCTTTATCCTATTTCAGAGTTAATTCAGCATTTCACTAATACCTACTTTATGTTTACCTTTGAAACTGTTTTGAGAGGTACTTGAAAAAATGAGTGAAATAAGTACATAGACTTTTTTTTCTCCCAAATCGGGGTAAACATTGAGTGCAGTCCAGGAAATGGGTTTCCTTCTTGAGTGGAAAATCTGCCCTGCCCTCTGTGTCAAGGTTCTGTGTCAGAGTCGTGGCATTGAGAGAACATCCATTCCACCTTTAGCTGACTCCAGAGTGTCCTCAGAATAAAAGATAATGGTCATAAATTCACTTATAAAGGGTCAGAAACCTCATACGTCATAGGTGCAGAAGAGCCTGTCGTGGCTGCTTCTGTGAGTGAGGCTGCATTTCTACGCACGTGTCAACAGCCCTGTTCTCGTACCTGCCAGGAGCTAGGGATGTCCATGTCCCTTTGGCAAAAGTTCCCCAGGCAGGCCAGCAAACATGTCAGTGCTAAGGTCATTTGTTACTGTTCAGAGTCATTTAAATGACTTTGGTCTTTTATTTTAATTTTTGCTTGTTTTGGGGACCAAACTGGAGTAATTGAAAGTGCATGTGGAAAACCAAGCAAACTGGAATAGCTAGGGAGGCTGCAGAACAGACAAGCTCGGGGTGGGGCCTAAAACAACACAAACCTCAATAATTAAAACATTATGATAGTGGTACATGAATTGATCATAATAAACAGTACATAATAGTGTCCCCACACCAGTGATGGAAACATGGTGTTTGATGTCAGGGCAGCTGGGAAGCTGTCTCCAGAAGTTCAAGTCAGACTCACACATCACACTGCAGGCAGGGGGTTGGAAGAGCTTAAAATGTAAAATCTAAAACCGTGAAGGTAGGAAGAGACTGGAAGATTTACCTGGAAGCTCAAGTGGGGCGTGCCTTGTTTCCTTTCATCAACATACCAGGCAACATAAATGAAAGACTCAGAATCTGATACAGAAGGATAAAAATTTCTATGCTGAAAAACTTGTCAAAGGACAAATGGCCAAATATGAGAAACATTTGCAGTTTATATCACAAAGGTGAATCAGAATGACCAGAAATTGAGGAAAAGACCAACACAGAAAATGCTAGAAAATAGGTGCTGGATGAAGAATGGGAACAGACCCTTCACAGAAGAGCACATGAGCTTGTTAAACAGATAGAAAAATTCTCACCTTACTGATCATAAAAGAAAAGCAACTAAGACACTACTATTTGCCTGGCAGTTGGCAAAGATCTCAAAACCTGATCATGCTTGTTGGCTGGGATGTGAGGATGTGAGGACCACAGCCCTTTCCTAGGACTCAACCAGCATTCCCACTGCAGCAGGCCCGGTGGCTCTGGGAACTTCCCCTGGAAACACACAGTGAAGCAGTGAATGCGACGATGGCTCTGCTGTGAGGCTCTGAGCGATAAACTCTGAAGAGAGGAGGAGTGTCTTCTAGTATCTTCTAAACATGCCATCAGGAAGAGCAGGGGTCCTGTGTGCTCTGCCACCACTCCTGTTAAACGTGAAGGAGACATAGTGTTAGTATTTGTGACACAGCGTTGATGAGAGGGGTCTTTGTTCACTTCTGACTGTGTATTCTGCCCTTGAACCTTGCGAACACTTCACACATCCAAGAGAATAACGACACTCGATTTTAAAAACATCTTCGAGGGCTAAAAACACAAGCACATGCTGCTTGGGCCTAAACAAGCAGAAGTCGAGCTGCTTCCCCAGACCTCAGATGTGCATGTGGCCCAGGCAAGGCCTTGTGAGGTCCCCCTGAGAGCGGCCTCCCCCTCTGGAGCCACCCTGGCACTTCCCTGCAGATGCTTCTGTCCCCATTCCTATCCAGGCTTGGGACACTTTAGAATCCTGCTTTCTTCGCTGCATGGATGGAGCTGTAAGCAGCTTATCACCTGACTTTTAGGGCGAACTTCAGTCAACGATGGAGTCAGTCATAGGCGCTCCCCGTGGAAGGGAGTGCACGTCGGGTGGGCTGCATGCCAAGTGGGTGCTCCTTCCTCGGTCCAGAGGCTGTAGTCCTCACACGGTGTCTCTGTGCCTGTCTGGTCTTCATCTGTCTCCTTCCAGAGACACTGGCCATGCTGCCTTAGAGCCCATCCTAGAGGCTTCGCTTTAATGTGATCACCTCCCTAAAGACCTTCTCTCCAGTCACAGTCACACTGTGAGGCTCTGGGGGGCTGGGACATCCACGTACGTGTTTTGGGGATGCAGTTCAGCCCACCTTACACTCACCGGCTCTGTGTCTTGTCCCCTGTTCTCAGGACCAGGTAATGTACGAAGCCCTGCAGAGGTCCCTCAGCCGGTGACTCCACTTCCGACCTGACACTGTGTACGTGTGTTCTTCTCAGAGTGACGCGGCCCGTTCCAAGCTGAAGATGCTTCCCATCTGCCACCCGTGCGTGGGAACACCCTCCCCTCTCTTTATGTAAAACATGTTTAACTGTTGAAATAAAATCACTGATAACTTTTTTAAATAAAATGTTTATTTTGAATCATTCTTGACTGCTGTGGAAAAGTTGCAATCACAGTAAAAAGAGCTTTTATCCCATAAGCATCTGAAGTACGTTGCCAACCTGAAGCTGCTTCACCCCCAAATACTTCGTTACCTGCCGCCAGGACACCCCCACAACCACCTATCAATCAAGAAAGCAGCCGTGAGACCTGCTGCCCGGTGGCCTCGGGCCCCTTCCAGGTCTCCAGCTGCCCCGGCTGTACCCTCCTGTGGAAGGTGCTGGAAACCACGTAAGTGTCCCCTTCCTCCTCAGACTCAGCTGTGTCCTTTTGTCGTCCTCCTCACATGACCCCTGCAAGGCTTCCACAGGTCACAGCTGCATCCTGAAAACCTTGGTTTGTGCTGTGTTCTGCTGCTACTCGTTTACCGTGCTGCTCACAGTGGGGTCCGTGGCTGTAGCCTCTCCCAGAGTCTCCACTCCTCCTCACGCTCCAGAAGTGTTTCTGCTACTTTTAAGATGGAATTGATGATGAACTGGAGAAAATATGAATAGATAAAAGCAAACCTGGCAGATAAAACAGCCTCCTTTTTATTCAGGAGCTCACGGGAGCACAGCAACCTCTAACATGACCCCTCCCGCAGGTGTCGTGGCTCAGGGAGGGGTGCGGAGAGGACGAGGCTCTGGGACCCCAGGGGGAGGACACAGGAGCAGCAGAGCAGCATCGTGTGCTAGAGATAATGAGGGATGACAGGCAATTAATTCAAGAACAGGAGGTCTCAGGCCCTAAATTTGAGTAGTAGATTTGACCGTTCTTGCAGCCACATGGAAGGAAAAAGGCCACCTGGCAAATCATGTGTGCTGGACATGAGAAAAGGCAACGATTTTCCTGACACTTGAATGTTAGGTCTGAACACTCCTCCTTGTGGTAGTTGAGCTCAGGCTGAACAAAATGCAAAGTGTGAATGACCGGACAGGCCGAGTGTCCTTGAACCTGATAGCTGGTGGACAGCAGACGCTTAGCAGGTGGAAGACTAACCCTCTAGAGTCACAGTGGATGTTGCCAGCGCTTCTCCAGAAGGAAGGAAAGGTGGTGCCATGTAAGCACGATGTACAGGCTACACACAGTCATGAGTTCTTGGCCCCAGCTCACAGTGAGGGTGGGGGGTTAGATGGCGCCTCCATTTCATTAGATGGAAGTGAGGTCAAGAGCTCGTTCACAGTTGCCTACGAATACAGAACACTTGATGCTCTAGTTACACCTGCCCAGATCTTATTCCTCTTGTGAAAAAGACCCAGTCCTTTGTTCAGAAACATCCGGAATTCTATCCTGCTCTTTACATGTGGAGACACTCCATGGTCTCCATGAACACTTGGTGCTGGTGACCTAAGAACTCCTCACCCAGGCTGGGGTGTGTGGCACGAACAGCAATAGTCCCACACGGTCTGTTCACCCTTCTTCCTCTGGTGACAAGGTGGGCCGAGAACAGTGACCTGACCTGGCCTGCATAGCTGTCAGCTGGGGCAGCCTGTGTGGAAGCCTTGCATCTGAGCCCGTAAGCAGAGTCTCTGGGATCGTCCCCAAAGACCGCAACCGGTGTCAGAAAGAAGATCCTGCTTGACTTCTTAATGCCACCTTTCCCTTCATGGGGCTGTGCTCTGTGATCACAAACAGCTTCTACCAAGTACCTGGTAACATTCTGGCGGGCCACAGAGCTGCAGGATGTAAGAAGCCAAGGTCTCTAGGCATCTGTGAGCAGTTTTCTCAGACTGATGGACCGGACCTTTGTCTGTCTTAAGCCATTTATATTTTGGTCTCTGTTAAAGCAGCCAGACTAATAATGTCCTAATTAACAGTGTTCAGACCAGGAAGAGGCAGTTGCAAACCAGCATGAGCAGACCTCTGAGACGGTTAGAGGAGGGGTGGGGTCACAACGGGGCCGGGGAAGTTCTTCCGAGAAAGTGAGGTCTCAGTTGAGCCCTGAAGCTGGGACAGAAATACAGGAGAGGAAGGAGCCACGTGAGCAGAGAACAGACCTTGGGCCAGTGTCCCTGGAGAGCAGGTGGGTGCTCCCTTTCGTTCGCAGTTTATTGCCACAAACAGGTCTAAGTCATGTCCACAGGAGGATCTTATTTCCAAAAGCTCAGAGTTACCTAACTACCTAATTAGCTACCTTATCACCCAGTGAGTTTTTGACTCATGCATCCGTGTGACAGGTGTCTCTCTGTCCAGACTCTGCTGCCTGAACTCGAGGACTAAACACATTTGGACACAGTGTCTGGATGAAACTCTTACTTGGAAATTGTCCTATTCACATTCCAAAGCTGAGAAGCCACAGATCTTGTAGAAGATGGTGCCCTCATCACTCAGACGCCATCCATGGTTCCATTGCTCAGTATCTGTGAGACCTGTGCCAATCACTAGTATCAATGTTTTCCCTTTTACTTTCAGCTTATTTTTATAAAAGGTCAAACAGAAACATGCAATTAAATACTCAAGCCTTGAGGTGACTGGGTGGCTCCTTCGGTCCGACTTTGGCTCAGGTCATGATCCCATGGTTCGTGGGTTCGAGCCCCACGTCGGGCTCTGTGCTGACAGCCAGCTCAGAGCCTTTGAGCCTGTCTTCGGATTCTGTGACTCCCTCTCTCTCTGAGCCTCCTCTCCTCACGCTGTCTCTATCTCTTTCTCTCATACATACATACACACATACATACATACGTACTCAAGTCTTTAGTCGTCTGATGCCCACCCTGGCTCTGCTGCTGAGCTTCCTGCCCGTCTGGTCTCCTCACCCAGCCAGTGCCTGGTGCACGAGGCATGTTCAATGAACATGAATTCTCCAGTCTCACAAGGCCGTTGCACATGGACTGCTGTTTGGCACACGGCCCCTCTACATGAGGACTTGACATGTGGATTCAGCGGTCATAGAAATCTGACTTTGTCGTATGGAAACCGAGAGAGGGACACATGAAGAGCCTATATCCCAGCAGCACACTCCTGCATGTCCACCCGATGGAAACCCGTACACGTGTTCACCAAACAGCAGCAAAGTCCATCCCAGACCAGAACCGGGGCCAGCCCCAACACTCATCAGCAGTGGAGCAGACTGTCGTGTTTCTGGCCACTGGGATGCGACCCTGCAACCACACAGGCGATGATCTCAGATCCTGAGAGTACGAAGACCTGGTGCATCCTGCTCGTGAATGTGTCAAGTTCAAATAGGCATGGATGCCATTAACAGTTGTGATGGTTACTCCTGGGGTGGTGGTGCCTGGAAGGGACCTGGACCTAGGGCCCAGCACATGGGTACGTGTTCTCTGTGGAGAGTCCTTGCTCCCTGTGCTGGGCTCTTTCCTGTATATTCACTTCAGTCAAAAAGTTAAAACTAATGTCCCAGTTTTCCCTGTAATTCACAATCCTTTATCTGATGTGATTTATAATAAACATCTTGAGGGCGCCTGGGTGCATCAGTTGGTGAAGCATCCGAATTTGGCTCAGGTCATGATCTCATGGTTCGTGGGTTTGAGCCCCACATGGGGCTGTGTGCTGACAGCGCAGAGCCTGGAGCCTGCTTCAGATTGTGTCTCCCTTGCTCTCTCTGCCCCTTCCCCACTCATGCTCTGTCTCTCTCTGTCTCTTTGTCTCTCTCTCAAAAATAAAACATTAAATTTTTTAATTAAAACTTTTAATAATAGAAAACATATTAAAGATTAAGAATAGAGCATCAACATCGAAAGTGGGGTTACTTTAAAGAACCGCGAAGAGCCATGTATGCCCAAGGCTGAGTTAACCTTCCTTTCCCCCCGAGACTCCAGGTGCTTTGCTCACACTGTCCTCCCATCCCACAGGTGGTGAGAAACTGAGGTAAAGAGGAAGGGAGTGTTAGTTAGCCTGACACCAGCGCCATTCTCTGCTCTCAGGAGCAGAAGGTGAGCCACCGAGGGCATGTGGACAGAAGTTGCCATCTGGATGGTTTCACTTCTTGGGCGTTGACATGACTGTGCAGTTCAGTGAGCCTTACCCGGGGACAGGAGGGAGGCTTGGCAGGATCGGGGCTCTCGGGCGTGGAGGCAAGAAGTACACGTTCTGTCACAGCCCAGAACATTCTGTCTCCCAAGACCACAGCACATCTCAGAACAGAAACTCGAACACGGATCATTCCCTCTGTCCCAACAACACCTTCTCTTCTGCCCTTTGTCTTTCCCGCCCACACTTGCAATCTTGAAGGCAGCTGCCCATCTTCCGAACAGTGGTGAGGCCCCGCTTCCGCAGGAGTGTTTCTGAGAGCTCCTCCAGACGCTGCCGTGACGGTGCCTGTCCTGTTCCAGCCTTGAGCACTGTCACACAGGGTCACCCTTCCAGAGCTCTAATTCTTCCTGTTGACACGGAGCAGGGCCAGCACCCGGGTCCTCTCAGCCCTGGCCCCAGATCCAGCGAGCCTTCCTCCGTGAGGAAGAGGAGGAATTGCTAAAGCCAGGTGCCTGAGGAGCACATGTGGTAGGAGCGCGCCGGGATGACGCTGAGCAGGGACGGGCCAAGACACGATGAAACCGTCTGCCCCTCAGTGGACCCTGGTGGCCACCTCTCCCCGTGGTCCCTCATTACCATCCTAAAACCTGTGCCCAGGGTGGAGGTTTAACCTGTCAGTGACATGCAGCTCGAGGAGAAGCAGGACTTTTAAGTGCCCAGGTGCTAGTAAGTCCCGCCTCTATGTCCCTACCCCCCTGACTTCGGGGACACATGCTGACCCGTCCCTGCGCCCCTCCGGACCCCACCCCCCGCAGCCTCGGGGACACATGCTGACCTGTTCCTGCCTGCCTCCCGATCCCCTCCCCCAACCTTGGGGACACATGCTGACGTGTCCCTGCCTTCCCTCCTGACCCTCCCTGACCTCTCCTTGGGGACATACTGACCTATCCTTGCCTTTTCCCCTGACCCTCCCTGACCTCTCCTCGGTGCCCCAGTAAATCCCTGCCTGGAACAGCCATCAGCCTCTCATCACTTCTGCTCTGTTTGGTCACAGTGTCACTTCTCAGATTAATACCTCCAATGCCCTGTTACACAGGGACCTTTGTGATGTGACCCCAGCTTCGGCCCCTGTCCTGTCCCCTCCCCCGACCACGTTTGTTGCCACTCCAGTGAAGCACATTGTTCTTTCACATGGAACTGCTGCTGGGATGTCCCCGCTCCCTGGAACAGCTCCGCCCCCCCCCTCCCCCCGGGGTCCCGCCCGCCCAGTCCCTCCCTTCAAGTTCTGTGCAAACTGCGCTCTGTGCCCGCTCAGACTGTGGCGCTCAGAGCCAGATCAGCTCTAAGTGCTGGATCCATGTTCTCCGTGTTAATTCAACAAACACGTGTTGAGCACCTGCCTCATGTCTGCTGGTTTTCAGATGCCTCAACTCTTTGCAGCTCACGAAGAGCTTCCGATGTCAAAGTAGCCATCAGACCTTCCAACCCCTGCTTCCAGCTTAGAGTCACTTATTAACTATAGTATTTCATATGCCTGCAGGGCACGGGCTTGGAGCATCTGTGCTTTAACACAGAATGTCACGGCTTTGTCATTTCTGCAAAGGAAGGTGAACTATAGACATAATTTTACTAAGACATCAAAACTGAGGAATATGGTATCTTTTTATATTTTAGAAAACTGAGGCACAGAGAGGTTAAATAGATTTCCCTTGGTCACACAGCTAACAAGTGGCACCTGGGAATTTGAACCAAGACTGACTGAACTCTAACCCCTCTGTCTTACATCCTACTGGCTGCTTTGTTAGGAAGTCGAGTTCTGTGTCTTGTCTCCTGTGTCTGTAAGACGTTCTGCCTCTAGTGTGGCTGGGAACAGTGATAATGTTTTTAAAATAATGGATAGTGTTTCTTAAAACTCAAGCAACTAGTATCAGAAGCCTCTAGGCAGTAGCCACCCCGTGCATTCTCCAGTTGTGAAAAACAGCTGCCTGTTGAAATGGCTGTTAGGTTTGTAGGTCAAGGTTTATGAGGCAAGATGTAGCCACAAACCAAAAAACAAGAACAGCGAGGATACAGCTGAATGTGTGATTAGCTATTTCCTATGGAAACTTCTGAACATGTGAGAGAATAGTGCTTGGTTAACCCATAAACAGCTGCCATTTTGCAGATCAAGCACAGCAGTGTCACCATCACCTGGTCCAGACACAGCAATGTCACCCTGGTCCAAACAGGGTGAGCCCCCACGTGCCCCACACTCAACTTCTCCATCGATGAGCTCGTGCCCAGTCTCATTCCATCTGTCCTTCCCTCAAGTCTCCCCACCTGGATTATTGCAGAGTGAATCTGAGACAATGTATCATTTAATCCAGATGTATTTCAGTTCAGTGATTTTTAAATAGATAATGGGGGCGGGAGAAATAGCTACCCTATTGTCCACGCTCAGGAGTAAAAGATTTAAGAAAATGGGCGAATGTTGAAGCCCAGGGACAGTCAAGAATGTGCCCACCTGTCCTCCGTGTAATCAGAAGCGGTTTCTAGATACCGGAGAATGATGGATGTGTTTCCTCCAGGGCCTCCCACCGTGGGGCTGAGCTCAAGCAGCACACTACCATTTGGGTTTCGTTTGGGAAAATATTACCTGCAGTTGGTTTTCAAAACTTCTGGATTGTAATGCTGCCAAAGGCCTGTGAGAGTCTGTCAGTGTTTCTCAACTCCGTGATACAAGAATTACCTGAGGTTTTTCAGATGTAAACGGCCCAGGCCTTGCTGCGGATCCTGTTGAAGCAGAGTCCCCGGGTGGGACTTGGGGGACCTGCACATTCGATCTCCCCGGGGAGGACCCCTAAACCCCCACCCTTGCAGTTTAAAGGTGGGGAACCCAGGAACAAGCTGACCAAGATCACGGTCAATGGTGCCCAGGGATGGGGCCCGAGTCCTCTCCTATGACCACAGACGCCTCCCAGCCTTGAGATGGGGAGATGATGACACGGACCTGATCTGAGACTGCTTTTACCCCCAGCCGCACACCGGCAGGGACAGAGCAGACGCACATGGGCCGTGGCTCAGTGCCCCTCCTCCAAGGCAGAGCAGGCCAGTCAGACCCTGTCCCCTGATATGGGAACAAAGGCAGAAGGAAATGGCAGATAAAATTAAATTTCCTTATAACCTGCAGCCCAGTAACAGATACTTGAGGCAGGCAGAGCAAAATGTTTCTCCAGGAACTCCCAACTCTCTTCATGCTTTGTTAGAGGGGAAAACAGCCTTAGCTTGACAAGAGCCAGGCCTCTAGGATCCTGTGAATCTTTCAAATATGCAAGTCCTTTCAGAAACTTCTGTCTTTACCTCCCCCAATTCTATAACCAGTCACTCCTCACGACCCCAGGGCGGCTCTTCCTGCCCCCGGGTCCTGTCCCCTTGCTTTAATAAAACCACCTTTTTGCACTTAAGAAGAATTTTGAAGAATCCTTTCTCGGCACCGGCTCTGAACCCCAGACCTTCAAACCTCTTCAGTGTGCCCTGTGGAGGGTGCCTGGCACCCAGGCCTCCCTCCAGAGTCTGGGCAGTAAGAGTGGCTACCCCGGCACCGGACGCACGCCCATCTGAGCCTGTGCAGAGGGCCTGGGGTTTCCATTCACCGCTTCCTGAAGGTTTTCCACCAGCGCTCACCTAAGTTCCTCCAGGCTGGGACTTGCGCCTCCTAGTCGTCTGCCACCCCATCCGCCCTGGTAGTTTCCACGAGCCCAGTGGCAGGCCCGCTTCTGGGAGCACCCGCCCCCCCAGGAGGCGTGGTGGTCAGCTTGTTCCCCAGGTGCTGTCTTGTCTACTTCCACCCCTTCCACCGTTCAGGAAGACATCAGGGTGCACTCCACCAAAATGAGGAGGAACACCAAGGAACAGAAGATGGGGGGGCAGGGAGGGGGGGCTGGGGGCCCAGGGGAGGCCGCCTGACCCGCCTGCAGCAGCTCACAACACAGACCCGCCACAGGGCATAACCACGGAGCAAACGCCCGCCCCCCCAGGCTTTTGAACATGAACACAGTGCCACCGACTGCCTGGCCACTTCTCTCTGCCTGTTCTCTTCTGTCCCTTCCCTGGAGAGCCAAGTGCCTGGCTTCCCGAGCACCCGAGAGCACCCGAGTGTGGCAGCCAGCGAGTCTGGAGGCAGAAAGCCCGGAGCAGCGCACTCCCTGCGAGCTTCTGAGCACGTATGCTCCTGCCGGACAGGGAGCGCCTTGTCCACACTGCGCTTGCCACCCGCCTCAGGGGCCCCAGGGAGCCGCGGGGAGGCGGAGGGGTAAGTCGCGGAGATGTGATGTGTGGCACGGGGAATACTGTCAACAATACTGTCGCAGCACCGTGCGGTGGCAGAGGGTGACCACACTGTTGTGCGCATGACGTGAGTATAATGCCATATGCCAGCTATGCTTCAATTTAAAAAGTTTTCTCATTTAAAAAAAATTTCGTGATAGTAATTTGAAGAAACTCCATGAACGAATGAATGAGAAACATTTTGCAGCAATTTGTCTTCCTCCCTCCTCAATGATTTTGATTTCTGCTTCCTCGAAAGGCTCCTTTTTTATTTGCATTATGATTTATTTTATTTTGTTTTATTTCACAGTTTATTGTCAAGTTGGTTTCCATATAACACCCAGGGCTCATCCCAACAAGTGTCCTCCTCCATGCCCATCTCCCCCCTTCCCCTCAGTTTGTTCTCAGTATTCAAGAGCCTCTCATGGCTTGCCTCCCTCCCTCTCCCCAACTATTTTTCCCCTTCCCCTCCCCCACGGTCCTCTGTTAAGCTCCTCCTAATCCTCCTATACGTGCAAACACATGGTATCTGTCCTTCTCTGCCTGACTTATTTCGCTCAGCATAACACCCTCAAGGTCCATCCATGTGGCTACACATGGCCAGATTTCATTGTTTCTCATTGCCATGTAGTATTCCATGGTGTAGATAAACCACATCTTCTTGATCCATTCATCTGTTGAAGGACACTTAGGCTCTTTCCATGTTTTAGCTATTGCGGAGAGTGCTGCTATGAACATTGGGGTCCATGTGCCCCTGTGCATCAGCACTCCTGTATCCCTTGGGTAAATTCCTAGCAGTGCTATTGCTGGGTCACAGGGGTGTTTTTTGTTAATTTTTTGAGGAATCTCCACACTGTTTTCAGAGGGGCTGCACCAGTTTACATTCCCACCAACCGTGCAGGAGGGTGCCCGTTTCTCCACATCCTCGCCAGCATCTAGAGTTCTCTGATTTGCTCATTTTAGCCACTCTGACTGGCGTGAGGTGGTATCTCAGTGTGGTTTTGATTTGTATTTCCCTGATGAGAAGGGATGCTGAGCATCGTTTCATGTGTCTGTTGTCCTCTTTGGAGACGTGTCTGTTCATGTCTTCTGCCCATTTCTTCACTGGATTGTTTGTTTTTCTGGTGTGGAGTTTGGTGAGTTCCTTATAGATTTTGGATACTAGCCCTTTATCTGATATGTCATTTGCAACTATCTTTTCCCATTCCGTCGGTTGCCTATTAGTTTCATGGATTGTTTCCTGTCCGTGCAGAAGCTTTTTATCTTAATGAGGTCCCAGTAGTTCATTTTTGCTCTTGATTCCCTTACCTTTGGAGTCAATAACACTTTTTCATGGAGAACTTCGGAACAAGAGAAAAGCAAGGGAGAGATTGACTCAAAAGGCAGGGTAGTGGTCTCCTCTGCAGGGACAGGGTGTGGAGGGGGGACGCCCGGGGGTCCTCTGTGGTGCATGTGCCCTGCTCCGTTCTTGTTTACCCACTATTGAAGTACAATTGCATACATGGGGTGCCTGAGTGGCTCAGTCGGTTGAGTGTCCGACTTCGGCTCAGGTCATGATCTCACGGTTTGTGGGTTCGAGCCCCGCATCAGGCTCTGTGCTGAATGCTTGCTCAGAGCCTGGAGCCTGTTTAGGATTCTGTGTCTCCTTCTCTCTCTGCCCCTCCCCCGCTCATGCTCTGTCTTACTCTGTCTCTCAAAAAGAAATAAATGTAAAAAAAATTTTTTTAATGAAGTACAACTGCATACAAAATGCTGTACCCACTGTAACAGCTGGATGAGGTTGCAGATAAGCGGCCACCTGTGAACCCATTATGACATTCCATGGCATAAACCTGTCATCTCCTGCCCTCTTCATTAATTTTAGTATTTGTGATAAGAACGCATGACGTGAGATCTACCTGCTTTCTGAGTTTGTAAGCAGACGGCACAGTGTTGTTAACGATGGGCGGTGCGTGACATACACATCGTTCATCTTGTACAACGTACAACGTGACTTGACTGGTGACCCCCCCGCCCTTGTTCTGTTGTGATCCTTTAAGTCAGATGCATACATTTCACTCTCTTTCCTGTATTTGTGACATCTTTCACAAAGGAAGCATTTTTAGAGTCAGGGTTGCTTTTGGGAAACACAGTATGACTGAGATAGTCGCTGAGGGAGAAGTGATCTCAGGTTCAAAGTCATGGAGACAGTTACACGGGCCAGGAACCCTCAGTCTCCCGCCAGCCCTGACTCACTGCATAGATGTGCTTGCCTTTGGGGCTGCGTGTGGCACAGACACGTGTGTGCCTGCCTGTTCGCAGGGTGAAGCCCATAGGAGCGCCTTCAGACCCAACAGAATGGTGTCTGCACCTGCCCTTGCGCTCCCCAGGCATCAGGCCCAGCAGGCATTTGCTGAGGTGAAAGGGCGCCTGCAGTTGAGGGGCTGCTGGGTGGCCTGGGCGGGGGTGGGTGGTCTGCACGGCAAGGGGATCAGAGACAAGCGCAGGGTCACAAAGCTCAAAGGAGGAGACTCTGGGTGGAGCTCAGGTCTCCAAACTGAAGGACCCCCGTTTGTGTTCACTCGGGGGCTGTAACACGTGGCGGCAGGTAACACCTACCAAGTTCATCAGGGAAGCACATCCTGATGCATAGTAGGCGCTGCCATCGGGCATCCATGGGGCCTGGAACTGGAGACCATAGGGCAGAAGTGTAAGGGGAAGGACAGATTTTGTGAATTTGTTCAGCAAATATTTACCCTGGCAGCGTGAGTCGGGCTGGTGCTGGGCGCTGGCCGTTCTGCTCTGAGCAAACCCAGAGTCCCATGGGCCTCTCCTGGGGGTGGGGGTCAGGTCAGTGAAACGGGCACACAGACACTCACATGCACACGGGGCACATGGGGCTGCAGGGGACGAGTGTGCTGTTGTGTGACGACAGGTGGAAAAGCAGACAGGTGGACAGCGGGACCCTCGGGGCTCCCGTGTGGGGTCAGAGCATCGGCTCACATGGGACCTGCGCGGCCAGAGGAGCAGCCGGCGGGTCTCACCGCTGAAAATCTCTTTCTTTACGGACACAAAGCACAGTTGTGGGCAGTCGGTCTGGGGTTTGATGCTGCTCCACGAGCAGTCGCAAGGCAGAGCCGTGACTCGTCCAAGGAGAGGGGACTCAAGTCCTGGGAGCCTGGCCTCCGGCCCACACAGTGAGGGGGAGACCAGTGCCAGGTCCACTGACCAACTAATGATACGCTTGCCGCCCACCTTGCTGGCACTACAGGAACTCCTAGAAACGTACGGAAAGGTGACCAATGCCACCCATAATCCCACTACTCTATGACCAGCACCGTTAAGATTTTTCTAACGTTTGTGCCTGATTTAAGTATTCCTCTGGTCAGAGGTGCTGGGTGCTTTTGTCCCTGATCAACACTTCCTGTCAAGTAGGTCTTGAGTCCCTGCGCGGCCACCTGCCTCCATCCCTACACTCCCGCCAGGATGAGGGGAGTCTTGGGGTACAGATCCCGCTCCTCTGCGGGCCTCCCTGACATTGGGACATCCCCCTGACACCCACCTGGTGTTCACAGAGCACACTGGACAGGCGCCCGAGTTGCACTTTCTTTTCTCTCTCTTTGTTTTTAAATCCTCTCCTTTGCCGTTGATGAAAACATGCAGGACTTTCCCACATGCTCTGTCCATCTGGGCATAACAGAGACACATACACCAGACGGCTGGACGGCAGAAACTGCTGGCCACAGGGCTGGCCACCCACAAGCCCGAGGCCAAGGCACAGGCAGCACAGTGGGCTTCACGTGGAGGCTGGAGGTGGCCACCACATGACCGCATGTCCCACGGCCTCTGGCTCGTGTGTGTGTGTGTGTGTGTGTGTGTGTGTGTGTGTGTGTAGAGGACGCTCTGGCACCTCCTCGACGATTCAGGCAGCGATCCCAGCACGGGGCCCTGATACCATCACAGTGGGGCTGGGGCCGCATCCCCAATCATGGGGGACACCACACCGGGTCCCTCCATCCTGAGCAACTTTGTGGACCTACCTCTTTATCAAGAAGTGGTGAGGTGTGTGAGGCGTGTAAAGTGAGGGCTGCCAGCTAGCTTCCCCGGACCCCAGCTCAGGACCATCTGCCTCACGTCTTGCTCTCTGCACCCGAAGCCCCTGGGAAGACAGTTCAAGGGACGGGGGCAGAGGCCTGACCGGCGAGCGGTCGGTTGGTTTTTCAGCAGAAGTGTGGCGAGCGCTGCGGGGCTCCGTGGGGAGCAAGCGCCAGGCAGGGGAGGCGGCCCCTGTGGCCGAGCACTGGGCTGGTTCCTGCAGGGAGCAGGTCTCTGAGAACGACAGTGTGCGCCTGGAGCAGATGCATCAGACCTGAGTTTCGTGGGACATGGGTGAGCACATGAAAACGCAGTATGTTCACAGGCGGCCATTGCAAGGACAGTGGTAACATCGGACGCAGGGCCCACCGTGCTCCAGCATTACCTTGTCAGAAGTAATCGCGTCCACCATGACCCTGAGTCTGATAAGGTTTCATTCTGAGGTCTGGGGGCTTCTCTTCAGTGTGTATTTTGGGGGAGACAGATCAACCCACAACACATGGCCCGGTTCCTCCGAGGGCCTCAGACAGAGCAGTGCCACCAGTGGCTCCCAAGACTTATGCTTTGTGGGCATCGGGGCACTGGCCCAATGGGGCACAGGTGGAGACCCGCATGGTGGGCATGGGAATTCCATCTCAAGGGAACATCTCAGGCCTTCAGCTCCCCCCACCCGCATTGGGTAGAAGCCTCCCCGTCTCTGTACCTCAGGGCTTTCTCAGTCCCTGCCCCAGTCCGTGTCCCCAGGAGACACCACCAACCAGCGTGACAGGATTTGCCAAGTGTGCACACCTCACTCCCTCTCCCCTGAGTCTCTTGTTGTCAGTGCAGACCCAGGAGCAGACAGAAGGACAGATAGATGCAGGGCTTCAGGAGCTGCTCCGAGGTCCCGACTCTGCGGCCACCGCAGACGCCCAGGCATGCCCACCCAGGCTCACACAGGGGCCACCTCTGTCCTGACCCTGCTCCCCATTCCCCAGGGTCACCTTCCAGACAGGCTGTTTGTACCCACACTGTTGCCTCAGGTCGGCCCTAGGTGAAACCCTGGCAGCAGCTGGGGAGGAAGGGAATCTGCAGAGACACGGGCTCCAGACAGGCAGCCGGAGCCCCAGGAGCAGCCCAGTCCTGGGCGTGTGCGCGGCGGACCCTGTGGCTGGGGCCCCACCAGTGACGGGGGGAACCAAGGCTGCGTCACATGGGGCCTCCAGACCCTGTGTGAGCACACGCATGTGTGTGTGTGTGTGTGTGCGTGTGTGCTCACACGTATGTGAGTCACATGGGAGGCAGGAAGAAGGTGAGAGGCCCACCTGCTCCTCCCACTTTGGCCGCCCACCCCGCCCAACTGCACCCACATGTCTACACTCAAGCACGTTCACGGTGAGCTAGGTTTTGAAAACCTGATCTCATGTGGCCATTCCAGTCCCAGGACGAGAATCCATTCAAATCAGGTAGTTAGGAAAGCAGGCCGTCTCAGCACCGCGGGACCCAGCGCGGGGATCTGAGTGTCATCTAATAATGGAGGCACAGCCTCGCTGCCCGGCCGGGGCCCAGAGGCCCCAGGGACAAGCAGACCTTCCTTGGGGCAGGGGGCATCCCAGCAGACCCTGGCCGCCGCCGGTCCCACAGCCCGTCCCACCTGCCCTGGGAGGTGGACGGAAGGACAGGGAAGCCGCACAGAGGGCTTTGTGCGGGCACAAGGGCACTGCCACGGGGTTTTCTTCCATTGTTCTCTGAGACGTCGACAAGTGCCACAGAACGGCAGTGGCCCGGCCGGGCTCCCTTCCCAGGGTCCCACTCACAGGCCCGGGCTGTGCCCAGGGTTCTGAAGCTGGGTCGGCAGCTGCCCCCCCCACCCCTGTCCTGTCAGGCAGAGGAGTAGGCATCTGTGGCCCTCACAGCGTCCCCGTGTCCACCTGCCTTTCTTGCTGGCAAACTGGGTCTGGGTCCTGCCTGCTTTTCCAAGAACAACAGCGGGATCACCTCCTCAGAACTGTGTTGTTTGCAAACTGTATGATTCTGAGCCAGCTATTAAAAGCGTTTGGTTTGGGGCGCCTGGGTGGCTCAGTCCATTAAGCACCTGACTTCGGCTCAGGTCATGATCTCGCGGTTCATGGGTTCGAACCCCATGTCGGGCTCTGTGCTGACAGCCAGCTCAGAGCCTGGGGCCTGTTTCGGATTCTGTGTCTCCCTCTCTCTCTGGCCCTCCCCTGCTCACACTGTCTCTCTCTCAGAAATAAATAAAACATAAATAAACAAACATTTTTTAAAAACTTTATAAAAAAAACTGGTTAGACGTGCGCTCTGGCCTCGGGAGCACTTTGAGGAGACAGCTTGAAGAACTTACAGGCCACACACACCCCCACCACACAGGGGGACGGGGAGGGCCACATTCCTGGGAGTGACACACCTGATCCCATCTTTCAGACTTCAGCTGTCAGACTAAGTAGGAAGTGGGCTCTGGATTCAAGGAAAATGTCACAGACTTTGAATTTGTTTCCTTGGCTGCACAATAAGGATGATAGGACTGACAGCTTGTGGGCTGACCCCGTGCCTGCCCCCCCAACCCCCAGGAGCCCCCTTGGCACTGTCAGCCCTACCCTCACAGGAGCCCCCTCAGCACCATCAGCTCCCCCCCAGGAGCCCCCTCGGCACCGTCAGCCCCACTCCCACCCCAGGCAGGACTCTGCGCAATATGTAGCTCATGTGCGTCCACTGGCCTCGCCTTCTTAGAAAATTCGTTTGCCTTCCTAACATGTAACTGCAAAATGGTAGAGATGGCCCCGTGCCCTGTCTGGTCGTTTACTCAGCAAACCCGTGCAGAGCCAGGGCAGGGTCTGAGCATCTAGGGCCCCGGGGCCTTGGGCCTGGAACCCTGCTGGGTGGTCCCTAGGGGCTCCAGGACAGTACGTCCTTCTCCCAGGGAGGCAGTGATGTGTACGGCCCAGCCCTCGGTCGCAGAGGAACATCCTCCCAGTCAGACCCAGGGCCCCACGCTGGTGGCTCAGCATCCTCCACATGGGAACAGAATGAGAGGGGGGTGCTGGGAGGCAGATGGCCTGGTGCCAAGGGCTCAGGCTCAGAAGGATCTAGTTAAAGTTTGTGGTTCAGCGGCTCCTCGGAGAGCAAGCAGCCGGCCTGACTTTGACTCTCCCTGTCCTGCTGCTTTAACCGAGTTGTCTGATTTGAAAAGAGATGACACAGTAACACAGCTACATGCGCTCAGGACAGAGATTTTCCTAGAGCACGATCACGTGTCTCTGGTCCCTCGAGAAAGGAGCCAACACGGGGATGGGTGGATTGTGTGAGGCTTGGGGCTCAGGATCCATTAGCTGGGTGCCACCTCTATTCCCAAGGGGCCGTGGAAGTTTGGGTTCTACTTGGGTCCATCCTGCAGTCCGGGCCCCTCTAGGAGAAGCCCAGAGCGCCCATCTGGTGCGCGGCCTGGGGTCTGGGGGTCACATGTGCTTAAGGGAGAGAAAGAAACTGTCAGGAATGTAGTGAGTTTGTCATTCAGACTGATTTTTGGTGAACTCTCTTGCTTGTATTTGTCTGTTTTTGATAAGGTAGCAGGAGATTAAGTAACTTTTACAAAATTGAGGGGGCAGAGTTTGAACTGGAGTCTGAAAGTGGGGCACAGTGGGGGGGCACCCCGTGTGTTTCTGACCCCCACCCTTGGCTGAGGAGAAGCACTGGACTCCTGACCAGGGACCCTGGCTGTGGGTGGCCCCGAGCGGCGCCCCTGGAGTGCCAAGGCATTGGGGAGCCGCGAGGGCCATGGGGCTGGGGGCCCTTTTCCCATCATCACTGACAGCCCCAGCTGGCCAGGTGACATGATATTGGTAAAGACAAATGGCCGTTCACTTGGGGTCTCACTCGGCCCCTCCTGACAGCCTGTTCAGCGACCTTGGGAGGTAGATGAGAGGCTGTACCCAGATCAGCAAACTACTGATCTACAAGGACTCAGAGCCCAACATCGAGGGCACTGCAAGTCTTCTGGGCTTTCCCACAAAGCCCCCATTCTATTCCTTTCGCCGGGGCTGCCACAGGCACGTGGGCTGTGAACATGCTCTTTGTGTGTCTGTGGATCCTGCCTTTGGGAGAAAATGCCAG
The DNA here is from genome assembly GCF_003009895.1 of Hyaena hyaena. Taxonomy (NCBI): domain Eukaryota; kingdom Metazoa; phylum Chordata; class Mammalia; order Carnivora; family Hyaenidae; genus Hyaena; species Hyaena hyaena. Next base: position 1,291,408 of record NW_024080735.1, on the reverse strand, counting down.
GTGTGTGTCCCAGGCCAAGGAGTGTATTGTGCCCCCACGCAGCCCTGTGACAGCGGACATGTCTAGGACAGGGTCCCGACCCCTTGCAGAGCCATGCCCGCCTGAGGCAGCAGCTACCTTCCCAACCGCCCTGCTCCTGTGTGTTGGCTCTGTGGGTCATCGTGGGCCATCGGCCACTGTAGGCTGTAGGCCACAAAGCCACGCAGGTGTCCTGTTCTCCCATGCTCCTTCCCATTCTTCTCTCTTCTCAACCATTCATTAACTTTCCAGCCGCAGTACCCCTGCCTGATCCAACTTGCATGTCCTGCCCTCCTTGTGGTCGGGGATGCCCTGGGGAGGCTGGCCTCTGGCCAGCGTGGCTCCCAACCGCTCTCCTCCCCTCTCCTCCCCACCAGCTGCCGCTGCTCCAGGGTCTCGGGCTTCTGAGAGTGGTGTTTCCAGACCTGCCAACACATCCTCGCTTCATTCCACATGACTAAGGCTCCAGCAAGACAGGAAAGGACACATTTCCTCGTCCAGACGTGCAGCCTCCAAGCCAGCAGGGCATGTGCAAGAGCAGGACCAGGCCCTGGCCCGGCCGCTCCGCACACCCCCTCCCCCCACCGTTTCTTCCTGAGAAAGTGTGGGGTTCCTCCCTGCTAGCCCGGCACGAAGTACGTGGCGGTGACCTACGGGCTGCTGTGCGCCCCCCCTCAGCTTTAGCCGTGCAGGACCCCCCGTTTTAGGGTGGATTTCTGATCCTGCGCACAATCCTCACACCAGAGCATCAGCTCTCCAATTTGGGACCACGTTCTGGCCGTGTCCTCACTGCCTGACGCAGGGCCTGGCAGAGTGCCTGTAGGCTGAATAAGGAAGCGCATTTTTGCTGTGAGTGTACATGCCCATGTTCCCGAGTAGCATTTTAGGCCGGCCCTTTCTTCAGCCTCTGCTAAGGTGCTCAGAGGCGCTGGGGTGGGGGCCTCGCCTCACCAGGTGCTCCTCACGCCCGACAGCCGTGCGCACACTGCCCGCATCTCCTCCGTCCCCTTCCCGCGCACAATGCCCTAGCTTCCAGAGCCAGCGTAAACACTGAGCCTCTGGTAGGCCCGTCTGCAGAGGCGCAGGCTGGAGTCCACATGGAGAGCCTCAGGGGCGGCAGAGGTGCTGGTGGGGCCACCCCGCCCCGCCCAGCGTCACCCCCACTGCCACTCTCCCTCCCCCAGGAGAAAGTAGACACAAGCGAGAAGAATCTGAGGAGGCTGGTGGTGGCAGGGGCTCTGGTCTTTCTGACTAAACCCCTTCTGCAACACATTCAAAAAAGCCAAACCCTAAAGAACCAGAGAGTTTAGATGGTGAAAAGTCTAAACTGCAGAGACGCGGCCTGTCCGCAGGCACATAGGGAGCGTGTGCCCAGGCCCTGGAGGGAATTCATTCCTTCCCCTCCGTGAGCCAGGCTCCACCGATAAGCTGCCCCCTCTGCTGCTCGCCCGGGGCCACCTCGGACGGTTTCTCAGCGCTGCCAGCCCCCCTTCTCACTTGAACAGCACTGCATGCGTCCGTGGATGAATGTGAAAAGCCGGGTGCAGCCCCACATGCCCTCTACCTGTTGCTTTGTTCAAGTTCAAAGACTGTCTCCGTAGGCGGCTCTCCATTTACTCAGCACCCAGCACGGACCCTGCTAGGTCTGGTGGGTGGCAGTGACAATTTTTCCTGCCCTCCAGGAGCTACCTACCACTTCATGGGGACACAAACCGCACACTGGTACAGGTGGACTGTGGGGCCATGAATCGTTCGGGGAGTCCAGGAGTGGCGCTGGACTGCTAGGGAGTGGGGACAGGCCGCAAGGGCACACACCCTTCCCCGGAGCTCCCCAGGCCCCGGGCCCGGCCCTCCAAGTCAGAGGCCACTCTTGGGAAAAGTCATTGCCGGGGACAGAAAAGGGGCTGCTTGCTTAGGAGACCCAGGCAAGGACAGGTGACGGGACCGTCAACCCCAGGACTGGTGAGGGTGAGTGGTGCTCACTGCTGCCCCGTGGTGACGGGGCTGGGAAGAGGCACAGCGCGCGAGCATGAGGATCCGGGGACCCTCAGCATGCGTGGCTGAGTCCTGCAGGCAAGGACAATGGGAGAGAGGACACAGCAGACAATGCACTGGGTCCAGGCGTGCTTCACAGACGGTGGGGTAACCTGTTCCATCCCTGCCCTCAACTGTTCTGCCTGATGGTTCTTTAAGCAACAGTTGGGGTACCGGGGATTTCTAGGCCGGGAGGGCCGGGAAGGGAAAGCAAAGTACCACGGGGGTGAAATGAAGTCTGCCAAGCAGGTTTGCCGGCCCTGCAGAGGCGAGGCCTCTGCTCTCACCCTGAGCGGGGCGAAGCCAACACTCCGGCTGGTGGTGATGGAAGAGGAATTTCCTCACATCTCACAGCCGAGGTGCCTGAGGGCTGTGTTGGGTACTACTTGGCTTCTTGATGCCACATATTGTCTTTAGAGACTGCTCTGTATTACACTCAATTCATGCAGGTGACAGTTCAGGGAAACAGGGCTGCCAGCCTGACGGCCCATGACGCCAGCCGCCTGCTGCCGCCCACCCTCCTCCTCCCACCAGATCGCAGCCGACTTCCGTGCCAGTGAGAGGACGTGAGACCTTCCCAGCTCAGCTGCTTTTAACTTGAGAGTCTGTGAATCTGAAAAAGGAAGTGAAATGTTGGACGTGATTAAACTCAGTACTTTATTTATGAACAGGCTACGAGGATTCAGCAGTGTGACAGAAGTTCCATGTACAAGAGTAGAAATTAAAAATCCAGCTTACAGGGAAAGAGATTTCCATATCTTTTTTTTTGGAGGGCAGAGACATTTTGAAGTAGACTCACCCCAGTACTGTATCAGATGAAGACAGTCAAGTATGAAAATGTCACAAACACCACTGTGATTAATAGCTCAGTTTATTAGCTGTTTTAATAAAGTACAACTTTATAGTGAAAATAACGTACTAGAAAGAGTTTTTAAAGCTTTTTTATGATATGCTTACAAAACCTCAGCGGACAGGGAAGATTTCCCCCACAGTGACACAGCACACACATCTCCTGTGAGCACAGCGGAAGACAGCCAGGTGGGCTGGCTGTTGACAGCCAGGTAAGCTCCTGGTGGCGCAGGGATCAGGCGCGGACACTGTAAGAGGGGCTTCTCAAAGTCGTGGCCCCGGATTACTAATGCAGAAATGCCACTTTTCAGCTGTGGTGAAGTTTCACAGAGGACCTTCCTTCGGCTGTAGTGACACTTACTCCAGTTCCACCTTGCCTTTCTGGTGCCTCTTCATCCTCGAGTAGGGACTCACTGTGTCATCCATCACGAAGTCGTACAGGACTTTGATCCAGGAGTTGTAGTGGGGGAGGCTGTCATAGTACTCGGCTGCGATCTTCCTCACCTACGAGGGCAAACACATAGCAACAGGGGTGGTGAGCGATGACCGAGTGCGACTGAACAGGACAGAGCAATGACGGACACAAACAGAAACCACAAGGCCTTCCTCCCTCCTGAAAGCAAACCCAGAAAGGCAGCAGCTTCGGGAATTCTAACATAAGGCACTTTGCGTTTCAACACCGAAATACACTTGACCCTCTAGGATTTCGGACTCTTTCCCATCACACTCTGAAATGTGTATTTTCTTTCTCTTTTTTTAATTTTTTAAAAATGTTTTATTTATTTCTGAGAGAGAGAGAGAGAGAGACACAGCGTGAGCAGTGGAGGACGCAGGGCTCAAACCCACGAACCGTGAGATCATGACCTGAGCCGAAGTCGGACGTTTAACCGACTGCGCCACCCAGGCATCCCTGAAGTGTGTATTTTCAATAGGTGAGCTGTATATGTGAACTACAACTCAATAAAGTGTTCAGAAAAAACCTTGTCACACACATCTATTAATGACGTGCTAGTCACATGCACTGTCACTACTCCATAAATACCAGCTATCTGCGGAGCAAACAGAATGCTCCCTGAGACGCACTGGACACAAAGGGCAGGAGGGGGAAGATGACCACAGCACCGAGGATGCAGACAAGTGTAAGGAGCTCCGGAGTAAGGTGCATCCCCACTGCATGCAGCGAGCGGAAACCGAGCGGACGCTACTGAGCCTAAGACTGTACATCAAGTGAACCTGAACCGAGCCATGTGTGCTGGGGACTGGTCAAGAAACTTGTGAGTTCAAGTTCAGCTGACCCTTGAAAAACACGAGTGTGAACCGTGAGGGTCCACTTAACACATAGACATGTTTTCCATATACACAGTGCAGTCCTGCAAATCTGTCTTCTCTTCCTTAGGATTTTCTTAACATTTTCTTTTCTCCAGCTTACCTTACTGCAAGAGCACAGTACATAACACCTATAACATACAAAATATGTGTTGATCGACTGTTAACGTCATCCATAAGGCTCTGGTCAATGGCAGGCTATTCGCAGTTACGTTCTGGGGGAGTCAAAAGTTACATGTGGGTTTTCAGCCGTACAGGGAGTTGGCACCCCAACCCCAGTTTTGTGCAAGGATCAACTCTACGGTTAATGTTGAAAATATCACTTTGTTCAAACGGCAACCACCTTTATATCCTCTTTAAAAAGTAAAAAGTCTACTTCCTTAGGAAGACACAAACACTGTATACAGGCTTGTACTCCGCCAGAAAGACAAAAAGTCGATGTGCCAGCGTCACATCACGATGCTTTCAAACTTGTCTTCGTTTGTGTGGTTTTCCCCCAAACATTTTATCTTGAAAAATGTGAAGCTTTGAGAAGAGTTGAGAGGACAGTAAAACAGACACCTATATGCCCCTTCCCCAGGCCTGCCAACTGAAACCGAGTCACTTTCTCTCTCCGCACAGATATACCCACATAATTTGCTTTCTTTGCTGAGCCTTTTGAGAGTAAGTAGCAGACATTCTGTGACAACCTACCCTCACATTCCACCCCAATTTTCCTGAACACGCATCTAACAAAGACCTCCTCCTACAAAACCATGATGCCATGTTCACACCCAAGAAAGTGAGCATCCACATGATATTAGTTACTACGTGGTCCAGATTCAAAGCCTCCCCATGGACGCAGAGTCCTCTCTAGATTGTTCCTTCCTCAAGTGGGAATCCAGTCCATAAGGAGATGTCCCATTTAGTGTTCATGTGGCATCTGTTTGTCTTCAGTCAACATTTAAAAACCTACAGGGAAATCTAAGCGTGTTCCTTCACATGCTCCACAAACACATTCAAGTCTGCCGGGCAGGGAGACAGACAGTCCCTGCCTGCAGGACGTTTGCAGCCCTGGAAAGGAACTGCTCACGGACAGTGCAGGCCGATTCCACAGGGTGTCTGTATTCCCAACAAGCCAGAACATAAATCTTAGCTGGGCCCATCGTCTGACGATGATGAAAGCGACACGAGCTTCTGCTCCCTTCGCACAGGGACTGCTCAATCTTGGATGTCCTTTGTAAGCTGGCACATCCTCAGCACTGCTAACCCCCAAGTGCCACCACCAGGCTTAGGGATTTGGAGAGTAAACTCTGTAAAGTTAGGGTGACAGACTTGGGATTTATACTTGTCGTTTGCTTTGATGAACAACTCAGATGGACAAAATACACTAGATTCCTCTTAAAGTGGGCAAGCTGCAGGGCGCCTGGGTGGCTCAGTCAATTAAGTGTCTGACTTTGGCTCAGGTCATGACCTCACGGTTCATGAGTTTGAGCCCCTCATCGGGCTCTGCACTGACAGCTTGGAGCCTGGTGCTTGCTTCAGATTCTTTGTCTCCCTCCCTCTCTCTGCCCCTCCCCTGCTGATTCTGTTCCTTTCTTTCTCTCTCCCTCTCTCTTAAAAATAAATAAACATTAAAAAACAAAATAAAAAATAAAATGGGCAAGCTATGACTGATTTTGTTCATATAACCATCAGAAATTAGAATGTTTCAAATCCTTTACTTACCAGTGGAAGGTTTTTCCCGGGAACGTTGGGGAAGTCATGGTGTTCATTGTGGTAACCCACATTGAAGGTTAGGAGATTCAGAGGCCCATAATATGAATAAGTTTCATGTCCCTTTAAGAACATGTAATGTTCAGCTATAAAATGTCCAGAAATCGGGTGCAAACCTAGACCGAGTAAGGATGCTGCCAACATGTAGACTAAAGATTTAATTCCCAAAACGTAGTAAATTATAATGTCAAAAGTGATCTGGATCACAGTATTAATCATTTCCAGGTAAGATATCGGTTTGGGGTTGATGAACAGAGGTCGAAAAGCATAAAAGAGAGGCTGAAGGATAACCCACACGAACTTTCTGAAAGTGGTACAGAAAAACCAGCCTTCAAAATCAGTGGGGATGTCCACATCGATGCCATCACCCCCAAGGTAGCGATGATGGTCCATGTGATACCTCTTAAAAGAAACGGAGTATGGAACACCAATAGGAAGATTAGCAAATATTCCAAACCAGCGATTCCACAGGGCTCGGTTGTTGCCGAAGGCGCTATTGTGGGAGACCTCATGGATAGCCAGGGTCATGGAATGGTTAATGCAGCTGCCGAAGGCATATGCCCAGAACAGGACCCACTTCCAGTCCAGGTCTTTCACCAAGTAAAACGCAACCAGCTGAGTGAGAACCATCAGCATTATAATCCAGATCAAGTTGGGATCAGGTTTCATCAAGGACTTTATCTCTGGATACTTCGCTGTAAAGAAAAAACAATCAGGAATTGAAGACCACATAAGAGTTCTGCAATTCTAATTAAGCCAACAGCGTTAAATTAACCCATGACCCATGAATTACTTTTCCCCCAATCATTAAATGCCCTCTATTAAGGGTAAAGGTACTAAGTACCATGTCGCAACAAATTTATGCAGGAAAAATTAGCCTCAAAATCTAGATTCTCCACACTACCAGAAAGGAAGTCACATATGAGTAAAGATTTCATGCTATCCAATGCCCTTTACGCCCCTAATAATTCTTTGTATATAAAATGAGTTTTACAAAGTTGTGATCATAATCTGAGAAATCTATTCTAAGAAATCTATTCTAGTGTCTGACAGATGTACTGTATACTTATGACAATACATGTATATACTTATATATAATGCATACGCAATCTACTTATACATGTAAATGCTGTATTACAGACAGTATGTACTTAGATTTCATAATTTCCTTTACAGTGACTAAATCACTTCTGGCCGCCAGTTTTAACTTCTACCCACTTCCCTATTTGTAGACATTTAGATTTCTAATATTTTTTGCCAGCGTAGGCTTCTTACAGTCATCAGGATAATTACAAAGGATCCTGCGGACTTACAATGCCACTTTCCTAAGTGCTCATTTCTGTGTTAGATCTGCTAAATTTGTTGGATACTTATTTTCTCTGTTGACTGTACGTGCAGATATCCAAGCTGGAGGAAAAAGACCAATAGAAAAAACTCTACATCTCAGCACATGTTGCCAAGGGCAAATGCAGACTCTTCTCTGGGTCTTATCACCTGCCCAGGTATAATCATCGCCTTTGGTTTTATGTGCTGCTGAGTAGCTATGACCCAGGACAGTATGAGGACAAAGGACCTTTTTCTTTTCTTTCTTTCTTTCTTTTTTAATGTTTGTTTATTTTTGAGAGAGAGAGACAGACAGAGCGTGAGCCAGGGAGGGAGACACATAATCGGAAGCAGGTTCCAGGCTCTGAGCCATTAGCACAGAGCCCGATGTGGGGCTCGACCCCATGGACCACGAGATCATGACCTGAGCTGAAGTTAGACGCTTAACCAACCGAGCCACCCAGGTGCCCCCCAAGGACCTTTTTCTTGAGATAGGTCATTTAGAATATTTTTGAAAAGATAAAGGTATCTTTTGAAAAGATAAAGCGCAGCTTCATCCTCTTTTCTCTAAATGTGAAATGAGGAATTCAACCAAACCTTAAACTTAACAAGGCAGGAAGCTATTTAGTCCAGTTTTATATACAAGACATGGGGGTAGTGCTAACCCCCAGTGAGTAACTCCCAGTTCTCTCTCTCCATTCCCTCTAATCTTTGTTGATTTAGTTCATTTCATCAAATGTTAATAACGTTGTAGGCAACAGACCAAAAAAAGTAACCCTCCAGGCCTAGATGTGAATTAGCCCAAAACTAATTTTCCTCATATGAATGAAAAGTTCAGTTAAGTCATTCCTTAAAATATGGGCATTCGGGGAATAATTCCAGGACAGAACAACTGTTCAGTGAAGATAAGCAGTAATTCGCTGGTACTAAACTATATAGTTCTGTTTAGACAGAGCTCCAGCATGTTTTCCTTATATAAAACTGGATTAAATGGACACACCTGCCTCAGGATAGAAGGTGATACGCATTTTATAAGTATTTTAAAATCAGGATGGGCGCCTGGGGGGCTCAGTTAAGCCTCTGACTCTTGATTTCAGCTCAGTCATGACCTCCTTCCTGACAAACCCCCACCCGACCCCATGTCCCCAGTCCCACAACAGCAGAGCCTGCTTGGAATTCTCTCTCTTCCTGCCCCTTCCCTGCTTGTATTCTGTAACCGAACATTTAAAATAGAACACAGAAATGACAAAGCCGCAATGTATCGTTCTCTCGGACAAATCAAGTTGCTCCAAGTGATTCTGTACCAAATTCTTGAAAAGCTTATTTTAGTCTGTAAAATCGGTGCCATGATGGTACCAGTATGAGTAAATAAGGAAAGAAGAACTTTTTTTTAACAAATGGTGCTGGAACAGCAGATTATCCACATGCAAAAGGATGGAGTTGGACCCCTTCCTCAAACCATACACAAAAATTAACTCAAAACAGATCACAGACTTCAATGTAAGAAAACTGGAAAACTCTTATAAGAAAAAAGAAGTAAATCTTCATAACCTTAGATTGCTTAGATACTAAAACCAAAAACATAAGTGACAAAATTAAAAAACTGATAAACTACACTGCATCCAAAACCTTTTGTGTTGCAAATGATACTATTAAGAAAGTGAAGCCACAGAATGGGAGGAAATGTTTGCAAATCACGTTATCTCATAAGTGACCGGAACTAGAATATAGGAAGAACTCTTAAAGCTCTTAACATTAGTTACCCACTTTAAATTTTTTTTTAATGTTTTATGTATATCTGAGAGAGAGAGAAAGAGAGAGAGACACATGTGAGGAGGGGAGGGTCAGAGAGAGTGAGGGAGATACAGAATCTAAAACAGGCTCCTGGCTCTGAGCTGTCAGCACAGAGCTCGACGTGGGGCTCGAACCCACAAACTGCAAGATCATGACCCGAGCCAAAGTCGGATGCTTAACTGACTGAACTCAGGCCCTAGTTACTCACTTTAAAATGGGCACAGAATCTAAACAGGCTTTTCCCCAAAGCAGATACACAAATGGCCGATAAGCACACAAAAGGTGCTCAACATTATTAGTCACTAGGAAAACGCAAACTGAAATCAAAATGAGCTACCACTTCACACATGCTAGAAGGGCTATGACGAAAGACAGGCAAAGACAAGGACGAGAAGAAACTGGGGTCCACACATGTTGCTGGGGACCACGTAAAACGGTGCGGCTGGTTTGGAAAAGTCCGGCTGGTTTGGAAGAGTCCGCCCTTCCTCAAAATGCTAAACGCAGAGCTACTGATTACCCAGCAATTCCACCCAAGAGCAATGAAAACACATCCATACAATAACTTGCCTGTTCACAGCAGCATTATTCGTAATAGTCAAAAGGTGAAAACAGCCCACACTCTACCAGGTGATGATCCCATAATGGAAATGTGGACTGTCCATACGATGGAATGTTACCTGGCCACTAAAAGGAGTAAAATACTGACACGCTACAGTTTGGATAAAGCTTAAAAATGTTAGGCTAAGGGAAAGAAGCCAGCCACAAAAGACCAAGCAAGGTCTATGTGAATTCATTTATAACAAATGTGCAGAAGAGGTAAATCTGGAGAGACAGAAAGTAGATTAGGGGTTGCTCAGGGCTGAGAGGTGAGACTGGTGAACACAGGAATTGCTTTTCTAACTCCAAAACACAACACTTGCAGAAATAGGTCTTATCATTTAAATATTATCTTTCCTGAGGCTATTTCATCTCCACTCCTGAAACGGGACATTGAGCACTATTTGCACCTGCGCTGAAAATTATATTTTTGTTGAGAAACTTATCAACCTGTTTTACTTTCCAAGTGAAATGGTTCAGTGACATTAAGTATGTGGGAAAAGGCTCATTGCGGAGATAAGCATCAATAAGCACCTTTTCACTTCCTTGATTTCCTGAGTATTAGACGGCTAACTCCCAGTATTGAGGCGTTGGGGTTTTACAAAGTAGATACCAGATTATTCTTATGTAGCATGTTGATAAGTCATAAGTAAAATGTGTCATTATGCTATCTCTCCTAAGTGATTTGCACCATATTTGCTTTAATTAAAAAGCACACATCCGAGGGCGTCTGGGTGGCTCAGTCAGTTAAGCATCAGACTCTTGGTTTCAGCTCAGGTCATGATGTCAGTTTGTAAATTGGAGTTCCGCATCCAGTCCCCAGTGGGGCTCTGCTGGGACAGCCTGGACCCTACTTGGGATTTGTGTCCCTCCCTCCCTCTCTGCCTCTTCCCCACCTGTGCTCCCTCACCCTCTTTTTCGTGAGAAGGACGGAAGGAAGGGAGGGAGGAGAAAAGGAAGAAAGAAAGAAAACAGCATCCAGCTACCCTGAATGGCAACTGTAAAGGTTCAAGCTACCAATTTACTGATTCGACTTTTTAAAATGCGTTTTAAGTGGACCTACTAACTCTTATTTGTAAACAAAACAAAAAACCCCAAAACCATGACAGCATGACATTTCTATTTCTAACTTTAAACACCCCACCAAAAAAAACTTGCTTTCTCTTTTCACTGGGAAAATTGATGTTGAGACGAAAAATAAAAACTAGTTAAGTACTGCCACTCAGCACCCAACAGGTTCCTGGTATTTTTGAAGTTAAAAGCACCTGCCTTGGAGGCAATGTGAAGTCCCCCTGGAATCTTACCCATTCCTCATCTTTAGCATGCGGTAACAGCAATCTCGTTACTTCGAAGCCCGACCCCTGGGCAGGTCTGGGGCCCACTCAGCACGAGGCCTGCGCCCAGCATCGGGGGCATCCGGGGAGGGGCCTTCGCAGAGCCCGAGAAGCCTCCCTCAGCTGCCCGCGCCCTCCGCCCGCAGGGCCGAGCGGGGCCTAGCTCGCCGGCGGGGACCAGCCCGCGGTCCTCCGTGCGCCTGGCCTGTGGGCCGCCGACCCGGCCTCCCCGAGCCCCCGCGCGCCCCCGCCCCGGACTACGCCCTGCCCTGCGCACGCCCGCGGCAGCGCCCCGGGGGCGGTGGGGAGGGTCTCCGGCTGCCCGGGGCAGCTCCACGCCAGTGCCGCCACGGGGGCCGCAGCCGGGCCTCCCCCCGCCTACCGCCGGGACCCGTCCCTCCCCACCCCCGCCTCCGGGGCCCCCATCCCCCGCCAGGGCCGCTCCACACCCAGAAACCCCTCCCCCGCAGGGACCCCTTGCTCCAAAAACGCCGCCAGGGCCGCTCGCCGCCGGGACCCCCCCTCCCGACCGCCAGGATACCTCCCTCCTGTCCCCCTGCCGGGACTCCCCTCCCTGCGGGCCCTTAACGGGCCGCGGGCGCCGGGGAGCGCAGAGCGCGCCCCGGCGGCGGGAGGCCGCACGCACATAACGGGGAGCGGGCCGGGCCTCACCCAGGATCTCCCGGCGCCGGCTGGCGTGGGGCTGGTCGGTGTAGACCCACTCGAAGTCCTCTCGCGCGACGCGGTTCCCCATGGCGGCGGCTGGCGGGCCCGCTCCGGCTCTCGCTTCCGGCCGGCTCTTACGAGGCTGCTGCGGCAGCGGCTCCCAGCTCTTGTCAGCCTGCTGCGGGCGGAACGGCGGAGACAGAGGCCGGGGCGGGGCCCCCGTGGTCCGCCCGCTGGCCCCTCCCCGCCGGCTCCGCTGGCCCCGCTGGCCCCGCCCCTCAGGCCTCGCCCCGCTGAGCCATTGGTCCCGCCCTACTGGCTCAGCCCCACTGGCCCCGCCCCGCCGTGTCCCGGCTGCCTACGCGGAAGGCGGCCTCTCCCGCAGCCCAGCCGCACCTCGGCGCAAAACCTCTGGTGAGCTCTGCAGAGCGGGCTCTCGGCGGCGCCTGTCGGCCTCCTTGGGAAGCGGAAACCTCAGGAGAGCGCGGGTGCGGGGCCGCCAGAAACTGACTGAGACGAGAAGCCTCCGTCGTTGAGAGGGAAGGGACGAGAGCCTGCCTTCCCGCGCCATCCAGCCTCGTCGGCGCCAGCACGGCGTCTCCTGAGAGGGGCGGCTGTTGCACAGCTCGTTACCACCTCTCCTGTCGAAAAGAAACGTGGGCCGAAACTACAGAAAGGAAGATGACGTTCAAAAGCACGATTTATCCCCGCGTCCCGTCTGTCAGGGAGGAGCTCGGAGCTGCTCGGACTGCAGCCTCGGGACGAGGGTTCCCTCCCCGAGTCAGGAGGCCCCCTCCCCTCTCGTGTCAGGAAGTCCCCTCTCCAGGCAGGAGGTCCCCTGGCTGGTGAGGACCGGGGGTTTCAGGCCGGCGGGCTGAAGGTCACCTTTTGGGAGAGGCCAGACTGCAGTTGGGCTGGGTGTTAAGTCTTGGTTTGCTGACTGGGACTTGGCACGAGTGACCCCCCCCCTTCCGATCCGCCCCCAGCCTGCCTCAGGACCCAAAAACTTTAAGGCCTGGGCGCCACTCCCAGCTGCCCTCTGGACGCCTCGCAGTGCGTGCTGGTCCTCTGCGGTCAAGACTTCAGGCTCACGACTTTTAAGTGGCTCATTGTCTTCATTCCTCTCCTGACATTCCAGCCCCGGGGGCCGATTTGCTTGGTGGTTAGCGCTGCCAACAGGCCTCTGCAACTTTTGGGAAAGCCCAGCCCACCAGGGAGACCGCGGTGGTTCTGCGCTGGATGACCTCGGTGTCTGGAGTGCACTTCAGAGTCCCTGCCCCCAAGCCCCAAACCAACCGGAATAGAGTCGGAAAAAGACTGAGTTGAAGGAGTCGCCTTTCTATGCGAAGTGGCTTGTTCAGTGATGTTATGAGGCTGAGCTTCAGCTTTGGCAGAAATGTGACTCCTGATGCAGCAGGTGGTGGTGGCTACAGCCGGGACACCTCCTTGCTCAGCTATGATGTGATCAAGGCCTGTCCTGCCGTCAAAAACAACTTTGGCCTTGGAGAGATGCCTGCGGCTGGTGAGATCTTTTTGTGATTGCAGGCATGCGATTTAGATAATCACGAGAAAGTGGGGGTGTGAATGTTCTGTGACTTGGGAAGGTATTTGTGTGTCTAATTGGACAAGTGTGGTGATAATTGGAGAAGGGTGAAAACAAGGCACTGGGGGCTGTGGCCATGAAAGTTGGACTATATGAGTGACTTTTTTTTAAAAAAAGTTTATTGCCAAGTTGATTTGCATATAACACCCAGTGCTCATACCCAGAAGTGCCCTCCTCCATGCCCATCACCCCCCTTCCCCTCTCCCCGACACCCATCAGTCCTGTTTGTTCTCAACATTCAAGAGTCTCTCATGGTTTGTCTCCCTCCCTCTCCCCCGCCCCGCCCCATTTCCCCTCTTCTTCTCCCCCATGGTCCTCCGTTAAGTTCCTCCTAATCCTCCTATACATGCAAACATATGGTAGCTGTCTTTCTCTGCCTGACTTATTTCTGTCAGCATAACATCCTCAAGTTCCATCCATGTTGTTACACATGGCCAGATTTCATTCTTTCTCATTGCCGTGTAGTATTCCACAGTGGAATATATGAGTGACTTCCAAGAGGGGAGTTTGTTTCTGAGGTATCCAGTGTCTGCACAGGACCAGACGTCAGGTGGAACCTTCTTTTGCTGTGGGATTTGTACCCAAGGTTCGGGTCCCCGAAGTGTGGCTGTGTCTGAGGACCAGTATAGCCCCTTACATGGAGATTCGAGTGCAGTCTTTGCTCCTAGTGATTGCAAATCAGAAGGGTGGGAGAGAATTGGAAACATTGATTTGGACAATCCCAGCCAGATATCCAAGCTAGAAACATTCAGGAGCCGGGCCAGTTTACAGGTGTATAACAAATCCTCAAAGACAGCAAGACTAGAATCTAATGTCTACACAGGTGCAAACATACTTCTCCTCTCTGTAATCATCCCCACTTTTTTTTTTCTACCAAGATAATCACAGTAAACAAATTGGTTTTTATTAAATTTGGCCTTATTATTTACATAGTGCAACAAGAGTAGCAGTCAACCATATAAACTCTTTTATTTATTTTTCTTCGGCTAAGACAGCAGGAGATGGTTTATCATACCCGTGTTACATGCAGCCACAAATGAAAACAGAATTAGTGCTGAAAGCCACAGGGCCCAGGGCAAAGGGCTAAAAGGGACTGTCTCTCAAAGGTGGCGGTTGCGATCAGTTTGTGACACATATTCTAGATCCATTGAATCAAGCTCTAAAAAGGAGGCATGCAGTCCAACAGTTGGTAGCAGTGTCTCTGGCCTCTGGCTTTCCTTCTTTCTGCTCCTGTGGCTCCGTGGGTGCATAAGCTTCTGGTTTACTTCGACCTCTGCCTCATCTTTGTTGTTCTTTGTTGCTTCAGCATGCACATTTGCTTCTTCTTCCACTTGGCTTTCTTGGCGCAGAGGTTCCCAAGAAGAAGGTGCTAAGGCTGAGCCATATAAACTCTTTAAGGCTTGAACTTTTAAAAGCCTCTGAGGCCAGGAAGCAAGCCAAAGATTTTCATCACATATTACCTGCAATATTTATAGTTTGGGTGAATTCCTGTCTTCTTGAGACCCCATCCCCCAAAATGCTAAGGTTCCTGGTTCTACCAGGAAGTGATATTCCTAATTTACCTGGTAAGACTGCCAAGAACCCTATGAACAAGGCTCCAGACCAATTTATCTAAGAGTTCCCGAAGGCTGTGTGGTCATATCTGAGTTTATGCATGTCTCGTTCAAATATGACATTCCAGTCAAACCCTTGGTAAATAGCCAATGTTTCCAGTTGTTTCCTGTTACAAAGAGAACAGATTCTTACTGAACTTACACAAATAACTATATTGGCATGAAAAGAATACTCAAGGGTTTCTGAATTCTGGAGGCATCAGGTATGGAGAAAAGGTAAATATTTCATCTTTGTTTACAAAGGTATCCTTTACCAAATTGCTGTAAGTCACAGGTAGTTTAAGAGAATACATTTCCCTTAAGTCTAGAAAAACAAAACATTAAGGAACTAGCAGTGTTTCAAACAAAAAGTCGTTAAAAAATTATAATCATCCTCACAAGTTTTTTTCAGTCCAGTATAATTAGTTCTTATTCTGCTTGAATCTAGTTTTTCTGTTACTTCTGGAAATTTGTACCCAGTTTACTTTTATGATTTATCAGAAACATGTACTTTTCAGAGTCCTTTCCATGAATCTCTTTGAAGATGAAGCATTTTGCAGGAATACTTTTGCAAGTATCAAAATAAAGCAAGAAAATAGCTTTTTAATAATAGCCATTCTGACAGGTGTAAGGTGATACTCCACTATGGACTTCATTTGCATTTCCCTGATGGTTAGTAATGATGTTAGCATCTTTTTGTGTGTGTGTGTGTATATGTGTGTGTGTGTGTGTGTGTGTGTGTGTGTGTGTTTGGATTTATTTATTTATTTACTTACTTACTTACTACTTACAGAGATAGCATGGGTTGTGGAGGGAGAGAGGGAGAGAGAATCCCATGCAGGCCCCACACTGTCAGCACAGAGCCCGATGTGGGGCTCAAACCCACACAGTGACCTAAGCTGAAACCAAAAATTGGACACTTAACCTACTGAGCCACCTGGGCACCCCTGTTGAGTATCTTTTCATGTACCTGTTGGCCATCTGCATGTTTTCTTTGTCCTATCAGGTTCTGAATATCAACTTCCAAACTGGACAATTTCTGACCACAGAGCTACTCAAAAAGTCCTTTTGAATGAAATTCATCACCATTCTCATCCTCACCTGGCTTATCTTTTTCTAGTTTTTCTCCAAGCAGTAATATTCTTCAAATTATATATTTAAACTAAATAGTTGCTCCCCTCCCCACTACTCCATGAAAGTCTGATAAAAAGGGAGCTGCTGTGGTTAAAGTATGAAAGTTGGCCAGACGTAAACAAAGAAAAAACAGTAGATGTTAACAGAGGCTGGAGGAAGGGGTGGAGGGGAAAGGGAAGCTATCATTTAATGGGTACAGAGTTTCTGTTTGGGATGATAAAAAAAATAGTCCTGGAAATGGATAGTAGTGATGATTGTACTGCATTGTGAATATACTTAATCCCACTTAATTGTACACTTAAAGATGGTTAAAATGGTAAAATATGTACATTTCAACACACACATATACATAAAGAATAGAAACTTAAGAGAGATGTGAGACAACATTAAGATTATCTATATACATGTAATGGGAATGTAGGAAATTTTTTCAAAGAAAAAAGTAGTTGGAAACTATACAAATTTGATGAAAAACATTATTCTGTACATCCAAGAAGCACAATGGACTCCAAGCTCATGCACTCAATGGACAAAACAGGAGATCAACACCCAGACACATCATGGTAAAATGCTGAAAGACATGGAGAAAATCT
Organism: Hyaena hyaena; assembly: GCF_003009895.1. Taxonomy (NCBI): domain Eukaryota; kingdom Metazoa; phylum Chordata; class Mammalia; order Carnivora; family Hyaenidae; genus Hyaena; species Hyaena hyaena. The sequence goes on along the minus strand of NW_024080735.1, from coordinate 1,274,790 downwards.
TGAAAGAGTGAGAGAAAAAATGGCTCAATACATACAACGAACCCCCCCTGCCCCCCCCCCCCAGAGCATTAACAGCTGACTCTGCATCAGAAACAGTGGAGACCAGAAGGCAGTGGGATGGCATATTCAAAGTACTAGGGGAAAACACCCTGGCAACTGAGAATCTTATCTGGCAAAGCAGTCTTTCAAATATGAAGGTAAAATACATTTCCAGATAAACATAAACTGAGAGAATTTGTTGCTCAGAGAGCCATTTGATAGGAAATACTAAAAGAAGTTCTTCAGGCTGAGAGCAAGTGACCCCAGAATGTAACTTGAGTCCACACGAAATAATAAAGAGCACCAATAAAGCTGAGTAATTATAAAAGACAGCATAAACACTTTTCTTCCACTTTCTTAACTGCCTTAAAAATCAGTTGTGTAGGGGCACCTGGGTGGATCACTTGGTTAAGCATCTGGCCCTTGGTTTTGGCTCAGGTCTTGATCTCAGAGTCCGTGGATTCTAGCCCCACATTGGGCTCCATACTAACAGTGCGGAGCCAGCTTGAGATTCTCTCTCTCTCCTCTCTCTTCCCGTCCCCCGCTCATTCTCTCTCTCTCAAAACAAATAAACTTAAAAATAGTAAAATAAAAATGTTTTTTAAAAAGCAATTATATAAAACAATATGTATATAATTGTATTGTTGACACTATAGCATATAGAAATATGAAATATTTAACAATAACAGCACAAAAGATGTGATGGGAGCAAAGCTCCCTGGGATCAAGGAAATGACACCAGGTGGTAACTCAAATCCACAGAAACAAATGAAGAGAAATGAAAATGGTAAATAAGAAGGCTAGTATAACAAACTCTATATACAGTTTCTTTCCTCTCAGTTTCTTTCTGAGGCATAAAATTATATAAACTAACAATTATAATGGTGTATTTGGGACTTGTAACATACATGGATGTAATATGTTTAATGATAATAGCACAAAGTGGAGGGAAAGCAAATTGTAACTATAGAGGAGTAACATTTCTATGTCACTAGAATTAGGTTACAGTAAACTTAAAATATTCTGATAAGTGAGTTGTATATGGTAAGCCCTAGAACAACCACCATGAACCTAACAAAAACATGTAGTGAAAAAATCATTAAAGGAATTAAAATTTTACACAAGAAAATACTAAATACAAAAGAAAGCAGTAAGGAGGAATAGAGGGGGGAAAAGACAAGAGATATATAAGAAACAAAAAGTAAAATAGCAAAGATAAATCCAGCTATCTCGATAATAACATTAAATGTGAATGTATTAAAGAATCCAATCCAAAAGCAGAGATAAAAAAATAAGCTCCAATTACAGACTTCCAATAGGGTTGTGTCCTGATAAACCCATGGTAAGTTAAAAATATAAACTCTAAGTCAAAATACATTCAATACACCTAACCTACAGAACATCACAGCTTAGCTTTGCATACTTTAAATGTGCTCAGAACACTTACACTGGCCTATATTGGGCAAAACCACCCAACACAAAACCTATTTTATAATAAAGTGTTGAATATCTCAAATAACTTATGGAATATATTGTACTGAATGTGAAAAGCAGAACAGTTAAGTGTATCAGTTGTTTACCCTCGTGATCACATGGCTGCTTGGATGCTGTGGCTCACCATTGCCACCAAGCATCACAAAACAGTGTTGTCTCACACAGAAAAAAATAAAAAATTCAAGGGCGCCTGGGTGGCTCAGTTGGGTGAGCATCTGATTCAGTTTCAGCTCAGGTCATGATCTCAGTTTCATGGATTTGAGCCCCGTGTCAGGCTGTGCTGATAGCTACTGTGCTGATATTGTGGAGCCTGCTTGATATTCTCTCTCTCTCTCTCTTTCTCTCTCTCTCTCTCTCTCTCTCTCCCTCTCCCCCACTCACTCTGTCTCTCTCAATATCAATAAACTTAAAAATAAAAAATACACGAAAATTTGAAATTCAAAGTATGGTGTCTACTGACTGCATATTGCTTTCACACCATATAACATCAAAAAATCATTAGCCGAACCATCTTAAGTTGGGGACTGTCTATATATAGTGACTATAGGAGACACACTTCTGATTCAGAGATACAAATAACTTGAAAATAAAATAATGGGAAAAGATATCATGCAAACAGCCACCATAAGAAAGCTGGAGTGGTTTTGCAAATATCAGACATAACAGAGTTGAAACACAGAGATAAAGAGGGACATTTTATATTGATAACAAAACTGATAGAAGTGAGGGGACAAGTAGTTCAACAGTAATAGCTGGAGACTTGAATACCCCACTTCCAATAATAGAGAGAACAATTAGACATGATCCACACGGGAATAGAAGACTTGAAAACACTATGAACCCACTAGACCTAAAAAGTACCTGTAGAGTACTCTACATAAAAATAGCAGAATATGGGGCGCCTGGGTGGCTTAGTCGGTTAAGCGTCTGACTTTCGCTTAGGTCATGATCTCGCGGTTCATGGGTTCGAGCCCCGCGTCAGGCTCTGTGCTGACAGCCAGCTCAGAGCCTGGAGCCTGTTTCAGAGTCTGTATCTCCGTCACTCTCTGACCCTCCCCACTCATGCTGTCTCTCTCTCTCCTAAAAATAAACATTTAAAAAAAAATAGCAAAATATGTATTCTCAGATGCACATGGAACAACTTGGATACACCTCATCTTAGGTCATAAACTAAGCTTCAAAAAGTAAAAGGGATTGCAACAATACAACATTTGTTTTCTGACTGCAGTGGAATGAAAGTCGAAATAGAAAGAAATTTGGGGAATTCACACATATGTGGGAATTAAACAACACAGTCCTAAATAACCCATGGGTCAAAGACACATCACAAGGAAAATTAGAAAATACTTTGAAATGAATGAAAATTAAGACAAAGAACAGGAAAATGACGGGGCACAGCAACTCAGTACTTAGAGGGAGATCTATAGCTGTCAATGCTTTTATTTATTCCCAACATCTTTATTGTTTTTTTTTTTACTGTGATAAAATACACACAACATAAATTTACTACCTTAACTATGGTTTATGTGTATAGTTCAGTGATGTTAAGTCCATTCATGTTGTGCAGCCATCACCACCTGCCAACTTCAGAACAGTTTCTATCATGCAAAACTGAAACTCTCTACCCACACCCCTCTCCCCAGCTTCTGGCAGCCATCATTCTGTTTTCCATGTCTGACTTTGACTCATCTAAGTACCTTATATAAGTGGAATCACAGTATTTGTCCTATGTGACTGGCTTATTTCACTCAGCATGATGCCCTCAAGGTTCATCCACGTTGCAGCAGGTGTCACACTCTCCTCGCTTTTGAAGGCTGAATAGTATTCTATTGTGTGCATACACCATGTTTTGTTTATGCATCCATCTGTCAGTGGACACTTGGGTTGCTTCCACATTTTTGCTATTATGAAGAGCTTCTATTAACATGGTGCGCAAATATCTCTTCAAGATCCTGCTTTCTAATTCTTTTATATGCCCAGAAATGGAATGGCTGGATCAGGTGGTAATTCTGTTTTTAATTTTTTAATGTTTGCCAACTTATTAAAGGATGACAAAGGATATGAACCAACAGCCAGATGGAATTGATGCACAGGGTGAGGTATGGGGAAAGGACTTGGAACTTCCATGTCCCCTACATCTTCCATGTCCCACATCTCCATGTGTTCACCAACCCAGAAGTTCTTATTTATTGCTTTACGGGCTCATCACACTGTTTTCCACGGCAGCGGTACCATTCTTACATTACTGCCAACAAAACAGGATAGTTCCAATTTCTCTACATCCTTGCCAATATTTATTTACTTTAAATTTTTAAAAATGTTTATTTTTGAGAGAGAGAGAGAGAGAGGGATGGAGGGAGGGGTTAAGAAAGAGGGAGACACAGAATTCAACAGGATCCAGGCTCTGAGCTGTCAGTACAGAGCCCAACGTGGGGCTTGAGCTTATGAGCTGTGAGATCATGACCTGAGCTGCAGCCACTTAACTGACTGAGCCACCCAGGCGTCCTTGATTTTTTTTAAATTATTTTATATATTTTTTAATGTTTATTTTTGAGACAGTATGAGCAGGGGAGGGGCAGAAAGAGAGGAAGACACAGAATCTGAAGCAGGCTCCAGGCTCTGAAATGTCAGTACAGAGCCTGACGTAGAGCTCAAACCCATGAACCATGAGATCACGACCTGAGCCAGGCAGACACTAAACCAACTGAGCCACCCAGGCGCCCCATTTTTGTGTTTTAAATGTAACAGCAACCATCATAGTGGATGTGAGGTGTTATCTCATTGTAGTTTTGATTTGCATTTCCCTAATGGGTGGTCATAAGCATCTTTATATGTGCTTCTTGGCCATTTGTACATACTCTTTGGAGAAATGTCTATTCAAGTCCTTACATAGTTTTAATTGTTGGAATTTAGGAGTTCTTTATACATTGTGGATATTAACCACTTATCAGACACATGACTTGCAAATATTTAGTCCCATTTTGTGGGTTGTGTTTTAACTCTGTCCATAGTGTCTTTTGACAAAACTTTTAAATTTTCATGAAATCTAATTTGTGAACTTGATTTGTATATGTTCATTTCATTGAAATTCTGAATATTCAGTTTTAGAGCTGGAGGAGATTTTGAAAAGAAGGCTAATATTCTTCCCTGGCAGGGCAAATGAACTGGTAGCGATCATGCTTTTGAATTAATCAGCAACATATAGTAAGGCAACTATGGACTTGTGTTAGTGGTCTCAGACCCCATCTACTGTTAGGATTGCCTCTTATTTAAGATTAGAGGTTCTAGAAGCCTTACAGATGTTTCACCTGTATGCCGAGGGTGAATCCATTACCAAAAAAACTTTAGGACAAAAGTTGTCTTCTCCAAGCCCAGCTGTTTTGTGATAAGTTCTGTAAGTTTGTTACTCTTAACATTAGCGATTTTCCCACTGGCTTCTTCTAGTAGATGTATAGAATGTTCATCTATATATTTATTATTGAATTTAAGAGTTAATGTAATCTAGTCTCAAAGCTCCCAGCTCCTTTAGAATATAGTATTGTGTAGCAGGAAGTACCTGAGCTTTGGAGGCAGGCAGGTCTGTGTTCAAATCCCACTCAGGCACTTGCTTGTATAATCCCGCAGCTGTGCTACCTACCCTGTGTTTAGCTTCCATAGCTAGAGTAAACCCTGCTTTCAAAGGCAGCTGTGAAGCCTGTAGGAACGAACATACAGAAAACGCACATACAACAGTCCCTCTGGGTGCGGCAGCCAGGAATACAGCGTTTGTTGGAAGCAGAGCTCCACAATCTTTTATGCATGAAATACAAAGAAAACAAGTAGCACTGGTTACAACACATTTATTTACGTACCCTGTTGTGTGACCGGGAGGTGCTTTTCACTTCCAATAATCGAATTCGGTTATAACAATTAAAATTCCAGAAGGTAAACTAGTAATTTATTGTTGCTCATGAGCATAAGTAAACAGACATGGTACCACATAAAGGAATTTTAAACACTTCTCAACTTTTGGTAATAGCTTCGAATATGGACCGTATACTTTGGCAGTGGACCTAATAAATCACCAGTAAGCTTGTAAATTCTCTTCAGACACAACAGGAAAAATTTAGATTTAACTTCTGAATTTTAGGAATTTAACAAAGAATCTTAGGAAGCTGGAAAAGGCCAACATTACTTAAGCCTATCATACTTACCACAAATGCAATAGACTGCTATTAAAAATAAAATGGTAAGCAGCAGTCAGCTAATTGCTAGTTTCATTTTTTAGATTAGTATTTTTTTTAAAAGATTTGACCTCAGATGGCAGGCTGTACAGAAGTTTATTTCTGAGGAGTTTTAAATTCTTAATTAACCTTTTGTGGACTAAAGGGACTCAGATCTCAAGAAATTGGATGGCATTATTAAATTGGGACTTTATATTATAGGTTAGAAATAGCCATTTCCAAGAGAGAGTGTCACAGAGGACGTTTCCTTTCGGAATGCCTTTATTCTTGGTCTCAAATCGTACTTGCATATTTTTAGAGGGTTTGGTAAGTACTAACAAATGGGTACTCAAGGCTAGGGCAGGATGTAAGAGTGTGCTGATCACCAAGTATGAGATTTTACATCACATTAAATTAAAATTATATACTGTTGGAAATAAGATAGGGAGTTCCTAGATCCTAGAAAATATTATGGCTAAGGAAATAGAGAACTCAAGAATCCACCTCGAAGAAACTATTCCAGGAAAAAAGAGTTAAGTGCCCTGTCTTAAGGAAAAGTTTATTAGTAATAAGGAACAACTGGGACGTCATACATCGTTTCTTTGGAGATTAAAGTGCGGGCTATGACGTGGCATATAAAATAATGCATAAAATAGTGCAATCCTCAGGTGCCATCACTTTTGTTTATTACACATAACCTATGTTCATGTGTCCATTTCTTCTTAAAAAAAATCCAACTGTAGTGACACCTTTAGCTTATTTATTTAGGCATTACTTATACTGTTTTACCCACCTTTGGGGCTACATAGAACATTTTAACATTTTAACAAGTAGAATAACAGTGCATACATCTTGAAACTACTAGAGATTAAGGCAAGCCCCTGTAAAGTTCAGTACTCCAAAAAACACGTTTTACAAAAAAAAAAAAAAAAAGCTGCTTCCAAAACCAGTGGCTTTAGACAAGATGGCACCCAAGTTTTTAAAACAGTGTGATTGAGTACTCTGACCACATCTGTGTTTGCCCCATTATAATTTCCAGGCTCTGGACATAAAAGAGCTGAAAAGCAGCAGGTTCTGTAACCTCATGTTCCGAAATAATCCGTCTTTCAGATCACGGCCCTGTTAGGGTGAGGCAGGGGCCAGTCCCCGTCATTTCCTTCTTGCACCTTTCCACACGGCATTTGTCTGTGACGCTCACCTTACCCAGTTTACAAGCGGGTGCGACCCATTACAATAGAGAAAGCTCCCCTGAAAAGCAGCCGAGGGAGGGGACAATGGTGATTCGTGAAGCGTGGTCCCAGGACAACACAACTCACACATGGCACCAAAGTGCCTACCGTCTGACCCGGGGCGAGGCGGCTCCCATGCGGGAGGTTCATCTACGGCTTTCCTGCCACCATGTTGCCAGTTTTAGCTGAGCCCAATACTTTGTCATCTGTTGAACCTTAAATACCACTATCCAAAAGCAAGTACAACAGCCATCAAATTGGTCAAGGCACTATCCTAACATGCTTTTCAGCAAGAGATCTTCAGCCAGATTTAAGCCTCAAACAGCCACTGATGGATGTGCTGTGTGCTTCATCCCAGACCGCGATGAACACAGCCCTCACGACACGCAGTTATAGCTGTGTCCTCTGGAAATGTGGATTTTGAAACAGAAAAATCTACCTTCTGATAGTGTGAATGCCTGTTATGGAAGCCAAACACTCGTGTTAACTAATGGAAGACTACACATACATTTAGGGTATCTATATGTGGTTTACAAAGGAGCCCAGGAAAGTAAATAATTCATTAACAACTGTTGATCATCTGAGGTTCTATCCCTTTGATGCATCAGGATCCTACTTTGTAAACCTGTAAACATGTTAAAGAGTCTTCCTATTACCAGGAAAGCAGACTAGTAAAGGCCATGAGTATTCCGGTGGGCCTGCTCCAAAGTTAGGACAATATGGCTAAATCCTAGGATTACAAAAACGAGACCTGCTGAGAAAATGAGTTCCAGACGGGGACTTTTATGGATGACCTTGGCTGACAAATGTTTTTTGGAAATTGTTTTATTTTAAAATTACCTTCCCAACAAACCATGTAACACTTGTATGTTATGGTGTTTCATTGCAAACATACTACATTGTAAATGGAGTTTCCAAGTCAGACAAAGAATGGACCAAAATCTAAGGACAATATTATGTAAGGACAATATTAAAAATGGATAAGAAAAAGTTCCATTTGGTGAGGTTAAAGGATGCATAACCATGTCGTGTTGGACGGATAAAAAGGGTGGTAACCTTGTGCTTTTATTCAACTAAGGGACTTACCAAATCCTTAGGTTTTATGCAGGTGTCAGACTCCCACCTGGAAAGGGACAGTTTTCTATATTACACCTAAACTTATTTTAAATAACCGAAGCCCACGGCAACAGTTTAAAAGAACTTACCAAATAATAACTACATAATTTAGTACATTAAAATAAACCTAGGACAGTAATAGGTGGATGTCTCAAAAATATACAACTGGGGGAAATAACCACCGCACACAATTTGGAGGTTGTTAAAGTGACCGCTTAGAAGGGTGAACAGTGCAAGACATGCTTTTCCAGTTACACGCTCAAAACAGGAGTGCAAACGAAATTAAAGCTTTTGTTTAAAGATGTAGGATAAGGAAAGCTTGAAATTAATATTTAGAAGCTTCCCTCAGGTCATCCCCCAGAAATGAAATGATCAAAATGCTTTTTCATTGTACAATTTTCTTCAATGAGCTTTCTTTCAATGGCAAAACTGCATCCCACAAGCTGGGTCCCCTACTCACCCCCGTGGCAATCACCACATGGCTCCATGAGCACACACGGTGGTGAGTGAGGGGTACCTGTAGTCACTAGAGTCCGACATCGATAGAGCCTTGGAGTTTGGGGTTCTGCCTTGGCCAGTGTACCTGAACCCTACAGAGAACAGATAAAGCGATGGGCTTCAGAGCCCTCTCGTTCCTATGAGACTGGAGGGCAAATGGACTAACAAGATTCCTCCCTAGAGGCAAGGTGTTGGGGTGGAGGATGTTAAGCGCTGAAAGAAACCACTGCTGCTCTAGAAAGTGGAGAAGTACAGAGGTTCAAGATCAATACCAGTGCAAGAGCTTTTTAAGTGAGTTGACTAGGCGATGCATGCATCCATCCATGCAAATGTAGGACATGGCCCCCAAAGAGAACTGAAAACATGTATCTAACAACTGGAGAAGTCCCTTGCCAGTAGTTTATAAAAATAGATAGTCAATACTGTAGAGGCCCTTCTACAGTCAACACTATGGAAGCCGGTCTTAGTTACCCATTACTTCAATACCAAAAAGCATTTACTACTTTTCAGACATTCCAGACAAAGGTCACTTATAACAAAAACTCAGCTTTTTTTTTAAACAAGATACTGTCCATTTAAAAAGTAGGTCTCTTCTTTCAAGTGAAACAGGACATTTTCTGTACTCGACTTAACTTCTAGTCTGTCCAGACTGCTTTGTCCTTCTGTAATGTGCATATACGCAGGACGAATAAACCGACTTAAACATCATCTGCACAGAAAAAAGTTAACAACTCGACATGATCGAGCAGGTCCAGTTAGTACAAATCTATTGCAAAGTAAAAAGACTCTGTGCGTCGGTCCCACTGGGAGGTGGGGACGCGGCGTCTCAGTCGGGAGGGTTCCAGCGGGAGGTGTGTGTCCCGAAAGCTGAGAAGCCGAACTGGCATCGGGGCCCACGTCACGGTCACCGCCAATGCCACTGCTGAGGCTGCTAGGCCTGGTCCCCCTCTGCAGCTCCAGGAACGTTCCGCCTCACTTCCGGTTCCGGAGCCGCTTAGATTTCCTAAGAGAGTCTGTGGCCTCTCCTGCCTTTTTCCGCTTCCGGGGCGCCTCCTCGCCGTGGCCTGATGCCGAGGCGTCCCCAACGGCACTCTCCATGACTTCCCGCAGCTTGTGTTCCAGCTCGGCCAGCCGCGCGCTCTGCTCGCCAATGATCTGCGTCTGTTCCAGCAGCTTCTGGTCCTGGTCCTGAAGCTGCTTCTGCTGCTCCTGCACTTTGGTGCGCAGCTCCGAGACCTCCCGCCTAAGCACAGTCACCCCCGCGCCGTTGGTCTTCACCTGCTGCTGGAGCTTGGTGACCTCCTGTCGCGAGGGGTTTTGCTTGGAGAAGAGCTGCATGGTCGTCAGGGCCGCAGAAGGTCCCGGAACTGTGGAGGGAGAGTTTTAAATGGTCAATCACTTCAAATATCTCCCACCTAGCAACACTTCAGTAATGAGACTCATTTTGAAGTGGGATATCCTTGTAGCAGGACTTCCCCTAGTGCCTCTTGGCAGCTCACTTGGTTTACTGGGTTAACAGTACCGGAGTCTGACTTCTGATTCTCGTGTTCATGCAGCAGGATGCACACCGCCAGCAAGTAGAGAAGGGCACTTACTGGCGTAAACCTATTTCAAATATTATAAAACATTTTTAAGACTTACTGAGAAAACACAAGTAGTAAAATTAGAATATGATTCTTTTCTGTCTTATTTCCCACAAGCAAATACAAATGTTCAAGTTCGAAGTAGAGGCCTATCATGTTCTTATGTCCTCTCTGCACTTAGATGTAAAAGCTTCAACTTCAGCCAAACAGATGACATCAAAAAGGGGACTACACTGCACACAATGATCAGGAAGTTTCTGACGTGATGCAGGAAGACTCTGCTTTAGGAATAATATAATGTAACACGGGCATAAAAATCACTATCATAGGGGCGCCTGGGTGACTCAGTTGTTAAGTATCTGACTCTTGGTTTCCGCTCAGGTCATGATCTAGGTTCAGGAATTTGACCCCAGCATAGGGTTCTGCACTGACAGTGAGGGGCCTGCTTAGGATTCTCTCTTCTCTCTCTTTCTCTTTCTCTGCCCCTCCTTCTGTCTCTCTCACCACCTCTCCCCATCTCTGCCCCATCCTCACTCACACACTCTGTCCCTGTCTCTCTCTCTCAAAATAAACTAAAACAAAAAAACCCCCACTATCATAAATAACCTACTTAAAAGAAAATGTTATCTCTTGTTTTCTACAAGGACCAGGTAGATCCAATGCATACCCTGTACCCATCTAACTTTCTCCTGCACACATACATAAGCAGGCTATTTTCCTTGACTGACGCATCCCTCCCCCCCCTCTCTGCTTACCTTTATCTGATGTCCACAAATACATCAAGGCTTTGATCAATTCTTACCTCTTGTGAACTCTCAAATCAGACCAGTCAACAATGACTTTATTTTCCTTAAGAATCTGTCTCTCCTAATCGTTTGGCATTTAAATGACACTTCTTTAAAATATTTCTTTTGCCAGTGATAATTTTGAGTCTGGATAGGTCTTACCTTTTGACACCTTTTGAGAGCAGACACCACGTATTATACTACCTTTTAGTCTCCACAGGATACAGTACAGCACTGTGCTCATAATAGGTACTCAATAAATAACTGATGTATTAATGCTGAGATGCTGTAGGCTTTATTATTAAATTACAGAGAGCCACTCAATTACCCCACTGAATACTCCAGGGAGCTAATAATCCAAACAAAATAAGATGTTTTACTAAAGTTTTTTCCTGATTTAAAGTATTTGCAAGGGTAGAAGATATTTTGAACAATTTGGTCTTTTAGTAGTAAGGGCACGAATCTCTAGGCTATGATATACTTTTGCAAAATAGCTACCACAGAAGAAGTGACAGAGTTTAAAATAGCTTTATGCACCCTGTCTTTTAAAGTAGCAAGCAGACAGCCTGGGGAAATAACTGCCTGAATATTCCATGAAGAATTTGGGGTTCTATTTCTCATGTTTTTAATTCTGTTTTAGCATAACGGACATTAACTAGTCAGAAACAAAACAAAACAACCCTGCATCTGTAACTTTTCACCCAGAAATTCTGACAAGACCTATTGTGAGTCGATAGCTATGGATATGTACAAGGATTGAGCCATGGGACTGGCTTAACATGGGACACGCTTAACAGTAGTGGATCAGTTACACAAGTTATGGTCTATAATCAATGTGTCATTAAAGCCCATGTTGCAGATATACATTTATGCACAGAAAAGGTCAAGATATATGATTAAATGGGGAGGAAAAGCAAGTTACAAACTCCATATGCTACTTTAAACTGAACATATGAACAAGAGATACCTGGAGGAGAGCCCATGAGTCTTCCAGATACATCTGACCCTGGTAATTTCCTCTTTAGAATTGGAACAATCTTTTCATCGAAGTACTCCATTGCCATGGAGGAAATATCCCTTAACTCTTGAAGTACTTCATGAGCTCGCTGAGGGGCTCTGGTAGAATTGACGTATCTCAACACACGATAAATCTCATCGATCACCTAAAATAAAGAGTTCTCATTAGCACTTTCCAGTTTGCTTTTAAAAGGCAGTGGCTAAATAAGGAGAGAAGGGCCGACTTCTCCTGCGGTCTCCCCAGAGACCTAAGGCCTGGGCTTGCCCTCACACATTTCATTCGCAATAAAGATCGTCTGTATCAGGCACAGGGGACAGGGAAGCTGCATGGATAAAATACAGCTCCTGCTCTGAAGGGGACCGTAGCGAAACCAGGGCGACACATGTGTGGGGCACGGGCCGCCAGACAAACCGGAGGCCTGGAGCGGGTCTGCTGTGTCCGGTGTGCGAGCAGGGTGGAGGCATTTCTCCCCCGAGCCGCTTCGCCTCAGCCCCAGTGCCTCCCGCAGCCCCAGGCCCCTGGCCCACTTTCCCGCTTGCTGTTGGCAGGGGCTCGATCCTCTGCGGTTCTGTTTCTCTAAGGCTGGACATGCACCTGAATGAGGTGTCCTTAGATCCCACTTTCCCGCGGTCCCAAAGGGTAGCGAGAGACCCCTTCTCCCTTCACGGGGAACTGCCAGTGGAGGAAACACAGGTGTGGCAAACACGGAGGAAAAACGGTCTGACCACCCTGGCTCCCAATTCTTTTGCTGGAATGGTTGCTGAACCTGCCGGAGGCATTTCCTCCCTCAGCTTTAATCTCGAGAAGGAACTAATAAATTATACCTTTCAATTCATTCCTACCATATTCTCTTTAGTGTATCTGGTCTTTAAAATAAACTAAAACAAACAAAAAAAAACCCCCCACTATTATAAATAACCTACTTTTTAAAAAAAGTTATCTCTTTCCATTTGCTCAAGTCTTCCATTAGGAAAGGTAACACTTAAGAGGCGCCTGGGAGGTTCAGTCGGTTGAGCATCAGACTTTGGCTCATGTCATGATCTCAGGTTCATGAGTTGGAGCCCCGTGTTGGGCTCTGTGCTGACAGCTCAGAGCCTACAGCCTGCTTTGGTTTCTCTGTCTCCCTCCCTCTCTGGCCCCCCTCCCCCTGCTTACACATACACAGTTCCTTTTTTTTTTTTTTTTTTTAAGTGTCTTATTTATTTCTGAGAGAGAGACAACATGAGCAGGGGAGGGTCAGAGAGAGAGGGAGACACAGAATCCGAAGGAAGTTCCAGGCTCTGAGCTAGCTGTCAGCACAGAGCCCAATGCAGGGCTCGAACCCACAAACCATGAGATATGACCTGAGCCAAAGTTGGACGCTTAACCAACTGAGCCACCCAGGTGCCCCACATGTAAACTTTCAAAAATAAATGAATAGGGGCGTGGGGGGGGGGCTCAGTGGGTTGAGCTTCTAGCTCTTGATTTTGGCTCAGGTCATGATCTCATGGTTCGTGAGCTCGAGCTCCACATCGGGCTCTGTGCTGACAGTGTGTAGCCTACTTTGGATTCTCTTTCTTTCTCTCTGCCCCTCCCACTTGTTCTTTCTCTCTCAAAAAAAAATATTAAAAATTAATAAAAAACATTTAGAAAGGTAACACTTCAAACTTTTACTACATACAGGTTATTTTAGTCAAGTGGGATAATCCATGTTTTCAGTAAAATTAAGAACATTCTCTTTCCAAAAGTTATACGCAAAGGACAAGATGAAGGAGAAATGACAACGGCATGCCGGCACCACACACTTCTCCCATTCATAGTTACCAGTGGCTGCAATGGCACTTATTAAGAAAACATGGTATTCACCCAATTTTCAAAATATTTCACCTTCTAATTGGGTTTAATTACTTTCCAAGAATTACTTTAGCAGCAAGAATGTAACGGAGTGATGAGTCTTGAGATCTACTGGAGAGATCACAGGCCATAGGCTGGTCACTTAAACTTTCTATCTTTTTAATAATTTGTGATTTTCTACTTCTCAGCAGATCATTCCTTCGGTCTTTTAAATTTTTTTTTTAAATGTTTTATTTATTTCTAGGAGAGAGAGAGAGAGACAGCGTGAGCAGGGGAGGGTCAGAGAGAGAGGGAGTCACAGACAAACAGGCTCCAGGCTCTGAGCTGGCAGTCAGCACAGAGCCCGACGCGGGGCCCGAACCCACGAACCGCGAGATCATGACCTAAGCGAAAGTCGGACGCTTAACCTACTAAGCCACCCAGGCGCCCCAACTTTCTATCTTTTTAATAATGTGTGATTTTCTACTTCTCAGCAGATCATTCCCTCAGTCTTTTAAATTTTTTTTTTTTTTTTTTTTTTTTTGGTAATCTCTACACCCAATGTGTAGCTAGAACTCATGACCCTGATCAAGAGTCATATGCTCCACTGACCGAGCCAGCCAGGCACCCGACACTTAAACTCTTACTGGCTGTTTTTACAGCTTTCAAATATGCCACATGCTGAGTCCTACCTGAGCCTGAGATGATAAAAATAATAAAACTATTTTAAAAGTAGGATACAGACCAACTATAGTAAGTGATCACTATGTTTCTAGAACATGCAACTCACAATGTCATGCTATGTTTACTTTGTTTTCAGATTTTTATTTAAATTCTAGTTAACATACAGTTAATACTGGTTTCAGGAGTAGAATCCAGTCATGCTGGTATTTACACTAGCACAGCAGTAAATCATATACCATGGATACAATTTAAGTCTTTGGACTCTGTGAGGGAGAATTTCTATCTTGTTTAATCCACTGTTCAGCAAAGTTCCTAGCAGAAAACTGAACCTCCTGTGTCCTCATTTTTTCTCACTTTCCATCTTTTTGTTGTACTTGAGATCTACTTGACATTCCCTTCTACCCCTTTAATCAAACATTTTTGTTCATAGTTTAAAATTTTAAGTGCGTTTAAAATTTTCTGAAGATTTGTATGTGGCATGTGTTTGTATCTTTTTAAAATTTCTCTTAGAATATTAATCACAGTTTCAGAGGTGCCTGGGGGGCTCAGTCGGTTAATTGTCTGACTTTGGCTCAGGTTGTGAGTTCAAGCCCCGCATCAGGCTATATGCTGACAGCTTAGAGCTGGGAGCCTGCTTCAGATTCTGTGTCTCCCTCTCTCTTTGCCCCTCCTCCACTTGTGCTCTGTCTCTCTCTCTCTCTCTCAAAAATAAACATTAAAAAATATATTAGTCACAGTTTTTCTTTGTTTTTTTAATTTTTAAATGTTTTATTTATTTGTGAGAGAGAGAAAAAGAGAGAGAGAGACAGCAGAGCAGGGGAGGGTCAGAAAGAGAGAGAGACACAGAATCCGAAGCAGGTTCCAGGCTCTGAGCTAGCTGTCAGCACAGAGCCCAACGCGGGGCTCAAACCCATGAACTGTGAGATCATGACCTGAGCCAAAGTCGGACGCTTAACCGACTGAGCCACCCAGGCACCCCTTAAGTTTTATATTCTTGTATGGTTTTCTCAAAGGTATTTTCCATCTGTTTGTTTTATTCTGTGTTTCGTATCAGCTTGGTGATTCTCTGCTTCCTGTTCCCATTTAAAAATGACTGGAGCACACAGACAGCTCACAGGAACCCCCTGGTCAGCAAAGACAGTGAGTGGGGTGGGGGTGGGGGGCTGGGGAATGGGAGGGGGCCACAAAAGTCAATAGACTGACTCTTTTTCTTTCTTTCTTTTTTAATGTTTATTTATAGGGCACCTGGGTGGCTCAGTCGGTTAAGTGTCCGACTTCGGCTCAGGTCATGATCTCATGGTTAGTGGGATCGAGCGCCACGTCAGGCTCTGTGCTGACAGCTTAGAGCCTGGAGCCTGCTTTGGATTCTTTGTCTCCCTCTCTCTCTGCCCCTCCCTGCTTCAAGCTCTATCTCGAAAATAAATAAACTTAAGAAAAAAAATTTTTTTAAGTTTATTCATTTATTTTGAGAGAGAGAGAGAGCATGAACAGGGGAGGGGCAGAGAGAGAGAGGGAGAAAATCCCAAGCAGGCTCTGCACTGACAGTGTAAAGCCCGATACAGGGCTCGAACTCTCAAACTGTGAGATCATGACCTGAGCCAAAATCAAGAGTCAGACCTTAAGTGACTGAGCCCCCCCCGGGGACCCCTCTTCTATTTAAAGACTCAGGGACTGTTTACATTTATCTTGGGACAAGCACAGTAAAAGGAAGAATGCTCCCAAATAATACTGATTTTTAAGAAGATCTTCATGTTAAAATCAATTATAAAAAAAAAACAAAAAACACAACATTCTGGAAACATTTGATAAATTTAAATTAAAGGCAATTTCTCAAAATAAGGGACCCGTGTTCTTAAAAAATGTGAAGATCAAGACACACAAAGGAGGCACAGGAGCCTACTCCACATTAAGGAGGTTAAGACCACGCATGAATGGGCTGGGTTCTGTACTGAGAAAAAGCAGCAGGGAGGAGTATCACTGGATCAGGGATGAAATCTGAATGTGGGCTGTCTGGTAAGTGTTACCATATCAAAGTTATACTTCCTGATTTTTGATAACTGTACAGTAAGAAAACTGTGCTTTCTCAGGAAATACACAGAAATACTTAAGAGTAAAGGATTGCAATATCTCCACTATTTTCAAATGGTTTAGGAAAAAAATCCATGGATTTAATAGAGAGAGTAAAAACAAACGGGACAAAAGGTAAGCAATTGCTGGATCTGGATAAGAGACACATGGGAGCTCCGTGTACAATTCAACACAAGAAGTTACCAAAATGAAAAGAGATTTAAAAATGCAACCCCACCAGTACCCCTGCAGCCTCCCCGATCAAAACATTAAAAACAAATCAACAAAACCTAATACATAGATTTTAAGTTTGTTCAGGGAAATCTAGACTCCTGACCTCACATCATCATTTACACCGAAAATCCTGACTTTGGGGAACCAGTGTGTTTCAGCAGAAGTGTTTCCAGAGCCCCTAGTAATGCTTAAGAATAGGGACTTGTCCGTGTCTTTCTTCATCCTTCTATGTCCCAGAATGGTTAGCTGGCCTCTGTTCACTTGTATGCCTCAGTATGTGTGAACTGCCAACATGGACCATGAACTTACTGTAAGAAGCCACGTAAGAAGGCTTGAAAACCGTACACAGGGGTAAGCCCGATACCTGTAACCTCTCAGTTCTGAGAGAAGATGAACGGAGGCCCAACAGAGCGGTCAAGGTTGGCGGCTGTGGTCCTGGCGGACCTACAGTGGTCTCACGGGAACACAAGCACACACGTTTCTGCCCCGCATGTTGTACGTGCTGTTCGCCAGTGTGGTGGACCTATATACCATGCGGCCTGCGAAGCCAGAGATATGTACTACCTAGCCTTTTACAGAAAAAGTTTGCGGATCTCTCCCCAGAGAGGGAAGTGGCAAACTCTCAACGGGTGTGAAGTCTTTAGGCAGATTTTCTCCTAATGCCGTTACCAGTACTGTCCCCGTCCAGAGACACCGTTTTTCACCTTAACCCTTCTGTCAGACCTAGTTTTTCGCTCAATAGAAAGGCAATGACCTAGCTGTGTGGAGCTGAAGAGGGGACATGTAGACTTAAATCATTTTTACTTTATTTTTATATTTTTTTTTTAGAAAGAGAGAGCAAGAGTGCGAGTAGGGGAGGGGCAGAGGGAGAGAGAGAATCCCGAGTAGGCTCCACGTGGTCAGCACAGAGCCTGACTCAGGGCTCGATATGAGATCATGACCAACATCGAGAGTCAGATGCTTAACTGACTAAGCCCCCCAGGCGCCCCTAAATCATTTTTAAATACAGACTTGCAACCCAGCCTCCTGTGTCAGCTCCACTGTCAGGGGTGCCTGGAGCTTTCCAGGGGCCGGCTGTGCAGAGGCCGCGCCGCCTCCCAGCTCCCCACTGCCCGGCCAAGGTTTCACCTCCCAGCTCTGCCAGGCCCCGCCACCACTTGTCCGTGTATTTTCCAGCTCCCAGACTTCTGCTGCTGCTGCTCTCCTGACCTCGCCTGCATGGGTCTTTTTTACCTTTTTAAAATTAGCTCCTTCCCTATCTGAGCAAGCTTTGGGAGGAGTCAGAGGTAAACATATATTTAGTTTGCCATCCTGAACCTACCATTTGATGTTAAGAGTAAATCTGCTCTTTCAGAGAATAATTTTAAAAATGTTTTTCCCCAACTGTTAGTGTAAAATCCTAAAGTTCTGATGTATATCAGGTGTTCTAATTTAAACTACAATCTTGATATGACCCAGATTCACTTAAGCAGCTCATGAAAGAGTAATCTGCAAATGAAATGCTTAGTATAGACCTGAATTCTAACAAAGTGCATATGCTCTATATAAACCATAGAAATGAGTTCCCTTACAAAGGGTGACAGCTCTGAACTTGTTTTTTTAATATTTAATTTATCGGAAAGCATGAGTGGGGGAGGGGCAGAGAGAGAGAGGGAGAGAGAGAATCTCAAGCAGGAGAAACTGAACCCACAAACTGTGAGATCATGACCTGAGCTGAAACCAAGAGTCAGATGCTGAACCGACTGAGTCACCCAGGCACTTTTAAGAAACAAAGTAATCCGAGATGAGTTAAGTCTGCTAATAAAAGCCAAACTCATTTGTGTTTCTGGTGGGGTTGTCTGTCAAGTTTCCAGGAGAAGTCAGGGTGAGTTTCTGCACGGACACAAGCACTATTAAGGAAAAATGGGAGACAATGTGTTGTGCAGAACACAACCGGGATATCAGAAGGCTCAAGTGTAGCTTGTATTAAACCCTGCAAGCTCGCCAGGCTGCCGTTGTCTTCCCACCAGAACAGGAAGAGGCCTCGCGTGGCTGTGACAGGAGGCACACAAGTCCATGAACGCCGGAGCGCTCCACGAATCCAAAGTGGTTCGCGAACGTAAGAGGAGGGCAATGGCCAGGGAGAGGGCCGGGCGGACAGATGTATCCCAGGGGAGGCGGGGCCCCGGGCGCCTTCACACCTGCTCTCCCACGGGGGGTGCAGAAAGGGCATCTGGAGCAGGCCCCCTGGGCCTACAGCACCTGAAAACTGAGCACCGTCTCCACTGAGGCTGCCTCAGCTGTCGTTCGGGTGCAGAAACAGAGTCAAAGTCAACAAAAACTTGCACAAACCAGCAGAATTCAACTGGATCTGACCTTACTCGTTAAGATAGCGAAGATCAGTGTTACAATTCTGTGATCCTGATCACCCAGAACCAAGACTGGCGACTTCAGCAAAGGCCAGACACTAAGCAGCTTAGACTCTGCACGCCATGTGCACTTGGCACAAACCACTCCACTCTGGTTGGTGACAACTGGCTGAATCGGTTTTGAGGTTATGATAACTGCAAGATGTTTCTTAAATATTCATGTTCTTTATTAAAAATTTTTTTAAAATGTGTTTTATTTATTTCTGAGAGAGAGAGAGAGAGCATGAACAGGGGAGGGTCTGAGAGAGAGGGAGATACAGAATCTGAAACAGGCTCCAGGCTCTGAGCTCGCTGTCAGCACAGAGCCTCATGTGGGGCTCGAACCCACGAACCGTGAGATCATGACCTGAGCCAAAGTCGACGCTTAACTGACTGAGCCATCCAGATGCCCCTTAAATATTCACGTTCTTAACAATGAGACATGCAATAAAAATGCGAAGGCCGCAGGGGACAACCAACGGACATCCTGGAACACTTCAGTGTAGAGGCCTATAAAGCAGATCTGGACAAAACTCAGTGTAAGAATCAGAATCTGACGTTTCTGACTGGTAACCTTTTACAATTACTACTCCACAAAAGAATCTGTAGCTCGTAGGTAGAAAGTAAGATATACTAAAGAATAATAATGGGGTGCCTGGATAGTTCAGTCGGTGAAGCATCTGACTCTTGAGTTTGGGCCAGGTCATCTCATGGTTTGTGAGATTGAGCCCCACATCAGGCTCTGTGCAGACAGCATGGAACCTGCTTGGGATTCTCTCTCTGCCACTCCCCCCACTTACTCAGTCTCTCAAAATAAACAAACATTGAAAAAAAAAAACACTATTTAAAATAAAATGATAAGAAACGATCTCTCCCATAAACACAGAAAATTGAAAATGAAGAAAGTATACAAAATATTGCCTGTGTTCATGATCTATGGAAATAACAAAGAGAGAACATTCAAATTTTACTGTGTATTGACTAGTTCCAACCACGGTAAGGGCATCTTTTGCTACTATCAGATAAGTAGCAAAATGACCTGTCATTCAACCTCCACGCCTTCCACACATGACAGACACAAACTGCACCTGAATGTACTCTTTTCTCCAGCAGCAAGACGCCACGCCGGAGTTTATACACATGATGCTGTACACTGAAGTGCTTCTCCCTGGCAGCAGGAGTAGCATGTGGAGTGCTGTAGTCTCAACTAGCTTGGGGACGGTGAATGTGCCACAAGAGACCTATGTTTATGTTACACAGCTCTCTTCCTCCCCCTGCGTGTGCTGCTATCCATTGATCATTTATTCTTACCAAACCTGGAAGTTTCTGAGTTGTCTTCATGAAACATTTCTCAAATACAACCACATCAGCCTGTCCCTCCCACTCCCCCTCCCCGAAACTGTAACAGCTTCAAGACGGAACAACGGTCTTGTTCGCTGCTGTTCTTAACAAGGAGTACAAAGCTCACAGATGTGATCTGCAGCACAAACTCTTTTTTTCCTTCATATTTATGGAAATAGCGCACTAACTGGAGTGGAGTATAAATTCCTAACAAGCTTTTCTAGAGAACAGCAGGGCTTCTGCTGTTTGCTTCCTAAAGTGAATCTTGGGCATGAACATCACATACGAGAGGTACATATGTCAATTACAGTACTGAAGCTAAACAAATCCATTCACAGAAACTCAGTCTAGGGGCGCCTGGGTGGCTTAGTCGGTTAAGCGTCTGACTTTCGCTTAGGTCATGATCTCGCGGTTCATGGGTTCGAGGCCCGCGTCGGGCTCTGTGCTGACTGCCAGCTCAGAGCCTGGAGCCTGTTTCAGAGTCTGTCACTCCCTCTCTCTCTGACCCTCCCCTGCTTGCGCTCTCTGTCTCCTAGAAATAAAATAAATATTAAAAAAAATTAAAAAAAAAAAAAAAAGAAAGAGGCAGGAACAACTCAGACATTTCAACAATGGCTTTGTAGTAATTTCAGCCTAAGCAGGGCGATCCGCTGTCCTACATAAGCAATCCTAGTTTACCTTTCCTGGGATGAAGCAACAGAGATTGGAATCCACATACTTCATGAAAGTCATATTTAACAGTGAGAGCCTTGTTTCAACAGCAGCAAGGATGTCTGCGTGGCGAGCTAATGAGTGGTTTCTTCTTTCTGACTCCCTCCTGTAATAAAGGAAAGCATCATGAAAGAAGTACTGTGGACTAAAATGTTAAGCAATGAAAATGCCTTGGGACACCAGAGACCAGAGGAGCTCAGTTGGTTGAGCAGCAGACTCGATTTCGGCTCAGCCTGACCCCACCCAAAATTATGGGATTGAGCCCTGCATTGGGCTCGGCGCTTAGGATTCTCTCAAGTTAAAAAAAAAAAAAAAGCCTTACTGAAACAGTCTAACATTTACATGTTAATTTAGATGTCTACAGTTGGGTCGTCATTTAACTGTAACGATCAATGAATTGCTATATCCAGAAATTCCTGCCAAGGACTAGTATGTACTGGTAAAATCTTGAAAAAAAATTTTAGTTTTTTTTATTTTGTGTTTTGGCTATATCAAGCCCAATGGCCATTCAAATCAGAAAAATCAGGTAAATGAAAGAATTGCAAAGGGACACACAGACAAGCGACCTGTATGTTTTTACCTATAAAATCAGCTTGCTTAAACTTTTAAACAGTTTCACTGAGCAATAATTCACCTTTAATGTGTATAATTTAATGGTTTTTAGTATATTCACAGAGCTGTGCCCCCATCAACATGATTTAATTTCTCCACATTCTTACACCGCAAAAAGAGGTCCCGTAACTGTCATCAGTCACTCCTACTCCTCAGCCCTTGGCAACCACTGGTCTCCTTTCGGTCTCTCTGGATCCACCATTTCTGGACATTTTAGATATCTGGAGTGGTAGCGCCTACAGCACCTTGTATCTGTCTTCTTTCACACCACACAGTTCTCCAGGCTTGGGCGTGTGGTAGCAGCTACCCGGGGCTCCGTTCCTTTCTGTGGCCGACTATATTCTATCATAGAGACACACCACCATTTTGATTATCTAGTCATTAGCTGATGCCTTTTGGGTTGTTTCCGCTTTCTATTATGAATAACGCTGCACTGAATGCTCATGTACCAATTTTTTTTGTATGGCTACATTTCTATTTCTTTTAACTATATACCTAGGAATGAAACGGCTATGTCATGTGGTAATTCTATGTTTAGCCTTTTGAGCAATGAAGTGTTTTCTCAAGTGGCAGAACCACTGTATGATCCCACCACCAATTTAGGAAGGTCCCCGTTTGTCTACATCCTTCCCAAGATTTTTTTGTCTTTTTTGTTTCAACCTTCCCAGTGGATGTTTGTGGTACATCAGTGCTCTGCTGGGCAGACTGATGATGCTGGGGCCCCCAAATGTGCTTGCTGGCTGTCAGTTTGTTGTCTCTGGAGAAATATCTATTGTTGTTGTTGTTTTTAATTTCTGGGAGGGAGAGAGAGACAGCATGAGCAGGGGAGGATCAGAGAGAGAGGGAGACACAGAATCTGAAACAGGCTCCAAGTTCTGAGCTAGCTGTGAGCACAGAACCCGACGCGGGGCCCGAACGCACGAACCGTGAGATGATGACCTGAGGCAAAGTCAGATGCCCAACCAACTGAGCCACCCAGGCACTCCAAGAGGAATATCTATTATATCTATTAAAGCCCTTTGCCCACGTTTAAACTGGGTAATTTGTCAGTGGATTAACTCCATTACATTTATTGTCGAGTTCTAAGAGCTCCTCACACAATCTGGATGCAAGTCTCTCATCAGATATATGAGCTGCAAATATTTTCTCCCCTTGTGTGGGTGTCTTTTCGCTTTCTTGATATTGTCCTTTGCAGGACAATTTTGATGAAGTCCAGACTTTTTCTTCTGTTATTTGTGCTTTTGGTGTCCTAGCAAAGAACCCCTGCCTAACCCAAGTGCATGGAGGTCAGGACTCTGTTTCCATCTAAGGGTTTATCATCCAGCGCTGATACCATACTTATATCTGTAATCTATTTGGAGCTCACTTTCAAAGACGGTGTGAGGAAGGGATCCAAGTTCATTCCTTTGCGCAGACACCCAGGTGTCCCAGCATCATCTGTGGAAAACATCATTCTTTCCCCACTGAGTGGTCTTGCATTCTTGTTGAAATCAACTGACTTAACATATCAGAATCTATTTTCCATACTCTCAGTTCTGCTCCGTTGGTCTATATGTCTGTCTTTGTGTTGGCAACATACTGGTTCGATTACTGTGGCTTTACAGTCGGTTTTGATACTGGAGAGTGGTAGCACTCTACCACCTTTGTTCCTCCTTTGCAAGATTGTTTTGATTATTCGGAGTAAGAATCACAAGATGAATCTGTTATTTTCTGCAAAACAGTCAACTAGGACTTTGACAGGAATTGCACTGAATGTGCACATCAGCGTGGGAAGAACTGCCATCTGCATAGTATGAAGTCTTCCAGTCTGTAACCGTGACCAGTTAAGTCTCTTCAAATTTCCTTTACCAATGTCTTATGGTTTTCAGTGGACAAGTCTTCTTTGGTTATAGTCCTTACTATCTTCTTTTTCATAGTACTGTAAACGGAACCGTGTGTGTGTGTGTGTGTGTGTGTGTGTGTTTTCTTTAATGTTTATTTATTTTTGAGAGAAAGAGACAGAGTGCAAGTGCAGGAGGAGCAGTGAAGAGGAGACATAAAATTTGAAGCAGGCTCTAGGCTCTAGGCTCCAAGCTGTCAGCACAGAGTCCAACGCGGGGCTCAAACTCATGAACCACAAGATCATGACCTGAGCTGGAGTCAGGCGCTTAATCAACTGAGTCACCCAGGCCGTGCCTGGATTTGTCCTTTTTATAAAGTGAGCTCTAGCCCAATGTGGGGCTGGGACTCACAACCCTGAGACCAAAAGTCACATGTTCTACCAAGTGAGCCCGCTGGGAGCTACTCCCCCTTTTCTGAGTCTAGCTGACACACAATGCTATGTTAGTTTCAGGCACACAACTTAGTGATTCTACATCTCTGTACCTATGTCATGCTCACCACAAGTGGAACTGCCGCCTGTCACCACACAGCGCTGTGACAGTACCCTTGACTAGAGTCCCTATGCTGTACTTTTCATCCCCACGACTTACTCATTCCATAACTGGAAGCCTATAGCTCCCACTCCCGTTCATCCACTCTGCCCATCTCTGCACCTGGAATGGTCTTAATTTGTTTTTTGGGTCATTTATTGCTATTATATACAATTATACAACATTTTGTGTATCTATCTTGCATCTTACAGCCCTGCTGAACGTGCTTATTAGCTCTATTAGTGGATTCCTTATATACGACTACATACGTGTCAGTTCATATCATCTATGAACAGAGAACATCAATCCTTCCTTTCTAATCTGGATGCCTTTTATTTCATCTTCTTGCCTAACAGCCCTGGCTACAACCTCTAATAAAATGCTAAACAGAAATGGTGGACAAAGCACAGTCAAAATCACTTACTGTGATCTGGGTACCTTTCCCTACAAAAACTTGGAAACCGTTTAACATGTGAACTTAACCCAGATTAAAAAACAAAAAACCCAAAATAAACAGGGGTGCCTGTCTAGGACTCCTGATGACAGGGCTGATGACAGGGTCATGCGTTTGAGCCCTATGTTGGGCACAGAGATTACTTAAAAAAAAAAAAAAATCTAAAAAAATACACAACCAAGAAACAAAGTCACCACTTGTAACTTATTGCCATCATTAGCTGCAACGTACCTTGGAAGCTGTGCTTTAACTTGTTTCTGGCATAGATTGTGGTATCTCTCCACCTTTAGAAATCCCTGATTCAACATTCTCTGGCAGACCAAGTCCATTCTTTTACAAACCTATGGGCAGGAAGGAAGAGAAAGAATTTTTAAGAGTAAAAATCAAATAAAAAACATTAACTTAGACTCCTGTTAGCTGGAAGTTCTCTGTGCCAGTATTGCCCCCTACTTTGCCACCTAAATCTTCGAGTCAGTATATACAGGTGAATGCCTCAGAGTTTCTAACTCGTGCAACATTACGTTAAGAAATTAATATTAGCATAACAAGGAATACGTCACCTTTACGTATTTGTTGAGTGTTCTGAATGTATCCCCACTACTGTGGTCAGAAACTATAGTCATGAAGATCAGTAAAACAATGTATTCAAAGGTTTTTAAACTTTTTTTAAAGTTTATTTTTAGAGAGGGAGAGAGAGCACAAGCGGAGGAGGGGCAGAGAGGGAGACACAGCATCCAAAGCAGGCTCCAAGCTCCAAACTGTCAGCACAGAGCCCTATGCGAGGCTCGAACCCACAGCAGTGAGATCATGACCTGAGCCAAAGCTGGATGCTCAACTGACTGAGCCCCCCAGGCGCCCCTCAAAAGGTTTTTCATAGTTTGAAAAAAGAAAATTCTCCTTTAGCTAAAAATGTGTATTCAAACTTTAAGTCTAACTTCTCATAAACTTTATATGATCTATAACCAGAATGAGAATTCTTATTTATTTCTACCAATCAGGGTTAACTACAGAGTTATTCTCTACTAGACTATCATATTCTCCATGACATATTTTAACATATGTAGCAGAATCTTGACTATTTTGAATCTTTGAAGAATACTGTGCTTTTATACAGGAAAAACGCTGAATCACAGTCAGAACATCTAAACTGGAGCCTAACTTCTACACACTCTTAAGCAAGTCAGCTACCCTTTGGAAGCCTGAGGCAGCCATCTGTAAAATGTGGATAGTATATAACTCACAGGGATAATCATTAGGATTAAAGGAAACAATAGGGCTAAAATCACTTGGTAAACTCTGGAGTACTATGTGAAGATTCCATTAAGTAAACTTTGTTGAACTTAGTACTAATTTGAAAACTTTGTTCATACTTGCTAGATTTCTGAGACATCTCGGCACCTTTGTTATCTTAACAAAACCTGCTACACAAAATCTGTTTCTTCTTAGATCCCTGAGATCAGCTTCATCAACTTGACCACTAACTCTCACTGAATAGGTGTGGATGTTGAAAGTGCACGACCCTGAGATAAATCTATATATCAAGGCCAAGTCAAGCAGGTGGGCTTGTCATGTGCTTCTTTCCATCTCTCATGGTGCCCAAGCACAAACGCTTGCCAAACACTTGTTGAAACGGAAATGTTGATGAGATCCCTGGTGCCTGCTTTCCCCTGAGAACTCAGACACACAAATTCTGTCAACCTGGACAATGAAGGCTTTACTGCTCTAGTACTAAATACTATGTGCTTCCTAACTCACAACACCCAGATGAAAGGCATTAAGAAAAACACTGCTTTTCAATTTGAAAATAAGAACAGCAAATTTTAAGTTCTAAGAGTAATTCTTAATAAATGGTATTTTAAAATATTCAAATATTTCCTTCCTCCCCTCTTTCCTTCCTTCTTTTTTGAGAGAGAGAGAGAGAGAGAGAACAAGTGAGTGACGGGCACAGAGATAAGGAATAAGAGAAAAGTGGGGCTCATGCTCACCTAATGCGGGGCTAGAGCTCACAAACCATGAGATCATGACCTGAGGTAAAGTCTGATGCTTTACCCACAGAGTCACCCAGGCACCCCAGTGGGATCTATTTCTAACTAAAAGAAACCAATTACCAACATATGTTCAATGCCTATTAAAAATTAATAAAAACAATATGTATCAACATAACTTTTTTTTTTTTACATTTATATTTTGTAATCGCTACACCCAAAGTGGGGCTTGAACCCATAACCCCGGGATCAAGAGTCCTATTCTCCTCCGACTGAGCCAGCCAGGTGTCCCAACATAAATAACTTTTAAAGGAAAAATAACTCTTTTAAAACAAAGTATCTAGTGAGTTACATTTTTGCAAATCTCTCTGATATGTAGTTTTAGAGGAAGTGAAATGTCATATCTGTTTCTGCATTCAATCTACCAAGATATTGCCTTAGAAAATTCTAGAAAACATAATATACAAGGATACATTTCATGAGCTCTCAGTTTGCTGACATTATCACATGTCACAACAGCTACTGGAAAGCTCCACTGTCCACTTGTGAAAAAAAGGAGAGTGAAAAATGGCAATAACAGCTTAGTACTATAATGAAAATATTTTAGATCTTATGGACTCTCTGAAAGGGTTTTGGGAACTGCTTTGGGATCCCAGGACTAAACTTGAAGAACCAGTGCTCCAGTCCAGAATAACTACATCGTCATCACAAACACCAGTACCAAAACTGTGTGAGGAAGAAAGGAACTTTTCTTACATTATTGTGGGAGGGAAGAGTGCGTCTGTCTCATGAGCAGGCTAAATTCTCATCTTTCACAGTAGGTCAACAGATAATATATCAAAATAATATCAGCCTAAAGAGCTGAAGGTGGCCCTTCTGGGGAGTAAAAATTGACGGCTGTACAATTTTTTTTCCTGTTGCCAGAACCATTCAAGGTGAGGCACCTTCTAATACCATCTTGTAGGAAACACTTCTAGTGTTTGTGGACTTTTCCACAATCTCTTTGATAATTTCTGGGATGAAATAATAGGAATAATTTTTTAGCAGCATTACAGAGAAAAAAGTTAAGGTCAACTATTACTATCTAGTTTCCAAGGTACCGTCTAAATGATTTTCTCATACGAGCATTGTGCCGCACTGGATGTAGACATCTGCCAATAATTCAGAAGCCCAGCTAAGTGTCTGAGTACCGACCATTAACGAGAGTGTGAATAAACGACCAGAGAAGGCCAGTTGAGGACGATTTCACCTGAGAGAAGACTGGAATTAGCCACGCAACAAGGACAAAGGACCACTAAGGTAGAGGTGTGGCCTGCACGAAGGCAGAGTCTAGAGTGAATACGCCACTGAGCAAATACTGAGGACAGAGTGGATGTGCAGGCAAAGCTGAGAGAAGTAAAAATCTCCCATAGTTGGAGCAGATAAATCAGACAGTAATGAGAAAGAACTTTAAAAAGATGCCCATTTTTTGGAAAGATCTTGAATGGGGACAGTGGTCATTTTCTGTGAGGACCTATAATATTAGGACTAAAGATTTAGATCCAGAAATTTCACATGGGGAGAACTGAGATCCATGAAGATGAACCCCCAAACGAAGAAACAGAAGAAAATAAAGGCTTGTAAACAGAGTCTCAACATTTTAAAAAGATGTTCATTTTATTTTTGTGAGAGAGCGAGCAATCATGAGCAGGGGAGGGGCAGAAAGAGAGAAGCGGACAGAGGATCTGAAGCAGGCACCGGGCTCTGCACTGACAGCAGAGATCCCAACGCAGGGCCTGAACTCACAAACTGTGAGATCATGACCTGAGCTGCCCAGGTGCCCCTCAAGGAACATTTATTGGTAAAAGCTGGTAAAAAGATGGGGCACCTGGGCTGCTCAATCAGTTGAGCAACTGACTCTTGGTTTCGGCTCAGGTAATGATTTCATGGTTTGTGAGTTCAAGCCCCACATAGGGCTCCACGCTGAGTGTGAGGAGCCCACTTGGGATTCTCTCTCTCCCTCTCCCCTTCCTGTGTGTTCTCACTCTCTCAAAATAAATAAAATAAACTTAAAAAAAAGAAAAGTTGGTAAAAAGAGAAAACAGGAGGTCACAAAGAGAAATTTGAATAGTACCACAAAAGCTGAAGTCAAAAATATTTTAAACATCAGTCAATACTGTAAGAGATCAGCATTTAACGTGGTATTCTTTCTTTCCTGGATGTTCAGTAAGTACTGATTGACCAACAGCACAGAACCAAAGACACAAATAGATCATCTATTTTCATTTAGAATTCAGAAAGAAGGTGGGGTGCCTGGGTGGCTCAGTTGGTTAAGCGTCCAACTTCGACTCAGATCATGATCTCACGGTTCGTGGGTTCAAGCCCCGCATCGGGTTTTGTGCTGACAGCTCAAAGCTGACATCGGGTTTTGTGCTGAAAGCTGAAACAGAGCCTGTTTCAGATTCTGTGTCTCCCTTTCTCTCTGCCCCTCCCAGCCCATGCTCTGTCTCTCTCTCTGTCTCAAAAAAAAAAAAAAAAAGAATTCAGAAAGAAGGAAAGTGGCCTCTGAAATGGCTGGGCCCTGAACAACACACATCTGAACTGCATGGGGCCACCTATACATGTATTTTTCTCTTGTTTTCTGGATAAATTCAGTACGGTTCTGTAAATATATGTTCTCTTCCTTATGGTTTTTTGAAAAGATTATTTAACTTTAAATCTGTAGTTTACTTTATTGTAAGAATATGGCATATAATATGTACAACACCCAGAACATGTGTTCAAGGACTGTTTATGTTACCAGTCAGCACTAAGCTATTAGTTGAGTTTGGGGGAGTCAAAAGTTCTATATGGATTTTCAAATGCATAGCGGTTGGTGGCCCTAACCCTTGTGTTGTTCAAAGGTCAACTGTGTGCTAATTTTCCTGCAATAGCTGATAATGTATGCCAGCTTGCAATGCAAAATTATCTCACTTAAAATATATGGGGAGCCTGGGTGGCTTAGTCGGTTAAGCGTCCGACTTTCGCTTAGGTCATGATCTCGCGTTTCGTGGGTTCGAGCCCCGCGTCGGGCTCTGTGCTGACTGCCAGCTCAGAGCCTGGAGCCTGTTTCAGTCTGTGACTCCCTCTCTCTCTGACCCTCACCTGCTCACGCTGTCTCTCTCTCTCTCTCCTAGAAATAAATAAAACATTAAAAATATATATATATAGCTTTATATCTATGGGTATTTTAAGAATTACCCAAAGATAAAGGGAAGAGGTTTTATTTTCCTGGTTTATTAAAACAAAACAAAAATCCTAGCAATTTAGTCAAGACAGTAAAATACGATTCTGAAGTCTAACATACAAAGATGATGACTGTCAAAAACTACCATTACATTTACAGATTAGCCAAAACCTACACTACCAATATAAAAGGGAACTGATGGAGTATCAGCCTCTAATGGGGACATTTAGTTTGGGTCCCTCTCACTTGCTGTTCCGCTCTGAGAGAACAGACATGGTTTTTCTTTATTAAGTACTTTAAGATTTAAAATGCCATGTTTATCTTTTTCGTTATTTTCTAGCATAAGTAGTAATGAAAATTTTTCTTCCCTCCGTTTACAAATCTTTTTTGATATGCTGTGCCACCACGGTCCTTGATGACACAAGAAACTTAGCATAAATTTGTGAAACCCACAATTTCCCTGTTAAACCTAATCTTAATATCAAATCTTGGCTGATTCTAAGATGCTCATTTTCTCATATTTTAACATTTGACATTGGAATGGTCCTAGAATTATAACTGGCAGCATTTTTTCTTCAGATGTCTTAAATGCCTTCAAATATAAAATGGTGGACTTCTTCGATTTCATGATGTTGTAAAAACTTTAAGATGCTACTAATCTAATAAAAGCTCTTCCGGGGGGGGGGGGGGGAAGCACTGCTACACAAATCTACATATAAGTTGATCAAGATGAATTCTGATTTAAAAAATGTTAAAATCTGAATCTATAGCTTAGAATCAAGGAAATACTGTAATGCAACCACATTTTTCATGTAATTATTTCATGGTCTACATTCTCAAATGAACAGAATACTTGATGTTTTTCTCCAATGAATCCAGAAGCTATTATCAAAGATTATGCTGCTTACTAATAACCCTCAAACTGAAAGGAACTTAAGACACCAGAACCTTCAGTGAGGACATGGAGACATTAAGAAATTATGTAATTTGTACAGAGTCCCCACAGCATTCAGTGGCAAAAGTAAAATTAAGATTTCAGGCTTCTAATTAGTGTCTTCTTAAATTTAGCAATCGGCAGCATAGAGATGGAAATAATCACCCTAATTACTCTCAACTGATTGCAGTCTCACTGGCACTCTGCAGCCGCAGGAGACTGTCAGCAGCGGCCTCAAGGAGGACTTCCTGGGGCAACACGAGATCTCAAGGACATCAGTGGGTGTTCTCCCCACAGTGCTGGAGTTAGATGGCGCTAGACCAAATCTTTCTAGAATTCTTTCAAAGTTCAAAAACCAGAAAACAATGAGACAAATCTGCACTGTAGAACATTTTATAAGCCATCTGCCCTGATTTTTCAAAAAGCCAATGGCACAAAAGAATGAAAAAGTAGGGACAATGTTCTAGATTAAAGAGACAAATGTTTTATTAGATTCAAAGCACTTATCCTCCACCAAAAAAAAAAAAAAAAAGCTATAGGGACATTTTGGGGACAATTGATTAGAATGTAAAACATAATTTTAAATGCCTGAAAAGTGATAATACTGTGATTATAAAAAAAAAGTCATTTTACTTGAATTTTACTTTCAAATGGTTTAGTGAAATAAATAATCTGTGTGTAGGACACATACATCCTCGCACATTTAGAGAGAGAGAATGATCAGACAAGTGAAAGAGATAAAGCAAATGTAGCAAGAAATTAATGATGGGTGACAAAACACTAAAAATTGTGTTTCCATGGTATGGATTATCTAATATACAATACCACATACAGAGAGACACAGTTAATTATCTACTAGAATCACAACTTTAAAATTTTCTGGGTATCCCCTGTACATGTTCACTTGGAAGGAAAATATAAACTTAATTTTAGCCTTAAATTTAGCAAAACAATTAGGAAGAAAAGCCTGTTCCCAGGATTTCTATAATCCTTCCTAAAAGCCGAATAGAAAAGTTTTTCTGGGGCGCCTGGGTGGCTCAGTCGGTTAAGCAATCAACTACTGACTTTGACTCTGGTCACGATCTCAAGGTTCGTGGGATCGAGTCCCACGTTGGGTTCCGTGCAGACAGCGTGGACCCTGCTTGGGATTCTGTCTCTCTCTCTGCCCCTCTGCCACTCACTCTGTCTCTTGCACTCCTGCAGACAGCTACTCTTATCAACTACATACTAGCTTCATGTCACCTTATTAACATTTGTTATTATTAGGAGTCTTTTTCACTCAAGCTTCTTAAAATGCTCTTAAATTAAAACATCTTCTTATCGTGTCTGCTGGAGGCAAATACAAAGCAGCTCATGTTTCAGCTCTGCTATAACTTGCATAGAAAATATATTCCCCTCACATGACATTTACGTTCCCTTCATCAGTTGGAGCAGTGAAATGCTTTTAAGAGCTATTTCAGGGCCACCTGGGGGGGGCGCAGCTGGTTAAGTGTCTGACTCTTGCTTCTGGCTCAGGTCATGATCTCACAGTTTGTGAAGTAGAACTCTGCACTGAGCTCTCTGCTGACAGCTCTTTCTCTCTCCAAATAATAAACTTAAAAAAGAGAGAGAGAACTATTTCATTTATTCAACAAATATGGAGTACTGATATGGAATCATAGACTATGGAAGGCCATCAGGATTCCCGATGAAAGGGTGCATGGAGCCTAAATTCAGTGCCCAACCGGCCCTTCCGGAGACAATTCCAATACAACACGCACGAGTAACAGTGTTGGGGTAGGAACTCCGAGGAACAGGAGGGGGTCAAGTTCAGTGAAGAATCACGGAGGCTTTCCTGAGGTACTACCACTGACAGTGTACCCCAAAGGCAGGCAGGAGCTGCTGCGGACAGAAGAGGCTGCCTAGGAGACTAGGGGGCCTGGGAAACCTAACAGCTTGACGGTGCTGGTTTCAATCAAACTTCATCCAGACGCTGGAAGGAGGTGCGTGGGAGAAACCTTTAGCAAAGGTGATCTTTTGCTCCTCATCTCAAACGTCACGAGACTGGATCGCATGCACAAACCATGAAGCTAACACCTTCTCCCACCCTGGGAGAATGTGCACACCCCACGTGTTAGGCTGGAGTCCCTGTTAGGAAATAATGACGCGAGGAGGTCCTCAGAGCTGCTTCTTAAATCTGGCTGGTCTGTGACACGAGAAAGGGCGGAGGGGGAGCCTGACCACTGATGGAGGACATCTGACACTCCACACAATCCTCTCACTGCTCTAATTAGTCCCCCTGCTCCAACCACTTCATCACCCTGTATGTCATTTTTGATTCCGCTGGGAATGTCCTTTCACTGTTACTAACTGGATGAAAACTCATCTTGAGGAAGCCTCTCCTGAATCAGCTCAACACTTCTGTATTTATCATCTTTGTACTTGTTAACCTGCTAACTTGTAAGTAAGTGTGCTCAGGCGAGGTGCGTGCCTTCTGTCTTTGTGATCCGGCGGGCAGGCTTACTGACCGAACTCCTCTTTCAGGCTAGAATCTCCAGGAATAATGAACTGTCCCCCACGTGTTATAATCATGTACTGTACTTAAGTAGCTGGTAATAAAAATAACCTAATGATGAAATGAGGGAGTGTACAAATCAGCAATACGGGGAATATATTCTCTAAGACCGCAACAAAGAGCAGTGACTCTCCACGTGTGCTCTAGGGACCCCTGGGATCCCTAAGATCCCTTTGAGAGTCTGAGAGGCCAAACTATTTTCCTAATACTTACACGTTATTTGCCACTTTTACTCTCATTCTTTCATAACATATAGTGGACTTTTTCAGAGGCACCAGGACACATAACATTTTTTTTGGCAGCGAATGGAGTATGTATTGTCTATTCCTGTGCTCCTGTGTATTCTAGAATTTCCTAAGGTAAGCTCTTAGGGTTCTCAATAACTTGTAAGAGTGTAAAGATGTTCCCCCCCCCCAAATGTTACAGAACAACAGAGATGAGGAAAACAGCTGCCTATTAAAAACTAGAGTAATGGTTTCCCATTTTCCTTCATATTTTCTACCAATCAGCCTTCTCTACAATTTTATAACTACTATAACTACAATTTTCTAACATATTTGAACACAAGCTGCGAAAGGAACTACAAAAAGGTAACAGATTTAACTAGCCAGAGTGCTCTAGGACAACACCTTGGGATAAAAGTATGTATGCATTTGGTTACCTACAGAAAAATTTCCTT
Organism: Hyaena hyaena; assembly: GCF_003009895.1. Lineage (NCBI taxonomy): Eukaryota > Metazoa > Chordata > Mammalia > Carnivora > Hyaenidae > Hyaena > Hyaena hyaena. The sequence goes on along the minus strand of NW_024080735.1, from coordinate 1,240,756 downwards.
TTAGAGAATGAGCAAGCCTTCTGAATTTAACCTTCAGTCGTATTTACGACCTGAACCTCTAATAGGACCCCATTAAAGTTACAAGAGCTCCACTCAAACTGCACAGGAAAAAAACTCCCAGGATCTCTCTAAAACCTCTTGTCAAATGCCGGCCACACTCACGTTTCAGCAAGTGAGAACACCGTGCTCGCCAGAGCTCCACGCTCAAGCCTGGCTTTGACATGCTCCCTAACAAGGGGTAGGAACTCACCTCTTAACCTTTGCCACTTGTTTGACAAACTCTCAAACCTGTCAAGAGGGCCTGGGTGACAGTCTAAAGCTGCATCAGCACAAATCTGTCTGATTTACTGGCAAAACAACTCAAAGTTCAAGTTTTGTCATCTCAAAAGTTTTGTTTGGCCAAATCATTTTAAATATGTTGGAAAAGTTAAACATTTAAAGAACTACTTCTGTGTAACCAGGATTTCCAGGCTCTGGGTACATTTTTGGAGCAATAGTCAATGGCGGGGGGGAGACAAAAAACAAACCAACAATTCAATAAGGCATTTGGACAATCCCTTGGAAATAACCGTATTGCAGAGTCAAATTTCAATTACTCATGGCCACAGGAAGCAAAGACTATCATCAACCAAACTGCACAAAGAACTGGAGAATGTTATTTTAGCAATTTCAATCTAGAGCAAATCTTTCAAAGAAAGCACAAGGCGTTATGTGTTTCTAATTTAGGTGCTAAAAAAGTTACAGCTGAGGTCTTAAGGAGGCACATAACCTGGGAAGGAGAAAAACCCCAAACACCTCAACATCAACCGCTGAGTAGCTGACATTTAGCTTTATGGAAACTAATTCTGTTCTTAATTAATATCACTCTCTTCCAAACACATCCAGCCTTGACTCCACTTAAAAAACAAAAAATGCAAAACACAAACCACACAAACACACTTAGAAATGAAAAGAGCTATGTAATTTATGCTCCAGATAGCAGCATCCATACTGAAGTTCCTTGATTTTTTGGCAAACAGTTCTTTAGGTGTAAATGGCCACTTCGCTAGAAGAGGCCCGTCGGGCAACCACTGCCACCTACCACGCAGTTTCTAGACTGACAATTTCATAAAGACCACAATTAAATTAATGCTGACATCTAGTGGCAAGAAAGCACATCTTTCTTTTATAATGCTACCTGAATTGTACCTTAGGACACCAAACCAATGACACTGAAACCAAAGACACTTCCAAATCCCCACAAATATTATCTACTTAATCTAAGAATCATCTATTAACCTTAAGTAAACTAAGGAATCTCCTCATTACTAAACCAGAGGAAAAAATAACCCCTCTTTGAGACATAGAATTGGCTGGAGAACCTTTTGGGGTGCGGGTGGGAGGTGCTGGTGGTACAGGGGATGGTAAGGGATTCCTTATGAAAGTCCCTGAAAGGCTAGGATGGGTGACTGCTTTAGACTTAAGCGTGTGACTTAATATTTCACTGGAAAGAGACGTCATCTATCAATAAACTGGGATATATTCTAACTGTTCTGTAAGAAGCTAGTTTCGCCCCTTTGAAAATGTTTTAAATTTTTAAAAAAGTCAACAACTGACAAACCAACCCCCAGTTTTCCTCCACACCTATAGTGTGAATACCCCAAGCTCTACAGAGCCATTGTCTGGTGAAAGGCTCCATCTCCAGACACCACGAAAGGACAGCAAGAAGCCTGATGAGACACCATGCTTCGCAAAAACCTGAAAGAATGCTGAAGATTCATGGTTTGGGAACTCAGGGACAATCAATTTTGAAATACCACTTTTCAGCGAAGAATTTTCCATCCCGCAGACCGGCCTGGTTCAACTGCCGGCTTGGCGAGAAAGAACCCTGGTCATCGGTCGGAATCAAAATTAGTCAATTTGTCTCTAAAAAGTCTGGGCCCCTTCCCGCAACGCAGTTACCCGGCCAACCCGGAGCTGCAGGTGTGAAGGTGGCACGTCGACGGGAAACTGCCGCGCACACCGCCTCCAGAAGTCCGTCTTTGTCCTCTCAGAAACCATCCCGAGCCCGGATTTCGCCTCGACACAGCCCGGTCTGCAATCCCTTCAAAATGTCCACCTTCTTCAGTCTCCTTCCCGCTTCGAGACAGACCCACCGACAGGAAGCACAACCTCTCCCCCAACTGAGCCATTCGTTAAGCCCTCGGCCAAAGCTCGGCGCGCTGCAGGGTCCCGACGGCACAAATCGCGGAACCTCCGCGGCCCGAGGGGGCGCCGCGTCCCCCAGAGCCGGCGGGCGCGGGGAACCGTAGTCACTACTTAGGAAACGGCCGGGAGACACGGGCGCTGCCCGCGGGTGGGAAGGGTCGGGGCGAGGCCCAGCTGGGCGCTCTCCGTCATCCGGGGAAAGGCGGGGGGGGGGGGTGCCGGGTCGCGTTCCCGCCCCTCCGGGCGGCCACCGGGATCAGGGAGGCCTGTCCAGCAGGGAAACCTGGGGGCGCGTGAGAAGGGGACAGTGCGTGATCCCCGTGGACGAGTCGAACCTGGCACGGCCCGGCCGGGGGACTGGAAGGTGGGGCACAAAAAGCAGCGACCGGAGCCGCGGGGTCAGGACTCGGGCGCGACGGCGGGACGCCCAACTCCCGCCCCGCTTCCCGGGCCCGGGCTCCCCGGCCCCGCGGAAGGAAGGGGAGCGACCCAGCAGACCGGCGCCCGGACTCCGCGTCCTGGAGCCGGCTACGGCTTCCTCCCCGGGGGACGCGCTCGCCTCTCCACCCCTCCCCAGACCGCGGCCGGCGGAGGGGGCGGCGGGGATCCCGCAGGGGCCTCACCAGGCGGAGCTGGCTAATTTCGTCGTAGGACATAAAGCTGAGGATGTTCTCGATGGCTACGATGGGCAGCGCCACCAGCGTGTTGTTTTGAGGCAGCTGGTCGGGAGCCAGCGCCGGGGCCGGGGGCGCCTGGGAACCCGGCTGCGGGGCCGGGGCCGGGGGCGGGGGCGGCAGTCGCTGGGCAGAGCCGACGGCCGAAGAGGAGCCGCCGTCACCGTGGCCGCCGCCTCCTTCCTCGGCCATCCTCTCCTCCGACGCCGCCGCCATCTTGGGGGTTTGATGCCTTCCCCCCTCTGCAAGGGGACCAGGGGCGCTTCCGGTGCGTCACTTCCGCCTGGGGCGCGGGGCGGGGCGCCGGAGGGGCGGAGCCTGCGCGGGATCGGCCGGTGGGAACTTTAATTGACCCGCGCCGGGTGGGCTACACGAAGCCGCCCGGGGCCGCCGCGCGAGGGAACACTGCGGGTTAAAGTGCCGTCAGCGGGAGCGCATTTCTTGGCGCGCCCCCTGACGCAGGACGGTGGCCACGGTGTCGCCTGAGTGCAGGTGGGCCTCGCGGCTCAGAGTGTCGTGGTTTCCCGCGATCCAGGAGTGATTCATTTAGGCGGATAACAGGGAGTGAGGGACTGATTACAACCAGCATGTGGGTGTACCTTGACTACACCAAGCTAGATGGCAGAAGCCAGGCCCTAGGACAGCACTCTTCAGGAAGTCTGCAGCCAAGTCCACGGCGGGGGTGGGGTGGGGGAGCATGGAGGGAGCTGCTTCCTGCTGCGGGGCTGAGGTGGTGATGGGGGGTATGGGGGACGGTGTGCGGGGCTGGGGGAATGCCGGGGAGGGAGCTTCTTGCTGCGGGGCCAGGGTCCTGCCTGGATGATGGGGGGTGGGGTGCGGGCCCCGGGCGTGCTGGGGGGTTGGGGGACTGGGGAAGATGTGTGCGGGGGCTCGGGCGATGCCGGGGAGGGAGCTGCTCCCTGCTGGGGTGAGGAAGAAGTGGGGACTTGGGGGGCAGAGGTTAGGGAGATGTGTGGCACTGGAGTCCTGCTGGAGTGAGATAGTAGATGCACAACCTTGTGAATATACTGAACACCGCGAGGTTAAGATGAGTTTTACAATATGTGAATTACGTCTCGATTAAAAACTTGATTTAGGGGAGCCTGAGTGGATCAGTCGATTAAACTTCCGACGACACAAGTCATGGTCTCAGGGTGGTGGGATGGAGGCCCGGGTTGGTAGAGCCTGCTTAGGATTCGTCCTCTCTGCAAATACATAAATAAACATTTAAAAAAGTTGATGTAGGCAGGAATCATCAAAAAATACTAACATGAGAAAGTAAAGGTGTGATGTGGAACGTAATATTTAGGCAGTCTCAAGATGATTGTCCACAAATTACATGCTCATTACAAAGATAAAAAAGTTTACAATAGAGAAATCTGGTGGATGGTACATATCCAAGTCATCAGTGTTCATATCAGGAGTTATGGGAGGAACGGACATCATGTACTTCCTGAGGACTGACACATAATATTCCTGCAGAATGAAAGAAAAGCATAACCTTTATTTGAGGTTGGCCAGTCTGGATAATTGCCCAGTGCTCTTCAAAAACATTACTGTTATGAAAGACAAAGACTAAGGATTTGTGCCAGGTTAAAAGGGACTAAGGAGATAAGAAAACTAAATTAATGGGTGATCCGGAGTTGGATCCTGGATTAGGAAAAATAGCTCTAGAGAACATTATTGTGACAATTGGCAAAATTTGAATATGGGCTATATATTACATAATGTAATCATATTTTTTTGATTTGGATAATTTTATTGCGGTCTTGCAGGAAAATGTTCTTCTTAGGAAATACACATTGAAGTATTTAGGGTTAAAGGGGCATGATAGCTCAACTAGCTTTCAAATTGTTTAACAGATGATGGTATTAATAAAGCAAGTACAATAAATATTAACAAGTGGTGAATCTGGATGAAGAGTATACGAGAGTTCTTTGTACTATCTTACAATTATTTCAAAATAAAAATGTTAAGGTTATGTGTGTGTAAAAATTAAAAAAGGGAAACATCACTAAAGTGGATTCTGGATGCAGAAGGGAGGACTGGAAGGGAGGTGGGCAGTACCACTCAAGGTCAATCACAGGAGGAACTGCCAATTACAGACCCCACAGGAAAGCACCAGAACTCCAGGTCCCAACAGGGAAAATGGGCAAGCATCTCCTAGGAGAAGTCCCCCCCACCGCCAGCCCTGGCTGCAGCTCAACCAGTGAGGAACTACTCTCAATTCCTGCTTTTCTCCAATGGACTTTGGTAACAACCCGCCCCACTTCCTCCTTCTTGTCCATAAAATAACGTTCCTCTCCCTTTGTCGGATTTGTCTATGGTTCTGTCATAGCCGGCCTATCCCCAACTGCAATTCTCTGTTGTTATTCCCAAATAAACGCACATTGGCTGGTAAAGTAATGACTTCTATTTTTAAGGTTAGCATTTAATATTTCCATATTTTTTTATCCTCATAATATCCTATAACAAAGATAAGGGTGCACAAATGACTGATTTGGAAGCTTTCTGATCTTAGTTCTGGGTCTTAAAAGTCTCCAGTATGTTCTTCGCTTTGCAGCTCTGGTTTGGAATCTACTGTTGCGTACTAGAGGCAGAGACTGCATGAAAAGCTAAGTGTGAGCAGGGGCCTGGGGAGAGGGGTCAACTGAAGCAGGGAGATTAAGCGGAGGAGGTGGTGGTTGGCCTGGCCGACTTGGGCACTTTCCCCACTCAGGGCACCTATCTTGTTGCAGATTGTGAAATCCTTTGAAGTTATTTCTTTAGTTCTTCTGCCCTACCCCCACCTCCAGGGCGCAGGTAGCATTCAGTAAATGCTTTATGCCTAAATGTTTCTGATACATTTACAAACTTATGATGTGTTTGTTTCATCTCCCCTAATAGATTGTAATTTCACTTTCCACTCAGCCTATTGTTCTCTTCATAGAACCTATTACAATTTCGTCTGAAATGCATTTATTTTCTACCCTGCTTTACTAAAATTTGATACTTTCTTAAGAGGTTGGATTGAGGGGCACCTGGGTGGCTCAATTGGCTAAGCGTCAGACTTGGTTTTGGCTCAGGTCATCATCTCACAGTTTATGGAATCGGCCTCATGGTGGGCTCTGCACTGACAGCACAGAGTCTGCTTGGGATTCTCTCTCCCTCTCTCTTTCTGTCCCTCCCCTCCTCTGGTGCTCCTCCCCCCCCCCCCAAAAAAAACCTAAATATACATTAAAAAATTAGAATGGATTGAAATTAGACTCCTAGAAATAGAATTATGCTTTAAATACATTGTGGGGGCGCCTGGGTGGCTCAGTTGGTTAAGCATCCGACTTCAGCTCAAGTCATGATCTCACGGTTCATGGGTTTGAGTCCCGCATCAGGCTCTGTGCTGACAGCTAGCTCAGAGCCTGGAGCCTGCTTCAGACCCTCACCTGCTCATGTTGTCTCTCTCTCTAAGAAATAAATAAAAAACATTAATAAATAAATAAATAAATTCTGGGAACTCTCATTATAAATGGAGCACATTATCTCATTATAAAGGAGCCTGTTTCAGATTCTGTGTCTCCCTCTCTCTCTCTGCCCCTCCCCAGCTTGTGCTCTCTCTCTGTCTCAAAAATAAATAAACGTTAAAAAGAAAAACAAAAACAAGGAAGCACATAGAAAATTCTTTAAAAAGCGAATGATCACTTCCTAATTTAATTTGTTTTGTAAATTCAGTAGTTACTGGCAAATGCAGTTTTGTTTTGCTTGAAAGGGGCGTGTGAAAAGCATTCCTACTCCCTTATCTCTCCAACCATGGCCAACTAGTTAACCTTCTTGGGCAGGTGGACCACTGATCTACACAACAGAATACAACTTTGGAAACCATTTAAGCCACTTTCTGCCAGTAAGCTCACTCAAACTGTCCTCTCTTTATGTATATTGCATCTGGTGTCCTCATATCCCCTACACATTTTTTAAAAATTCATTTACTTTTAGAGAGAGAGAGAGAGAGCATGAGTGGGTAAGCGGCAGAGAGAGAGAGAGAGAGAGAGAGAGAGAGTCCCAAGCAGGTTCCACACCGTCAGCACAGAGTCAGACTTGGGGCTCAAACTCACGAACCATGAGGTCATGACCTGAGCCCAAACAGAGTCCAATGCTCAATAGACTGAGCCACCCAGGCCCCTCACATTTTTTTTTTATAGAGAAAATTTCAAAACCTATAGTTTCTTTGTTTCAATTCTTGAAATCAATGCTTGCTTCGAAGATCCTTTCCAATCAAAACAAATACTTGTAACTAAAACAAATATTTGAACTTTTAGGAGTTCAGGGCTCGAAATGAGGTTTCTTGCCAGTGAAGTACTCTAGGACCTGTGCAAGACAGTGGTCTCAAGTCCAGGACAGAAGGACACTTCTTAAGGTCTGTGTGTTTCTAGTTTCATGTTCATGAGGGAACAGCTTTTCCTTCTTTCATCTCACAAAGCGAATATGGGTATGAGCTGATACAGCAAATGGGTGGAGTTTTGAATTCCTCTGATGAAAGATGGTCAAGCCAATTTACTACACTGCAGACAGTGTATGCTATCTTGGCCTCCCTTATCGTCTGCCTTCCTGGTCAGGGTGTGTCAGGTCTGGTGCAGTGAGGCTGGTGACGGGTGATCTAAGGGATGGCCCCTCCACAGGAAGAAGGACTTTATGTATGAAAAAGAGGAAACTAAAACCAGATGTTTTTCCTACTCATGAGCGGGCTTATAACGTGGAGAGAGAAGGGTGAGCTCATAGACTAACTGAAGACAGGTTTCAGTGTTTCTGTGGATTGTAACTATTTTTTCCCCTTTAAAAAAACTTTTTTTTAATGTTTATTCATTTTTGAGAGAGAGAGCGAGCGTGAGCAGGGGAGGGGCAGAAGAGGTGGAAAGACACAGAATCTGAAGCAGGCTCCAGGCTCTGAGCTGTCAGCACAGAGCCCGCCGTGGGGCTCGAACTCATGAACCATGAGATCATGACCTGAGCCGAAGTCAGATATTTAACCGACTGAGCTCCCTAGGCTCCCCTCCAATACACTACTTTAATTTTACTTTCCCACCAGCAGTATACAAGGTTCTAGTATCTCTCCATCTTTGCCAACACTTTTAATTTTCTGTTTCCTGGATAGTAGTCATTTTAATCGGTGTGAGATAATATCTCCTTGTGGTTTTAATTTGCATTTCCCGAATTATTAGTGTTGGTGAGCATCTTTTCAGATGTTCATTGGCCACTTGTATATCATCTCTGCAACTTTGTTCAGTTTTAATTGGTCTGTTTATTCCCTGGTTGTTGTTGAGTTGTAGGACTTCATATATTCTGGATCTTCGCCCCTTATCAGGGATGTGATTTGCAAATCGTTTCTCCCATTCTGTGGGTTACCTTGTCACCCTGTTGACTGTGTCCTTAGATGGACAGAAGTTTGACAGTTTGATGTCATCCCATTTATCTGTTTGTTTTTTTCTTTTGTTGCCTGTGCTCTTGTTTTTGTAGGCAAGAAATCATTGCCAAATCCAATGAGGCTTTCCTCTATGATTTTCTTGAAGAAGAGTTATAGTTTTAGATCTTTCATTTAGGCATTTGATCCATTTTGACTTAACGTTTGCATACAAAGTGAGGTGGGGGGGGGTCCAACGTCATTCTTTTGTATGTTTCCCAGCACCATTTGTTGAAGAGCCTGCCCTTCCTCCATTGGTTGGTCTTAGCGCCCTTGGCAGAGATCATGTGACCATATATGGGAGGGTTCATTTCCAGGCTCTCTATTCCTTTGGTCTGTATGTCTCCCTTTACCTGAGTACCATGCTCTGCAGTGTTTTAGTTACTATCATTTTATAATACATTTTGGGTTTTTTTGGGTTTGTTTTGTTTTTTGTTTTTTTTTAAATTTTTTAAAATTTATTTATTTCTAGGAGAGAGAGAGAGAGACAGAGTGAGCAGGGGAGGGTCAGAGAGAGAGGGAGTCACAGACTGAAACAGGCTCCAGGCTCTGAGCTGGCAGTCAGCACAGAGCCCGACGCGGGGCTCGAACCCATGAACCGCGAGATCATGACCTAAGCGAAAGTCAGATGCTCAACCGACTAAGCCAACCAGGCACCCCTTTATAATACATTTTGGAATCAAGAATTGTGAAGCCTTTGACTTTGTTCTTTAAGTATCTTTCTAACCCACTTTGTGATGACATGAGAAGTTTCCTGTCATAGCAAAGGCCTGGGATTCCATCATTAGACACAGTCTTTTTAAAAAGTTAAAGCTTTGTGCTGATGGAAAGATAGTCCAGCCAACCTCAAATCAGCAACTGTGTATTGGTGCTAAGTGGATAAGGCACCTCAGGAGGAGGTGATCTGGTGGCAAGGTGGCCATCACATGGATCTGCTGAACCTGGGAGGCCGGCGGGGGTGGGGCTTCCCAAACACAGCCTTCCTAATGTCGTACATTCGGAAAGATAGCTTGAATGTCCCGGACTGTTCTTCAGACCAAATAACTGTTCCCTCCAGCCACTAGTGAAGTGTGCAGATGACAACCGGTAAGAATGTTGAGCGGCAAGAGTCCGTTCTGAGCTGAAGCATCAGGGAAAGCTTCATGGAAGAGGCAGCAGTCCAGCTTGGCCTCGAAGGATGACAGTGTTGGGGAACTTGCTGGCGTTTGTTAGTTAAAAAGCAAAGGAGAATGGGAAGACATTTCAAAGAAAGAGGGACAGTAGGAGCAACGGGCATAAACTGTGTCAACGGCCGGAAGTGAGGGAGGTGACATGTGCCCGGGACCTGGGCTTTAATTCCATAGACCAGAGGTGATTGCTTTAGTTTTCAGTTCTTTTAAAATCCTTGTGCCAGTTTTCAATGTATTGTTGCTGAGCTGCAAAATCACTCTCTTTGCCTGCTTTGTGAGGACAGATGCAGGCCCTTTAAATATCCTTCCTTTCCGGAGAGCCATTGGAACAGGCATTGGAGCCAGGCCAACTCCAGGGCACGGTCACCAGTGGCCTCCCCTGCACCCCTGCTCCCTGGAATGGTCTGTAGGGAAGTATCTGGGGGGGGTCTCCCCAAAAGCAGGCTTCCCTTTATCCTGGGGAGCAGGGCGGATTTCCCGCAAGTCCTGTCCACCGGCCAGCACAGCCGTCGGCAATGCCCTGCAACCTCTGAGCCACAGCTGTGCCCTCCAGCAAGCTGTGGGGCTCAGCCCTGAGGGAGCCTCTGTGTCTCAGCTCGGGGGCTGTGCCCGCTCCTTGTATTTGCTGTTCCTGCATCACTTAGAGTTCTTCCTGCTCACTAGCCGTCTCTCCTCGTTGCAATCCGCCGCTGCGGTTCCTAAATCCTGGTGTTGTATGACCCAGACTGAAGCCATCTTGAGCAAATCCCTTGTGATGACTGGGACTCCTCTGTGACCAGAAACCGTCTGGAGCACAGGCCCCTGAGCCTTTCCTTTTGTTTAACCACACCCCCTACGTCAGCCCTAGAGTCCCCATCCTGGAGATCTGACTGTGACAAACGCTGACTCTTAACTGTCCCCCCCCCAACACACACACAGGTGTGTGTGTCCTCCCAGCCTCCAGGGCTGTAAAAGCAGGTCCTAAGGGAGGTGGGATGCGGAGATCTACTCATCTGGCGACTGCCCAAAGCTTACGTCCCCTTAAGAAACCATTTCTCCTGAGGTGCCTGGGTGGCTCAGTCAGTTAACCGTCCAACTTTGGCTCACTGATCTCACTGTTCATGGGTTCAAGCCCCACGTCGGGCTCTGTGCTGACAGCTCAGAGCCTGGAGCTGCTTCGGACTCTGTGTCTCCCTCTCTTCCTCTCCCCTGCTCATACTCTGTCTCTCTCTCCAAAGTATATAAAGGTCCACAAGCTGGACTTGTCAGTCTTTTCATTCTTACGGCTCCTCCTGCCTCTGGAGGCTGTTTTGTACGTACCTTCCCTCCAGTACCTTCCCTCCACGGAGGGGCATTAAACTCTCCTGGTTCAGGTTACTACATGGCTTCTGCCTCCTTGTTGGGCTCAGACTGATAGAGTAGTGAAATCCTGCTTTTACAGTGAAGATCTTTCAGGAACATGAATACCACCTAGCACAGATCTCTTCTGGTAAAGAAGGTGGAAGGCCCGAGACCCGGCCCCCACAGCCCTCCCTTAGGATCCCTGAGGCACTTCTCTTTGACCACTGTCCGCAAACACTTGAGGACGATTGCCGTGGGCCATCAGGAGCCTGTGGCGGTAGAGGAGTGACTCACTTGTGTGTTTTAGGGCACTGATTCTGGTGATAGAGTGGAAGGCAGAGGGTTGGTACAAAAGGGATGCCAGTTAGGAGGACAGTGTTGTGGTCAGGGAAAAATAAGATTTTGGACGTGAATTAGAATAATGATTTTCAAGGTGGAGAAGAGAAAGAGAGTTAAAAATCGTTTAAATTGACTGGACTGAAGCACACTGGCTGTAATTAACGATTGAGTGCTAGAAATAAAGTACCAGAGAAGTTAAAGATGACCTGTCACCCACCCTCGCCAACGGGCTGATGGATGTGCTATTGAGGGAGATGAGGGTTACGGGGAGAGGCTCAGGTTGGGGATGGGAGGAGAGAAAGGAGTCTGATTTGGGGCATCTGGAGAATTACAATAGCTCTAACTTATCCAATAGTCACTACATGCAGATGACTTCTCCAGATGCCCTAATTCTCTCTTCATCCTGTTTTTAAATGTGTCCGAGATTTTGTGTTAATCAGGTAGAGTAGGACAACAGACACAGAAACAACCCCTGGAAGGAAGGCTTTGTACCCACAGGAAGGGGTGCGCCAGGCGGAGATGTGTGTGGGGCAGAGGGAATGGGGGGCTGGGGAACGGAGAGTCTGGAGGTGCGTCATCAGGTGGAGGCGTGTGCGGGGCATGGGGTGGGGGCTGGGGAACGGAGAGTCTGGCCCAGAGCCTTCACCGGAGGAACAGGTGAAGCAGGACAGGCTGGTTGTAGAATTAGACAGTTCGAATTGTCTCAGCGGCGCGGATTACAGGTCTGGTCCTCTAGTAGCGCCTCTGCGGTGCTTTGGGGCGCGGGGCCAGTTTTCTGAACTGCGGAGGCTGATGAAAGGGGGTGGGTGGATCTGGATGGGTTGGTCTGTGTCCCAAAGTCCTCTCTGCGAGGGGCAGCCCCTCCCCTAGATCAGAGAAGTCCCCCCCCCCCCCCCACAAGCTTCATAAGACACAGAAACAAAGAACAGGACCTCTGTCCTTTTGCGCTCAGCGAGTCTCCCCTGGAGTCTTAGCTGTTCCCGCGCTCATGTTCTCTGCTGGCAACTCTGTGCTGCAAACATGTCCCAGGTGTGTCTCTAGCCTCCTCTGTCCTTGCGGTTCACTGTGTCTCTTACCTGGATGCTAATAATCCTCTGACCCCAGGACCTCCCCCAGCCTGCTCCTGGAGGAGCCTTCACCACCCCCCCATACACACCCCCATCCCTCCCCTCCACCTCTCCCGGCAGGCCACCTCTGGCTAAAACATGGTTAACACACAGGCAGAGCAAGCGTGGCTGCCAAAGCCCAGGCAACTGTGCTGTCCATTCTCGCTTTATTTCTTTTAAGTTTTATTTATTTAAGTCATCTCTACCCCTGACGTGGGGCTTGAACCCCCACCGGCTGGGCGCCCCCTGACCGTTCTTACTTCACGTTCTCCATCCCCTGGGGCCTCGCTGTGGTTCTGCCACTGCGCATCCCCTCCCTTCCTCCCTCCCGTCTCCCTGGCTGATTACTGCACACCCTCCCTTCTGTTCTCAGACCTTCAATACCCTGTCCCAGCCCCTCCCCATTCAGTGGTGACCAGCCTCTGAGCAGCTCCTGTCCCGCATCCACAGCGACCTGCACCTGCCCTCTTTTGCTCCTTGGCCGAGTGTGGCGGTTCCGAGCGTGGCGGTTCCAAGTGTGGCGGCTCCGAGCAGGGCCGACCTTGCACCTGCTCCGTCCGCCTTGTCTCCTGTGCTCAAGCACTCACCCTAGCAAGCCTCCTGTCTCACCTTCACAATTGCTCTCTCTCCCCAATATTTCTGTGCAGGTATGCTCACACCGCTGTTCTTCCCGTCCTAGAAGATTCTTGGCCTCATCTACCCTTCCAGCCTCTGCTCCCCCATCCCTCCCCTTCCAGCAAAACCTCTCCATATGGCTTGTGGCTGTGCTTCTGTCCCTGACTTCTCTCTCACATGTTCTCTGGATCCTGCCCCCATCAAGAGTTCCTTCCCACCTTACCTCCCAAGTTGGTCTTGTTAAGGCTCTTCGGGGCCTACGCATCGCCAAATCCAACCTACAATTTCCAGGTCTCATCTTACCTGATGTGTCAGGAGCACTTGAGGCGCTGATGGCTCCGGTCTCTTTAGGACACTCTGCACTGGCCTTCAGGTCACCTGCTGCCTGGGTTTCCCTTGACCCACTAGTCTCTCTTTGTCCCCTAGTCCCTTAACATTGGCTTCCTCGGGGCTCAGTCCTCGGACTTCCTCTCTTTATTGTCTACACTCGCTGATCTTACCCAGTGCCTTTAAAACGAGCGTATCTTTAGCCTAGTCCACTCTTATGAATCTGCGAGTCAAATATCCAACAACCTAAAGGCACCTCAACCCTAGTGAGCCCTAGGTTGCTGAACCCCCTGCTGAGCCCCACCAGACCTTTCCACAGATATCCTCATCTGCATTAACGAAGTCTCACCTTTCCATTACTCAGGCCCCCAAACTTGAAGTCATTCTTTAAAAAAGCAAAAAACAGGGGCACCTGGGTGGCTTAGTCGGTTAAGCGTCCGACTTTCACTTAGGTCGTGATCTCACGGTTCGTGGGTTCGAGCCCCGCGTCGGGCTCTGTGCTGACTGCCGGCTCAGAGCCTGGAGCCTGTTTCAATCTGTGACTCCCTCTCTCTCTGACCCTCCCCTGCTCACGCTGTCTCTCTCTCTCTCCTAGAAATAAATAAAACATTAAAAAAAAATTAAAAAAAAAAAGCAAAAAACAATTTTATTGAGATACAATATGAATTTCATACGATTTCCCCACATAAAGTGGCTTTCAGGGTACTTGCAGAGCAGGGCAGCCATCCCCAGTCAATTTCAGAGCCCTTCTGTCACCTCAGAAAGATTCCCCGCACCCGTGGTTGAAGTCATCACTGACTCTTCTCCCTCACAGCCCCGGTCGAATCCGCCAGCAAGCCCCAAAGGCCCCGCCTATGGAGCCGTTCAGAAGATTCTGCCTCTCTGCCCCATCGCCTCCTGCCTTGTTGTTGAGACAGCCTCTCATGTGGGGTCCCCGCACGCTCCCCAGCGCCCTTTCCAGTGTCCTAACCAGCAGCCACAGTGCGGTCGCCGACCTGAGGCCAACTACGGCCCTCTGCTTGATGGTTCCCACCCACTCAGGGAAAACCCAGGTCCTTACAAAGGCAACCCTGTCCCTCTCCCGGTCATTCTGCCCTCAGGTGCCCCCGTGGTTTGCTTCCTCACGACCTACTGTAGAGCAAACGCAGTGTGCACCTTGGGATCCCCCACTCACTGCCTCCCCCTTGGAGAGAAGTTTTCAGCACAGGGTGGCCAGAGCTGATGCACAGACCGCAAGGCAGATGTGTGAATATTCCAGGGAAGTCTCGGCACAGCTATCCTCGCCGCAGCAGGAGAAGACGACGGTGTTGGGATCTATGTGTCCTGACGGCAGGTAGCATTTGACCAGCAGGATAGCGGAAGGCAGGTTCAGGAGGGTCAGGTTGTCAATGTGAAGGAAGCGGTTCATTTACTTAGGGGGCGACAGCCTCCTTGACTCTCCCCCCCCACTTTGTGATAGCGATGACGGTCATAGTGATTTCGCGCTTGGTCTTCATTTTCTGCCCAAAATACCACAGCTTCTCTACTAAGCCTCAAAACACCAGACTGCAGGTGTCAGAGGGCAGAAGAAATTTTAAAAATGTTGAGAAGGGAACATTGAGAAATAGAGAGAAAGAGAGTAACTAGGTGCTGGGTCCATGTGTCTGGTTCGTCTGGAATCCACAGGTGCATTGAGCCCCAGCAGGAAGCTGAACCCCCTCGTCTGGGCCCCTACAGATGTTCGGGACTGTTGGTGGCTACCTGACACAGGATTTCCTTCCCGAGTGCCTGAGGAAGAACATGTTCCCTGGTCTCGACCAGGAAGAGCTACTTCAGTTTCCAGAGAGCACGCCGTGCATAACAGGCTCGAACCCGCTTCCCTGTGTCCTGGAATCGGTCATGCTCAGTTCAGAGCCCGTGGCTCTGTCTCTGCCTGAGGAATAAACCTGCCTGGCTTCTTTCAGTTCTTCCTATCCTGTATTCTTTTCATGACGATGGCCTCACTTGATTTCCCTTTAGTTTTCATTACAGTGTTTTCTGGAATTTTTTGAGACACTCGATATCCTCTTTGGAAATAGTGACACATAGATAAACAGTTAAAAACTCAAGGAGTGAAGTTTTTGGCAGTGGGCGGCCTTGGGCAGCTATCCTGTGGCTTTGCGGCCTGGGTTTCACCAGCAGCTGTGCTGTGCAGCACGTAGTGTGCAGGTTCTGGAGCCTGGCAACTGGGGGTCGTGTCTTCAGTCTATCGCTTACTCCCATTTGAGGAGATGCGTCACTGTGTCCCCTCATCTCCCTGCTGGTCGTTTGCTGCTTGATGATCTATCCCATTTCTTCGCTGACTTCACATAACTATAGGGAATATACTTGCACGAATTCGTCTCCTACATTCACAGCCCTGAATTTTAGTTCCGAGAGAGTGTGTATTAGTTATGCATATTACTGTGTAACCAATTACCCCCAAATCCAGCAAATTAAAAAAGCATGCATATGTCATTTCATAGTTGATTATTCCCTGGGAGTCAGGAACCTGGAAGGGCTTCACTGGGTCTTCTGGTTCAGGACTCTGGGGAGACGGCGGGCAAGGGTGTCATCTGAAGACTCCACTGGAGAAGACAGGCTCAGCCGTACGTGGTTGACGCCGTTCTGTGCCGTGAGGGTTGTTGGACACACCTTTCCCTTTGCTCCATCGAAACTGGCGAGAGAGGCTCTCCTCTAGCATCACAAAGGCCATGATCTCTCGCGCCCTGGTATCATGAAGGCTCGGTCTCTCGTGCCCCAGTGCTGCATGGTAAAGAATCCGACCCTTGCCTCATCCCGAAGCGCCATCCCCACCCCGACCATGTTCTGTGGGTTAGAAGCAAGGCCCGAGGCTCAGCCCATGCTGCACAGGAGGGGGCTCGCGTGAGGGCACGGGCACAGGAGCCAGAGAACATCGCAGCCACGTCACTTTCCATCGTAGTCGGGGTAGCCCAGGGGTGCGGTGACTTGTCTTCCAACAACTTCACTGAGGGGTGCTTGGGTGGCTCTGTATGTTCAGCATCAGACTCTTGATTTCGGCTCAGGCCATAGTCTCTCAGTTCGTGAGTTCAAGCCCCGTGTTGTGCTGGCCATGGAGCCTGCTTGGGATCCTCTCTCTCTCCCTCCCCTGCTCTCTCTCTCTCTCAAAAATAAACATTAAAAATAATTTTTTAGGGGTGCCTGGGTGGCTCAGTCGGTTAAGTGTCCAACTTTGGCTCAGGTCATGATCTCACAGTTTGTGGGTTCGAGCCCCTCGTCAGGCGCAGTGCTGACAGTTCAGAGCCTGGAGCCTGTTTCAGATTCTGTGTTTCCCTCTCTCTCTCTAACCTCCCCCTGCTCACACTGCCTCTCTCTCTTTGTCTCTCTCAGAAATAAATAAAACATTAAAAAAATAAAAAAATAAAAATAATTTTTTAAAAAGAACATCTTCGTTGATTAGATGCCCATGAGATCATAGATTATGGAGTTTTGATAGGTTTTCTGACATCTGGTCCACCATCTTATTTTACAGACAAGGAAAGTCAGGTTTCGTGAGCATAGGTGTCTTGTTTGAAAGCATGCAACGAGCTGCTGCCAATGTCAGGACAGGAAACTACCGCTCATTTCCCATACCACGCTCACCAGTGACCTGACCTGGCCACGAAGTGAGCCGGAACTGCTACAGATAAATAGCAGATCCCTTAAGGTGCATCCACAAAGCTCACAGGGTCCTTCACAGAGACAGAAAAACACCAAGGATGGGAAGAGTCAGGTGGGCTCAAAGATTTTGGAAGGCAAAGATTTTAAATGGCAGAACATTGTAAAAGCTCTTTGTTTCCTACACATGATGTGTTTTGTTTTTTATTAGAAAATCAAATTCAGAAGGAAGCACAGAATTTCAGGGGCTAGAAGGGCATGAAATTTCAGACTAATCGTTCATGGAGCACTGGCAGTGTTCTCCAGGCTGTCAGCGAGGGAATTCGGCTCCTTGATTGGCCGTGGTCGGTGGCAGGAGCCGTGGAAGCTGTCCTGAGGGTCGTACAGCCTGGAGCGCTCTGGCAGTCTGCACCATGAGCTGCAGGGGCCAACGGCATGTGAGGTCAGCAGGGAAACTTTCTGCAGGACACAGTAGGGATGCTATGTGCCGCCTGTTTGGTGGCTTGCAGGGCAGCCCCAGTGGAGGACTCGGAACGGATGGCCAGGAAACCGCAGCCTCTGACATAGCTGGGTCGGGCGCCGGGGCAGGAAGCAGCAGGGAGCTCCGCTCTCGCTCTCTGTAAAGGCGGCAGGAGGCTTGCAGAGCAAAGTCAGACCTCAAACCGCGATTTGGGTTTGGGGCTAACAGGGCTCCGCTGCCAAAGGCATTGTTGGAAGAAACGGTGAGGTTCACCCCTTGATACTAATATCTTCCTAACAGAGTTGTTTTTAGAGATTAAATGATTAAAATAAACATTAAAAAAAATTTTTTTAAAGGGGGGTGTCTGGGTGGCCCAGGTGGTTAAATGTCCAACTTCAGCTCAGGTCATGATATCACGGGTCATAAGTTTGAGCCCCATGTCGGGCTCTGTACTGACAGCTCAGAGCCTAGAGTCTGCTTCAGATTGTGTGTCTCTTTCTCTCTCTGTCCCTTCCCTGCTCGCACTCTGTCTCTCTCTCAGAAATAAATAAACATTAAAAAAATTTAAGGTTAAATGAGTTAATATGCATAAAGCTCTTAGAATGATGCCTCGAATGCGAAAAGAATTCTATAGTGTTTGTGTTATTGTCATCAGCATCTTGGAACCAACTGGCTACAGAAATCACATGCTTTTACTAAACCGCTGTCAGAAGACGGAGCAGACAGCATCATGGACTCAGGGTGTAAGTCTGATTATTCTGCAGATGTTCACTGAACGTTGACTGTATCTACTGGGCTCTGAGCATGGAGGTGATGTGGGCGTGGGGGTGACGTGGGTGCGGGATGACATGGGCGTGGGGTGACATGAGCACGGAGGTGATGTGGGCGCAGAGGTGACGTGGCAGGTGTTCTGAGGACACTATTATTCTCCCCACATTCAGGGATGGACACAGGCCTGGCCTCGAGGAGCGTCCAGTCCCTTCTGGTCTTCGTTCAGGACTGGCATTTGCCGCAGCCGAGAACCAGTGTGTCTCCTGGGACTGTCCTCAGGAGCCCGCAGTCAAGCCTCATTTGGATCCCAAGTTGCAAGGAGGCGAGCTGGTGGCCCTGTCGCGTGGGAAAGTCCATCTGTACTGGGAGAGAGCAAGACCACTGACAGACAGACAGACTGTAAGAGGGGCAGGAATGGAGCCCAGGACTCCAGCGACGTTTGTGACCTGTCCCTGCCGTGGTGCACGCCAGCCCATAAGTTCCCGTTTGCGTTGGCTGGTTGGAGCTGGAGGGAGGTCATCTGTCCCCGGTGGATCATGGCTAAGGGAGCTCAAGACGGAGCTGGGCTCAGCTCTGGTAGAGCTTGTCAGCTGGTGGCAGCCATCCAGAAACAGGGTCGAGCTGCGGGCCCACGGGGGTCCCATGGGGGCTCGCGGGAGGAAACCATCCAGGTTTAGGAGGGCAGGGGACGCCCCGCAGAGTCCTCCAGGATGTGCGGGGATGAGGCAGGTGACAAGGGCAGGAGTGCGGGGGCTCGGCGGTGGGAGAGAGGGGCGGCCTGGACGAAGGCCCTGCTTCCATACTGCCAGGCGGAGGCGGATGGGAACGGAGAGGCGGATCCGACACTCAGAGTCCCGTCACGGTGCCTGGTCTCATGCCAGGAGCAGCCAAAGCCATTACAGCATTTGTCAGGGGGACGATATGATCAGATTTTGTTCTAGAACGGGCCGGGGCTGCTGTGTGGGGCGTGGGGTGCAGGGGCCCAGGCTGGAGGCCGGGAGGCTGCTGTGGCCCCAGAGCGTCACACTGGCCCCTGGCCGGAAAGTGGGAGTGCTTGGGGTCCCCGCCACCCTGTCAGCACATGTCCGGGAGCCCTGTTGAGACCACGGCCCCGCTTTCCCACAGACCCTCATTTCTTTGGTCCACTTCTGCTCTCTTTCCACCTGCTTTGAGATGTTGGATACATTCTGTCCCCTCTTCATGCATCGTCGGTAGATTTTCTATTTTTTTAATTTTTATTTTATTTTATTATTTTTTAAAATGTTTTATTTATTTCTAGGAGAGAGAGAGACAGCGTGAACATGGGAGGGTCAGAGAGAGAGGGAGTCACAGACTGAAACAGGCTCCAGGCTCCGAGCTGGCAGTCAGCACAGAGCCCGACGCGGGGCTCGAACCCACGAACCGCGAGATCATGACCTAAGCAAAAGTCGGACGATTAACCGACTAAGCCACCCAGGCGCCCCTAGATTTTCTATTTTTAAAAAATTTTTAAATATTTATTTTTGAGAGAAAGAGAGACAGAGACAGAGAGCAAGTGAGGAAGGAAGGGAGAGAGAGGGAGACACAGAATCCAAAGCAGGTTCCAGGCTCTGAGCTGTCAGCACAGGGCCTGACAAGGAGCTCGAACTCATGGACTGCAAGATCATGACCTGAGCCTAAGTCGGACATTTAACTGACTGACCCACCCAGGCGCCCCCCTCAGCGGGTTTTCTTAGCCAAGCTGGATGGATTTCTCGCCTCCTTCATTCGTCCATGTTTCACTTCAGTTTTTATTTTTATTGCAGTTTTCATGCCCGTAGTTAGAAAATGTTTGCTCTTCCCTGCTTTCTATTTCTTTCCTCAGAGTCGACAGCTTTTATTTTTTATTTTTAAATAAAATCCTGACCTTAATTTTTTCAATTTTTTTTTTTGAAAGAGAGAAAGAGAGAGAGTATGTGAGCAGGGAGAGGGGAAGAGGGAGAGAGAGAATCTTAAGCAGGCTCCACACTCAGAGCAGAGCCCAACAAGGGGATCAGTCTCCCCACCCTGAGATCATGGCATGAGCTGAAATCAAGAGTAGATGCTCAACCGACTGAGCTGCCCAGGTGCCCCTGGACCACATCTTTTTCCATTCATCAGTTGATGACAGCTGGGCCATTTCTGTATCCTGTCCATTGTAAATAGTGCTGCAGTGAACACCAGGGTGCATGTGTCCCTTAGAATCAGTCTTTATATACATGTTGGGTAAATATCCAGTAGTGCAATTATTGGATTATAGAGTATTCCTATTTTTAAGTTTTTGAGGAGCCTCCATACTATTTCCTATAGTGGCTGCACCAATTTGCATTCCCATCAACAGTAAATGAGGGTTCTTTTTTCTTTAAAAAATTTTTAAAAAATATTTTATTTATTTCTGAGAGAGAGAGAGAGAGACAGCATGAACCAGGGAGGGTCAGAGAGAATGGGAGACACAGAATCTGAAACAGGCTCCAGGCTCTGAACTAGCTGTCAGCACAGAGCCCAATGCGGGGCTCGAACCCACAAACTGTGAGATCATGACCTGAGCCGAAGTCGGACTCTCAATTGACTGAGCCACCCAGGCACTCCATAGATGTTCTTTATTTTTTATTTTTATTTATTTATTTTAATTTTTGAGGGGTGGGGCATGAATGCACGAGC
This sequence comes from Hyaena hyaena, assembly GCF_003009895.1. Lineage (NCBI taxonomy): Eukaryota > Metazoa > Chordata > Mammalia > Carnivora > Hyaenidae > Hyaena > Hyaena hyaena. The sequence goes on along the minus strand of NW_024080735.1, from coordinate 1,220,066 downwards.
AGGGGAGAGGCAGAGAGAGAGAAAGAGAGAGAGAAACTTAAGCAGGCTCCATGCTGAGAGTGCAGCCCAACGCAGTGCTTGATCCCACAACCCTGGGAACATGACCTGAGCCAAAATCAAGAGTCAGACGCTCAACCTACTTAGCCACCCAGGTGCCCCTGTATTAGTTCTTTACATATTTTGGGTACTGTCCCTTTATCAGAGTTGTCATTTGCAAATATCTTCTCCCAATTCTGTAGGTTGTCTTTTAATTTTGTTGATTGTTTCTTTCAACATGCAGAAGCTTTTTATTTTGATATAGTCCCAGTAGTTTATTCTTGCTTTTGTTTCTCTTGCCCCAAGAGACATCTCTAGGAAGAAGTTTCTCTGGCCAATGTCTGAGAAGTTCCTGCCTGTGTGCTCTTCAATGCTAACCATTCTTGAACAATCTTTTTCTTTTCTTTTCTCTACAGTCTTATTTCTGCCTTTTGTCATTTTACTCTACTTCCTGGGAAATTTCTTCAACTCTGTCTTCCAAACTTTTCGCTTCTGGTTTTTATTCCTGCTAATGGTCTCTAAATATTCTTACCTCGTAAATGCAGTATCTTCTTACCTTTCTGAGATTATTAATTGTAGTTTTGTGATATCTTACTATCTCCACAGTCTCTGTGTCTTCCAAGTACTCTTTTTTTTTCATTTTTTTCCCCCATATATTTGTTGTAATCTGTTTTTCATGCTGGAGATTTTCCTCAGCTGCTTCGTGAGCCTTAGATGTCTACTTATATTGAAGGAGGCTCGCCCTTACAGGCTACCTGGAAAGTCCAAGGTGTGGACAAGACTTATTTGTCGGCTTTCCCAGGTGATGGGGGTGGAGCTATTTCACTGAGGAACTGTCACAGTCTAGAATGTTGGGTCTTTCCTCTGCACTGGTTGGAGTCTGTACAGAAGGATCCAGTAATATTTTCCCAGTAGGAAAGAGGTTGAGCAGAAATATTTCCTTCTTTCCCCTGAGGACAGTATGCCAAGCCTCCACAGAGCCCTGCTGTTCAGAGGATGTACCTCTTTCTGACGGGGTGGGGGTGGGGCTCAGGGATCTGCCAGCTGCTTACACAACCTTCGCGCCATCAGTCTGTTCTTTGCCTTGCGCTCTGCTTCCCGCAGAACCCCAACCCGTCAATTCTGAGCCTTTTGGGATTCGGGGATGCACATCAAATTGTTTCTTGGTTTTCCCCCATGATGGCTTAGAAACCAGCTTTGTCAGATGGGCTAAGTCTGTAACCACTTATCCATCAGCTTTCCAGATTACAAAATTTCATTGAAATCCAACAGGGACAAACGCTAATGTCCTATACTTGAAATGAAAACTCCAATCAAGGGTGCCTAGAGGGCTTAGTTGGTTGAGCATCTGACTCTTGATCTCAGCTCAGGTTTCCATCTCAGGGTCGTGACTTCAGTCCCCTCACTGGGTCCGCGGTGGGCGTGGAGCCCACTTAAAATACAAAAAGGATAAAAGAAAATTCTAATAAACAACACAGAATGTAAGAGGTGTTGCATAATGGCCACGTATGGGAAAAAGACAGAGATCGAGGCAATGCGACCACATGATACGACTGTCCTTCAGATGCTCCCTCTCTCCTCTGTGTCCCTCCGTGCCCTGGGTCACCTGCCCTGTACTTTAGGCCTGGTGACAGCACAGAACAGAACCAGACAACAGTGAACGGAGCAGATGGGACTTGAGACCTCAGCATTTGAGGAACTTGTGAGGTAACCAACCAAGTTCTGCCTGAGACAGAGGACAGGGGATGGGAGAAGGAAAGAGCTGTCACTTGAGTGACAGAGTCATTTGGACACGTTGTCTAGGAGGCTGGGATTCGGACCAATGATGGAAAGTAGACAGGAGGGTGGCAGTTCAGAGAAAGACCTTCTGTCTGAGGAGGGACAATCCCCTGCATCCCTGAAGAGTCAGTGGTTGAGTTAAGTACCTTTTTTTTTTTTTTAATGTTTATTTGTTTTGAGAAAGAGAGGGTGTGTGAGCAGGGGAAGGTCCTCCTGACCCTCTGTACCAGCCTTTTGTCCACATGGCGTTTGTTACCCTGACAGATCTGAACATTGAAAATGACAGTTTCCCTGTGAAACGGAAGGGATTTTCCATACTCTGCCTTTGTGTTTGTAAGTGACAAAGACCTTCCCAGAAGGAACACACCCTGTGTGGCCTCTGGGTTCGGGTCTGAGGTTGCGGTCTCAGGGTGGGAGAGGCTGTTCTCTGCCCACGTATCTCTCGCCATTTGATCCCGCGAGCATTTCAGGGGCTAGGCTGGCTGCGCTGTGCCCTAGGTGTGAAAAGTCTCTTTTATTAGTGTCCTGAAGAGGCTGGAAGATGTGAACTTCATGTACGTGATATGTGAAATCTAAGGCCTTACAGCAAGCCACGTTTGGACATTTAAATGAACCCCAAGTCCTTGACTGGCCGGTGCTCATTAATCATGAACCCGGGTGTGGGCATTTCCACCAAAGAGGCCTCCACCCTTCCCAGGCTGTGAGGACTGGCCGGGTCCGGGAGCCCAGTAATCAGAATTACTAATTGGGTCAAGGCAGGGATCTCGTGATACCAGAGGTAGAGAATGGGTCAGGGATCCAGGGGGATGAGTCACCAGCAAAGGGCCAAGCAAGTCCCCAAACCCAGGCAGACAGAGAACTGGCTACTCACAACACCGTGACCCTCCTTCAGGGGAGAATCGGAAATCTAAGAGTGCATGGCGTGGTCACTGTGTCACTTGTTGGAGCCACTGGTCACTGTGATTATACCTGGTCGGAGGGGGCATCAGACTCCAGAGACGTGGTAGCTTCTGTGGACCTCATTAGAGAGAGCTTCCAGAAGGTCTGCTTCCTCCTAACTGACCGTGTGGGGGAAACACTGTGTGGTGACATGCGTTAACTTCGCAATTACAGAGAACGTGGCCAAGGTCACCAATGCGCTCATTCTCTTGAAATCCCACTGGTGACAATTTCATTCTTGCGGGACAGCTAAGAGGCAGCTATGATTATAAATCCCCAGGCCACCCTTTTAGAAACTGATGGGGCAAAATTTGCGGCAGCTGCCTGCGTCTGACTGTCGGATGTGAGCCGTCACCCCTCCTGCCGGGTCCCTTGGAGGCTTCTCGCTCTTTCTCTGTGGGGAAATCTGCGCAGCTGGGCGAGGTCAGGACGCCGTGGGGAGAGTAATCCTCGGAGCGCAACGAGAACCCACCACACGTCAGCGTCTGCTTGGGCAGGACGGGCCACCGCAGATGGAATGCTCCGTAGCCCACGGCCAGGCCACGAAGTCACGTGGCCTCTGCTGTTCAAGTAAATCACACGGTGACCAAGGAGATGGAAGGGAAGTGCTGACCTTGCTCCCTGGTAATGCTTTTATCCACTTCACGCAGACTCGGTTTATTTTTAGGACGATTTCTCCTCTGGATCCAACTAAACAGGAGTCCTTTTCTTACATTTCCTGGCAAGACTTGGTGCCCCAGGTGATTGTCTTTGAAGGCAGGGGTGGGGGGAGCAGGGAAGCCCAAGAGAATTTCAAAAAAAGCCACACAATTGGAAGAACCTTTCAGACGTTATTTCATGTTACCCTCCTGAGGACCAGCTTCGCTTGGAGCCTATTTCGGGAACTGACTTCTTGCCTTGAAGACTCCGGGAGAAGAACCTCTCATGACCGACCGTGTTAAACCATGTTAGACACTCGGGCAAGGGCTTCAGGACCCCTCAGGGTCCCGCTTCTACGGGGTGGAGCTCAGGGGTGGCCTGCAGAGCCCTTTGGGTCGGAGGTGATCCACAGGGACATTCATTCCTGGGGGGCAGCTGCGGGCGATGCCCCTCGAGCTCCACTCAAGCTCTCACTCGGAGCTCGTCGCAATATATTCATAGGACGCTTTCAAAACCGGCGCCAGGACGTTTGCATGACCCCGATGGCGGGTGCCGACGAGGGAGCCACGGCACAGCACGCCCCGGCTCACCGCCGGACAGTGTTGCTCCCGCAGCAGGGATGCGGCCCCTCTCGGGGTGATGATTTGTCTAGACCGTGGCTTTTGTGGGTGGAAAAGGAGTGGAGGGCAGCCCTCAACTGCCGTCTGTCCACGTGGTCAGAAAGTAAGATGTGAGGCTGGCGGGGACTAGGGAGGCTCGGTGTGTGGTGTGGCCTGGAAAACGTTTATGTTGCTGGGGGTTTTTCATGAGAAAGGTTTGTAACTGACTTTGAACAAATTAGGTTAAAAAAAAGGGGGGGAGGGCACCTGGGTGGCTCAGTCCAATAAGCATCTGACTCTTGATTTCAGGTCAGGTCATGATCTCATGGTTTGTGAGATGGAGCCCCACATCCATTTCTTTGTTGACAATACGCCTGCTTGAGATTCTTTCTCTCTCTCTTTCTCTCTCTCACCCTCTCTCTGCCCCTCCCCTGTTCACACACCCTTTCTCTCAAAATAAATAAATACATATTTATTTAAAAAGTTTTAATGTTTATTTCTGAGAGAAAGAGCTTGAGTCAGCAGAGGCGGAGCAGAGGGAGAGGGAGACACAGAATCTGAAGCAGGCTCCAGGCTCTGAGCTGTCAGCACAGAGCCCAACACGGGGCTCGAACCCATGAACCTGAGATCTTGAACTGAGCTGAAGTCAGACACTTAATCGACTGAGCCACCCAGTTCCCCCAGTAAACATTTAAAATAAAATGAGGTGCATATTATATTAAAAAATGATCAAAGAGTGGGACGCCTGGCTGGCTCAGTCAGTAGAGCATATGGCTTTTGATCTCAGGGTTGTGAGTTCGAGCCCCACATTGGGTGGACAGTTTACTTAATAAACAAAAAAATTGAACAATTAAAAATGATCAAATAGCAGTGAAATTGTCACATACCAACTGCTTGGGTTTGGGGTGGTTTGGGAACTGCTTTGGCTGTAACCTCCCGTTCCTTGTTCCTCCATCTACTTCTTTTCAATGCCCTCCTGAAAAGACAGTGGTGGGCTCTCTGGGGGGCGAGAAGGTACCCGCCGTCTGCTCGTCAGCCGCTTGCAGACGGCCACCAGATTCCCTTTCAGATCTGAAGTAGTCACCACACGTTACCTTTTTATATCTTAGCCAGTGGGAACTCTCTTGACCAATACAATTTTGTATGAGTCAAAACCCAAAAAAGTGGATTTACTGAAATGTCTCGCTCCTTCGTGTCTTAGTCTGTATTCTGCATAGCACATTATTGGAGGTAAAAAAAACTCATGATCTAAAAGTCTTGTCCTAAAAACAAGAATAATGGTAATAATATGAGGTTGACTTCCTAGTCACTGTTAAAGACACACTGCTCAGCGCACTCTCGAACGAAGAGCCACAGGGTCCGCTCTTGTTGTCTTGGTGGATTGACTATCAGATGCTTTGTGCCGGAATAAGATCGAACCCCCAGGCCAAACCTCACTCTGGGCCTCATTCTTCCCAAGCCTCCTGCCTTGTTTCCTGGCCTCTGAGCTTCCTGGAAAACAGAGCTGGCTTCGGAAGCCTTCAGGACTCCCTTCTCTTGCTACAAGCGCCCAAAAGATTCCCTATAATTCTTCTTGCAAAAACGAAATTAGACTAAGAGCCAAACTGCCTTTTTCTTTCTTTCTTTTTTTTTTTTTTAATTTTTAATGTTTTATTTATTTCTAGGAGAGACAGAGAGAGACAGCGTGAGCAGGGGAGGGTCAGAGAGAGAGGGGGTCACAGACTCTGAAACAGGCTCCAGGCTCTGAACTGGCAGTCAGCACAGAGCCCGACGCGGGGCTCGAACCCACGAACTGCAAGATCATGACCTAAGCGAAAGTCGGACGCTTAACCGACTAAGCCACCCAGGCGCCCCCAAACTGCCTTTTTCAAAAACAAAAGATTGAAATCCAGATAGCTCACAGTGGAGAAATGTCTATGAGCCGTGGGAAAACTATGAATCAGACCAGAGAATTTGTCTCTTGAATCACCTACCTACCGCCTTGGATTAGATTGTTTGAAAAACGAAGGCCTCTGTCTACACAGCACAGAACAGCCCTCCTCCTCTCCACCTCGGGCTGTGAAAGCTGAGGTTGCCCAGGAGGGACCCCTGGACCTGCCCCATCCCCTTCTCTGTCCCCCAGCACCTGCGAGGCTCTCCACAGGCTGCTTTTAAAAAGAGACTGGCGGGTCGCCTGGGTGGCTTAGTCGGTTAAGCGTCCGACTTTCGCTTAGGTCATGATCTCGCGGTTCGTGGGTTCGAGCCCCGCGTCGGGCTCTGTGCTGACTGCCAGCTCAGAGCCTGGAGCCTGTTTCAGAGTCTGTGACTCCCTCTCTCTCTGACCCTCCCCTGCTCACGCTGTCTCTCTCCTAGAAATAAATAAAACATTAAAAAAAAAAATTTAAAAAAAAAAATAAAAAAAAAAAAATAAAAAGAGACTGGCCTGGGGCACTTCGGTGGCTCAGCGGGTTAGGCAACTGACTTGGGTCACCATCTCACAGTCTGTGAGTTCGAGCCCTGATGTTGATAGCCTGCTTCAGATTCTGTGTTTCCCTCTCTCTCTGCCCCTCCCCTGTTCATGCTCTCTCTCTCTCTCTCTCTCTCTCTCAAAAAATTAAATAAACATTAAATTTATTTTTGAAAGACTGGCTCAGAATTCCTCATTCTGACTTGGTTGCCTCATTCTGTCTGTCCTCAGGTCGTCTGTTCATGTGGATACAGACTCTGACTCCACTGCCCTGATAAGGTTTTTCTGGTCTCTTTCTCACATCACGGGATTTATGAGCGACAGCCTCTGATTCTCTAGTCCAGCTCCTGATCCACCTTACAAATAAACATACCCCTTTCTTTTTTCTCTTTTCCATTTTCTTTTATTGAAATACATTGGACATGTTCGACTGTGTAAGTTTCAGCTGTAGGACATGCTAACTGGAGACACTGATACGTGTAGATTACATATATTGTAGAACGATGGCCAGTGTAGCACCAACGGGACCCTCTGTCATGGTGCATAATCATCGTTTCTCTTTTTGTGGTGGGAATAATTACTCCCCAATCTCTTAGCAAATTGGCTGTTTATCCACCTTCTGGTTTGTATTTGGCTGAGGTCTTCTGCGGTGCGTTTTGTACAGGTGCTTCATGAACATTTGTCATAGTAATAACTGTAACAGCCTAAGTCGGCCCCTAAGACAAGCTCAACCAGTGAGATGATGACCCAGCAGCAGTGGGCTCTCTGGGCAGGCACCTCGGGGACTTCTGAGGAGCCACCGTCCCCTCATACTGCATGGTCTTTAGATTGTGTTCCACTTCCGTAACTAGATAGCACCCATTAAGCCCACTCGTTATGTAAAACCAGAAGGTCAGGACTTTGGCCCTTTCATTAAAAAAATTTTTAAGTTTATTTATTTACTTTGAAAGAGAGAGAGAGACGTGTGGGAGTGGCAGAGACAGAGGGAAAGAATCCCAAGCAGGCTCCGCACTGTCAGCACAGAGCCCGATGCGGGGCACTCACGAACTGTGAGATCATGACCTGAGCTGAAACCAAGAGTGGACGCTTAATGGACTGAGCCCTACAGGCGCCCCTGTGCAAATGGGTTTTAAATGTTCAGAGGGGCACCTGGGGGCTCAGACGGTTAAGCGTCTGACATCGGCTCAGGTCATGATCTCATGGTTTGTGGGTTTGAGCCCTGTGTCGGGCTCTGTGCTGACAGCTCAGAGCCTGGAGCCTGTTTCAGATTCTGTGTCTCCCTCTCTCTCTGACCCTCCCCTGCTCACGCTGTCTCTCTCTCTCTCAGAAATAAATAAAACATTTAAAAAAATGTTCAGAGAGAAAAAGGTAACTTTCCATTAGAGGGAAATTTCTGGAAGAGACAAAGGACTAGTAGCCTCCAGCTGCCCCATGTAAATCCCTCTCCCAGATCCTCTTCCTCCAAGCTGCCTTCGTCTGCCAAGGTCTGGATCATGGTTCTGTGTCAGCAACACCTGCTCCTTGCCAGCCACTAACATGGCCACGTCCATGTCCATGTCTACTTCCTCTCTCAAATTGCTCTATTTTCTCCACACAGTGTTTGACAGAGTAGGGCTCATTATGCTTTTAGAATACAGAATGGATATGAGTTTTGTAAAGATGTGTTTTGTAAAGGAAAATATTCTCTCCTGGAAAAGTGGGCATTGATAAGGACGGGAGGAGGGTTCTGAGCTGTGGCACTTTCAAAACATGGCCGCCCACATCCTTTGGCATTCCTCTGCCGTTGAGCCTGGGCTCTGTGACTGCTTGACCAGTAAATGGAGTGGACGTGCCTGGTGCCCAGGCCGTCACCTGGCAGCCTCCACGTCCTGTGTGCAGGCCGTTTGCTCTTGGACCCCCCACCCCTCGTGGTGAGGAAGCACGGACCTCACGGAGACGGTCCGGGTGGATGGCTAGCCTCAGCTGCCAGACACGTGAGGAGACGTGACTTTGGGACACGGTGGCCCCACCCATTGGGTCTTTCCAGCTGGGGCCCGGCCACCATAGACGGAGCCGGACCCTCCTTCTGTGCCCTGCCGGGGTCTCTGTCCCACGCGCCTTGTCAGTATACATGAGATTTGGTGGCTTAAAACAACCCCAGCTCATTATCTAATGGTTCTGTGAGTCAGCAGCCGACGAAAGGCTAACTGTGCTGTGTCCTTCCTGGAGGCAGGGGGCTTTCCCGGCTTCTGGAAGAGCATCCCTCTATCTGTCCTTCTGCGGCACATCCCCCTCGGGCTCCAAACCCGGTGGAGAAAAACTCTGTGATCTTGCCGGCCATGTGAGGAGATGGGGCCCACCCAGAGAATCCAGGGTGCCCCCCACCTCGAGGTCCCAAACTCAGCCACATCTGGAAAGTGGCATCGCGCTTTCTGCGGCATTCTGCGGCATTGCACTTCTGTGTTTATTCACGGGTTCCGGAGAGCAAGACATGGGCTGGTACTCTTGTCAGCGTGCAGGCTCAACACGACGCATGACCTTGTGAGACGCAGTGCCAGTGGGTTTCTCACATCGCCACGCTGTTCCCTTCAGGCCCTGCCTGCACGTGGCCGGGTGAGGATTTGGCCGAGGCACCAGGTCAGGTGCCTGCAGGTCCCAAGGGGAGGCTGGGCCCCACCCTGTGAGAATATCCGGGTGCACTGTAAACCACCCTGGGGGGCCCCCTGCACACTCAACGTCCAGGCTGCTTCTGGATGGTTCTGTGTGGTCTCTGATGTGCTATGTCTGCCTGGCGTCCTCGGCGTCCAAACCCAGGTATTTACCTTCTTCCTGCCGGTCTGCCCCTCCTCCAGGGAGCCCCGCGGCCCAGGAGCTGCACGCTAGTGACTGGCGCTCCCACACCAGCAACAGGTACCTGGTGATAAGTCCCTGGATTTCTAGGTATCACAGGTGGGACTGAACCTGCCTTGCAGGGCACCCTGGGATGTTGTGTTCGCCCCTGGCAGTAGCCATGAGCCTGCATATCACCCGAGTCCTTGCCCAGCCTGTCCTGGGGACTGTCTTCTCTGCACGAGACCAACTGCTGCCCCGCTGCCTGCTGTTGGTGACGGGTCAAGCACCTGCCGTGGGTCCAGCCCAGGGCCGTCCCCTTCCCCCCAACCCCCTGTCCTGCTGCTGAGCCAGTCCGGGCCTCAGTGTGGGGTTGCTCCAAGCAGGTGCCGCCTGGATCACGAGTGGGCATGACTCAGGTGCACCGGAGCAAAGTGTACATTTTCTGTTTGGCTGAACCCCTTGCAGTTTCTACATGATGACGTGTGGGAAGAAGGGAGAACCTTCCACAAGACCGATTTCATATGCTTCCAACAGTTTTATGATTTTCGGGTCATTGGCACTTCCCCCGATCTGGGAGGTCACAGGGGCCTAGTCTCCCCTCCCCCACCCTTTATGTACCCCCTGCACTTTGCTTATATATTTCTGCCCCTGGTGGCCTTTCAATGGTGTCACTCAGCAAGGGTCACAGGCGTCTCACACAGAAACCTGTTTGCAGCTTGGACTCCCATCTGCGGCTTCATTTTGCTGCCACAGCCAGCAAGCGTGGCGAGTGATCTCCTGCCACCGCCCCAGCGAGGGCTGCACAGGGAACCCCGCGCAGTACGCGGCAGTGCCACCAGAGAACTCTCCCAGGGACACTGGGGCTGGGGAGACGAAGCAGTGACCAGCTGGGGGCATTTGTACTGCGGGCGAGAGAGGAGTAGTCACCCCATCTGGGACTTCAGGTGAATTCTGAGCTGGGGTCGAGCAGAGTGGTGAAGCTGAAACGGAGCGTTTACACTCCCCTCCCAACCCAAGCAGGTGGTGGGGAAGTGGGGGAGGGGCACCGGGGAAGGAGGAGGGAGGCCCACAGAGCCGGCCAAGGCGGGGGTGGGGGTGGGGGTGGGGATCCAACAAGCCTATGGCCCAGAGTCAGTGCCCCGGCATCTCTGCATGTGGCCTGGTCCGTGGTGCTGGGCGGTTTCTGCTCTCGCGGTCCCCGGGCCCCGAGCTGCAGATGCACAAAGGCAGGTAAGGAGCCGTGCTGGCCCTGCAACCAGGGCGCTAGGGTGGGTGCCCTGACCTCGGGCAACAACCCCGGTTCCCCACAGTAAGGGCTGCCTGACAGGCTCTCCTAGCGTCTGTGGGGAGGTGTGCCCTCCCTGGGCTCCTGCATGGGGCTCTGCGCCCTGGTGACAGTTTCCCTCTCTGTGCCTCTGAGTATTCATCTGGGAGCAGGGGCGTTACCAGCACTCTGGGGGGTAGGGGTGCGGAGTCCGGGGTCAGGTTATTAAAACTCAGCTCGGGAGTCCCAGGCTTCACTGCTCTCTCATCGGTAGCTGTTGTTTCTGAGCCCATGGCTTCAGGGTTCACCAGGAGGCCTCCGACACAAACCTTTCTCAGAAGAGACAGGCCACGCCAGGTCCACGGACACGGATAATGGGACCCTGACGATCATGCACGGCTCATGCCCGAGAGCAGGCGAACGTCCTCCTCTCTCACTCACGTGAAAACTTAGAAGGGGAGGACCTGATTCTTTTTGTTTTTAATGTTTATTTTTGAGAGAGAGAAAGAGAGAGACAGTGTGTGAGTCTCTGAGAAAGAAGAGGGAGACAGACTCTGAAGCAGGCTCCAGGCTCTGAGCTGTCAGCACAGAATCTGGTGTGGGGCTTGAACCCACAGACCGCAAGTCCATGGCCTGAGCTGAGATCAAGAGTTGGACGCTCAACCGACTGAACCCCCCAGTCGCCCCTAAATCATTTTTAAATACGTGGGCGCCTGAGGGCCCCAGCTGGTTAAGTTTCCGACTTCAGCTCAGGTCATGGTCTCATGGTTCATGACTTTGAGACCCATGTCGGGTTCTGTGCTGACAGCTCAGAGCCTGGAGGCTGCATTGGATTCTGTGTCTCCCTCTCTCTCTCTGCTCCTCCTCCGCTCACGCTCTGTCTCTCTCTCTTTCTCAAAACTAAATAAATATTTTTTTAAAAATTTTTAAAAAAACATTATCAAAAATAGTCCTGAGATGGAATTATGTGAATTGCCCAAGCTGTCCCAAAGGATAATCAAGAGTTGACTAAATGATGGAATGAATAAGACATTTACTTATTTTATTTTTAAAAAAGCCAATAACTGTATTTATCTTTTTTTTTTTTTTTTTTGAGAGAGAGAGAATCCCAAGCAGGCTCTGTGCTCAGTGTGGTGCTCAGTGTGGTGTGCAGTGTGGAGCCCCACTTTGGGGCTTGATCCCACGACCCTGGGTTCACAACCTGAGCCGAAATCAAGAGTCATATGCTCAACTGACTGAGGTCCCAAGGAGCCCCTTAACAAGACATTGCAAAAATGGGACAGTGAAACATAATGTGTATTTACTATTCAATAATGAAACGCATCACTTGTTCCCAGAGAAGGGGGGGCACCGAGGCCCAGTGATGGTCTTCCAGCCGGGAGGCACTGGATGCTGGTCACCCAGGCACAGCAGGGATGCACCCAGCACATGGCATTCAGGGGAAGGATGAAGAGAACATTCTCTTGCTTGGGGCCGAGACGGCATGACGAAGGACCCTGGCGAAGATGGAGAAGTCATAGGACGCGCCAGGCACTAGTGACGACAAACCAGAGCCGGTTAAGATGCTTTTGTGTGTGACCCACAGTAAGTGGTGGTCAGGGCGATTCTTGGTGCACCTGCCCTCCCCCCTCCCGCCCCGGAATCGAGGCTGTGCTTCTATGATGCAGCCACCAGGTGGCCTCTACCTCCCTGGCCCGAGTGCACACAAAGTCCCGGCCAGGGCCAGCTGGCCACCGCTGGGTGCGAAGGTGGGACACCAGTAATCCTATCCCCTGCCTGGCCACCTGCTCCCGGGCCACCAGCGCCTCTTCGCCATCTCGTGCCGTCGCAGCGCCTGCCCGGCCCGATGGACAGGCTCGTTTCTGAGGACGGAAACAGCCGTTCACCAACACCTATCGCACGCCTCATTAGAAGCGTTTTCCTCCTCCACATCCGTCTTCTCCTTGTGTCACATCTCCACGCAGACTTTATATAATTGTAACACGCGTGCGTCTCCCTTTGGTTGTTCTGCTCCTAATTCAGTGTTATTTCTCATGTCAGGATTAGCATAGTCTCCATCCATATATTTTAGAAAAAGCAAAATACAATTTCAACCTATTTCTCATGTTTCCATTTTGATAAATAGCGTTGATATGAACATGGGGTTTTTCGACACCAAAGTACAAGTGAAGGATCAAAGAACAATTTTAAATTCTCGTTATATATTCCCAGGTAGTTGTATAGGAAACACGCCCACTTTTTTTCTTCTTCCAATTGCCACTTTCCCTAAAGCTCTAACTCCCAGTGGAAAGGAAATTGCTGGCGATGATCTTGATACGTTGAAAACGGTCCCTCCTCTGCCTCTCTCCCCTCACCAGGCAGCCCTCGCTCCCTTGTCTGCTCGAGGCTGGTGGTTGAACTTGATCCTTCTGAAACGGCAGGTGGGATGGGACGTCGGGGACTTTCAGCAGGTGCACACCAACGCCGTTTGGAGAAAAGTGCTCAGACACCATCTGAACGAGTAGAACCATTTCATAAACTCCAGTTTTATCTGTTTTCATCTTTGATGTGGCCTGAACCTGCATTTCTTCCATTACTGATGGGTCAGTCTTCCCTACACCATCACCTGTCTGTGTTTATGTGTCTGAAGACGACTGTGTCTTCATCCGTCTTCATGAACAACTATGACCGCCCACCAAGGGGAAATGAGTGCTAACGTGACTCATTAAAAATTTTTTTTTAATTTTAATTAAAAAATTTTTTTTTCAACCTGACTCATTTTTAATATTTGTTGCTAGGTTATGTTTTTCACATGTTCCCAATTTTTACTCTTCACTTCAAAATTTTATGTTGCATTTTTCTTGGGAAGAAGTTGTTTTAAAGTTAAGTAATTATTTTTATATTTTTTAATTTTTTTTAATGTTTTATTTATTTCTGAGAGAGAGAGAGCCAGTGTGAGCAGGGGAGGGGCAGAGAGAGAGGGAGACACAGAATCCGAAACAGGCTCCAGGCTCTGAGCTATCAGCACAGAGCCCGATGTGGGGCCCGAACCCATGAATCGTGACATCATGACCTGAGCCGAAGTTGGATGCTTAACCAACTGAGCCACCCAGGTGCCCCAAGTAATTACTTTTAAATAGGTTAATAAAATCCTAAAAGCTCAGATTTTAGAGGATAAGTGAAAAGTCTCCACCTCCATCAAGTCTCCCAACTTCCTTTCCTGTTTTTTATTGTTCCCTGGATCTGTTCATTGTATAAACAACATGTGTGTATTTTTGTATTTATGTATTTGCTTTAAAGCACTGAGAATAACTACATAAACACCATTGTAGTACCTTGCCTGTTTTTTTTTAATTAAAAAAATTTAAATGTTTATTTTTGAGAGAGAGAGAGAGCAAACAGAGGAGGGGCAGAGAGAGAGGGAGACACAGAACCTGAAGCAGGTCTAGGCTCAGAGCTGTCAGCACAGAGCCTGGTGAGGGGCTCGAATCCATGAACTGCGAGATCATGACCTGAGTAGAAACCAAGAGTTGGTGGCTTAACCAACTGAGACCCCCAGGTGCCCCAGGAAACTTTTTTTTCTTAAATATTCTGGAGTAAAACCATTTTTTACTCTGGCTTAGAACTTGGGGGCCTTGCTTGGTTTTTGTTCAATTGGTTTAGGGCACCAGAGGAGCCTCCTGACTCGTTCCCGGCCCGGCTTCATGGAATTCCGGCCTGGGTTTAACATCAGGTCTTGTCTCCACCCTCCATGCCCGCCCCCCCTCACCCCACCCCCCGGGCCACAAGAATTCGCTTTTTCTGTTTATGGGTTCCACGGAGGCCTAAGTAGCAATTCACATAATCAACCAGTCACATAAACAAAAAATGATGAATGATTTTCAACTAGAAGGATGTTTGTTACGAGCAGCCAACACATTGAGCAGAGGAAGGGAGGGAGAGCCGGGCCATCCTTGGCCCCCCTGGCCGGGACAGGAGCTCAGCCAGGTCTCTGGACTCCAGGTGGGCGGGGCCTCCAGGCAGCAGGCTCCTGGGAGACGTTGTTTGCCTCTGCTGTCCCTGCCCTTTGCACACGTTCCTTATTTTAGACATCAGCTGTAGTGACTGAGATGGGCCCTCGGTGTGTGCTCATGAGTTCGTGTTTGTCCCGCGGGGGCTCTATGCTTAGTGTGTATAACATGTATTTTATTCATGCGAACAATGCATTCATGTGGTTTGTGCGTTGACACTGACAACTGATAGCTGTTAACAGGGAGGGTCTGTGTTACCGTTCTGGTTGCAAAGTCCCAAGAAAGACCACTACCCGGCATTCTATGTGTTCGCCTCACAAAAATAGCCCTGTGTTTTCGTGACTAAAATTGGAGCTGAGTAACTGGCTGAAAGGCGGAGACGGGCCTTTCTGCCTGGCAAGAATTGGCTCCAGAGTGAGAAGATCATTTATCGATCGAACAAAACACTTAGAATTTACTGTGGCCGGGGCTCTAGGCTTCCAGGCAGGGAGGGAAACAGATAAATAAAAAATAAAACCCAGGTTTACCAAACTTGGATTCTCCTATCTAGAAACTTCAGCTGAGTCCCTGAAACGTGTAGAGTTATAGTGACAAGGACTCAGTGGGAGAGTGGGGAGATGAATGCCGGGTGCGGGGTCCAGACAGGGGCTTCTTCCTGCCTGAAGGACTCAGAGAGGATTCACGGAGGAAGTCTGGCCGGGCTGGGAAGCGTGGGGAGGGCACACACACACAGGATTGAGGGGATGGGACTCCTGTCACAGCTCCCGGTGCCAGAGGGAGCTGAAAGGGTCTGTCGCCGTTGCTCAGAGGAGCAGAGAAGGGAAAACAACAGATGTGGCTGAGCCTGGCCAGAAAGGGGTATCAAGAGGGCTAATAGGTAGGAGCCCAGGGACAGTCGGGTCTGTGTGTTGAAGGGTGATGAGGTCACACTGGTCCCTGCTGGACAACAGATCTGTTGGGGCTTTTGTGACTATTGTGCTCTGCTGCCCTTTTGTGCAGGAAGGTTCTGGAAGGGATGGGTTCAGATGCAAAAGGCTGTCTGCCTGCTTGAGGGAGGGAACATGTGAGCCAAGAGTCACATGAGAACCAGCTGCCCGGGACCCGGTTAGGGATAAGCCAGTGGCTCTGTCCGGGTAACAACGATGCAGAGGGGACCCTGCAGGACCCTTATCACCAGGCTTAGTACTTTGGACACTTTTTTCTGAAGGCAGTGAGATTGCTTTAAAGGCAGATCTGGTTCGTATCGGCGGGTACGTGCATGCAAACATGTGTTATGTACTCAGTCCCTTGTGGATGGAAGGGAAGCAATCGGATACTTTTGCGGGCAATCAAGTACTTAAAGTATTTCCTAGCAAGACCTTTACAAATGAGTCCTCATTTTTTTTTAATTTTTAAAAAATGTTTTATTTATTTTTTTGTTTTTGAGAGAGGGAGAAAATTTGTATATGTGCATGCTAGTAGGGTGGGCCAGAGAGAGAAAGAGAGAGAGAGAGAGAAAGAGAGGTAGAGGATCTGAAGTTGGTTCCACGCTGTCAGCACAGAGCCCAACACGGGGCTCGAACCCACGAACCGTGAAATCATGACCTGAGCTGAAGTTGGACGCTTAACCGACCGAGCCACCCAGGTGCCCCACAAATTGTTCCTTATGACACGGGTGTGACTTCTAAGCATCCTGATATGTAAAGAGTGTTTTTTTAGGGGAGGGCGAGGATTTTACTGATGGGAATCCAGTGGGCCACACTCGGGGGGTCCCTGAGCCCAGCTCAGTCCTTGGATTTTTAGGTCTGGCACATGGATTTTCTTCATCCACCCAGTGACAGGCTCGTGAGCATTACAATCCCAGCAGGAAGATTTGCAAGAGGAGTTTCCCCGTCCAGTGACCAGAACTCCTGGGTCTCCCAACCACGTGGAACGTAGACGAGAAAATACAGCTGTGGTGAGTGCCCGACCCACGTTCTGTAAAGCCTGGGCCAAGCACCTTCTCATCAGAGGACACTTCCCTGCTGATGGGGCTGTTCATCCAGGAACACGGGGCTGGACAGAGAGATGCCATTGGCCTCTTTTGTCCCCCTGAACCCATGTTTTCTTCCCAACTCCCCTCCTCTCTGACACTTTGGTCTTCCAAGGGCTTTGGTTTCACTGACTCAAGCTACCATCAAGGTCTATTTCTGCTGACAGATGACACGGGTCAGACTTCCCAGAATTTCAGGAAGAGGGTTACAGTCTCAGCTAATAGGATTTTCGAAAGGATTTCAGCTTCTCTGACTTTTCCCCACGTTGACTAATGTGTTATTTGTGTTGGGAAATCAGCATGACCCCCTTCCCAGCAGCCTGGATGATCCCCCTCTCTGCAGCTCCAGTAAGAGAGGATGAGCCAGACATATGGAACATTCTAGAAGCAGCACAAACTCCTACCACACCCCTTGTATCCCCTGCACTGATGTGCTCTCCCTTCATCCATGGAAGGAGGAGGGAGCTTTGGTAGGAAGAGTGGGCCGGGACGCCTCTCTGGAGCACAGCCCCCTCTGTGAGGAGGCCTGACCTCAGAGGCTGCTTCGGGTGCTCTGCTATGTTGTGGGCCTGGGTGCAGGTGTGTGTGAACATCGTCCCCAAGAGGACATTAGACAATCACAGGGTGGGGATCCCATTTCTGTCCTGCTGGAGATGCCTCGCAGGCAGTGGGGAGCACTGAAGAGCCCAACCTCCAGGGGAAGAGCCCAGAGGGTGGAGGGAGGCATGGCTTAGAGAGAACCAGGGTCTTCAGGGTCATTGGCCAGGCCATGTGTTGGCGAGGGCCACAGGGTGAGTCATCTCAGGAAATGTAACTCTGTGTGCACTCATTTGGGGCTGGCTTATTAGTATTGATCCAAGGGCATTTAGCAAACTGTTGGCCTCTATTTTTCTGGAAAATAAACACGGGAAACCCCATGTGATCACAAGGATGAGGTTAAGGGTCATTGACCCAGAGGAAGTCCCATCCTGGGTGGCATGTCACTCTTCAGCCACCACCCCCCAGTGGGGCAGGGTCACTAGGAGAAAGAGCAGGATTTGGAAGCCAAGTTTCAGTTACACCTTTGTCCCTTACCCGGCTCAGACGACTTACCTTTTTGAGTGGTTGGTTTTTCCCTTCGTAGAATGAAGATCTATAATTGTGCCATGGAATTGTGGTGGGAATTTAATAAAATAATGTGGTAAACATGCTCAATAAACTGTAAGCACGCCAAAAATGAGAGAGCCCTCAGTATTTGACCTAAAATGTCACTGTGTGTTTCCAGATAGCCAAGAGAAAGACATTTCACAACCGTAGGCTTTTACCTTTGGTTCTAGTAGCATCTTGGAGAGGAGATTTTTGTTTTTATTTTTGCATTTTTATTTGGGGCACTTGGGTGGCTCAGTTGGTTAAGTACGTGGTATGATTCTTTTAAAAAAAATTTTAAATGTTCATTTATTTGAGAGAGAGACAGAGACAGAGCATGAGCTGGGGAGGGGCAGAGAGAGAGAGGGAGACGCACAATCCGAAGCAGGCTCCAGGCTCTGAGCTTTCAGGACAGAGCCCCATGCAGGGCTTGAACCCATGAACCATGAGATCATGATCTGAGTGGAAGTTGGACACTTAAAGGACTGAGCCCCCCCGGCGCCCCAAGTATGTGACTCTTGATTTTGGCTCAGGTCATGATCTCATTGCTCATGAGTTCAAGCCCGGAGTCGGGCTCTGCGCTGACTATGCAGAGCCTGCTTGGGATTCTGTCTCCCTCTCCTTTTCTCCCCCGCCCCCACTTGTGCTTGCTCTGCCTCTCTCAAAATAAATAAATAAACTTAAAAAAAAGAGAGAGAAAACTACAGTTTTGCTGGAAGCTCAGAAAATACACACTTTTTGTTCTTGTTGTTTGTTTGCAGGTGAAAGGTAAGACAAGATCTCGCATCTTTCCGCCCACGGAAAGTTGCTCATTGGTTCTAGCAGATTGTGAATAGCCAGGTGCTGGGGACATCTGTCGGGCAGGATCCCAGGGCCTGGGAGGTGATGTGACCACTACAGGCAAAGCCACCAGTAGGCCCATGTGGGTGTTTGATATTTTCGGAGCCGATGGTACCATCCGGGGCTTGTGTCTCCCTTTATACAAACAACAATCGGCACTTTTGACTCAGTGTTTTATGCCCAAGGATATAGAATGTGAAATCAATGATGGTGCATGTCGATGTCGGTGTAAATGTTGGTTTCAGAACCTCACACCACGTACGACACGAGTCTGTCCCACACTTGCCATTTCCTGCCACGAGCCTCCGGTGTAAGACCTCGGCCTGGCCTTGGGCTCCTTCATGTCCCAGAGATGGGTCTCTGGCTTTGCCTAGCCACACGGTGTTCGTGTCCCTTTCTTGCCAGCCTGGGCCGGGCGCTCTTTCCCTGGCTGTACCAGTGTGGACTGTCCCCACGGCAGAGCCTGATCTAAGGAGCAGGGAGGGAGGGGGACAGGGAAGGAGGAAGTCATAACTGAGGGCCCACATTGCTTTGCCCAACGGAGACGTGATTCCATGGGGACCTTTGAGGAAGCGTAAAGATGCCTCCAGGGGACAGACATTCATCCAGTGCTTCTGTCCCCATCACCCAGGGGACCCTGCACTTGCTAGGCTGGTGGGCCCTGAAGGACACTGCCTGTCCCCTGCAATCTCGGGCAGGCTCGGGCATGGGGCGTGGCGTGAGGCACTTGTGACTAGTGCCTGATGGTCTTCCCGCCCCTGTCTTCCTCCTGCACACCTTCCACATAAAGGAGCAGGTCTTCTCCAAGACCCCTGTGCTCCAAGGCCATTAGTGTGTCGTCATGACATCCCGGAGAGGGGACGAGCAGCATGGGGGGGCACTTCACACCCCTCGGGCTGACGTCACACCCCTTGGGATGACTCCCTGAGCGACCCAGACCTTCCCCCATCCGCAGGCCCGCTCTCCCCTCTTCTCTCCACCCGGAGTCCTGCCTGTCCCTCAGGCACAGCTCCCGGGTCACCTGTATTGTCCTCCGTTGTCGCACACAAATCCATGCACTTGGCTCTCCCCCAACAGCCCTTTCCTACCGCCCGTTGCAGCGAGCCCGCTGAGCAGCAGGACGCATGGGGGCCTCTGGGGGCCTTTCTCGGCTTTTCCCCTGAGGCTCTGGGGATGACTCTGCTTGCCGGCTCGTCCAGGCTGCCGGCCGACCTCTGTTCCTTGCGGTCGTAGGAAGGAGGTCCCTGTTCTCAGTGGGGGAGGCTCTCAGCTCCTGGGGGGCTGAAACGGAGAAAGGGAGGGGCGCCACGGCTGACATCCCCCACACCCCACGTCTCCTCCTGGCACAGCAGACTCGGGGGTTCGACGGGGCCCACATGGACAAGCTCCCTTGTGCCAGAGAAGGTAAGACCTTCCTGCTCCACCCATGCTCAAAGGACATGAGGTGACAAAGGATGGGGGTCACTGGGGTCACTCCTAGAAATCGGCTACCACACCTGTCCTCCAGAAGGTCTTCTCCAGCCCCTCTCGGCCAGACCTGTCTCCTTCCTCTGAGCCTCATGACGCTGTGATAGTGAATCCGCTGTGCCCTCCGGGAGCCCCCTGATGCTCTCCTCCCGTGGACAATGAGGGCACTGGCCTCGCTGACCCACCACTTGTCTTCCCCAGTGCTGGTTCCTCGATGTCTCTGAGTACTTTTGTGCCACAAGGTATTTGGGTTTTGTACTAGATTTAAATATGGAAAGACTCATAAAGGGCAAATCTTAAAATGTTAAAGAAGAAGTGCAGAGGCAGGACATGCATGAGGTCTGTAGGAGGGAAGTGAACCACAGTCTGGTGCACGCACCACCAGGGCAGCGACCGAGGGGCGTGCGCTGTCCCCTAGAGCGACATCCTTCAGACTCTCCCACACGCCCAACAGCCTGGGCAGTTTCCTAAAGTGGACGCGGAGATTGGAGCCTCTTGATTTGCATGATTTTGTGGGGTTTCTGGGTCCAGTGGGTGGATATCCATTTTCAGAGACCCTTTCCTGACATGTACTGGAGAGGGACCAGTCACTTATTCTTAAGGGACAGTTTGGTTGGGCATATGACCTTTTTTGGGGGAAATGATTCACCTAAAAAGACCTTTTTTTAAAATACATCAGGGGGCACCTGGGTTGAGTGTCCAACTCTAGGTTTTGGCTCAGGTCAGGATCTCACAGTTTGTGGGACTGAGCCCCAGCCAGCTCTATGCTGACAGTGTGGATGGAGCCTGCTTGGGATTCTCTCTCACCTTCCCTCTCTGCCCCCCACCACCATGCTCATACTTTCTTTTTCTCTCAAAATAAACAAATAAACTCAAAAAACATCAGACACTCAGAAGAGGGGCATACAGCTCATAAGTTGCCCACAGGATGTGTTTTGTATGTAGGGTAATTGTGAGCGAGGCTCATAGGAAAGCGCTTTGGCACATGGTAGGAGCTTTATTCAGAGTTGTTCTGACAGTAATGTTAAAATTTAAATCCAGCTGCTTTACAGAGTTCACAATTACACAAAAATGTGTCAGTTTTAATCCAATGAGAGTTTAATTTTGCAAATGTTTTAAATTATAACTGTTAATTCCATTTCTTATAATCTAATTGAACTATTTGTACGATCAGACTGTTTGCAAAGTGTTTTTACAACTGCGGCCAGTATTTCCCTGGGCTCTTCAGCCCCCGGAGTGGCCTGGACTGTGATCATAAGTCTGCTAGTCCTTGGGACCATCGTACAAAACACCACACCGCACACACCGGAACTGCCTTTTTGCTGCCAGTCCCTGTGTGGTGCCCGATGGGTCCGGATTAGGTCAGTGCAGCCCTGTCACACTTACGTAACCTGAGAGCTAAGTGTTGTTGGCCATTTTACAGATGAGGACACGGAGGCTTCCAGAGATTGGAATAACACAGCCCAAGGCCACACAACTGTCAAGGGGTGAGGCGGCTCCCCACTGGGTTCTGCCTGACACCAAGTCTGTGATTCTGACCACCCTGCTCTATGACTTTTCAGAGACCAAAGTTCATAAACACCAAACAGGCTTTATTTTAGGGGCAGACTTTGGTCGGTGAACTCAGGCTTATTGAAAATCCCCTCAATTTATTTTTGATGGCGTATCTTTTCAAACAAACTTATTCTCAGACTGGCTGAAGATTCATGACTTAGGCTGCTGGTGTTACCCGATCGCGTCAACCAGGATCTGTGCATCCTGAGGTTCGGCTGGAGTCGGGTGCACAGTCTGGCTGACCACCCCGTGTGGTCAGGTTCGGCCCGCGTCCCCAGCGTCACAGGCTGCTTCTCCAAACACACACATCCCAGAGGCGATGGTGTCAACGTGTCTGCGGCTTCTGAGAGCAGCTGTGTGGCTCAGCTCTGGGTCCACTGTGTCCCTGGGAACAGCCAGGCTGTCACGTGGTTCAGCGAGTCTGTCAGCCCCGGGTCCCGGGAGACCCTTCTTCCTGGATGCGCGTGTGTCCCTGCTAGGGCTGTTGCAGTCCTGCCATGGGATATTGTGGCTCATAACCCTCTCGTGGGCACCCAGGACTTCTGGTAGACCTGATTAGGGTGGAGAATCTGCTAGTTAGTAGACACCTGTGCTTTTCGTCCACACAGAGAGCCAGATAAGTGGATTCCAGTCCTCACACACTTCTAGGAAATGAAGAAACCCTTCTTGAGGGTTTTTAGTGCATCAACCCCACCCTAAATGCTCACTTGAGCTACCAGCAAAAGTGACGGACTTGCGGCCCTGTGGAGACTCACAGAGTTTTCTTGCTGCTGCCTGGTGGCCGCGCAGGCATCCCTCCCAGGCGAACACCACCCCCCCCCCCCCCCCCCCCGCTCCAAGAGATGCAGTCACTTATGTATAGAAACATGAATTTCACTTCTTGTACTTCTGGCTGAGAGATCCGGACCCGAGCCTTCTTCCCGCCATAAACACATATTTATATTCAGACATTTAAACAACACACAGTCTAGGCTGTGTTCCCTGAGGAAAAAGAAGCTCGTGAGGTCAGCCCCGTATGCCCTGACTCTGTCTGGGGATACCTTTGGGACTTGGTGTCGTCAGGCTCTGAGCTGGGGAGGCAGAGGTCAGAGTTCGGGGCTGTTGGTGCGGCTTGAGTCCGAGGCTGGGCAGGGGACTGGAGAGCAGGCAGTGGGGCACCATGGATGCTGTGGGACGTAGAAGGCAAGGGGACAGCAGCGCAGACGGCTCAAAGTAACCCCACACGTATGTGGTGAACTGATAATTTGACAAAGGAGCCGAGATAATTAAATGGGGAAAGTATGGCCTATTTCACTGGAGATCCATACAGGGGAGTGAGCTATGACCTTAACTCATAATATGCATGCAAAGTAACCCAAAATAGATTGCAGATTAAAACGTAAAACGTAAAGTATAAAATTTACATAAAATATCTGGAAGAAAAATCTTTGAAACCTTACATTAAGGAAAATTTCTTACAACACAAAAAGCACAAAATAAAGAAAAAAGGGATGAATTGAATTTCGAATTAGAATTTTGCTTTTCTTAAGACGCCACTAAGATCCTCTGTCCCCCTCTCTCTCTCGGCACCGCTGCCCCACACTCCCTCTTACCACAAATAAATAAACATTAAAAAAAGAAAATGAAAAGATAAGCCACGTGCTAGGAGAGAATATTTGCAATGCACGTAACTGTGGAAGGACATTTCTTCAGAATTCTTACAATTCAAGGCAATAAGACAAGCAACACAATGAAGATGGACTAAAGACTTGGTTTGATGTTTCACGAAAGAAAATATACAAATGGCCGAAAATCGCATGAAAAGATGCTCCTTGTTAGTTGTGAGCCAAAGGCTCTCAGGTGTACACAGCACCTGGCATTCTCATATGTGGCTGGCAGGAACGTGAAATGGTATAACCACTTTGGAGAACGGTTTGGCAATGTTTTAATTTTTTTTTAATGTTTTATTTATTTCTGAGAGAGAGAGACAGCATGAGTAGGGGAGGGTCAGAGAGAGAGGGAGATACAGAATCTGAAACAGGCTCCAGGCTCTGAGCTGGCTGTCAGCACAGAGCCCGACACGGGGCTCGAACCCACGAACCATGAGACCATGATCTGAGCCGAAGTCGGACGCTTAACCGACTGAGCTCCCCAGGCGTCCCAGCAATGTTTTAGAAAAGTAAACAGACACGAGCCAAATGACCCAGCAGTTCTGTTTCTAGATATTTACCAAAGAGAATGAAAATACATGCTCGGAAAAAGACTTGATGTCATGAACGGTGACAGCGGCTTGTTGGTGAGTGCGGGGGGCCAGAGAACAAGCCAGGTATCTGGGAGAGGGGAAGGTTTGGACAATGGGTGGTGCTCAGCAGAAAGAAAAGAAGAGTCACCGAGAGAAGCAGGGATGAGAATTTCAGCAATGTCAGCTGAGCAAAAGAAGTTTGCAGACACGGAGGACGCAGCACCATCCTCGCTGTCGGATCTCATGTCTCTGACACTAGAGCCCATTGGTATCAGGAAGTGGATCGGTGGTTGGGAGGCACAGGGCAGACCGGGTGTGCAGGTGTGGGACGCGGCTGTGGCTGGACCTGCTGGCGTTTATAAGAATTTAAGCATTTGTCAAAACCCAAATGACTTCCTGCTTAAGGTGTGTGACACCCTGCATAGCGCTGATTAAACGAATGAAGTGTGCGCAGCAGGGACAGTGGGAAGGCCCGTCCTGGCTTCTCACCTGCGCGAGATACTCGCATCTCTGAGTCCCGGTCTCTCCGTCTGCAAACTGGGACCATCACGGCATTGATGTTATAGGGCTGTGACAGGCAGGCAGGATTTAGTAAGATATGACTTGCCGTCCTTTCAGGACCTGGCACAGAACTCACCATTAGCGGGTTTTTCCTAATGAAACCATGCAGAGGTGTGGTTCCTGGCTCTGCAGACGTCCAGACGTGCACATCCGCCCACCAGCCGAGGGTCACACACATCACACCCTAGACAAGCCCCTCCTTTTATGCAGCTCTCAGCGGGGCAGTGCCGTCACCTTCCTGCGCCAGCTGAGCTGTGACATCTGCGCAGTGGGATCCAGAGAAGATGCCAGCCCTGTGGGACAAAGCCAACTTCCTTTGGGACGGGGCTGCCTGGTGAGGTCCAGGCTGACGTGATTGCAGTGGGCTCATTGGATCCAGCGATGTGTCAGCACAACACATGTCTCTGGGATTTGTGCGCACTGTCCCGTGTCACTGGGCGCGGCTGCCTTCCTTGTCTGTGACTCCTGCCTGCTGTCTGCCCTGACCCTGGCCTCTGTAAGTGAACCTCATTTCACACAGAGGCGCCCCAGGCAGGTCGCTCAGCTCATGTCAGACATTCGGTAGTGTCTACTGAGTTAATCTGAACAGCTGTATGTGAGTTGATTTTTTTGGATAAATAAAGCATTTTTCAAAAGTTTTCTTTATTTACTTAAGTAATCTCTGCACCCAATGCAAGTTTCAAACTCATGACCCCGAGATGGAGAGTCACATGGTCCCTCCACTGAGCCCCAACAGAAGCATATATATTTTTAATTTTTTTACATTAATTTTTGAGAGAGGTAGAGACAGAGCATGAGGGCAGGGAGAGAGGGAGACACAGAACCTGAAGCAGGCTCTAGGCTCCGAGCTGTCAGCACAGAGCCTGACGCGGGGCTCGAACCCACGATCCATGAGATCATGACTTGAGCCGAAGTCGGATGCGTAACTAAGCCCTCCAGGCGCCCCCAAACATCGGCTGCTACGGACTAGTTGTGTCTCCTCAAAATTCATGCGGTGAAGCCTTAACCCACATCGTGAGGGTATTTGGAGGGGGGGGACTTTGGAAGAGAATTATGCTCGTTTGTGCTCAAGGTGGGGGGGGGCCCTCATATCAGGAACACAGTGGCAGGCACCTTGGTCCTACACTTCCTGACTCCAGAACCAAGAGAATCAAGTCCCTGGAGTTTCAGCCACCTAGTCCCTGATCTCCCGCTGCCGCAGCAAGCGGACTTCTGCAGTGGCTTTAACCACATGAGCTATAGACAAACCAGCAAGTCATTCGTCGGCCACTCTTCTGTTCATGCACTAACTCACTGTGCCATCATGTCCTGGTCCCTGCTGTAGGTGAAGAAGAATCAGGGGTAAACAGGGATGAATCCCTGCTCGACGGTTTGCGGGCCTGTGGGAGAGGCACGGTAACTGAATGACACCAGTGATGCAACCCAGTCTGAGCAGACAGTGGTGACATGTGGCCTGAAGGTGAGGTCCTTGGGGCTATGCTGCGGCTTGAACTGGGGGCTCAAGGGGGGCCGAGACACTGTGGCTGAGTCTCAGAGAGGGAGGGTCCTGGGAGGCACGACAGATGCTCAGGTCCTGGAGGCGATATGGAGGAGGGGCTTCAAGTGGCCCGGACCCCAGCCCACGTAACTCGAGGGATGAGGGTGATGGTGTGGGGGCAAGGGGAGTGGACAGAGCTCACTGCCGGACATGTCGCAGGTGAGGGAGAAGAACGGCAAGCATGATTTGGGGGTGTCTGGCCTGAGAAAACGGATGAGCACCCGTGCGGAGCGCAAGAGGCCTGGGACTGTGGAGGGGGCCACGGATTGGGGTTTGGGCAGGTTGAGCTTGCGATACCATGAGAGGACCGGCCAGTGGGCACCTGGACATGACTGGACAGGGTCCCCAGCACCCCCAGCACCGCTCGGCACAACTTTCCGTGACAGTGGACATATTCTCTATCTACGCAGTGTAGCATCATAGCCGCGACCCCCACACGGCCACGTACGTTTAAACTAATCAAAATTAACAGTTTATACCCGAAACTAATATAATGCTGTATGTTAATCACACTGGCTTTAAAATGTAAAAAGTTAGGATTTTAGCTTCTCGGCTGCACTGGCACGTTCCATGGCTGTGCAGGGTCCGGGACATGCAATTTCGGAGCCCAGAGAAACAGTCCAGGCTGAACACACAGGACTTCGGGCTGTGGGGAAGTGAGGTCAAGGCTGGTGAGGAAGAACGCACTTCAGAGACACAGAGAAGGAGCAGCCAGAGGAGGAGGAAGAAGCTGCCAGAGTGTCGTCCCGAGTCAAGTGTACCGAGAAGAGGCCACAGGCAGCGGCTCTGAGCTTCTGGAAGGTTGAAGAAGATGGAGACTGAACATGTTTACTGCACCCATGAGATGATGGTCCCCAGTGACCTTGGCTGTTTCAGGGGAGATCTGGGGCTGGCGGGCCAGCTGCATCAGGGGAGGCCACATGCTGGAGAGAGAACTGAATGGAGCGGAAGAAATTGAGAGCCCCTTGCTCCGTAAGTCGTCAATCAAGCTGGGGATTATTTAAACAACTCAAGGGACAGCCAATGACACAGACAGACGTCTTCAAAGCCCTGAGTGTGTCCTACGACGTTACCAGTTTTGAATCTTTTGTCAGGAACACAGAGAAGTACACACCACCGCTCATCCTGTGGACCCTAACTCTGGGGCCAGGTGTGAGCTAGGCCAGGGAGGCTGCGGCCACGGCACGCTGTGTCAATAGCACCAGATGGCAACTGAAGGCTTCCATTCTTCTGTATTGAAAACATTGTATTATCTTGGGGCACCTGGTGGCTCAGTCGGTTGAGCGTCTGACTCTTGATGTCTGAGCGTCTTGAGCTCTGGTCATGATCTCACTGTTGGTAAGTTTGAGCCCCTCATCAGGCTCCATGTGGGCAAGGAGCCTGCTTGGGATTCTCTCCCTTTCTCTCTGCCCCCCCCCCCCCAAAGATAATAAAAACATTGTATTATCTAGAACTTAGAGCAAACATAAGAAGACAGAAAAGTATAATAAACATCTGAGCATGACCCAGCACCCTTTGACCATCCATCCTGCCCCGTCACAGGCCCACCCACCTCACCATCAGGGCAGTGACACCCTTCCACTTCTGCTAAGAAGGTCATTCTTGCTGGAAAGCAGGGGCAGGGGCCTTTCTCTTTAAGGAGCTAGATGGTAAATATTTTAGGCTTTGCAGCCCACACACCTGCCATCATGACCACTCAGCCCTGCTTGGCACAATAGATGATGTGGAAACAAGTAAGAGCAGCTGTGTTTCAATAAAACTTTACTTAAGGACGCCGAAGATTGAATTTCATCTGATTTTCACGTGTCACAAAATCTCCTCTTTCGTCCTTTGGTTCCTTCCCCCACCACAACCACTGAAAAGTGTAGAAGTCATTTTTGCTCACAGACAATACAAAAATGGGCAGAGGGCTCAGATTTGGCCCAGAGTTTGCCAACCATGAGGGTGGTGAACAAATTGGGGCGGGGGGGGGACGAGAAGACATGTAAGATGACCCTCCCTAGGCTACTGCACGAATCCACAGAGAGAAGAAGAGCGGTAAGCTTACGATGTGCTTGTTAGGGACCATCAATTCCACGTTTATTGATGACCTACTATGCCCTAAGTGCAACGTTAGCGCTGAAGATAGATAAATAAATGAAGAGCAAGTAGTTTTTGCCATCAAGTCCATATGGGGAGACAGGTGGGTTGTTTTCTATATCATATGGTAAGACCCATGACAAATACAAAAGCAAACAATATACATGTATACATATTCATATATCCATGCATATATAAAAATGGCTATAGAATATGGAGGAGATATGGATTAATTCTGCCTGGGAAATGTCAAACATGACCTCCAGGGGAAGTGCCTTCCATTTAGGTAGGTACTTAGAAAGGTGAGTCAAGGTAGGGCAAGAGGGAAAGGTATTCAAGGCCAAGGGAAAACATGGATAGATGTCAGGAGGCTTCGGACAGAAGCCTGGGCCCCATCCAGCTCTTGGATTACCGCTGTCTCGAGGGCAATGCAGGCCTAAGTCTGGAGGCACCTGTAAAAATGGAGGCTCTGAGGCTTCAGGAGGGAGGACCATTTGTGGAACATTAAATGGTGCTACGTGGTCCAGCCGGCTGCGCCTTTCATCTCTGACAACTCCCCTCCTCAGTCACTCAGCCCCAGCCCCGCTGGCCTTTTTGCTGCATAAGACGCTCCGCATGCTCCTCCTTAGGCCTTTGGCCTTGCTGTTCTCACTGCCTGGAGTCTGAATCCCCCTCCTGCGTTCCTCAGATGCCCTCTCTGACCACCCTAGGTTAAACAGATAATACTCTCTTAGGTTTACCAGGAGCTATGCCCCTGGGTAGCGATGATTATTCCCTCCCTTAAAAAAAATTATTTTTAAATGTTAATTTATTTTTAAGAGACAGCAACAAAGAACAAGGAGGGGAGGGGCAGAGAGGGGGGGAAGACACAGAATCTGAAGCAGGCCCCAGGCTCCGAGCTGTCAGCACAGAGCCGGACGCAGGGCTCGAACCCACAAACCGTGAGATCATGACCTGAGCCGAAGTAGTGTCCGACTGAGCTCCCCAGATGCCCCCTCCCTCTTTTGCTGTCTAGCTGCTCCTAGAATACGAGCTTCATGACATGAGAGTATGTGTTCCATTTGCTGTTGTCTCTTGAGTCTAGACCAGTGTCTTACAAAGTACAGGCATAAGAATATTAGTGACACGCATCACCTAGAGGTGTGGGAAGAAAGTTGCGAAGGACACAGATGTGCTGCGGGCAGGATGGGGCTCCCAGCATTGCAGGGGCTAAGGAAGGACCCTCACCTCCCAGGACAGGGGAGTGATGCAAAGCTGGGATCCGCTGCGGGCATTGGGAGCTTGAGCATCAAACCCACGCCCAACAGGTAATAATTACACTTGGGGGGGGGGGGAGGTGAGCTCGAGGTACCCCTCCCCGCCTGGGCTATTCTTTCCAGGAGTTGCAGGGGGAATCCTAGAGCAGGGAGAAGCAGGGAGAGGCCCCAGACTGAGGAGGCAGGCACAGGCGGGAGTAAGCAAAACTTGAAACTTGGGAGAAAACAACCCATCCAAGAGCCAGACACGAACTGCACACCGTTTGAAGGAATGAAACCAAAGCATAGACAAGACTTATTTGGTTTCATGCTTCTATGATTAAAAAAATAAAGGAAAAAAACAAAAACAAAGCAAAACCCTCAACACAGACATGTCTGATGTGGGGCAGCAGGGAGTTCTCACGGGCTAGAAGTGAGTTTCGGGACAAGGTGCCAGCTGCCGGCCCCTCCCCGTGTCCTTTCCTCTGTGCCCTTGGGAAGGGCTTTTGTGGCAACAGGCAGTAATAGCACTGGGCCATCTTGTTACAGGTTTTCTCTTCTTGCTTCTCTTTCCATTATTATCATTTAATTAACAAGGCAGGGCTGCCCATGCTCGTACTAAAAATAATGTACCGTAGCGTGTGACGAGCTTTTTGGGGGAGAAAGACAGCTTTTCCATTGTTGAGAACTGGAGCGTTAGTGACCAGTGCCCAGGACTGTTTTTCCAGAGGACTGTGGATCATGATACCTTAGGGAGCTTGAGCATCTCTGTTTCTGAGATTTCTTTGTGTGCAAGAAAATAATGAAAACCAGTGTAATAAAAGGTCAGTTTATTTATTTTTGAGTGCTAAATGGTCCCTTTATGAGCATTGCTGGAAAGGATTCCCGCTGTGCTCAAACACGCCGGACTTCAGGGTGGGATGCCCCATGCATGGTCTTGGCGGCTTCACCCCCCAAGACGAGCACCTTGGGCTTTTCCCTGCCTTCTTTCTCTGATATTCCGGGTCTAACCTGTCAGGAAGTTCTATGGGGCTGGCCTTCAAAACACACCCCAAACGTGTCCCCCTTCAGCACCAGCCAGGGGTCCTCTCCCAGCCACTTCACGCTTGGCCTGTGTTTCTGCAAGAGCTTCTGGAAGGTTCTGAAACAGGAGTCAGGTCACCTGCTCCCGACCTCCTCAGGGCTCCCCACTTTGGTGGGAGCGAAGCCAAAGCCCTCAGGCTGGCCCGCAGGTGCCAGCGCCCATTGCCTGTGGGTCACCTTGCTGTCCCCCGCGGTCTCTGCAGCTGTCTGGGAACACGCCAGGTGGGCTCCCCGCACCTGGCTCCCTGTGAGGCCTTCCCGCCGGCCGCTTCCTCCTCCTGGAAGCCTTTCCTCCCGCATGTGCTCTGCTGCGGGATTCAGGTGTGCCACCGGGCAGCCTGCCTGGTCCACGGTCAGTGGAACCGCACCTGCCGGCTCCTCCCCCTACCCCCTTAATTTTGTCCTTATAACTGAACTGGTAACTCATGTAATCTATAGAAACTGATATAGTTTGCTATTGGTTTTCGCGCCCATCCGAGTTCTGTTCGGTTCATCGATGTATCCGTGGCACGAGGGACACCTGCACTCAGAACACGAAGTTTCATAAATTCGTGCAGAACGAACCATGGGGGGAGGCCTCTTTGCTAAAGTTAGGACACCCCCCCTGAGGCGGCTCCACCGCGAACCCCGGGTTTGGAGAACTCTAACTTTTATTTTTTAATTTAAAAAAATGTTTTATTTATTTCTGAGAGAGAAAGAGAGACAGCATGAGCAGGGGAGGGTCAGAGAGAGAGGGAGACACAGAATCTGAAACAGGCTCCAGGCTCTGAGCTGTCAGCACGGAGGCCGACGCGGGGCTTGAACCCACAAGCAGTGAGATCATGACCTGAGCCGAAGTCGGACGCTCAACCGACTGAGCCACCCAGGCGCCCCTGGAGAACTCTACCTTCTAACCGGATTAGCGCACTTCGTTACTGTCAGGTGTAGACACAGGTGTAGGGCGGTGCGGGGTCCTGGAGGCCGGGCGCCGGCAGGTGCTCTCCGCGCCCCACTTCTCAGGCTCTTGCAAGAGGCGCCTTCCTAGGGGCCACCCCTACTGGGGTTGCGCCAGCCCCCACTCCGGGCTGAGCATCCCCAGCTTCCGCGAGGCCCTACACACCCTCCGCCCCGTCCAGCGCCTGCCGCGGGGCCCGGTGTAGCGAGCGCCCCACAGGCCGAGTCCCCGACCCGCGTGAGCCGCAGAAAAGCGGCCCCTCCGAAGTCTGCTCCACATACGTTTAGCCGTTGTAGGCTTGTTTACTGTGACTGTGGTAAGAATACGCGCGCTCTACCTTGGGAGTCATTTTTCAATATAGTGTTTTCTAACTTGAAGCCTCTCAGACCGAAGTCTTACACTGGAATGTGGACGACGCGCAGCGACCGCGGTGAAGGCGCGCCCCCACCCCCGACGCCGCTCCCGCGCAGGCGCGTCCTCCGCGCCCGGCCCGCCCCGCCGCTCCCGCGCAGGCGCGTCCTCCTCGCTGGCCCCGCCCCACCTGCGCCGGACGCGCGGAGGTAGGCGGGGCGGAGGCGCTCGGGGGGCGGGGCGGAGGGCGCGCGCCGGGGAAGGGGAAGAGCGCGCTCTGGGCGCGGGGGGGCGGAGCGCGGAGGGCGCGCGGGGGGCGGAGCGCGGGCTGTCTTGGGCTGTGAGGAGACAAAGCCGCGTCGGGGCCGCGGGGGGTGGGCCTTGGGCTCGGTGGCGCCCCCGCCCGCGGGGAGGGCTTTGCCGACCGCCGACGCCGCGGACGCTTTGCCTCGCAACAGGTCGGCCGCCTTCCGGGAGCCTCGCCCTGCGCCGCCGCCCCCCGTTCCCGAGACCCGGGCGCCCCGCTCGGCTCGGGCCGCGGATCTCATGCGGTTCGGGTCCAACATGATGCCGGTAAGCGCGCGGGCCGGCGGCTGGTCCGCAGGCCGCGGCCCCCCCAGCCCATCCCCCACCCGGCCCCCTCGGGTCGCCGCGCTCCTCGACCCCGCCCGCAGGGAGCTGCGGGCGCGTAGCCACCCAAACTTTCCTTGCGCGTCTGCTTGCGTCCTCACTTCGTGCGGTTCTCGCGCGTCGAGACCTGGGGCCCCGGGATCTCGGTGCTTTGTTTTCTTAAAACTTTGTTGGAGCGAAGCGCGGAGCCTGCCCTTGCCTGAGGTCCGCTTGCGTGTCGCTCCTGGTGTGCGAGGGCGGCCCGGGGAGGGTCAGGTCGCGGGAGACCCGAGTGTCCGCGGCACGTTCGGCTCTCGGACCTCCCCCCCGAGACCCCGGACCCCCCCTGAGTCCCCGACTCCTCGAGCGTCCAAACCCATGAGTCCCCTGAACCCCCCCGAGCCCCAGTCTCCGACCCCTTGCCCCTCTGCTCCCCCGAGCCTCCGAACCCGCGAGCCCCCAGAACTCCCCCCGAGTCCCTGGCCCCCCGCCCTCCCAGCCCCTTGCCTGCCATCCCAGCCCCTTGCCTGCCATCCCCTTACCCCCGAGCCTCCGAACCCACGAACCCCTTGAACCTCCCCGGAGCCCCAGGCGCCCCGCCCCCTCTCAACCCCCCCTCCCCCCGCTCCGAGCCTCTGAACCCGCGAGTTCTCCGATCCTGACGAGACCACTCCCTCCCCCAGACTTCGGAGGTCCCTGGCCGCAGGGCTGATGCTGGAGCGCAGAGAGCCCGAGGGTGAGTGGGGGCGGGGGGCTCGTGCACGCGCCCCCCACCCCCACCCTCCGGAGGTCGTGCTCGCGCCTCTGCCCGGGACCCGGGGTCATTTTGCGGCCCGCGGCGTTTTCCTAAGCTTCCTGTGTTCGGACAAAGCAGCGGGCAACTTTTCTTCCCCTGCTTCGGAACGGAGTGTCGGCGCGGTGCGTCCGTTTGCAGTTAGAGGTGCAGCGTGGAAAGCTCTGTGCTCCGGCTGCCCACCTGTGTCGTGGGAGGGCGTCCTGACTTTCACGGTCTCGGCAAACTTAGTGTATTGCAATCGGTGATGGACTTTTCCACAGCCTCCAGGATTCAAGGAATTAGTGTTAATAGTATCGTGCATCCTGTTTTAGCTTAATACCCGTTTATAGAGTCAGGTTTGCGATGCGAGTGGACTATGGATGAGGGTGAAGGAATTTGCAATTAGAATTTTTATCCTTGGACTTATGTTTATCTTTCTTTTGAAATGAATTTTGCAGGTTGTCACTGAATTTTCCTAAAAATAGGAACAAGACAAGTACTGGTTGTTGCAAGGTGATTTTTTAAAAAATTTTTACTTAATTTTGAGAGGGAGAATTAGACAGAGTGTGTGAATAGGGGAGGGGCAAAGAGAGAGAGAGAGAGAGGGAGACAATAGAATCCAAAGCAGCTTTCAGGCTCTGAGCTGTTAGCACAGAGCCCAACGCGGGGCTGGAACCCACAAACGGGAGATCAGGACCTGAACGAAGTCAGTCCCCTAACAGATTAAGTAAGCTACCTAGGTGCCCCTTCAAAGTAATTTCTTAAGGATAGTTTCATGTCAGGGAATCCTTTGGGCTTTCTTAAAACTTGGGAGAGTTTTGGACGTCTGGGTGGCTGAGTGGGGTATGCCTATGACTCTTGATCTCAGCTCAGGTCTTGATCTCACGGTCATGAGATCAAGCCCCGTGCTGAGCATGAAGCCTACTTAGAAACAAAACTTAGGAGAGATTTTCTTCTCCCAGCCATGTACCAGGTCACTAGTGTATAAAGAGTTGCGCAGCTACCGAGACTGGCATGGTCCTTCTGATCGGTGCCCGTGCGCACTGGCTGTGAAGCCAGAACCTCAGCGTGTGCTCAGCCACAACTACCTTTGTGACCAGAATCCCCTTTTTTAAAAAAGGGATTTGTCTCCTAGTTTCACCATCTGTAAAATGGGGATGATAGTAACGCCAGCTCTCAGGGTGGTTGTGAGGATCGGGGTCCCTGTTTCTGAAGCAGCTAGTACCACCCAGCGTGGAGTAGGTTCTCATCAGACCTCTGGTGGGGACGCCAGAGTGGCTCAGTCAGTTAAGTGCCCAACTTCGGCTCAGGTCATTATCTCATAGTTCGTTGGTTCAAGCCCTGCGTTGGGCTCCGTGCTGAGAACTCAGAGCTTGGAGCTGGCTTCAGATTCTGTGTCCCCTCTCTCTCTGCCCCTCCCCCACCAGCGCTCTGTAGGTCTGTCTCTTTCAAAAATAAAGAAATAATTAAAAAAAAAAGACTGCGGGTGGGATTTGCGGTACTGGCCTCACCAGAGATTCGTAGCCTGTGGCAGGTAACGACTTGAAGCAGGTGTTCATTCAGTAACATGACTCTCTGTGTGTCTTTAAAATAGTTTGAGTGCTTGAAAATGAGCCTATTTTCTTAAATATTTTTCTTCTCTTTGGCTTTTAGTATACAGCACCTGGATTTTAATTTTAGCATTGAGTGAGGTTTTGCATTTTATTAACCAATTACTAAAAATATTAACCCAATTTATTAGGAAAAGGATTATAGTTAATACGAAAAGACAGATTGGCTCAGGATGTATACTGTTGTCTTGATGTGCTTTTGTTGTGGGTGTGGTTAAATGTACATAAAAATTGCCCTTTTAATCGTTTTTAAGTGTATAGTTCTGTGGCATTAAGAATACATTCCATGCTTTGCTCTCAAAGGCATTCTAAAGATAACAGCTTGCTACTTAGACAGCATTATATTAAAAATGTGCAAATAAATTGTGTTTGTGTATTTTCTCACCAAATGGTAGAGAATCAAGTGATTTTCATGTGGGACATGAAGTGATAATTGGACCCAAAGCCAGAAGAGGAAGGTGCGTTTTTTTAGTAGGCTAACTAAAAATAAGTAGGCAAACGCTGAAAGTCAGGGTGGCGGTAATGATCGGGTACAGCCGGCGGGCGAGGTAATTAACGCTCATTTCTACATCCCCACCAACGTGTCTCTTGATTCTCTGATATTTCTACAACTTGGTAAGAAGAAACTGATTAATATTTCATACTCTTTATTTTCCTTCATTGAAGAATGAATTGTTTGCAGGTTGAGAGTGTGGCTTTTTAGGTGAGCCATCCTCATTGTATTTGATTATCAGATAAAGATAATTTCACGAAAAGCAAAATTTCTCAGCTATTGAAAATTACATCAGATATCTTTTTTCATTACTTTCATTTTGTAAAGCATTATATTCAGACAAAGCATGTATTCAGAAATACTTCTGTGAGAGAAGTTAGCTAACTCTAAAAGCATTCAGATGTAACTTGATAAACATTTGTTTGTACTTGCTACCAAAATGGTAAAATAAAAAGAACAAAACCCAAAACTACACGCAGAACCGCATACAGTATTCTGCGGAGCCACGTGGAGGGCCAGGGGACTTGACCCTGTCTCTCTGGTAGATCTCCTGTGTCAGGCATATCTGTCCCGCTGTGTGGGGTGTCCTGCGTCTTTGCGGGCCCACAGGGGAGCCACCAGCCGCCTGCAGCTACAGCACTTGAAATGTGACTAATGGGACTGAGATTTTATAAAGATTATTTAGCTTGAATTTTTTCTAGGTAGCAGATGTGCCTGCTGGCCACCGTGTGGGCCGTGCAATCTCACGAAGCAGCAAGGAGAAGAACTTCGCCCTGGAACGGCGTGTTTGCAGCCTCGTGTTCACGTTAGTGTTTTGAAACAAAATTGTAATGGCCTGTTTACCCCTGATGACTTGGAAAATGGGTTTTCCAGAGATTTGGTGCCTTGCTGCAGATAATGTTTCCAAGAAGTGATCCCTTATTTTAAAAAGTTCAATTGACCTGATCGTGGTTTTAAGTCTTTTTTTTTTTAAGTGTATTTATCTTGAGAGAGAGAGAGCATGTGCATGTGTGCGTGCGTGCGTGCGTCAGGGTGGGGCAGAGAGAGGGAGAGAGAATCCCAAGCAGACTCTGTGCTGTTAGCACAGAGCCCTGTGTGGAACTCAGACTCACAAACCATGAGATTGTGACTTGAGCAGAAATCAAGAGGCGGAGGCTTAACTGGCTGAGCCACCCAGGTGCCTATGATCATGATTTAAGGTTTAAATTTGTGACATTTTACCTTCCAGGGCTACAGAGGTGTCATAATTATTTCTAGTGATTCCATGAAGCTGTAAGTTAATATCTGATTGTTCGAGCTTCTAGTTTGGGGAGTCTAGGAGAAGAAAGTGGGCATGGGGCACCTGGGGGCTCAGTCGGTTAAGCATCCAACTTGTGATTTCAGCTCAGGTCACGATCATGCGGTTTGTGGGATTGAGCCCCACCTCGGGCTCTGCCAACAGTGTGGAGCCTGCCTGGGATTTTCTCTTTCTCTCAAGATAAATTAAAAAAAAAAAAAAACTAACAAACTTTAGGTTTAAAATAAAAATGGGTTCTTACAGTATCTCCTTGGGGAGTCAGACACCTGGTGAGTAGGATTTCTGTGTTTCTAACAGAGACTGTGCATCGTGGGCACCTCGCAGACCAAAGGTATGACTTCTGCTTAAATGCTTATATTATTTTCATGTAAAAAATTATTTGCATGTATTTCCCAACTGAAATTAGGTGTTGAGATTAAAAAGCTTTTAAGTTATAGCCTTAGAACGTTTATAGGATTATGCCAAATGGTGGAAGAATTTCTTGTTGAGTAGTAACGTAGTAAGTGAATTTAGGTTTTATTCCAGAATAAAGTTTAAGGTAGAGTCTCTATAGAATTGTAATTCTCCAAGGCTCTTAAACAAAAATCTGTTTTAAAAAATGTGGCAAAAACCACATTTTATGTACTATAGTGAGATTTCTTGCCTTGTGACTTATGTATTAATGAAAACCTGAAAAGCATTAAAAGTTTTTTTGTATTTTTATCTATTTCAGGGAAGTAGTTTAGGCTTTATAGACAAACCTAGCACAAGCATACACCTGTTATATCTGGAAGGGACATTATCTAGAGGACATGAGAACAGAGGGTCATTCACTCCTTTATTGTTTCTGGGAAGAGCTGTTTTCTCTTCCTCTTCAATAGGAAGTAGAAACTTCTCTCCCAACGATAGGAAGTAGAAACGGTAAAACAAAATCTCTCTCTTCTGACGCCTGTAAGGAATGCTGTAGACACTTCTCTCCCAGTAACGGTGACCCGTCAGAGCGTGTGGCAGGCACCCCTTAGGTATGTCCACACGCGTGGTGTTCTTGGTGCACCTGTTGCCGTGCAGTCTGGGTCTGGCTCTGAGCGGGGGCTGCGTCCCAGTCCCTGCCGCGATGATGGGCCATCCTGGGCTGTGAACCTCTCCCCAACTTCCACTGTATGTCAAAGGATAAGGAGGGCGGGATAGAGGGTTTAGGAATCTAGAGTGTTCTTCTCAGCTCATGCCACTTAGTCAAGGCAAACATTATTTAAATACTTGGTTTTCTATGGTGCGCTGTGTATCATCGAAAGAGCATTTTTCTTTAATGAGTTGTAATTGAGAAAAGAAAACACAGATGATAGACTCTGAAATATTTACTTACTTTGGAGTCCCAAGCGAGACATTAAAATTTTACATTCTGTTGGGGAGAGCCAAGGAGAGGCTGTGGTCTGGAGGTGTCCCTTCTGGAGCACTGAGCGACACAGGTGTAACTCTGAAAACTTTTTGTGTAAGGTCTCAGCAAAAGAAAGCTATTTTAGCAAAGAAACAAACTGTAAACATAGGTCATCTGTAGGAAAAGTAGCTTCCCAGACTCTGCAACTTGTGGTCATTTTTAGATTGTATTTTATGTAAAATGTATCCAAAACCAATTGATTTATTGGGATGATAATAGAACTAGATGCTCACTGAAAGTATTTGCCCAGTAAATACTGAACTTTTACTTGTGGAATGCCTACCTCGGTGG
Organism: Hyaena hyaena; assembly: GCF_003009895.1. NCBI lineage: Eukaryota > Metazoa > Chordata > Mammalia > Carnivora > Hyaenidae > Hyaena > Hyaena hyaena. Next base: position 1,182,077 of record NW_024080735.1, on the reverse strand, counting down.
TTTCTCAAGAAACAGTTGTTTAGTGTAGTAATACTTTATTTGAGTTTCCAACATTTCAAATAAAAATGTGTAAGATGCAAGTTTAAGAAAGTAGTAGAAAACCGAAACGAATGGACTGTTGTCGGATTCCAGTGCAAAGTGCTCGTGGTCCTCGTTGGAGCTGGGTGGGACCATCGGCTGTCCCCACAGCGGAGAGGACGCATCCTGAGTGATTTGAGCTGAGGCTCCGAAGCCCTGTGCCCCTGCTTTTCCTCCAGGGATGGGAAGGAGCGTCCCCTGAGACCCTGTCTGTGCCACACCCATGCCCGCTGGTTTAGGCTGGTCCTCCGTCCAGTGTCTACGACCATGGAGGGGAGTCGCTTTCTCTGGAGGCTGTTTGTACATTGGGCTTGGAGGCAATGATGCCGAAGATGCAGGGAAGGTTCAGGCTGAGGGATGGGGACCTCCTGGCATCTGTGGGAGAGGGGGCCTGGATGGCACAGCGGTGACCTCTCTGGCACTGTGCCTGGGGGAGCCGAGGAGATGGGCGCCGAGCGTAGCAAGGAAGAGTGATTCAGCTTGGTGACGTTAGTTTATCGGAAGTGAACAAGGGACTGATTTTGGAAGGACTCAACTTAAATCTGGTACCTCATTCTTTCCCATTTCCCTGTTGATGGCATTTGGATGGCTGCTCTGGGCCAGCTTCTGGTGAGAAAATACTTAGTGACTGTCTGCTGTGCGTGGGAGGCGCTGGTGGGCACGGGAAAGGATACACATCTTCCCTTCCCCAGCTGGGTGGGGGGTGGGAGTGCGGAAAATGACGAAGAGAAGGGCAGATTCGCGTGGCCAGGATGGCTGCTGTAGGCTGGATGTGGGAGGGCCTGTCTGAGATTCCTGGGAAGGTTTGAGCCGAGCATGTCACCTAGGCAGACCTGCTGGGCTGTGTGCACAGGCCCCTGGGGGAGGGACAGCAGGAAGGGGCCTCATCTCCCTGACAAGCACAGACCCCTGCACTCCTGTGTGGAGAGTGGGTTGTGGAGGTGTGGCGGGTGGAGGGGCTGGTGGGGAGTGGGGACGGAAGGTCCAGGAACAGCCGCCTGAAATGACTAAGAGCCACACCTTGTCACCCCAGGGCCCAGAACATAGTGCGACTGGGTGTGAACTTGTCAACCTTAGATAAAACCAGCAGTTACTTTACCAGCAAAAGTGGGTTTATTTGGGAATAACAACAGAGAATTGCAGCTGGGGACAGGCCGGCTATGGCAGAACCACAGACAAGTCCGACAAAGGGAGAGGAACGTTTTTTTTATAGACAAGAAGGAAGAAGTAGGGGGGCGGTTGTTTTGAACCGAAGTCCATTGGAGAAAAGCAGGGCGATGGTGGTTCCTCACCTGCTGAGTGGTGGGGGTTAGGGGGTCACTTCTAGGAGATGCTCGCCCATCTTCCCTGTTGGGGCCTGGAGTTCAGGTGCTTTCCTGTGGGGTGTGTAATTGACAGTTCTCCTGTGATTGACCTTGAGGGGTACTGCCTACCCCCCATTCCAGCCTCCCCTTCTGCGTCCAGAATCCACTTTAGTGACGTGTTCCTTGATTAACTTTCACCACGCTCAACCTTTTTTAATTTTTTTAAATTTTGAAATAATTGCAAAATAGTACAAGACAGGTGGGTAGTTTTGTAGTCATTTGCTGGTTTCTAGGAAAGGGGGACTATTTTGGATTACTTTCATTTTAAAGGTAGAAAAGTCTTTCCCTGATACCTGTGGCTTGTTGCTCTCAGCAGCTGGAGACCTGGGTGTTGTGGCCATTTCCTCCAGCTTTTCCTTTTCCTTTTTTTTTTTTTTTTTGTTTATTTTTAAGAGAGAGAGAGGGTGCGCAAGGGTGAGCACACAGGCCAACTTGAGTGGGGGAGGGGTAGAGAGAGGGAGACACAGATTCTGAACCAGGCTCCAGGCTCCAAGCTGTCAGCACAGAGTCTGACAAGGGGCTGGAACTCACGAACTGTGCGATCATGACCTGAGCCAAAGTCAAGAGTTGGATACTTAACTGACTGAGCCCCTCGGGCGCCCCTGGAACAGATTTCTCAAGTTATCCTCAAATAAGCCGAATGCTTTGTTTCTTCTTGGAGGCATCGTCTGGCTTTGAGGAAGCTCACGGAAGTTACACCGTGTGTTCCTGTAGTGGCTTGCTCCTTATTTTTTTTTTTTTTAACGTTTATTTATTTATTATTTTGAGAGAGAGAGAGAGAGAACCCCAGTGCACAACCCAGAGCAGGACTCTGTTTCATGACCGGGAGACTGTGACCTGAGGTGGAATCGGAGGTTGGCTCCTTGACAGGCTGAGCACCCCGGGGCCCAGACCTCACACTTGCCCGTGTTTTGCTCTCCTACTGACTCTCCCATGCGCGGCGGAGCTTGGCCTCTCTGACCCGCGGCGTCTGTGCAGCTCAGCGAGCACTTGTGCCGTGTGTGATGCTGAGATAGCGGGGCAGTTCGGGGGTGGGAGGAACCTCAGGGTCAAAGCCTCCGTCCTGAAGGAATGTATAGTCCAAAGAGGCAGATAAGACAGGCCACAAACAACTGCAGTGTGAGTGGATGTTAGACAAAGTTTTCTTCTGGCTGGAGGGCGTGTGTGTGTGTGTGTGGCAGTTTTAAGGTCTCTGAATTATCCTAGAAGGAAGGGGTGGCCTTGACGGTAGGGGACAAGGTGTAGGGAACAGGTGACCTAATACAGAGAGGTGACTGAGCAGAATGTAGGTTTTTAGATTTCTCATTTGGCAATTTGAGGCTGTTAGATTTAAACTCGGTTTGTGCAAAGGTGAATGCCAGGGCACGTGGAAGGTGGTGTTTCCATGGTGTTACCAGGTCAGCTCCTGGCGCTGTGCTTGTGACCGTGTGCTGGACAGGTCACCTGTCCGTGAGACCGTCCTGCTGATGCTGTTGGCAGCAGAGTCCTCCCAAAGCCAGCTTGATGTCACATCCCTGCTCATAGCTCTCTATGGGGTGCTTCTCAAATGGTGGTGGGGTTCTGGGCCACCCGAGGGCTTCTGATTCAGGTCTGCCGGGAGGGGCCACAGCTGAGACTTGCTGTTTCTGACAGGTTCCCAGGTTCCCAGGTTCCCAGATGATGCTGTGGGACAGCCAGTCCTGCGCCTGTCTGGGCCTTCGTGTGCGGCGTCTTTCCCGGAGCTCCAGGTGGCCCCTTCGAGAGGCAGATGCCTGTCCGGGAGACACTCGCGCATTTCCTGGTGCACAGAGGATGCAGGCTGTCCTGTCCTTGCATTCCCCGGGCCTCGTCCATGCTGGCTGTGACGGAGGTTGGGTTTGGGAGGGGTCAGAGCCAGGAGCTTCTCTGGAGGGACTCACGTTGGGAGGACCCTGCCCCAGAGGCAACGGTGCTGTTGCTGCGGGTGCGAAGTGGGGTTGTGATCGAACATCTGAGACCCGCATGCAGCTTTCTGAGACGCGCTGTATGTAGAGAATCTTTCTCTACGTTAAAGTAGCCACTTCCTACTTGCCGTTTCATTTTTTCCTGGCGTGGTGATCATCTCAGACCGTGACCGCGCAGTGGGTGACACTCCGTGGCTGAGATCCTCCATGCTCCGTGATGGCTGTCGAGACCTCACATGTTGTTGATTCACTGGCTGCAGTGACCGAAAGAGTAAAAACCTCCATGGATGATGATCTTACGATTTTGCCTTAAATAACTCCGAGTTTGTGAGTAGAAACTGCTGGGCTGATTTGAAACCTGCCATTAGAAAAAGCAGCGCGCCTAGTGTACAGTAGGTTTTAGTCTCACCGGCCCTTCATAGAGCACTGGTAGGTGTAACTCCTGGACATCGAGGGAGGTTTTAAAAAGCAGCTACAGGGCCTTGGGAGCAGACTGTAGGCAGGAGTCCTTGTGGCTGGGAAGCAGCGGGATGGTGTCCTGGTCCCCCAGGGTGGCCAGCCTGTGAGTCTCGTTTCTGCCGGGGCCCGGCAGCTGGGCAGGTTTGAGAAGTTGAAGACGTTTTGGCTGATGTCACTGTTTCTTACTTGAGTCCCCTCTCTAAATAAGTGTGTGGAGGGAGGGGTTTGTCTTGACCAGGTTATGGGAGGCCTGGTGGCCATCTCTTCCGGAAAGTCCTCGCATCCCTCCTCTGGGAGGGTACAGCGTGGTGTAGAAGTGAGGTGACAGTTTCCATTTCTCTCCGCACAGCTAGGTGTTAAAGGCCAAGCCATGCAGACAGACCCTTCCCTGCCTGACCTTCCCTCTGGCTGGTGGCGACCTTACCTGGCTGGCCTTTCTGGGAGCTTCCTGTGAGGTGTAAGGTCTGGGGAGGATTCATGTCACCCCATTTGTAGGTGGTTCATTTTTCTCGAAAGGTCATTTTCCCCTCTTGTATTCTTTTTCTCTTAGGGAGACCTGAGGGGTTTCAGTTTTGAGAAGTCAGAACCCTGAACGTGTTCTTGCAAAGCTCTGTTTCCTTTCGGAGACTGGAGATCGAGAGCTTTTTCTACTGCTGGTTCCTTTTTCTTCCTGTGGAACTCGACAGGGCTTTTTAAATCAAAGGAATAAACTTTAGCCTCTGGCACAAAGTTAATTTCTTGTAAATGCCCTAGCCAGTTTTTTTGTATTTCCCCTTGGGAAAGTCTTCCAAATTTTAATCGGAGATAATGCCTCCTTGAAAATGAATCATTCTTATGTAAATAGGATAACATTATAGTCACAGTGAATACATGTCTTCTCAAAAGGGAGCTCTTAAAAATAAGTCTGTGACCCATTCTTTTTAAAAGAAAATTGTCTGTGACTTGGATTTTTGGAAGGGCAAGTCTCCTTCAGACGTGACTTGGGCACGAATCGCTGAGCAGAGTGTGGAGAGGCTGGGCACTGCTTAGTGTGAGGAGCGCGTGTCTTCTCCAGAACTTTCTTTCCTTTCAGATGGAGCACCTGATGGAGTAGACGCAAATAATAATCCCAGTTGCATTTTTAATGAAGTGTTTTCACATTCTTTTATCACAGTGTGTGTTAAGTGTACTTTTAAACCGAAATTACCATAAAAATGTATTAACGTTTTAGATTTAAAAAATATTAAAGTGACATCTATTTCTTTTCTCCTAATCAGTGATTTTGTTTGTTTATTCCATACAAGCCGGTTCATGTGTATGTATATTTTAAGTGGTTATCACCTACAACTTGACGTGATTCTGTGTTGTAACTTTATTTTCACTGATAACCCCATGTTCATAGTAGTTGGTCGCTGGGTCATAATCCTTCCAGCAAAGGTATTTAAACTTATTTTCTATGCTGCTGGATATTTAGTTTTCCACATTACTGTTTATGGATCTAACACTGTAGGGAAAACCTTCAGGCATTTGGGATTCCCAGAAGTAAGGTCGTGAGGCAGACATAATCCTGTGGCTTTTGTTACATGACCCATTTTATTTTCCAAATGGGTTTTAACAATTCATATATAGTGTCACCATCGTGTCTGGGGTGAATCGCTGTCCTACAGTCTCATCTCTGTTGGATCTTTTAATCAACTTTCAAATTTAATAATTGTAAGTGGTACTTCATTGTTGTAATTTATTTAAAACAATTATGTTCCCCCACATTTTGCCATTTGTGTTACCTATGTCCTCTGTCTCTGCTGTCCTCTCCTCTGATAGAGTGTATTGTTTATTGAATAATCGCTTTGTGGCTCATCTGATTAAAAGTGAAGTTCCTGATTGACAGGTTGGACAGGTTAGAAGGAAGCCAACGTGTCTCTGCCACTGAGAGGGGCTGGTCTGGGGTTGGCTCCTCCAGTGTCCCCGTTCCCGTCTCCCGTGTTGTCTGCTGTGGCAGTTCACGGTCCCTGTGCTGAAGGTGCGTCTGCGGGCTCATGGGTCGCTTTGACCTGAGTGTTGCTGCCTGGGCTCTTCATGATGCACGTGATTCACTCCGGGGCTCCAGGAGGTGCAGCTACTCCCATAGCCAGAGTCGTGAGGGCGGTCAGGACTCTCCCCGCACCTGCTGGGGGAGCTGACTCTGGGAGCCCCGTTTCACTTGCTTTCCTGTGGGGGAGGATGTAATGAAGTCATCTCAGTGTTCTTGAAGCTACAGTGTTTTAAAAACATGTGTCAGGAAAAGGTGGTGTATTTGGAAGTAAAGTTACTATAGATTATTTTTTTATTCTTATACTTTCCAGTAATTTTTGCATCTGCTGAAACATCAGCATGTTCATATTTTTTATTTCTGAATTTCCACGTTACCTTTGGTCTCCTTCATCTAGCTTAGTAGTAAATTGTTGTCTCCTGTTCCCATGGTCAGATTTCATCTCCCTTGAGAGATTTTTGTGTCTTACGTAGTGTGGGAAATAAGCCCAGTGCCCCAATCAAAGTGGGACACGGAGATTCAGAGCACAGTGAAGCCAGGCTTTAATGAACGTTCTCGTAAGAGCAGGTGTCTGATGCACAGGCACACTCCAGCGGTTACAGCAGACAATTTATCTCCTCGCGTGAAGTCCCTCCCCTGGTTCCTCATTGCCTGATGCTGCAGAGGTTACGGCCTTCCCCGGAAGTCGCCTGTGCCCACGGAAGGCAAAAAGTAGTGGGACTGGGACAAGCGTACAGTCCTTGAGGTGATGCAGAGACTTCAGTTCTTTGGCACATGCTCATTGCAAAGTCCTCAAAACGGAGGGTAAGAACCAGGAAGCGAGGTTTCCAGGGGTTGGGACTCCATTGTGGGGACGGGGCAAGGGTTCGCACACATTTCCAGTAGGTTGTAAACCTATTGTTAACTAGACAGCACAACTTTTATTTGGTGTTTTTGAAAATGAATCATCTCCCTTCTTACAACCCCTCCTCATTGCTAAGTTGGTTCTGTTTTCATTTATAGGTTATTTTGGGCACAAGACATAGACTTTTGTTTCTTAAGAGGAATCGTATGCCTGAGGGAGTTTGCTGTGGTCAGAAGCTCCCAGAATTGTTCTAGAATATGTGTGCATTGTTATTTTGGGGGACCGCAGGTCCTAACCTTTCCCTCTTTGCCTACTGAATTCCATCTTTTCCTAGCATAGTCCCTCCTTTGAACATGTCACTCCTAACTGCCTTAGGAATTGGGACAACGACCTTAACTGCTTCCTGCTGGCTGGAAGGGGGGCTGATGACGGGTACAGCAGTCAGGGCAGATTCAGAGGTCGGTCCAGAGGTCTGAAAGTACGGGAGGGTGTCAGGAACGTCTGGGCTAGCAACATTTTCTTATTTTTCTGCCATGTGCAACAGCTTGTACAAATGACATACAAAAAGAATATTAGACCAACAGGTATTAATATTCCAAATGCAGTGCCTCCTAGGGAGGAGGTCATACCAGGGGAAGGAAAGACGCATTGTAGCCATCCAGAAAGTCCCAAAAGTCTCTGATGTGTGTGGTTGATTTTTTTTTTTTTTAACTTTAGCTTTTGTTCCTCTTTCATATTTATTTGGATTTTGTGATATTGTTGTTTAGGATAATTAAGTATTTGAACTAGGTTTTGGTTCTCGATCCTCAAATCTTCCTTTGGCCATCCAGTTTCCATAGGAACAACTCCACGAGGAGAATTTAACTTTATCTCGAGGAAAGATATCTTCGATATCCAGATCACTGTAAGTTCAGGCACTTGTTTATTCGTCCTGGAGCTAGCAGCACTGTGTCCCTAATTCCGTCTTGATGTCCCGTCCTAACAAGGGTCTCAGGCATTATCAAAAAAGAATATGGAAAAAAAAAAATCTCCCCATATGCACCCTGGTGACTGAGAGAAAAATTTAGTCCTACGTTTTCTGGAGATGCCTCCAACTGTTACGCCGTGTTTGGATGGTTGGCCGGGGGCGGAAAGGAAAGAAAAGGCGGCTCCTGTGTCAAGAAGGAACTCAACCGGTTTTCCTTCTATTTCCAGAGTTACCTGAGGCTCTGGGTTTCCAGTGGACAGTTGGTTAGGGGGAGCCACCGTGATGAGCCCTAGGGCCCATCCGTTCCCTTCAGGGACACTGGTCATCTGATCCCTCACAGACTTAGGTCCCCGAGGGCGTTCGGATCTCCACTGACTGTGTCTACACTAGGGTCCTGGCTTATGGGGTTTCTGCTTTGGTTGTCCCCTCTGAGAGAACATTCTCGTTTCCAGTGCCCTGAACGGCCACATAAATGGCACTCGGTCCCAGGACCTTGGGAAGTCTGGTCTGACATAGTAGCAACGCTGACTAAGGCCTCAAGTTTCTTTTCTTTTTCTGTTTTTTGTTTTTTTTTTTTAAAGCCTCCTTTACTGTTCCTTATTCTCGCGGTCTTGGTTGTAATCTACCTAACTGGCAGTTCGTAAGAGCTCCTCCAGGGTCCCTTCCGGGCCAACAGCCAATTTATGCAGCTTCCTTCGAATACCTGGGACTAGTTGAGTGACACGTTTGTCCATTAGAATCGTCTCAGCTTTGAGGGTTCTTGGGGGAGATAGCTGTATATTTAACCTTAACCTTTTCAGGATGGCTCTCGTCCTGTGTCTGTAAAATAGCAGCTAATTCAGCATAATTTAAGGGTTTCACCTCAGACCTCCTTTAATTTCTCCAACACACAGCTTGGAAGTGGCAGTGATACAATTCCCCAATGGGATTATCACAGTCCTGTTAGGATCTTGGGCGGAACTGCCTGAAGGCCAGTAGGAAACTGGGAGTCCCCTGTAGGGCCCCCAGTCCCGTGATGATTGAGGAGTTGCTCGTCCCCATGTTGCTCAGCAGCTGCCAGAACACCATGCTGCTTCTCTGTCTCACTGAGAACCTGATTCCGCCAAAGCATCATATCTTCCAGGTCAACTCAAAACATATCTCCTACCCTAAAAAGCCTCTTTATACTTGCGAAGATCATCAGAAAATGTACTTATTCTTTCTTCTGTCTTAAATCTTAACAGTGAAAAAGGTACTTGTAATCTTGTGGTGCCTCCCTGTGTTCCCCCCTTCCTGCACCCCAGCTTCTTGGAGGGGAAACACGCCCGTGATGTTATGGGGAGGGCCTGGCCACGGTGGACAGCAGGGAGCAGAAGTGCACATTTTTAAGTCTGGATGTGTAGATGGAGGACCTGAGGAGGAGTTTGAGGTGGGCGACTGCCCTTCCTCCCTCTCTAGGTCGGCTGGGGGTGCAGGCAGGGCCCTTGGTTCCCTCCCTTCATCATTGTGAACCTTCGAAAGGGTCACCATTAGGCCAGGATCGACCTCACACATCTCTTTCCTAATGCCCCCAATCACTGAACGTGGGGGACTTATCCCCATTTCCCTTCACATTTGCAAAACAGGTCAAACTGTAGGACAGCATTGTACTTGATATTTCCCTCTGGCGGCCAGGTTTCCTTCTCCAGTTTGCCTTGGGGCCAAGCCTTGGTGCAAAAGAAAATATGTCGCTTTTTCTTTAAGGTTTGTGGATCAGAATCATCCCAGTTTTCCAGAGTTCATCCTAAAGGGGCATTGGCCTTGGTTGGGGAATTGTCCATCTGTAGGAAAGAGGAGGAAAAGGTGTCCCTTATCTTGATTTCCTATAGCTGGCCAGGAGGACCTCATCTCTGGCCCCACATTTTTGCCGGCTATTTGTCTGGCAGCTGAAAGCCCTGTCAGTCTTGTGAGATGCTGGGAGTAGTCACTCTTACCCAGGCTCGACCCTGCCTCCGAGAGCTGACCCATCTTCCCCGGTTTCTCCACCCCACTGTTCCCACCTACAGGACATTGGGGGTATGGACTGTCAGCACGCCAGCCTCCCCTGATTGTAGAAAGACGCGCTAATTGTATTTTGGCCCAACAGTAATTTACGTATCGATCATTGGCCGTTGTGGAGGAGGGGGTTAAAAGGGCCAAAGTAAGGTCTGTCCCCTGCCTTTTTCAGCAGTGCCCTCATAAATGTGTTCCAGCCACATGGACGTCTGTTTCGGCATACGCTGGGCTAAGTGTAGGACAGTGGCCCCACGTAGCCCAGTAAAAGCCTGTCCTCCGTCCCTGGTGTGTTCTGGGACACTGGAGGAAAGTGATTACGCCCTCTGAGACTGAGGACACGCGGTTGGTCGTCTTCAGTCCCCAAGGACTCTCCCTTGAGGTGCCTTTTAACCTCCTGGAATCCATTCAGATCACAAGATCTCAAAACAAAACAAAACTGATCTTTTGTAATGCAGGCCTCAGTATTCCTTAGGAGATGAGGGAAAATGGCCCATTCACGGGACACTAAGATTTAATACGGATCTCTTCTGTAAGAACCAGGGCAAGTGGACTAAGGTACCCGTGTCCAGGCTTCGTGGCCCTAAGTCAGGATGCAGAACTGAGGGCCTTGGACAGTGTGTTTGCCCAAACGTGCTTGGCCAGTGAACTCCCTCTTGATATCGGATGATTGTCTACACAGGCCTCCGAATAAACCCAGGTCGCCTCCAGAGGCCTTGCTGTGCTGTGCTGTGTCCTCCGTCCTGGGCCTCTGGTCTGGTCCCTCCCTGCTTGTCCTGCTGGAAGCTCCGACCTGCCACGTGGGGGCTGGAGAGTTGGTTCTTGGCACTGAGCTCGTGGGGCTTCGTTTGAAACACTCTCTCGACTTGGTTCCGGGCTTCACACTCCTTGGAGTAGTTTCTGTTTCTTCATTGATGGTGCCTCAGTCCTTGGTGGGACGCTTGCCTCTAGGGCCTCTGCACGTCATACTGCCGGCTCCAGGCACAGCCCTCTGCTCTCTTTCGGTCCCTGTGTCCTGCCTTAGGCCCCAAGGCCTGTCTGCTCCTGTCACCCTGTCGTCTCCCTCCTCCCCCACCCCTCGCAGTTGGTTGGACATGTATGTGCCTGCGTGTGTGTGGTGCAGCCTCCTCTGCCCATTCCTGGGGCTGGTAGGTGGCTCCCCTTTGACCCCGAGGCTCTGTCCCGTCCATGGGCACTCCTCCCCCTTGCCAAGCTCTCCCGGGTCCTGAGACCGCGTGTCCAGGCTCACGCTCCCCTTCTCTGTGCTCACATCTGCTTCCTGTCCCTCGAGCATGTCTCGTGGCCCAGCCTTCAGATCGGTCCACATCCAGCCGTTTCACTACCGTGCCACCCAGGCCACCCTCCGTCGCAGGTGCCGCGTGTCCCCTGTGTCTGTTCACTTTGTAACCAGAGTGATTTAAGCGACGTCACTTCACTTCCCTGTTTGGAATCCTCCGGTGACCTCTTTTTTAAAAAAAGAATTTGAGATATGATTCACATACCAGCACTGAGTATGCACCACAGGGGTTTTTAGACTTTCCACCGGGTCGTGCAGCATCATACTAATTCCAGAGCGTTGTCGTCTCCCCAAAGAGGCCCTGTCGCTGTCAGCAGTCCCTCTCCCCAACCCTGGCCACTGCCATGCCTCTGCCTCTGTGGGCTCTTCCACTGGAGTCCACATTCCTCCCTCTGGTCTTTGAGTGGTGGTTTCCAGTCACGTGGGCATTTGTTAGAGGTGCAGACCAGGGCCCTCTTCCCTGGTCCACTCGGGCCCTGGGGGTGCAGCCCGCAGCCGGTGGTGGAAGCCCCCCATCTCCGCCCCCGTGTGCGGACTGGTGGCCTCATCGGTCCTCTGATCCTTTCCCCTTGCTCTCTCTCTGCTCCCCCTGCTCTTCCCCTGGTGTGACACGCCAGTGCCCCCTCCAGGCCCTCCTGCCCCTCTCTTAGACGGCTGCTCAGGGCCTCTAGGACCGCACAGATGCTGCATGTGGACAGGAGGGCCGTGGTCCTGAGCACCTCTTCTCCCCCTCTAGGGTCACTCACTCTACACCCTCCTCCTTGCCTTGTGCTCCCAGAGGTGGGGTCCCTTCCCGCACGTTCCCCTTCATTTTGAACTTTGTGCTGGGTGCTGTATTTGTTGTTTATTAAAGGTGATTTCCACCTGAGGACTTAGTCCGTGCACTCGACAGCCTGTAAGTACTGAAAGAAGGGAAGGGTGTTGAAGCAGATGTAGGCTGGCCGGTGTGGTGTGTGCTGCAGAGGTGATGGCAGATGCTCCCTCGTCTCTGTCAGCGTGCCAGGCTGTGCCGCACACCCGACCACACTTCTCTGCGCACGGATGAAAACTTACTATGAAAGTAGATCCGAGGTGGGTCTGTGAGATGCAGGACCAGCTCCAGGACTTGTCCTTCATTACGCGACACCTCATGCTTGCTGCACCCCAGGCTCTCTGCCGGTGCTGAGGACACAGCATCGACATGACAGTCAGAACGCTGGCCCGTGTGGTGCTGACCTTCTAGAAGGGAAGATGGAGAGAAAACCAGGTTAAGTAAATATAACGTGTGGTACATTAGCGACTGTGCCAAGGAGGGCAGAGAGCAGGGAGTGTGTGGCTGTGTATGGGCGGCGTTGGGGTTTCTGGAAGAGTGTCCAGGGAAGCCTCACTGGGAAGGCAGTATTGGAGTGCAGACCTGACGGGACCAGGGTGCAGCTTGGCAGGCTGCAGACGGAAAGGCAAGTGCACAGGCTCCGAGGGGCGCGCGTGCGTGCTGCATGGGAGGGTTGTGGAGATGGGGCGGTTGGGAGGGGGCTGGTGTGCGCAGGTCACCAGTCCTCTGATCCACACAAACTTCCCACCCGACGCAGCCACAGACACAAAGCCCCTACTGCTTCCTCTTGGCTTTATGCTATATCCACAGAGTCATTCAGTTCACACATAGCACTACCTCCCCCCCCCCCGCCCCCGCCGTTTGTCACCACATCTGATCCTCTCTCCAGAATCTCTCCTTTCTGCACTGCCTTCCTTCAGACCCTCGCTTGGTGCCCAGACTGCTAGCTACAGCTTGCGGGCTGCTGTAGAAAGTGGTCCCAGGCAGTTCTGGGTGCCAAAGACTCCTACTTTGAAGGGGGGACTGGGATTCAGTGACACAATTTCCCTAAGGCGGTCGAACTAATTATTAACGAAGCTGGGGGTAGAGTCTGCCCTGGAGTCTGGAGCAGTGTCACCGCTCTCGGCCCAGGACTTTAGGACACTTCCTGCAGTCTGGCCCCCCCCAGAGCTCCTCTTCACTCACGGAAGGCAGACGTGACATCAGCTCCTGCACTTGCACCAGGGCCTTGGCGATTTGGGGGGAGGTGACCTTCAACAGAGCACATCTTTCGTCATTCTTACTTGTAATTCTGCATTTAAGTGAACGAAGCTGTTTTCCAGATAGAAAGTTTGGGTGACTGTGGTGAAATAGAACACTTCCCACTTTTCCCAGTGTGTTCATGCCGTAAGCCGCAGCCCGAAGGGTAGAGACCAGGTCGGAAGAGCAGAATTGACTCCGTCATTTTAGTGGCTCAGCAGGTCCCTTCCGGGAGTCGTCCTCTTTGTTTATAAAAAGGAAACAGTACTTCCTCCACATGTCGGGGTCAATGTGAGATTCCTGAGGTCCCGCGGGGGGACGTGGGCCAGGTGAGGCGCCGTGACCCTGCCACAGCCCCCACGCACTAAATATTCCTGCAATTTAATGAAGGCCTTTAAGTGCGTCGTTGACGGCCCGAACATTCCTTTTTCAGAGTGCTCGGGTTCAGGGTGTTGGCACGGAGAGCACTGCCGGGTGGCACTTGGTTACTCTGTCCTCTCTCCCGGTGACTCTCAAGGCAGCGTGGCGCGGGCTCTCGTGGCCAGGTGAGGTCTGGACCTGTGTCTGTATTAGAGCTCAAGGACGTGAAAACAGAAGAGAGTTTGCTTGGAAGCCTCTCGGCTCATCCTGGGAGAGGGCATTCTGTATATTGTGTCACCGTGTCCCCTGGCCTGACGTTTCTGGGTCACCTGCCATGCATTCGGTTTTCCAGTTACTCCGCACACTGCCCGCGCTCCTGTGAGTTGAGAGCTTGGGCTGCCCAAAGGGAGGACTCTGCCCTGCAGAGGGCGGGGGATGGGGGGGCTGCAGAGCTGCAAGGCACCCGGGGGTGGGCCCTCCTGTACGGGTCCCCTTTCCTGACCCAGGCCTGCGGCATCCCTGCTGCCCCAGAGCAGCAGCTGCCTCCTTGCAGAGGAACGTCTCCTGCGACTGTCGCATCCGGGCCTGGGAGGAGCCGTGTGCTGTGGGGGACTGCCGCGTGACCCCGTGTGTCCTCGTGCACGGGGTGCATGTCCTGCTCCTGCTGCTGGGTGGCCTCACGATCCGGACTTCCTGCAGTGCTTAGTGGGGTTAAGTATTTGCATGGAAGGCGTGCTGGCCCGCAGAGTTGATGGCACATTGCCGTCTTTTTTGGGTGAGAGGTATTTTCACAGGACAGATGCCCACAGTTGGGCCACTTTGAGGTTTTTCTTTTATCCTGACGCCTGTTGATTGGCTTGGAGTAGGCACCCCGGAGCTAAGGGCGCCAGAGTCACCTGCCTGCGTGCCGTTGGCTGTCAGTTTCCTCAGTGCTGGTGGGGCATTGAATGAGTGTGCAAATTTGCACTCTTTGCTGTCAGTGTTATGATACAGCATCTCCTTTCCCCAGGGGTACCGCTACTACCGAGGGTTAGAGTCCAGCCTCTGCTGCCCAAGTGTTTACTCAGTGTACAAGGTCAGCTGAGTTTTACCCTAACAGTCGATCTGCTCATACTTTGTCGATGGAGACCTCAGGCTGTAGTGTAGGCATTCGATTTGATTAAAACATCTTCGCTTTAAAAATATGATTGTTTGAGTGGATGATTCATGTGTGTGATGTAAATATTAGATTTCCCTCGTGTTCTTTCTCCTGCTTTCCTTCCCCACTGTCAGAGCAGCACGTGTCACGTCTGTAGCTCTCCATCCAAAGAGCCTGCGCATGTGTGGTGGCCCTGGCTGGCCTTGGGAGCAGTGGGCAGGTCTGTTTCTCGACGGGTCGGGCACATACTGCGAACTGTATAAGTATTTGGGAAACAGATGACAAACACGGTGTCAGAGAAAGACTTAGTTTGGCCTTTTGTGTGAGCTGGTTTGACCATCGCCAGGGACCCCAGGGGCTCCGCAGGCTGAGTGTGGGGGGCTGGGGGACCGGGTGTGGGGATAGGAATTGACGCTGACAGCTGCTTTCTCTCTTTGTTGGCAGATGTTCCTCACCGTGTTCCTCAGCGACAATGAGCAGCACTTCACTGAGGTCCCTGTGACCCCCGAGACCACGTGCAGAGATGTGGTGGACCTGTGCAAAGAACCTGGCGAGAGCGAGTGCCATCTGGCCGAAGTGCGCTGCGGCTCTGGTACGAGGCCGACACCCTGCGCGCCCCTTGGGCCGCATCATGTGGTCCCTGGATTTTAGACGTGGTGGCACGTGTGCCTTGAGGGGGCGCGCGCTCTCTGTCCAGCTTTGTTGTGACACAGAAAGCCTTTCTGCTCTTTTCCTGCTCTTATTCATGCAATACGCTGAAGACTCCACAGTGTATGAGGGCAAAGGACAGGCAGGTGACACACCAGCTGAAGCTCCTGGCCGTGACGGTAAACTGCGTGGTGCTCATGAAGTGCTTTCTGTGTGCTTGGAGTTGACCGAGTTAGAGATTTGAGGCTCAGAGTGTGGTGCCCTCTCCACGCATTTGTAGGTGTTCAGCGATGTTGGCTGGCCTGGTGTCACCGTGGTGGCAGGAGGCGCGGGAAGTCATAGGCGTGATTTTAAGCTTTGCAGTCGGTCCCTAGCTGTGGCTCTGTGGATCCCTGATGTGGGGCAGCCTGCTCTCCTTCTGGCCCTGACGAGTTTGTAGTCGGAGTGATTTTCCATAGTTTCTGCCTCGTTCCTGCACGGCCAGGGTGAGCTCCCCCTGCCCCTCCCCTCCCCCGGGGTTGCCCCGTGTCCTGGCGCCAGCCGCACACTGCCTCCCGCCCCCCCGCCCCCCATGGCCCAGGCAGCACCTCCTGGTTACCTCTGGTTGACCTGCTTAAGGGTGGGTGTCCTTGAGGTCTTGTGCCCCCTTTCTGATCCACTTCCTCCTTTGCCCCCACAGAGCAGGTGGGTAGACCATTCACGTAGAGGGACCAGACGACACCCTGCCTGTCCACTCGTCAGGGGCTTGCTTTCAACTTAGAATCAAATCCAGGCCTCTGATCGTGGCCCGTGGCCATTGGGTGCCATCTTTTCCCTGTCGTCGTGCAGCTCTCCCATTTTCTGAACAAACTCCGCTCCGTCCCTCCTTGGGGCTGCGGGTGCTCTTCCCCCCCCTTCCACTGGGTTGCTCTCCTTCCAGGCAGGTTTTGCTGAAATGGGAGAGACTCTTCATGGAGCGTCCTGCTGAAGTGGCTGTGATGTCCCCCTGACCTGACCCTCTGGTTCTGAGAGTGCACGCTTATTGCTTCTTTCATCCCCATGGCCCCATGCACGTGTGCCACAGCGCCTGCTCCCGGAGAGCAGGGGCTTGGCGTGTCTCGTTCGTTGGTGTGCCTGCTCAGGGGAGGGCCCGGGGTGTGGGGGCGCTCGGCAGGCACCCCAAAGGAGTCAGGGCGTGGCTGGATGCGTCTGGCAGCCTCCTGGCATCAGAAACAACCTTGCTTTATGCTTTCCTGAGGCGATCGAAGCAGCTGGTGCACGTTCCCACAGCGCCTTCTTCCGTGCGCCCTTCGTGTCCTCTCCCGACGCGTCTGCCCTTTCTTCCCTTCTTCCTAGAGGAAGAGTCCCCCTCTCTTTGTCAAGGCTCAGTGTCCCCTGGGAACTCTTGATCCCACCTGTCTTTCTCCTTTTGTACCTTGCTCACTTGAGTTCACTTTACTGTGTGATGGTGATGTTTAGAAGATTTTCTTCTAACTTTTTAACTTAGTTTTTAGTTTTTTAAAATTTATTTTGAGAAAGATAGAGCAGGTGGGGGAGGGGCAGAAAGAGGAGTCCCAAGCAGGCTCCATACTATTGACACAGAGCCTGACTTGGGGCTTGAATTCACCTATCTTGAGATCACGACCTGAACCAAAATCAAGAGTCAGATGCGTAATCAACTGAGCCACCCATGCGCCCCCTCTTCTTTTTTTTTTTTTTTTTTTTTTTAATGTTTTATTTATTTCTAGGAGACAGAGAGACAGCTTGAGGAGGGGAGGGTCAGAGAGAGAGGGAGTCACAGAATCCAAAACAGGCTCCAGGCTCTCGGCAGTCAGCACAGAGCCTGACGTGGGGCTCGAGCCCACGAACCGCGAGATCATGACCCAAGCGAAAGTCGGATGCTTAACCGACTAAGCCACCCAGGCGCCCCTCCTCTTCTTTTTTTTAAAGTTTATTTATTTTGAGAGACAAAGAGCACGCTCAGGTGGGGGAGGGGCAGAGAGAGGGGGAGAGAGAGAGAGACCCAAGCAGGCTCCACACTCAGTACAGAGCTTGATGCCAGGCCCGATCCTGCGACCCTGGGCTCATGACCTGAGCCAAGATCAAGAGTCAGATACTCAACTGACTGAGCCACCCAGGGGCCCCCTCTTCTAGTTTTTTTTAAATAAATTACAGCACTTGAATGTTCTTTCTTGTAAAAGAGAAAATAATACAGATGTGGAATCCTCTCCTTATGCCCATCCCCTGATCACTCCATGTACTTGCTCATTTTATTTATTTATTTTTATTAGTTTTTTAAATGTTTTATGCTTTGAGAGACAGAGCACAAGCAGGGGAAGGGCAGAGAGAGGGGGAGATACAGAATCTGAAGCAGACTCCAGGTGCCCAGCTGGCAGCTCAGAGCCCTTCGTAGGGCTCAAACTCATGAACTGTGAGACCATGACTTTAGCCGAAGTCGGATGCTTACCCAAGCACCCCTTCTGTTTTTATTTTTATTTTTTAAATTTTAAGTAGGCTCCACACCTAATATGGGACTTGAATTCCCAATCCTCAGATTCAAGAGTTGACTGCATGTTCTACCTGAGCCAGGCAGGTGGCCCTGGATTTCCATTAAAAAATTTTTTTAGGGGCGCCTGGGCAGCTTAGTCGGTTAAGCATCCGACTTTCGCTTAGGTCATGATCTCGCGTTTCGTGGGTTTGAGCCCCGCGTCAGGCTCTGTGCTGACTGCCAGCTCAGAGCCTGGAGCCTGTTTCAGTTTTTGTTTCTCTCTCTCTCTTTTTCTCTCCTTTTCTTTCTTTTTCTCTCTCTCTCTCCTAGAAATAAATAAAACATAAAAAAAAAAAAAAATTTTTTTTAAATGTTTGTTTTTTTTGAGGGGGGAGGGGCAGAGAGACAATTCCAAGCAGGCTCTGCGCTGTCAATGTAGAGCCTGACACGGGGCTCGATCTCATGAACTGAGAGGTCATGACATGAGCTGAAATCGAGACGTTCACCCAACTGAGCCTCCCGGCACCCGCCCCCCCTTTTCCTTATTTATTATTTTTTTGTTTTTTAAATTTTTAAAAAATGTTTTATTTATTTCTGGGAGAGAGAGCAAGAGCGTGTGAGCAGGGGAGGGTCAGAGAGAGAGGGAGACACAATCTGAAGCAGGCTCCAGGCTCTGAGCTGTCAGCAGAGCCTGACGGGGGCTCGAACCCACAATCTGTGAGATCATGACCTGAGCCGAAGTCGGATGCTTAACTGACTGAGCCACCCAGGCGGCCACCTTTCCATTTTTAAAGGATTGTTTCTCTGTAGCTGTTGTTCAGGCTTTCCTTGGCTTTTGCCTCTTGATCTGTGGGCATTAAAGACAGAACCAAAAACCAGTGCTCGGAGCCCAGGCTCATGTGGGACTTAGAAGGCTCCTTCCTCCCGATGTTCTGCAAGTCTGGATGTAAAGTATTTTCCGCCCCTCCCCCATCAGTGTGCCCCGTGGGAGTCTGGGCACGGGTTCTTGTCTCCCAGATGGAGAGTGAGTTGCTCTGAGTGGCCTGCTGATTGGTGCTTTCTTCCTTCCCGATGTGAGCTGTCTCTGTGTCCGTCGTAGATCTCCTACGAGGGTCACTTCTGCCAGCTTCGGTCAA
Organism: Hyaena hyaena; assembly: GCF_003009895.1. Lineage (NCBI taxonomy): Eukaryota > Metazoa > Chordata > Mammalia > Carnivora > Hyaenidae > Hyaena > Hyaena hyaena. The sequence goes on along the minus strand of NW_024080735.1, from coordinate 1,163,329 downwards.
TCGCCTGTGTCTTTTGGTCACGCCAGAACCAAAGAGTTCTAATGACTGTAGTTGTAGTGTGTGTTAGGGATCCGTAAGCCAAGTGCATGTTTTATTGTTCTGCTTTTGTTTTTTTTTTAATGTTTATTTTTGAGAGAGAGAACATGTGCCTGTGTGAGGGAGGGGCAGAGAGAGAGAGAGGGAGACAGAATCCCAAGCAGGCTCTGCACTGTCACGGGGCTCGAACTCATGAACTGTGAGATTATGACCTGAGCTGAAATCAAAAGCTGACTGAGTCCTCCAGGCGCCCCCAGTTTTTCAAAGAGTATCTGAGCTGTTCCATATTTTCTTTTTCAATGAAATTGTAGAAGGACCTTAAAGGGTTCCAGGAAAGTCCTGTTGGGATTTGGATTGCTTGTGGTGAATTCGTAGTCCGTTTGAGGGCTGCTGGTGCAGTGCTGCTGTTAGGGGCCAGGTCTCAGGTATCAAGTCCTTGTCTCTGCCCTTTGTTAGCCTTCTAACCTCCGTGTCCTCCTGGAACCTTCCCTGGGATCCATGGCAGGCATTGCTCAGCTGGAGCAGGGGTGCGGGCAGCGGTCTGCCGGTGCCTGATGGCAGCCCTCTCTGCCAGCGGGACCCTGGCTTCCAGCCCTGCTGAGACGGCCCCCTGCGGAGACTGGCGGTTCTTCACTTCCTTAACTTGTCTCTTTGCTCTGGAGTATGGGGGTCTCCCTTCATTTTTCTGAAAGCGTGTTGTGTGCACACGTGTGTGTATGTGCTGGGTGAGGACGTCGAAGGTCTACTAGTTCTTCTGGGGGTGTGTTACTTTCAGGGCTGTTTCCTTTTGGGGGCAGGTCTTAGAATTTCTGTGGCTTCTGGAAGAGGGTGGGACGTCTGTGAACCCCGCGTGCTATGTTACCATAGCTGGAAGGAGCTGCGCTCTGCTGGGGCTGACGGCTCGGGCTGCTGGTCTCCGCCCAGTGGCCTGGTTACTGGCAAGCATTCGGAGTTTTCTCCGGCTGTTTCAACATTCGTACGTTGAGTATCACGCTGACCTCACTGGAGCTTCTCCGATTGTAAGCGGTTGTGCCGTCAAACAGTAGGTTTGGTTTTTATATCCAGATCCTGTGATTACAAGATATTTTGACAGGAGTTTAAACTACATGGTTTCTCCTGAAGTTCCCATTTATTATTTAGCTGTGTCCCTCTTTTTGTCTCTGGAAAAGTTTGACAACTATCAGTGACACTGGAAGAGAGGCTGAATAGACATGCAGTTGAACCTTGAACGATGTGGGGGTTGGGATACTGACCCCCCCCGCACAGTTGAAAATCCACGTATGACTTCCAGTTGCCCCCAAACTGCTTACAGCCTGCTGTGGATTGGGAGCTGTGCTGCTCTGTTGTCCAGTAGCACGTGTTGTGTATGTCGTGTGTGTTACACACCGTTCTTTAGTCAAGGAAGCTAGAGAGAAGATGCTAGTAAGGAAACCATAAGGAACATGGGGTGCCTGGGGGGCTGTCGGTTAAGCGTTCAACTCTTGATTTCCAGTTAGGTCACCATCTCAAGGTTCGTGAGTTCGAGCCCTGCATCAGGTTCTGCACCGTCAGATTGGGATTCCCTCCCTCCCTCTGCCCTCCCTGGCTCACACTTTCTCTCAAAATAAAGAAACATTAAAAAAAAAAAAATCATAAGGACCATTTAGAGGTCTGCCCTGTGTTTATCAAAAAACTTCCCATATAAGTGGATGTGGCAGGTCGTACTTGTGTTTCTCAAGGGTCAGCTATATTTTCAGTGCAGTAAACAGCCCTGTGTTTGTAAACGGGTGTGTCTAATGTTTCTAATGTAGTTTATAGAATTATAACTTCAAAATAGCCTAATAGGAAAACTAGACTATTTTAACTTCTTGTTACTTTTAATTCCTTGTTTGTATGTTTGGAGAACCCTAGAACGTTTGAGTTAGAAGGGACCTCAGAGGCCATCCTGTGTCACAGCTGACAGACTTCTGACACCCCTTGAGGTCACTGGCAAGCCTGTGGCCCATCAGGCACTGGGCTAGAGTACCGCGCTCCCAGCGGCCGGCCCCGAACTGTTCCTCTTTCCCACACTTCCCAGGTGGATGCTGACTGTGTGGAGCATCTGTGATCTGTAATTCTGAGGGTTCTTTTATTTAAAAAATTTTTTTTGAAGTTTATTCATTTTGAGAGAGAGAGAGGGAGACACAGAATCCGAAGCAGGCTCCAGCTCTGAGCTGTCAGCACAGAGCCTGACGCGGGGCTCTAACTCCCAAACTGCAAGATCCTGAACTGAGCTGAAGTTGGATGTTTAACTGACTGAGCGCCCCCCCCCGCCCAGGCGTCCTGTCTAAGGGCTCTTTGAATGGGAGAAAAAGTATCTAAGACGCTTGGTGTTTGCACACGCAGAATGTGCAAGAAGGAGGGATGGCAGATGCCCTTCCTTGTGCCCATAGGTTACGTGATTTCTGTTTGTTTCCTGTAGAGCGTCCAGTGGCCAATAACGAGCGGATGTTTGATGTTCTGCAGCGGTTTGGAAGTCAGAGGAACGAAGTTCGTTTCTTCCTTCGTCACGAACGCCCCCCCAGCAGGGACACAGGTGGGTAGTGTCTTGTGAATCCGGGCACGGCTGTGGACTTGGCTCGCCTGGGAGGGGTGGGAGTGGGGGTGGGAGCCGGGTGACTTGAGGGTGCAGGAGAGGCAGGGAGTGGAGGCCTGAGGACGGACAGCTTCTGAGACCTGACCACCAAGGGAGCAGAGGGTGTGGCTTGCTTTGATCTGTGTTGTTGGAAGCAGGGAGAACCGGGTGGAAAGGAGTCCCTAGAGCAGGAGGTTGTAATTTGGGGGAGGGGGTGTGTGCTGGCGGGTTCCTGGGGAGCTACACCCTCAGCCCGAGAGACCTCCTTCCCGGCGCAGAGGGGGAGAAGACAGACGCGGGTGGCGGTGCTGTGTGTGCTTTGTGGCGTCCGGTGGAAGGGCCTCCGGTCATCTTCTCTGAGGTGGTAGGTGCAGAGGCCCGTGTGAGCCATTGTGGGGAACGGGAGAGTGGCAGCCAGGGGCCCAGGACACTGTGGACCCCACACCATGGGTTTCCCTCCTGCCGGGCGCGGTGGGCTGGACATTGGAAGAAGATGGTTGGATTGCCCCAGGGTTGGGGTTTTGCCGGCCCGGTGCAAAGGAGGACATGGACGGTGTCTGAGCTGGTGGGAAGGTGAGGGAAGCTGCAGGGAGAGCGTAGGCCGGGGAGGAGACTGTGGCCCCGGGTTCCTGGCCAGGTGTAGTGACCGGAAGTTAGGGTCCAAAACCAGACCGTCTAAATTTAGATTCCAGAGGGAGAGTACTTCTAGGAGATTTGGGCAAGAAGGTGAGCCGGGGTTAGAGGCTGAGAGGCGGGCTGTGGACGGAGGCCACGCAGGAGGGAGGGTGTGGGGGCCAGGTGGTCACGCCTGTGGGGGTGAGGGTTCTCACCGGCGCGTGCAGGGAGCTGAGGAGGGAGAAGCCCGCCGGTGGAGGGACACTGGGCTGACCACAGCTGGGCCCCTGGAGGCCTCGTTTCCAGGCTCATCTGTGGGGCATCTGTTCCGGAGGGAAGGGAGTACCAGGTATTTCTACAAGTGTGAGAACCTTTAAAATGGGAACTTGAGGGGTACCTGGGTGGCTCAATCGGTTAAGCGTCCGACTTCAGCTCAGGTCATGATCTCACGGTTCGTGGGTTCGAGCCCCGCATCGGGCTCTGTGCTGACAGCTAGTTCAGAGCCTGGAGCCTGCTTCAGATTCTGTGTCTCCCTCTCTCTCTGACCCTCCCCTGCTCATGCTGTCTCTATCTCGCTTTCAAAAATAAATAAAATATTAAAAAAAGAAAAAAGGGAACTTGAGGGTGTGGGACCTCAGGACATTACTCTTGGGGGTAGGAATGCAGGCAACAGGTGTTCCTCTCGTGTGACTACTATCTCAAGGTTACGGCCTTAGTCCACGTGCCCTTGTGGCGCCCAGCCATTAGAAATACTTATGTGTGCCACGTGACGTGGGTGACCTCTTCCCCGCTGCAGGGAGGCCACACGCCCAGGGCCGAGCCGGGAGTGCAGCCGAGTCCCCTCGGCCAGGCTGCCCACGTGCCTGCCGGCGCCACTGCTGTCCGTTCCTCTGTAGGTGTCCTTTCAACCTGCACGTGCTTTGTTCTCGAGCCGCCTTTCTTGGGGCTGTAAGTTGGCACCTGCAGTCGCATGTTTGCTTTGTCCTTTGCTTACGTTACCACACACACCCTCCTGTGATACGTTGAATCTTACCTTTTCACCCAGCAGTTCACATGGCTCCTGGGTGAGCCGTGGGTAAATTATTAAGTAGGGGTGCAGTAGGCAGGCTCCGTGTGTCTGTAAGGTGAGAGACCCTGTCCGAAGATCCAGGAGCTGCATTTACATTGCCGCCAACACCGGCGCCTCAAAGCGTTGGGACTGGGACGAGGCGGGCGCCTGGGTGAGGAGGTGCCCCGTGTCTTCCCCATCCGCCGGACCCAGGGCTGGCCTTGGACTCTGACTGAGTCCTCAACATGCTAACGAGACATGGGTTGCGGGCCCTCTGAGGCAGCGAAGAAGGCGATTACTCTCCAGTGGAGGATTTGTTCTCCTGCAGCAGTTTTGTGACAGATCACCTGAGCCGTGTGGTCAGCGGCTGAACAGAGGTTCATTCCGCTGGTGCATTCACCTTAGGTGTCCGTATGACAGCTGGCTCTGAGGACAGACATTTACTTACGGGCATGGGCCTCTGTGCTGAGCTTCAAGTGGGCATAATAGACATTTAATTGAAAAGAAATTTTAATCTAAAATTTCTTGGGAGATCATGTGTTTCCTAATATCTGGGAAGTACAGATAGAAGCTTAATTTTCTATATTCAAAAAACTGTTGATGCTACAAATTTCTTATAACGTATCAATCTAAATTTTTTAAAATTATGTTTATTTATTTTGAGAGAGAGAGACAGAGCATGAGCAGGGGAGGGGTAGAGAGAGAAGGAGACACAGAATCCGAGCAGGCTCTAGGCTCCGAGCTGTCAGCACAGAGGCCGATGCTGGGCTCAAACCCACAAACCAGGAGATCATGACCTGAAGTCAGACGCTTAACTGAATCACCCAGGTGCCTCATATAATGTCATCAGTTTAAATTAAGACGATTTTTCTTTTATAATGCAGTACTTGGGACTGAGAAACCCATGTATTTTGGCTTGAAAAAATTTTTTTTAATTTTTTAAAAAATTTGTTTATTTCTGAGAGAGAGAGTGACTGAGCAGGGGAGGGTCAGAGAGAGAGGGAGACACAGAATCTGAAGCAGGCTTCAGGCTCTGAGCTGGCTGTTAGCACAGAGCTTGACACAGGGCTTGAATCCACAAACCGTGAGATCGTGACCTGAGCTGAAGTTGGACACTTAACTGACTGAGCCACCCAGGCACCCCCGAGAAATTCTTAAAAAAATTTTTTTAAAATATTCATTTATTTGAGAGAGAGAGCGAGAGCGCATAGCAGGAGAGGGGCAGAGAGAAACACAGAATCTGAGGCAGGTTCCAGGCTCCAGAAAAATTCTTTTTAGCCAAAAAAGCAGGATATACAGTGTTTTCTAGTTAGTACTTTTCCAGGTTAAGGAAATGGAAGTTTGTTACTGGAACAAATGGGGAAGTACTTATGACCTCCCGTAAAGTATCCTCAGTAAACCAAACACATTCAAGATGCCTCTTACTCTGTTTTCAGTTGCTGCTTTTCGGTGGAAGTTATAAACATGCCTATGAGCACGGGGTTGGGTTTCACTGATTTCTTTCAGTGAAAGTCGTTGATCTCATGACTGAGTAGCTAACTAGAGCGCTGGGAGCAGCGGCTGGGAGCAGATGCTGGGAGATGTTTTGTCTGTGGCATCCTTTCTACTTGGGACACCCAGGAGCAGTAGTGGCAACTCCGAGATGAACTACCCCTCATGGGCACCTGTCCATTCTGGTGTTAATGCCGGTTTTATTATTTTGTGCTTAGTGAGTGGACCCAGGTCTCAGGATCCAAGTTTAAGAAGAAACGGTGTAAAAGTTCCCGGTGAGCATCGAAGGAAGGAGAATGGTGTAAGTGATCGTTTTCTTTTTTTATCTGCACTGCATGGGTGCCAGTGACCTGCCCTTTGACCTTTAACTTGCATTCATTGTTACTTTGTTCTTCAGTGGGTTATGAACGGTGGCCCTCTTCTAGAAAGGTTATTTTAAATTTATTTCATAGAAAGAATTGATTTTAACTATCTCGGCGGGGTGACTGTTGAGAGCAGTTTGATGCTGGAAATGCCTCAAATTCAGAACAAAACTAATGTTGAGTGAGTGATGAATCTCAGTGAGGATCTTTGGGTTACTATGTGGTGGCAGACGTTTTCTTTTCAGAACTCAGAATTGTCCATACTGTGAGGGGGTAGCCACGTTCTCTTTCCTGAGTCTGCAGGAAATTTGTGTAAGAATCCAGACCATTTGCTCCCGCTCTTTCCCCAAAATCTCCTGGTTCCTCTTAGACCTTCCACTTCTCTTACGGGGATGGAAGACGCATGTAAGGATGACAAGAAGTGGTCTTCGCCATTAATAGGATTTGAGTGCATCTCGACACAGCGTCTCTTTCCCCCTCACTGGGTTTTTTCTTAAACAGCTTTAATGAAGTGTAATTGGCCCACAACTGCATGTATTTGGCGTGCTCAGTTGGTAAGTTTTGACATGTGTACACAGCTGTACAGTGTCACTGTAATCAAGACAGTGAAAGTGTCCATCCCGCTGGGTGTCCATGTGTCCTTCTATAACCTTCCCTTCCTCCCTCCTCATGTTCAAGGACCCCTTGTCCACTTGCTGTCACTACAGATTACTTGTGTTTTCTAGAATCTTCCTTAAATGGAGTCCCCTAGTATATTGTCTTTTTGTCTGAATTTATGTTATGTTCATGCCTTTCATCATGGAGGTCGGTGGCTGATGCCTTTCCATTGCGGGGACGCGTTTCATCGTCCACATACTGCATAACTGTTGGTCTGTTCGCCTGTAGACACGTCGGGGCTGTTTCTGGGTTCTGGTTACTCTGTATCAAGCTGTAATGAATGTTTGGGTCCCAGTCTGCACGGGCACATCCTGAATGTTTGGGTCCCAGTCTGCACGGGCACATTCATTTATTTCTCTTTAGCTACTAGGGGTGCTGGCTCAGTGCTCTCTTTAAGAAGCTGCCAAACTGGTTTCCAGGGTGAACATTTTGTTTTGCGTTCTCAGAGAGCTCCAGTTGTCCCATGGCCTTGGCGACATTTGGTGTAACTTTTGTCATTCGGTGCCTGGTGGTCCACCAAGGCTTTTACCGTGTACTTCTCAAACAGCTTGTGGTGTACGCACTTGTTTGCCTTTTGTGTGTCTTTTATCAGTGACGTAGTTGTTCACCTCTTCTGTTCCAGGTTTTCTTTGCTTTCTTAGTACTGAGTTCGAGAACTCTCTGTATTCTGGATCCAAGTCTTTTATTCCGTGCTTTGCAAATATTTCCCCTGATCTGTGATCTATTCTTAATTTAACAAAAGGACAGTTGCTCAGTTTAGAAGCTTTGTTGTGCTCTTGTGCATTTAATTTTTTGACCCACTTTGAGCATTTGGCTGCTGCGCGAGGACTCGAGCTCGTGCTGCTTTATACGTGGGCGTCCAGGTGACCGGGCTGTGTGTATTGGAAGGGACTTGCACCTTCGTCTCAAGTCCGTTGCTCTGTACACATGGGGGTCTGTCCGTGCTCTCCGTTCTCTGTCTGGACCTGGGCACTTCGCCATGTCGGTCACTGCAGCGCGGGGAAGACTTCCGCTCAGCCATGTGGGTTTTCTCACTCCTTTTCAGGTTGCTGTGGCCGCTCTAAACCCTGTGCGCTCCTGTAGAGGATTTGGAGATCTGCTTGTCCATTCATACACACACACACACACACACACACACACAGACACACGCCTACTGGAGGGCCGCCTGCGTGGCTCAGTTGACTGGGTGTCTGACTCGTGGTTTTGGCTCAGGTCATGATCCCAGGCTAGTGGGACTGAGCACCGCGTTGGGCTCTGTGCTGAGCATGGAGTCTGCTTACCATTCTCTCTTTCTCTCTATCTTTCTATCTCTCTCTCTGTCTTCTCTCTGACCCCCGCAGCCCTCTTCCCCACTCGTGCTCTCTCTAAAATTAAAAATAATAATAAAAAATAAAAGGGATTAAAGGTAAAAAATTAGAAAAAGCCTGCTGGGAGTTTTTATTTTTGCCGAGTGCACAGATCCGTTTGGGAAGCATGGCCGCCTTGCCAGGGTCAGCTTCTGATTCACGAGTGCGTCGCTCACCCTGGCTTCAGGTCGTCACTCACCAGTGTTGTGAGTTTTCAGGGTGCAGGTCTTGTGTGTCTTGGGTTAGGTTAATTCCTGAGTGCTTCGTGGTTTCTGTGTGACTGTGAACAATCTTTAAAGAGTCTTCCAGGGCACCAGGGTGGCATCTGCTAAGTGGCCGACTCTCCGTTTAGGTTCAGGTTGTGATCTCATGGTTCGTGGGTTGAAGCTCGAATTGGGATTTCCTCTCTCCCTCTCTCTGCCCCTTCCCTGCTCAAGCATGTCGTTTTGTGTACGTGCCTTCTCTCTCAAAATAAGTCAACAGTAAGTGTTTTTTCAATTTCTGGTTGCTAATATATAGAAATAAAGTTGATTTTTGCATACTGTTATCCTGTGTTCTTAGAAACAACTCACTGGTTCTGGTGGCTCTTGTAGGCCCCAGAGCATTTTCCTCCTTGTCTGTGAGTAAAGACAGTTTACTTTCTTCCTTTCCAAACTGGATACAATGTCTGTCCGTTTCTTGTCTGTTACCATGGCTGGAACTTCTAGGACCTGTTGAGTAGAAGTGTTGAGAGTAGACATCTTGTTTGTTCCTCATAACTCAGAGTATCTTGGAGGGTTTTTTTGTTTTTTTGTTTTTAACTTTTTAAAATGTTTTTATTTCTGAAAGAGAGAGAGTGACAGCGTGAGCAGGGGAGGGTCAGAGAGAGAGGGAGATACAGAATCTGAAACAGGCTCCAAGCTCTGAGCTGGCAGTCAGCACAGAGCCCGACGTGGGGCTCGAACCCACGAACCGTGAGATCATGACCTAAGCGAAAGTCGGACGCCCAACCGACTAAGCCACTCAGGCGCCCCAATCCCTTGAGTTTTTTAATGCTAGTGTCATATTAAAAAAAATGTTTTTAAGTTTATTTGCTTTGAGAGAGAGAGCGCACACGGAAGGCAGACAGAAAAGGAGAGCGAGCGAGAATCCTAATCAGACTCCCACTGTGACAGCATGGAGTCCAATGTGGGGCTCGAACTCCCGAACCATGAGATTATGACCTGAGCTGAAATCAGGAGTCGGTCAAGTCACTGACTGAGCCACCCAGGCCCTGCCTGTGTCCTACTTTTAAAGGTCATTCTGATGACGGCATTCCTGGTTAGCTGCCCCAATGTCATGTTCAGTGTGATCAAACAGCATTTTTCTGATAACTACAGAGCAAGGTAATTCTAAGTAGTTCCATTTTGGTCACTGTTGAAATTGTATAATTTTACATATATAACTTGAAGAGTGTTGGTCTGTTAGTATGTTTTACATCTAAACTTAGTCATTGCAGGGATATTAATATAAAACTTACTGGTTTCTTTAATATCATGGTAGAACATGGCTACATTGTTGTGCTGGGTTCAGGTGAAGCTTCGGCAGACCTTCAAGGGAGGGGCCTCTGTGACCATGTTGTCACATCCGCAGCATGTGTGGCTCTGTGTGCAGGTGAGCAGCCCCAGGATGGACCTGACTCTGGCCGAGCTGCAGGAGATGGCGTCTCGTCAGCAGCAGCAGATCGAGGCCCAGCAGCAGATGCTGGCCACCAAGGTAACGTCTCGTTTTGTGAAAGACGGAACGGCCTTGCCATCGTAGTGTGAGCCAGGCTGTTCCCACCGTACCCTGTAAGCCAGTCACCTCACACGCACACCATGATAATGCAGCCTACAAGTACCTGCTTCTGGTGCTTTCTTCTCTTTCCAAAGCGTTTTTTAGAAATCCTTAGATCACCCCCGTGCTCGGGATCTCCGAGCCCCCGATTCTGAGCCGAATTAACCACATTACATTGTGTATCCATAAAAGAGGAAAAGTGTAAGGAACCCTTTGACGTCGCTGGTAGGAACTGCTCTGGGCTGGCCTTGTCCTGAATTAATACACAGCGAGTGTGACTTTACAGTCAACTCGTGCTGTCGTGGTCCCCTTCCGGGTGTGGCACTGATGACAGGCTGTTGCCTTCTTTTGAGACTCCTGCCCCCTAGATTGCTCCTCATGCTGCCCTTGGACAGGTGAGAGACCTAAGAAGCCTCGTAACTGTCCAGACCGGTCTCTCTGCGGCCTGTCCTGCCAGCCATAGGCTTCTGGTCTACACCAGATGTCGCCATACTTCTTCCACAGGGGCTCCTGGTCTACACCAGACATCACCATTCTTCCTCCAGAGGGGCGGGCTGGGAGTCAGCACCTGGGGCTTTGCAGGCCTAACTGTCTCAGCTCTGTGGTTGTAGCACAAAATCAGCCATAGACATAAGCGAATGGGTGGCTGTGTTCCGATAAAACCAGACTTCTGAAAACGGCAGGCTGGATCTCACCCACTGTCCCAGGTCTGCACACTCAGTGTCTGCACCTGACCAGTCTTTTTGTGACTGTAAGTTCACCGGAGCTGGGGTACCATTGGTCTGGCGTGTGAGGTCCCAGCAACGCGCCCTGTGGCCCGCTTTGTCATACTTGCTAGAGTTCCCAGGTATCCAATTCTGTCTCTGATGGCAGGTGCAACCACCTTCAAAATCAAGTGTAACATCATGTCGACTTTAACTTGTGTACAAATCACGTAGGAGTCTTGCTAAAAATGCATGTTTTGGGGGCACCTGGGTGGCTCTGTTAGTTAATTGTCTGACTCTTGGTTTCGGCTCAGGTCGTGATCTCACGGTTTGTAGTCGAGCCCCATGTCAGGCTGTGTGCTGACTGATGACACCGAGCCTGCTTGGGATCCTCTCCCTCCCTCCTTACCCCTCTCCTGCTTGTGCACTGTCTCACTCTCTCTCAAAATAAACATTTTTTAAAAATGCATGTTCTGGGGCGTCTGGTTGGCTCAGTTGGTTGTGTCTGACTCCTGATTTCAGCTCAGGTCATGATTTCACAGGTCATGAGTTCAAGTCTTACGGCAGGCTCTGTGCTGATAGATAAAAATAGGTTGAGTAATAGAATAAACCTTTAATCTTGGGGTCTTATTTTGAAACTGTTTTGTGTTACTTATACGTTTCAGGCATATTAACCCAAGAAGTTTACTCTTGATTATAAATTGTGTGGCTCTGTTACTTGGTTTTGGTTAAAAAAGTAGTATAATAGAAAATGTTACGCTGTGGTTTTCTAGAGTGTTAAGTGGTTCTTCGGCTCTTCCCTAAGTGTGTGTGTTGAGTGTGCACTAGCTGTGCGCGGCCCTGTGCGAGAAGATTTCACGTCTCCCTCCTCGCTGGTCACCCCACTGTTGAGCCGAGGAAGGCGGCACGAGGTTATGAGGTTGTGCGATTTGCACAGGTGTGGAGCCCGCAAGCGGCAGCGTGTGGGGCGGGGGTCCACATCCAGCTCCACCCCCCCGTGCCTATAGCGGATCCTCGTCCTGTGGGAGCTTCTCCTGACCTTGCAGCTGCGGCTCTGAGGCTGGTCCCGGTCGCTGCCCGCTGGTGGCGTGGAAACCACGGGGACAAGAACGCTCCTTCCCGGGCCTTGTCCCCACGAGAACGCAGGGCCAGGGGGGGGGGGGGGGGGGGGGGGAGTGGAGGGGCGTGTCACCAGCTGGGCCCTGGTTCCTTCTGGGCGCCGGCGCCCCTGCCAGGAAGGCCGCCTGACACCGCCCATGCCTTCAGGAGCAGCGCTTGAAGTTCCTGAAGCAGCAGGACGAGCGGCAGCAGCAGCAGGCGGCCGAGCAGGAGAAGCTGCAGAGGCTGAGGGAGGTGGCCGAGAGCCAGGAGGCGAAGCTGAAGAAGGTGCGGGCGCTGCGCGGCCACGTGGAGCAGAAGAGGCTGCGGAACGGCCGGCTCGGTGAGGGGCCTGGGGGGACTCGGGCGGGCCGGCGACTGCACGCAGGCACTTCCGAGTTGTTAAAGGCGGAATTCCCTGCATTGTTGACGCCTTCGGTTCCCGGGACCAGAATTCGGCTGCACTTTCGGAAAACGTCCTAGTTGTTTGTTTGTTTGTTTTTCCTGTGAGTACTTTTTGACTGGAAGTTTGATGTGTAGGGTTTTTATTCATAGAATAGGTCTGTCTGTTATAGTACCACTGAATTCAAATTTCACTGAGTTACCGACTCCCTCTGCGGCTTTCATAAAGCGAGATTCAAAGCTCTAAATAAGCCTCATCGTTGCCCAAGTGTGCCGTTGAGTAACGCTCTGGATATGGCCCTGCCAGAGACGTGTCGAGAGAGAGGCTCTTTCAGAAGCGAGCCTGCCGATCCCAGCTGCCTGTGAAAGCGGTTCCGGGCCGTGTCTGGGAGCGCCCGCGCTGCGTCCCGAGGCCGGTCGCAAGGCCCGGTTGCCTGGGAGCGCTCCGTTCTGGGTTTCTGTTCAACTCGGGTCACCGTCCCTGTTGTCCTTCCAGTGGAGGAGATCGAGCAGATGAATAGCCTGTTCCAGCAGAAGCAGCGGGAGCTCGTTCTGGCCGTGTCCCGCGTGGAGGAGCTGAGCAGGCAGCTGGAGGTGCTCAAGAATGGCCGGCTGGACGGCCGCCACGACAGCAGGTCTGCTGCGGCCGAGCTCGACCGCCTCTACAAGGAGCTACAGGTGAGCCGGGCCCTCGGGGCAGTGGCTTTACCTAGGCTGGGGGGGGAGCACAGGACACATGTCAGAGCGCCCCACACGGGAGGTCTGAGGTCTCCTCGCGACCACAGCCAGTGGGCTGACCCTTCACCTGAAACTGGGAAGGGGACGGTGGTGGGCAGAGGGACCTGATGGTTTTAGATCTCACAGAGGAGGGAAGCAGTCTGACAACTGTTTCCTCCTGCTCCCCCCCCAGAACGGTTTCCTCCTGCCCCCCTCCCGTGAATTGTTTCCTCCTGCTCCCTGGCCACCCCCCTGAGAACTGTTTCCTCCTGCTCCCCCCCCGAACGGTTTCCTCCTTCCTGCCCCCCAAAAACTGTTTCCTCCTGTTCCCTGCCCCCCAAGAACTGTTTCCTCCTGCTCCCTGGCCACCCCCTTGAGAACTGTTTCCTCTTGCTCCTTGGCCACCCCCTTGAGTACTGTTTCTTCTTGCTCCCTGCCCCCCAATTCTATTCAGCTACGGAACAGACTGAATCAGGAGCAGAATGCCAAGCTGCAGCAGCAGCGGGAGTGTCTGAACAAGCGCAACTCAGAGGTGGCCGTCATGGACAAGCGTGTCAACGAGCTGCGGGACCGGCTGTGGAAGAAGAAGGCGGCACTGCAGCACAAGGAGGGCCCCCCGGTAGGTGGGCCACCTCCAGGGCACGGGGGGCGGGGGCGGGGGGCAGAGCGGACCCTGCTGGGCCGTCAGTGGCTTGGGACATGTCTCCTACCTCTGGCCTGAGACCCTGAAAGTGCCGACCTGTAAACATCACCCTGAGGCGTCCCAGCCCTTTCTGAGCTCAATGCGTCGGGCCATCACGCTGAAGGTCCTGTGCCTCTTCCAAAGGTTTCGTCTGACGGAGCCCTGCCTCCGCAGGGGCTGCCACCACCCAGTCGCGTGGCCGCCGTGGGCCCCTACATCCAGTCGTCCACGATGCCCCGTGTCCCCTCGAGGCCAGAACTCGTGGTGAAGCCCGCTCTGCCGGACGGCCCCATGGCCCTGCAGGCCTCGGAGGGGCAGCTCCGAGTGCGCACGCTGCCCACCCCGCGGTCCGCTGCTGCCCAGAACAAAGGTGATGCGAGGCCCTGTTCCCCTCCCCCCCAGCCCTTCTGCAGCTCTCGCTCCCCGTCCCCATTGTCCTTCCCCCAGCTGGGGGGTTTTAAAAATGTCTTTCTGTCCCTTGTTCCTGTAGAAATGTTAACCTCCTTGTGGTTTTTGCTGGTGCAGGGATAAGTTTCTTAATCCTAAATGATATGGTTCTTTTTGGAAATGAAGTGAAATGTAGTATTTTTGCAGTGAAAATTGTTGTCAGTTCCTTCTCGTTAATAGAGATTTTGATCTGACGTCAAAAACCTGACAACTTTTTCTGAAAAAAACCCATATGTGGGCAGTGCTGCTGTGTTTACAGAGGGTGTGGTGGTGAGTGTGTTCTGAACAGAGGTGTGTGTGCTGCCACACCTGCTTATGCACTAGACTTTGCTTGCTAGCAATCTGTAGCAGAAAAGTTAAACGTACTGGAAGCTTACAGTGAACGAAACAGGCTCCCTGTGCCAGTGATGTTGGCGTTCGGGGCAGTCCTCAGGTGCGTGCGGAGGTGCAGGCCAGAGTGTCACGGCCGGAGGAGCAGATGAAGGGAGGGCTGTAGGAAAAGCAGGGTGAAAACGTCCCTTCTAGACCTTCTCATCAAACCCCTCCCTGCAAGAAGGGAGCAGCCAGTGTGGTCTGACCGCTGTCACTTGCAGGGGACCGCCAGCCTCACAATCACTATTGTTTTGCCGTAATCACCAGCGTGAATCGTTAGGGCTGCCCAGTGTGGGTGTTACTATAGTAGAAAGAGCTCCTTTTGTTTTGCTTCTATGGGGACAAAGCCTTGACGCTTCAGGTCTGTGTAGAGAACATCTGAGGGCGCCGATCTGTCCATAGCTCTGCCTTTTTGTCTCCCCGAGCCCTGGGGCTGCCGAGTTCGTTCTCTCAGTGAAATGGTGACCATTTCGTTTCTTTTTTTGTTTTGTTTTGTTTTATTTATTTATTTCTAGGAGAGAGAGAGAGACACAGCGTGAGCAGGGGAGGGTCAGAGAGAGAGGGAGTCACAGACTGAAACAGGCTCCAGGCTCTGAGCTGGCAGTCAGCACAGAGCCCGACGCAGGGCTCGAACCCACGAACCGCGAGATCATGACCTAAGCGAAAGTCGTACGCTTAACCGACTAAGCCACCCAGGCGCCCCGACCATTTCGTTTCTTACCATTGATGTGTAGTGTGTCCTCACTGTTCCCAGCAGATTTTTTGCTTGCTGTGATTAATTTTAAATAGTTTAAGTTTAATTTTGAAATATAAAGTTACTTTTCTAAGTAAGTTTAGTGGGATTGTTGTAAGTCTGATATATGAAGCTGTTTTTGTTATTATTATTTCTTAAGTTTTTTGTAATGTTTATTTTTGAGAGAGAGAGAGAATGAGTGAGCAGGGGAGGGGCAGAGAGAGAGAGGGAGACACAGAATCCCAAGCAGGCTCCAGGCTCTGAGCTGTCAGCACATAGCCCGATGTGGGGCTCAAACTTAGGGACTGCAAGATCATGACCTAAGCCGAAGTTGGACACTTAACTGACTCAGCCACCCAGGTGCCCCTTGAAGCTGTTTTTAGAGATTACACTTCCCTGCGGCAATGGAGCCGTTAGAACTGAGTGTCTTGACAGTGCCGGCTTACCCGGGGATGCTTTTCTGTATTCTAGGCTCTAAAATCCATCCCCTCGGCCCTGACTGGAGCCCCCCAAGTGCAGACGTCACTGCGAGCCAGCCCTCTGGGCCTGCACCTGCCAGCTCTGGGCGGGCCCCGGACCAAGGTGGGGACCAGGGTGGGGACAAGGTGGGGTCATGCATGTTCTTGCAGCTCTCTGGTCTCTAGTTTTCCCATGTGTTGACACTGGGGATAGTATTTACTTCCTGAGCACTTCATTTGCCTGGGGACTAAAGTACCAGCACGAGAGCATCTGGGTTATTCTTTAAATCCGATTAAAAATAAAGCATTTAGTGGGTACAGAGTTTCAGAGATATTGAAGAGAGAGAAACTTAATGTGAAAAAGAAGTTGTATGATAAACAGACTTGAATATCCATGTGATTTTTTTTTTCCCCCCTATTTCCAGTGGATGATGGAGAGGTTCCCCTGAGAGAGAAGGAGAAGAAAGTTCGCCCCTTTTCCATGTTGGATTCAGTGGACCAGTCAGCCGGCCCGGCCCCCTGTGGGGCCCTGAGGAAAAACCAGAGCAGCGAGGACATCTTGCGGGATGCTCAGGTGTGTAAGGGAAGCTCAGGGTTAACAGCCGCTGCGTGACCCATCCCGCTCCTCGGAAGAGAGCGTAGCGTGTGAGGGAGAGCAGGACAGCAAACCAGAGTGTATCTGCAGGATTAGAAAATGGAACAGAACTCAGCGATTGTAAATTCTGCAGCTTAGGTAGATCTGTGGTCTCACGCCATGTTGGAGAGTGGCTGCTTTGCCTGTGGCCGGCTCCTGTTTCTTGTGATCCTCTAAAAAACCATGGGTGCATCGAAGAGCATCATATCATGTGCCTCAGTTACCTTGTTTCTTCCGAATTGGGAGCCGGGGTTCTGTCCGTGATGATCTGGTGGGGAACCTGGTGTGTTAGCCCACGGCCCCCGACGGCCACTCATGGCATGCGCCGAGGCAGGAGTGCTTGTAGCGCCACGGCTGCCCTGTGTCCCTCCTCAGGAGCATGGGGCTTTCCAGTATGGGGGCGGTCTGGATATGTGGGGTTGCAGTTAAGGTTTCTGTGGGCACCCAGGGCTTCCTACATTGGAAGTGGCAGCAAGGCGGAATCGCTTGGGGGCAGGGGTGGTATTGCATTCCTGAACTTCCTTATTCAATGTGGTTAAGTTCAGAGATTTAAAACTTCTGGTGATTTAAAAACAGAGCTAGTGGGGCGCCTGGGTGGCTCAGTAGGTTAAGCATCCAACTTTGGCTCAGGTCACGATCTCACAGTTTGTGGGTTTGAGCCCCGCGTCGGGCTCCGTGCTGACAGCTAGCTCAGAGCCTGGAGCCTGCTTCAGATTCTGTATCTCTCTCTTTCTGACCCTCCCCTGCTCACACTGTCTCTCTCTCTCTCTCTCTCTCTCTCAGAAATAAAAAACATTTTTAAAAAAATTAAAAAAAAAAACAAAAAACAGAGCTAGTGTTTTTAGTATAACTCACAGTGGCGAAGTGAGGTGGTCTAGAACATCCCGTGCACCCATTCAGACCGTGTCTTAACTGGTTTTGCATGTGCACGTGTTGCAGGCTGCAAGTCTAGAACATTCTGTGTGCCCATTTATATATGTTTTAACTGATTTGTGCGTGTGTGTGTTACAGGCTGCAAATAAAAATGTGGCAAAAGTACCGCCTCCCGTTCCATCAAAACCAAAACAGATTAATTTGCCTTATTTTGGGCAAACTAATCCGTCACCACCAGACGTTAAGCCAGATGGAAGCCCTCAGCAGTCAGCCGCAGTGCTCGGATCAGTGGGAAATAAACCGAAAACCTCAGGACAGCAGAGGGGCCTGTTGTCGCCCGGCGCGTCTTCCGCTGGCCAGGGCCCGGCCCTCGCTCCAGCTTGTAAGCAGGAAAGTCCGCCTGCGGCTGCTGTGCGGCCCTTCACTCCACAGCCTTCCAAGGATGCCCCTCCTCCGCCCTTCAGGAAGCCCCAGACCGTGGCCGCGAGCTCCATATACTCCATGTACACGCAGCACCAGGCGCCCGGGAAGAACTTCCAGCAGGCGGTGCAGAGCGCGCTGACCAAGACCCATTCCAGAGGCCCGCACTTCTCGAGCGGTGAGCTGCTGGACCGGGTTTCCGGGCGCGGGGGCGTGATCAGGTCCTCCCCAGAGCGGTCCTCTCTCAGTCCACGGCAATGTGGCTTTGTTCTCAGAGTTCAGATTTTAATCGGGAGTTTAAAAAGATTCCTGCCAAACGTCAGCCCCGCAGTAGGTGCTGGGGGGGGTCAGAGGTGGTGGACAACTAGAACCCACGGCAGATACAGCCTTTGTGAGGTGGTGACTGCATGCCCTTATTCCCTGCTCCCCAGAGGCTCGTGAGCCAGGCGGGCACAGCGCACCGGGCCGCATCCTGGCTGCAGGTCAGACTTCGTGGCCTTGTGCGAGGCGGCCTGCACAGCTGCCCCTGCGTGCTTTTTGAAATGACGCTCCTTACTATATTTGAAGTTGTTCTAATGAGCACACAGCTGCTAGTTAAATATAAAAACATAAAAAGATCTACGATCTGGTAATCTGCTGAGTTCTAAGAGCCATTAGTTTATAAAACTAGAATAAAGTTCACCCTGTGGTAATGGAATGAAATTGGCTTTCCAGTCACGAAATGAGCCTGTTAAGTGTGGCTCGATGTGGCCCAAAAGCGATCCGAAGCAGAGGATTCCCGCACGTGCTGCAGCAGGCTCTTGTCATTAGAGAGGCCCGCAGACACAGGGGGTTGGGAATTGGAAAGCGTAGATCTAGTCAGAATGATAAGGGGACTAGTTTCAGCAAATAGAAGTGGTTCTTGAGAACTTGGGAAGCCAAATACGATTTCCCACGTGGGTTTACCTTTGAAAAGTCTGAGGGAGGGCAGTGTAGGCTTCCTTCTGATGTGCACACGGGAGAGTATTACCAGTCTCCATTGCTTTACTCTGTTTTCGTATTTTGATTTTAAGTTTGTACGCGACAGTGGGTGATGGCTTAGAGCTGCAAGGACGGCATCTCTGCCGGCACATAAAACGCTACTCAGTGAGGGCTTTCCTCCCATCAGACATTTACCACGCTGGAGACGAAGCCTCGCTTCAGCCTTGGTTGGGTGTAAAAATCAGTCGTGTTGAACGGTCCTGGGTGGCGACTGGAACATTAAAAGACGCTATAGTTATTGTTAGCTGGGTTTTACCAAATGCTAACCAGGGCTCTGTTCCCGTTCTCCCCTCAGTCTACGGCAAGCCCGTGCTGGCCGCCGCGCAGAGCCAGCAGCAGCCCGAGAACGTGTACTCCGGCAGCCCGGCTGAGCCCGGCAGTCCTGAGCCAGAGCCGGAGCCTGGGGCACCAGTGCATGAGAACCATGAGAACGAACGAATTCCTCGACCGCTCAGCCCCACCAAATTATTGCCATTCCTGTCCAACCCCTACCGGAACCAGAGCGACGCTGACTTGGAAGCCCTGCGGAAGAAACTGTCTAACGCCCCACGGCCACTAAAGAAGCGGAGCTCCATCACAGAGCCAGAGGGGCCAAATGGGCCGAATATCCAGAAGCTCTTGTACCAGAGGACCACCATTGCTGCCATGGAGACCATCTCTGTCCCCTCGTATCCGTCTAAGCCGACTCCGGGGGCTGCCGACTCGGAGGGCCCAGGAGAAATCCAGAACCCGTACTTGCACGTGGAGCCAGAGAAGGAGGCGGTCTCTGTGGCCCCCGAACCAGTGTCCCCAGAGGAAGTGGGGGGCGCCGGCTCAGAGAGCAGTGACACGCCAGTCCCTTCCCCGGGCCCCGACTGTGTGCCCGAAGGAGTCCCAGACAGCAGCCTGCGTTTCCACAGCTGCGCGGAGGACCCTAGCGCTGAGGCTCCGCACCCACTGGAGGTGTACCTGGAGGAGTACCCTCCGTACCCGCCCCCACCCTACCCATCCGGGGAGCCCGAGGGGCCCGGAGACGACGCTGGCAGCCTGCGTCCCCCTGAGATCACGGGGCAGGTCTCTCTCCCTCCCGTAAGTAGTGTGGTGTCACCTGGTCATTTCGGGTGCCCCCACCTTGTCACAGTCTTCCACCTGTCAGAGCTCCGTGAACCACCGCTGGGGGCTGGGGCCTTTTTTGCCCAGGGTGGCAAACGTCTGCGGCTCACCTTTTATTTCCCAGCCTCTTAGCATGCAGCGCGTCTTGTAAGTGTCTTACAAATTAAGTATATTCAGAATGAAGAACATCTTTACTTTTTATAATTTTTGTTTGTTTGTTTTTGAGAGAAACAGTGTGAGTTGGGGAGGGGCAGGGAGGGAGACACAGCATCCGAAGCAGGCTCCGGGCTCTGAGCCATCAGCACAGAGCCTGACGCGGGGCTCAAACTCACAACAGTGAGATCATGACCTGAGCCGAAGTCAGATGCCCAACCGACTAAGCCACCCAGGTGCCCCAAGAACACCTTTATTTTAGGAAGAGCCCTTTTCTCTGTTGAGAATCAGAGTTGGGTTTTTTGGAATACAAACCACACTCGTTTCTTCCTCACCTGCATTTGGTCCCGTTATGGAAGCTGCGTGAGGCTGGGAATGGAAAGACGTGGCTCTGACACGTCATCACGCGGTTGGCTCCGCAGAGTCGAGCAGCCTCTCGTCCCTGCGAGGCTGCGGCTTCAGACGTCTTTCTGTAGTAGTGGAGTGTAGCTTTCCTGAACCTGTATGTGGAACTGCGCGCCGTCCCCACCTCCTCCCCCCCCCCCACCGCCCCGGACAGACTGGGATGGGCCCTGCACGAACTGGGGCAGGAATAGCTGGGCACCTTCTGAAGCCTCTTCCTCCCCTCCATGGAGTCCAAAAATCCCTGCAGAGCCTGGGAACCCCGCAGGTGCCCTTGAGTGCACCATTCAGCTGCTCTGAGACTTCGTGGGTTTTGACTTGGGCACGTCTTAACACGCCACCCCTTCTGAATGTTCCTCCCTGGTTCGAAGGTTTGTTGTGTAACATGGAGGTAGGTGAGAGGCCCATAGATAAAGTGACCTTTTCGGAGTGTAATTGGAGTCATTTTGTTACTATAGGTGCCAAACTATGGGTTTTTAAAACCTATTTAGAAACAGAATAGTGAGGGGCATGGGGGGGGCTCCCTGGGTTCAGCATCCGACTCTTGGCTTCGGCTCAGGTCACGATCTCCCAGTTCAACTGTGCTGACAGCTCGGAGCCTACTTAGGATTCTCTTCCTCCCTCTCTCTCTGCTTCTCTTTGTGTCTCTGCTTCTCTCTCTCTGCTCTTGCTCCTCTCATACATTCTAAAAATAAAAAAAAAGCAGAATAGCCTATTGTAGGGATTTTTTTAGCACTTTGTGCATATGAGCCACCTGTGAGATGTCCTGGTCATCAAGGATAATGATTATCCAGAATTGTTCTAACTACTGGTTACTGTAGACATTTGGATTTTGTTAAAAAGATTTATACGCAAACATTGGATTCTAGGGGAAAAGGTTTGAGTCAAGGTTGACCTTGAGCCCACTCTGCCCCGCCCGTCCCAGTATGCAGTTTCCCCCAACTAATGTAGATGGTTCACATCTGCTTTTGCTGCCCCTCCCCTTCCCCCACACCCCTTGGTCATCAAGTCAAAATGATTCGTCCTCTCAGGGATGGAGAGACCGCGGCTTGTGACCGTGTCATGCCTTTCTCTCTAACATCTGTTACCCTTGTCCTGGGGGAGCCATCTCCTTGCTTGGGTTCCAGTGACACTGGAGCACCTGTGCTTGTTTGCAAGTGGGCACGGGGGCCCTCTGCACCGCTGTGGGGGGGGGGGTGGGGTTACACTGCCTTTTCCAAGAAACAACATCTTCGTCCTTGAGCATTTGTGGAGTGGAGTACAGGCCACCTGTCTCCTCCCCCTCCAGTTCTCCAGCACTGTCTCCTCCTCACCAGCTCTCTAGCATGGCGTGCCTCTGCTGAATGCTTGGCTGGGTGTGCCAGGCACTCACTGTGGGCTCTTAGAGTGAGTCTTGGTGGATTTTCCGTATTTTAAGTCTGGCTTATTAACAATCGAAGGCCTGAGTAGCTTACTGGTATAGTTGGAGCATAGTCAGACTTTGCGTAGACCGCAGTGGTGGCATTTTAAGACTGGAAGGTTTCCTCTGTGTGTATCTAAGATCGTGTTTATTATTTTCTTAATTCTGCGTCCCCTGCCCTGAAGCAGCCGTTTGTTGTTACAAAATGGTTGAAAGGGAGGGAAGTGAAGAAGCCAGATCCTTCCAGCCCTGATGTTCACTGGCCGTGTGCCTCGTTTCCTGATCTGTAAAGCGGGATAATGGGTTCTCGTGAGGAGTCGGTGAATGGTCATTACGTGTCGGCCTGGAGAACTGTGGGCTGTGCTCCTGCCTGTCTGTGGGGTTTGCTGCACCCATTAGATGGGGAACCCAAAGACCAGTGCTCAGCCCAGCAGCAGAGCGGCCAGCGCACCATCACGCGTCACATCCTCCGCTCTGGCTGTGGTGTCCTGTGTCACCCACACGTGACACAGTTCAGTTCTTCGCACTCTGTTATTTGGCCATGGTCATTAAGCTGTGTGTTATGATTTACATCCGTGCCTGGAAATGTTACGCATCCCTAAAATGTGCCAAGTGTATGTTTGTAAAGCCCCTTGCACCCCCCCCGATCCCCTCTTCCCTCGTCTCTGTGCTGAGCCCAGGGTCCTAACTTCGCTCCTGTCTGCTGCAGGGCAAAAGGACGAACCTGCGTAAAACTGGCTCAGACAGGATCGCCCACAGCATGAGGGTGAAGTTCAACCCCCTCGCACTGCTCCTGGACTCCTCTCTGGAGGGGGAGTTTGACCTTGTGCAGAGGATTATCTATGAGGTATGGTTTGATGATAACGACCTTGTGTCCTGTTTCCGGTCTCTAATCCGAGGGCTGCTATAGAGGAAGTGCATCTTTAACCCGTGGGGGCGGCGGTGAGGTGTGGATGAGGGGCTGTGAGCACACCCCGGGACAGGCTGGGCCGGTGGAAGGTGTGACATGAGATTTGGGTCCCTCCGGAGTCGTTTTTCCGGGAGGTTGTCACCCTCTTGTACAGCCGTGCCCTCACGAGGCCGGACCAGACTGTGCAGGGTGTACAGCCGAGCCTGCGTGGAACCAGATTGCGCGGGGTTAAATTGCAGGTGTGTCCCTACTTCTCAGAAGCCTGCTATTGAAAATATTTTTAGTTGACCTGTTTTCCATGGTAAATGGCACCTTGTCCTTAGACACTAATTTGTGGTGGGGAGTCGGAAGGTAAGTAAACCTCAGTGACTGTGAGGGTGGAGTCTCTGGCCCCTCTTCCTGGGTAAGAGCCTTTTTATAGCGAGCGCCTGCTTACTGCTGCTCTCCCGCCGGCCTCGCTTCCAGACTCACTCTTGGTAGAGTTTTCTTGGCCCCTGGAGGTTTTAATTATGATGGGGAAAAAATAACCACCAGAGGCTGTTTCTCTTCTCTTGACCCGGGAGAGCTGGCTGACAGTGATCTGAATGGTGAGTGATAGTCACCCTTCTCGATGACGCAGGTTGAAGACCCAAGCCTGCCCAACGATGAGGGCATCACTGCCCTTCACAATGCCGTGTGCGCGGGCCACACCGAAATCGTGAAGTTCCTGGTGCAGTTCGGTGTGAATGTAAATGCCGCAGACAGCGACGGATGGTAAGGTCCTCACTGACCCCGCCCCAGCTGCAGGTGTTCCTGCACGGGCCATGAGTGTGTGCTTCTGCCTGCCACTTGTGGCCAGACTCCCCTCTCGTTCCCATTCTGGGCACACGGAGTGTTGAAGTTTAGTACTTAAGTAATAAAAGTGAGAAGTGTCACAGAGCCGCCTGCAGCTAGCAGACCTGAATGATTTGAGAGATGCTGATTGAAGCAAGGTCCCTTCACCCCGAAACCTCTGTCATGTACTGATGTCCACTGCACGTCTGCACGAGGGGGTCCTAGTTTGTAGCCCTTCCCAAATACACGTGACCATGGACTCCAAATTTCACTGAGCATTTTGTGAAGTGGTTTACGTGGGTAGAGCCCAGGAGGCACTATTGTAGGTGATGAGTGTCCGTCATACGGTAGCAGATCGTGTCACACAGCGACGCTCAGGTCCTGATGAGGGGCCGTCGGTCCTGGTAGCGCTCATAGAACAGAGAAAAGTTCTTCTTTTTTTTGGAAAATGAAAGTTTTAATTTGCAATATGTACTTTTCTGGAAGACTTTGTTTTTTTCTGTACAGGGTTTTCCTTTATTTATTTTTAATATTTTTATTTATTTCTAGAGAGAGAGAGAGACAGCGTGAGCAGGGGAGGGTCAGAGAAAGAGGGAGATACAGACTCTGAAATGGTCTCCAGGCTCCAAGCTGGCAGTCAGCACAGAGCCTGACGCGGGGCCCGAACCCACGAACTGCGAGATCATGACCTAAGCGAAAGTCGGACGCTTAACCGACTAAGCCACCCAGGCGCCCCTGTACAGGGTTTTTAAAAAGCTGAAGTCACACTAAGATCTTCATG
This sequence comes from Hyaena hyaena, assembly GCF_003009895.1. Taxonomy (NCBI): domain Eukaryota; kingdom Metazoa; phylum Chordata; class Mammalia; order Carnivora; family Hyaenidae; genus Hyaena; species Hyaena hyaena. The sequence continues at coordinate 1,139,277 of NW_024080735.1, read as the reverse complement.
TGGATATTTTTATAGCCTATTTTTCTGTTAACGTGGTAAGTGGCTGTACAAGGACATGGGGACCTGGGCACAGGTGTAGGTCACGGGCACACACATGCGCGTGCGCGCGCACACACAAACAAGCAGCCCCACACTGCCGTGTCCTCTTGTGGGGTCACTCTCCCTCTTGTTCGTCACCTAGCTCGTTCCCCAGCTGTTTGTTACAGAGCATTTCAGTTGCAGTGTTTAAAAATTACATATGTAAAAGCACCGTGTATGCCTGTGGAAGATGTGTGAAAAAGGGACATGAGATAAACAAACCATCCGTACCCCATGAGGCAGAGGTCAACACCACGAGTTTTAAGTATATTCCCTTCAAGCTTACGTATGCATATATGTTTCAGCCTCATTCTTTGATTTAACTTTACAACGTAAGCAGAACAAATTTTTTAAGTAATCTCTATTCCCAATGTGGGGCTCGACCTCACGACCTGAGATCAAGAGTCGCATGTTCCTCTGAGTCAGCTGGCCACTCCCAAAACAAATTCTTAATGTGTCATAGTGTCTTTGTTTCCCTTTTATTAGGAGTTTTTATATAATTCTTCATTTTTAAAATGACACACTTAACAAATTATGTAGTAGTAGCACACTGTGAGCGATTGTGTCCGGGGCTGCGGGATGGGAATACGTTGTTTCTGGAGACTGTGACCTCAGGAGGCCTGAAGAGAGGGGAGGGAGGAGACGGTGATGCACTTCGGCGCCACGTCTGCATTTTCCAGTCCACGTCTGAGCTGGGCCGTGGCACTGGGTCCTCTTCCTCCTTCATTAGTCTGGGTCACCTAATGCACACTGCAAAGATCCAAGGTGCTGGAGGGGCTCTCCGTAGGGTGTCCATAACTCCCTGATCTGGTCTGCATTGAACTAACCAGGGCTTTTGTTTTTTTCACAATTAAAATTCAATTTGGATTTTAAAAGCTGTTTAGTAAAGGTAGTTTTCCACATGCAGCCTAATTTCTTCGGAAGCGGTGACAATAAAGGAACACATAAAGTCCCGTGTTTCGAGTGCAGGCCTACAACGCGAAGGCGGCCGTGCCCTCCAGTCCGGTGCAGCCGGGTGTGGAGTTTGGCACTAACTAGGCAGGTGTTCCAGAACACGGACCTGGGCACATCTGACCCTGTTGTAGGTTATTTCACGAGTCTCCCATCCTTCGCTTATGTCCTTAATTCCCCCCGCCCTCCGCACCACCCCACACGCACCCAGCGTGGCCCACACACAACGTGTTCCTTTGTGGCCATCAGTGTTTGTGTGTTCACATGTCTGTGTGTAGCTGATACTGTTTTTATTTGAGAGAGGGAATGCAAGAGGGAGGGAGGGGCACAGGGGGAGAGAGGCTCCCAAGCAGGCTCCACGCGGTCAGCACAGAGCCCGACATGGGGCTTGATCCCATGAACCACGAGATCATGACGTGAGCTGAAATCAAGAGTCAGACACTCGACCAACTGAGGCCCCCAGGCGCCCCACGTTTAACTGATTTTTGAAAACGCATGTAAGTGGGTCTGGGAGAAAGGCCCAGAGCACCGACCCCTCTGGGGTCGTGTGCATGGAAGGCACCCCAGCCCCGTTTGCCGCGTGTCCCCGCAGGACACCGCTGCACTGCGCCGCCTCCTGCAACAACGTGCAGGTGTGTAAGTTCCTGGTGGAGTCCGGAGCCGCCGTGTTTGCCACCACCTACAGCGACATGCAGACCGCGGCCGACAAGTGCGAGGAGATGGAGGAGGGCTACACGCAGTGCTCGCAGTTCCTCTATGGTGCGTGCTTGCCCCGTCCCGCACGGGCCTCGCTGCCTCAGTTTGCCCGCAGTCGTTGGGGTGTGGTTTGCCAAGTGATTTTAGCGCCTGGGAAGGCATCCGTGTGTCCTCCACAGACCTGGCTGTCAGGCACAGGGCAGCCCTGTAGGCAGGGTGAGCGCGGCCTTTGTGCACGTGCCCCCGAGCGCGCCGCGGCCCTGCCCCTGCGTGTGACCCCAAGGGGCCTCTCCTGAGACCCGGCCAACGGGGTCCCAGGGAAGGGAGGTTCCGGGCCTGGGGAGGGTGAGCTGGGGATGGTGTCTGTCAGGCATCGGGCCCTGACCTACTCTCTCGCGGTTTCAGGAGTGCAGGAGAAGATGGGCATCATGAACAGAGGGGTCCTGTACGCACTGTGGGACTACGAGCCTCAGCACAGTGACGAGCTGCCCCTGCGGGAGGGTGACTGCATGGCGGTGCTGCGCCGGGAGGACGAGGAGGAGACCGAGTGGTGGTGGGCGCGCCTGCAGGACCGGGAAGGCTACGTGCCGCGCAACTTGCTGGGGGTAAGTGCGCCTGTGCGGCAATCCTTCCCGTTGGGGCGGTGGCGGGTTTGAGCATTGAGCCACACTCTCCACGTTGCGAGCCTCTGAGGTCCGGGTCCCGTGCCCTGAGAGGTCCTGTGCTCCTCGTGGGATGCGGGGCTGGCCCGGGGTGGGCACCTTGGACTGGAGCCGGGTGCTGGGGCAGGAGGGGTAACGGAGGGCGAGGACAGAGTGTGAAGGTAGAAGAGCCTGGCCATGGAGGGGACGGGCAGCAGCGTGGCTCCCACGGCGGCCCCCTCCACCCCTGCATGCTGCCAGGGTGACCTGGGTGAGGCCAGAGGGACCGGAGGGCACCACCTCCTGAGACTGTGGGGCGTCTGATGGGCAGCAAGGGGGACAGGTTTCTACAGGTTTTTCATCACGTCGGAGCCACGCAGTCTGAGTGACACGGAGCCGGGGCTGTGCGTGTGAGCGCTGCCCCAGTGTCACTCTGCCGAGCGACCCTGGTGTTGGGAGCTAGCTGCCTGGATTCCAACCCTTCTTGGCCGTGCCTCTGTCTCACGTCCCATGTGGATGACCATGTGGATCCTGACTGCTGCCCCCTGGTCACAGTGTCATTAAGTAAACCTTCAGGCCTGGACCGTAATCACGCATGTGATCCTGGTGTAAATTACAGAGGACTGTTGAAAGTTAAAGTAAACTCGGCCTTGGAGCCCTTTATTGTTTTAGATTTTTATGGTTTTCCTTTTTTTGAGACACAGAGCATGAGCAGGGGAGGGGCAGAGAGACAGGAAGTCACAAGATCCAAAGTAGGCTTCAGGCTCTGAGCTGTCAGCACAGAGCCCGATGTGGAGCTCGAACTCCCTAATGGTGAGGTCATGACCTGAGCCTCCCAGGTGCCCTGGCCATGGAGCCCTTTATTTATTTATTAAAAATTTTCTTTTTTTAATTTTTAAAATTTATTTCTGAGAGAGAGAGAGAGACAGCAGGAGCAGGGGAGGGTCAGAGAGAGAGGGAGACACAGAATCAGAAGCAGGCTCCAGGCTCTGAGCTGTCAGCACAGAGTCCGACGCGGGGCTCGAACCCATGAATCGTGAAATCATGACCTGAGCCAAAGTCAGATGCCCAACCGACTTAGTCCCCCCAGGTACCCCCCGTGGAGCCCTTTAAATGAGCTTTCCAGCAACCAGACCAGAGTTCCGTCCAGATCGAGTCCCTGCTGCCGCCTCCCTGCCGACCCTGAGCGGCAAATAAGTTTGACCTTTTGTAGTTTCCTGCTTCTGAAAACCTCTTAGAATTAATTACTTGTTTGAATCTTGCGTTGTGATTGTCTAAGACGTCCTGTGACTCCTGAACGGGTGGCACCCCTGCCCCAAAGGCCACCAGCCTGGGTGCTCGGGCCCTGGAAGGTGCTCGTGGTCGGAGATGGTCGTGTTCCTCCCAGCCTCTGGAGGTCTCTCCAGGGTAAAAGTGGCCTCCAAGTAACGTCTCTTGGTTTTCTTTGAGTTAAAAAAAAAAAAAAATGGAAATCACAGAAATGCTGAGTTTTTTTTTTTTTTTTTTAAATTTTTTTTTAATGTTTTATTTATTTCTAGGAGAGAAAGAGAGAAACAGCGCGAGCAGGGGAGGGTCAGAGAGAGAGGGAGTCACAGACTGAAACAGGCTCCAGGCTCCGAGCTGGCAGTCAGCACAGAGCCCGACGCGGGGCTCGAACCCACGAACCGCGAGATCATGACCCAAGCGAAAGTCGGACGCTTAACCGACTAAGCCACCCAGGCGCCCCAGAAATGCTGAGTTTTTAATCAGTGGTTCAAGTTTGAGTCTAGAAAATTGTATTGGTCAGTTGTTTCCTCAGAAAAACAGTCTTGTGTGTGATATGGATCCCGTTTCAGTTTTGGCTGCAAGTCTGACTCCGCTGTCCTTCAGTGAAGGTTTTCTTCCCTTTGTGCAGGAGGCAGAGGCGGGGGGCGGCGGCCGAGAGCTGGTTTGCTGCGCCAGCTGGGTTGCTGGTTGGACTGGCTCTTGGCCTCGGGGCCGCGGGCCTCCTCTTCTCCTCCCCAGCTCTTGTTCTGGAAAACACAGTCACGAAAACCCCCAGACAAAACCTCCACTTGTCCTCCCTGAAATCGGTAGACTTGTGGTCCGCGGCGTTCCGTCGCTCACAGTATCCTGTCGTGGAGTTGGGGCCGTGGTGAGTGAGGCTAAAGGAGACCCCAGCCTCTCCCATCCCCTCGGGAAGCCGCAGGCCACGTGGGTGAGGCTGGTGCTCTGCGCCCCCCCCCGTGACTTGGCGGGGGAGTTGCTAAATGTGAATCTGGTGTCCTGGGCGGCGCTGGTGTCTCATGTGGCAGAGAGTCCTTTTCTTCCTTCCTTTCTGTGATACCAGCCCCACGTCCTGGAGGTTGTGTCTCCCCGGCATGAAAATGGGTTCTCCGCTCTCTTGCAGCTGTACCCGAGGATTAAGCCCAGACAGAGGAGCTTGGCCTGAAACTGCAGTTTTCGTTTCTGAAGAATTATTCTCTTATGAGTAAGAAGTGACGTGGTTGTTTTTGGCAAACATTTCACAAGACTTTGCTGACAACGTCACTTGAAAGCAACGTGGAATGTTCTGGAGGGAGATGAAGGATTGGAGTTGGCTCTCCGAATGGGACGCTCGGCGTGATGAGCTGGCTGTTCTGTGCCGGGGAAGCGTGTGCCACAGAGCAGAGGACAGACGGACAGTGACGTCCCTTTTGGCTCAAGACAGAAGTAGGGCTTCTCTGTGGGCTCTGTGTCCCGCTGGCTCGGTATTTGTCAGCGTGTCCCTTGCACCTGCCTCACCGGGAAGGACCAGAGCCGTGGGGACAGAGGGGCCGTCCCTGCAGAACCACGAGTGGGCAGGTGTGGGCGGTCCTTCGTGGTAGGAGTTTGTAGCATCTTCGGGGTCACGCATGTGAAAAGCACTGGCCCTGAGCTGCGGCACAGCTCACTAGATGTAGCATCTGGTTTTTAGGGGGAGTTTGAATCTATATTTATTGTTTTTTGTATTCTGGAAATTGGAGACTTGCTATATACTTACCCATGAAATTTGTCAAGATCATAGCTGACCTTAAAAACAATTGTAATGAAATTAAACTTTTTGAATCCAAGCTTTTTACTGGTTTTCGCTTTTTTGTCATTAAAAGCCTTGTCGAAGCTCCCAGGCCATTGGGAGAGTTGCGGTTTCTTTCCCAGCCACGTGGCCACATGTGAGGAGCGATCTTACAGAGAGCTGGGCTTTGACATTGGGGGTTCTGCGGTGGTCCTGACCGGGAGCCACGGGGACAGTGGGTGGCTCCGTCCCCAAGCCTCTGCAGGAGAGTCTCGTGGTGGGGACAGTGGGTGGCCCTGTCCCAAGCCTCTGCGAGAGGAAGGGCCTTGTGTTGTGGGGACAGTGGGTGGCCCCATCCCTGAGTCTCTGCAAGAGGAAGGGCCTTGTGTCGTCGTGGCGTCTGCACGAATTTGTTGGACAAAAACTTAGGTAGACAGAGTCTGTGTTGTTTGTAACACATTACCCAGCTCGTGAGTTGTTCTGGAGCCCACAGCTTGTGCAGCAGGTCACTAAGCAGGAGCCACACGGGCACGACTGGCCGCCCGTGTTCCCAGCACGTTCGTGAGTAGCTCTGTGCCAGCAGGAAAGGGGGGGAAGAGCACCCCACCGCACCCTGCAGGGTAACGGAGAAGGTGACCTCGAGGGCTGGACCCCAGAGGACACCCCTGCTGCTGCCCCCCACCCCGGCCTGGTGGGGTTCAGGAGGGCGGCTCATGTGAGGTCACCAGGTCGAGCCCCCGCCCCCACCCCCAGGCATTCGCGTCCTCAGAGGAGGGAAGGATCAGGGCCCTCCCCTCTCCACGGGGGTGGCCGCACGCACTGCACGAAGGGTCCTGCACCCTGGCCTCGGACCCCCTAGCTCCCAGAGCTGTGAGAGGAGTGGGTATGGGGTGAACCTCCGGCAGGCGCTGAGGTGAGGGACAGTGTAGGTCACTGACCTTGGACAGGGTGGCTGCCTGGGCTGCCGCTGAGCCCGGCTGCGACGACGGGGGGTGGGGGGGCGCCGGTCCTGGAGCCGCAGGGTTGTGGCCCCTCCCACGGGGTGAGCGGGGGAACCCTGCTACAGGACAGTTTTAAGTGATCTCCACACCCAGCGTGGGGCTCAGGCTCATGACCCGACATCACCGACTGAGCCTGCGCCCAGGACGAGTGATTTTAAGCTGCTAAAGCAACAGGAAGCTAGTGTGATGCCTGGTCTGGTGGTTCCTGACGGTGGACACCGTGACCCTGCCCTGACCTGGCTGTGCCCTCCCCAGTGTGGCCTGTGCAAGCAGGGGCCAGTGAACCGTGGTCATCGTTGTGGCCTCCGTCCTAAACCTACGATGTGTTTTTGTTCTCTTTTGGTGTTTACTTATTTACTTCTTATCCGAGATCCGCCTGGGAACATTTGCAGGTACAGAGAAGGATCTGGGGTCTGGGTTTGGGGTGGGGGGAGCAGAGCAGACGGTTCCAATCTGGCTGTGGTGGCTGTCGTGCTGTGGGTGCATGGCCACCACGGGAGGGACCCTGGGTCTGACACGGTGACCCTGTGAGGCGTCTTCACAGCCTCAGTTTAGATTTTTGCAGAAGAGGGAGCAGGGCAGCTGGGCGGTGGGCCCTAAGAGGGGCTTTTCACGGGGGGGGGGGGTGCACGTGGAGGAGGGGCAGAGGGCAGAGGCCACCGCGTCAAAGGGACAGAAAATCCAGAAGATCCCACCAGTCCTCCTTCATAGGTCTGGGCCAGGAGGGATGCGGTGGTCACAGGACAGGTTACACGAGGGGCAGGACCCTGGCCGAAGGGTTGGGAGGAGAGGAGAGGAGAGGGGAGGGGAGAGGTGCTGCTGGCCCTGGGAGGAGGGCTCCAGGGCTTGTCCCGGGAGCCGGGACACCTGCGCGCAAAGAGCTGCCCGGAGCTGTGTGCCCCCGGCGTGTGGGCCCAGCACGTGCACTACGCTCACCGCACAGCCGGGGCCTCGGGCTGGGACCCCTTCCCCCCCAGGTCAGAAGGCGGACGGCGTTTGCGGTACCTTCGCCCTTCTCCCTGGGACCCGGGTTCTGTCATTCCTCCCAGCCGTCCTGTTCTCCATGGGCCCAGCCAAGCGGAGCACAGCCCTTCGCGGTTTTGTGCCTCTGTCGTTCCCTCTGCTGTGACTGAATGAGCTGTAGAGCGAGGCAGGTGGGGAGGCGGGGTGGCCCTGCAGGGGAGGCGCGGGCAGAGCCCCCAGCACAGACGGGGTTTGCGGCCCTCCGCCACCTGGGACCGCGCCTCCCCTCCCCTCCCCATGTGCGCCGCCTCTTCGGGCCGCGCTGGGAGCTGCACCTGCTGTCCCGTCCTGTCCCACACCTCCCGTGCCAGCCCGTCACACACCTCTTCCGCAGGCCTGTGACTCACATGCCTGTCCTGTCGGCCTCTCGTCCCCACCCCCGAGGGACCCGCCTGGGCCTCCGCGGCAGAGAGCCAAGGCGGCAGGGGAGCACCACACCTACTTCGCGGCCACTTGAGAACCTCTGAATCGGATGAAGAGGCTGTGTGGCTCCGGAGAAAGGAGGGTAGACAAGCCGCCTTTTCCTCGCAAGAGGGGAGGTGAGGGGTCACCTTGTTGGAGCTAGAACGGCGGACACGGGGACGCGCGCAGCCCGCCGCGGGGCCCCGTGGAAGGACGGCACGCACGCCGCGCGCTTGGGTCACTCTTTATTAACAGCACATTTGGCGGGAATTAAGGCAACGAGGCGGTGGGTGTGTAACGCGGCTGGTGTCTCCCCAGGGCGAGGCAGGGCGCCAGCGCTCCCCGCACACGCGCTGCGACCACTGGGCCCCAAACGGCACCTTGTCCTTTCCCTCATCGGCTCGGAAACCAGGCACCTGCTCGTGTGCGCACTTCCGTTAGCGGCCCGAGAGCCGCGTGGCTTCATCTTCTGTGGCCGGACATCGGGGTTTGGGTTGAGACGCACGGGTCAGCAGGCGGATTTACACAGAACCCGGTGCTCGTGTAGCCACGGCCCCACCTGTCACTCCGCTGCTTCCTGTTTTCCGTTCACTCCAGGAATGCGCGCTGCTGTCTGGCAGATGCCACAGCTGCATTTTTAAACCTGAATTCTCTTCAAATGTTCTCGGCAAGGCCCTCGTGTCCCTGGAGAGTGACTGCGTGTTTATTCAGCTGTTAAAAATACCCCCGCATCTCCCAGACTGAATACTGTATAAACAAGGAAGTGTGTAAAAGTAAACCGGAAAACTTTTACAGATTTAAGGTTCCCTCCGAGCTCTCCCAGGAGTAAGGGACTGACTTGCATGTAACATCAGGATACACAGGGATTTTACTGTGAAATGGGAACTCGGAAGGTTCCGCCATCTCAGAAAGCATCTTTATTTTCAGCTCCAATCATTGGTTAAGTAAATGTTGCCAGAATTTCAAGGTCCAGATAAGTTTCTCTGTGGAGGCTTCGTCCTCGGTTGACTGTCTTCAGGCAGATCAGTGACGACTTCAAAGGACCGAAAAGCAGAGCCACTGTGAGGAGGAAGGCAGCGGTCAGCTCAGAGACCCTGAGGGGAGCACGCAGTCCGCAGGCCCACCCGGAGCAGAGGGGGATCGTGCACAGAGCCCGGCCCGGCCCAGGTGGCCTGACGACCTGGCTCGAAGCCCGTCGTCCATGAGACAGCATGGACCGCGTGACTGGCGTTCCTGCCCCCCCCCCCAAGGTAGGGCAGACATTATTAGTTTGGGACGCGGCTGTCCCTGAAGGCAGTGCTTTCAGCCTCGGTCTGTGTTGGGGTCAAGTGCGGGCTCAGGCTCAGACTCTGCTCCGGTCGGTCTGGGACCTGGGCCCTTGGCTTCTGCAAAGCTGCCCGTGGGGCATCGTGCAGCCAGGGCTGTGCTGTTGCTCTATAGACTGGGGCCTCGGGGCAGGATACTTCTGGCCCCTGCAGTTCTAGAAGCATTTGTACAACTAAAATGTATTTTCAGTGGCTGAAGTTCCTTTATGACACATGCTAGCAGGTGCACTGATACTTCATTCTACCTTCCCCCAGGGTTCCAGGAAAGGAGTCCCCAGTCCCTTACACCCGTCCCCTTGTCATGCTTCTGGCCGGAACATGGGACTTTGTCATTCCCATGTGGCACCAGCCCTCGCTAGCCTACGCTGCTCCAAGCTCAGTTCCCCCGACAGCAAACATGAGCGCATGACACGGAAGGCGTGCCCTTCTTCCTGGAGGGGAGAATGTTCTGGCACCCGGATGACCAGAGAACATTTTGCACTTTGCTGCTCACAGACTGAACGCCCTCCCCACTGGGACCGCGGGTCCTCTGTGTCTTGCTGGGGCTCCAGACCAGGAGCTCAGAAATCTCTGTGGCAAGTGGATGCATTTTTTATCATAGTTTTAAATGGGGAGGAGGCAGGAAAAGGTAATTTGCCCAGAAAGAACGACAGATCTTCCCCCAAGCCCACTTGTATTTCGCACAGAAGGGTTTTGTTACGTGAGTGGTCTCCTGTGCGTGGGAATCAACGGTTCATTTTTCCCTCTCGTCGTTTTCCCACATGTGCTCAGGGCAAGGCATGTGGGAGGAGGGGCCGGGAGTGTCTCCTGGGACCCCAGGGTCCACCAGGGGGGTCAGGAAGGGTCAAGTTCACGGTGGGACCTCACAGCTGTTCACAGGCCCGCCTCCCACGGGCCACAGAATTTGCAAGGTGGAGCTTTCCATAAAAAGCCAACTAGCCCCAGGTCCCTGTCCCCCAGGTGACAGCTCTCCGTCCCCCAGTGTGAGCAGCCGACTTACAGAAATGAGGTTGAGCTCGATGGTCCCGGTGTTCTCAGGGTCCAGCTGCTTAAATATTCCTGCGGGGGAAGGAGGGCCGCGTCAGCACACTCCTGCTCGCTCGGTCAGCAGCCCTCCCCTCCGTCCCTCCCCGAGAAGGGTCTGCACTGTCAACTGCATGTGCACGCCCCGTCCTGGCGGCCTCGCCTGCGTGGACCCCAAAACTGGGACGGACCCTTTCCCAAACAGCCACTTACTGAACAGCGTCTCCAGTCGAACCAGACACCGAACGAAGTTATCGAAGTCGATGATGAGCTCGTCATCCGCAAAGCGCGCGACGATGACCTGGTGGAGCTGACAGGGCAGCTTGAAGCCTGAAGGCGGAGGACAAAGGCGCGGCCTCAGTGTGCGTGGCAGGCAGAGCCTACGCCACGGACCCACGGATGGATGTGGCCCTCACATCGCCACTGTCCACGGCCCCTGGTGCTCTCCTGGGGGCCGGCCGTCCTCGCTCCCGACTCCAGCCGCTCTCCCGGCCTTATCTGTTCCTGCTGGCTGCCGCGAGGCTTCTCTTTCCCGTCCCCGTGGCCCATCTTTGTCCCTGTGGCCTGTTCTATCCCCACCCCTATCCTGGGGGCCCATCCCCATTCCTGTGGCCCGGGCTTCCTCTCCCGTCTGTTTGGCTCTCAGTCCCCCTGGAGACTAGACTCTTCCTGGATGCACGTGGCAGAGACCATCTGCCCTAAACCACCGGGGAGTCCCGCTCCCCCAGCCGCAGGATTTCCCAGGGGCCACGGCTGCCCGAAATCAGGGCCGTGTTTCCTGTCTTCCGTGGCGCACCAAGGACTCGTGACTCAGCCCTGCCAGTATCGTGTGCCCGACAGGCGGGGAGCCCGTCTCTCCCTCCCTCTGCCCACCGGCTGTCAGAAGGCAGCTGTGGCCGCCTGCCCTAGTCCCCAAGGCCGGGCAGCAGGGGGCAGCGGAGACCCTTGTGTCAGCCCCACACCTGGCAGGAGCCGGCAGCCTGTCTGCCAAGAACCGGCTCTGCCCGCTCGCCCTGCCAGGCTTCTCGGAGGAAACGTAGATTCCGGAAGGTATGGCAGGCAGAGCATTTTAACCAGGGAGCTTTTTACAAGGGAACGGAAAGGAGGTGCCTGTACCGAACCAGCACCTGCTTTGTCTCATGGTCACCGACCTCCAGACCGTGCAGAGCACGCATCCCACCTAAGGACGGAGCACGCGCCCACGCATCCCACGCCGGAACGGAGCACGCGGGGAAGGGATGGCACGGAGCGGAGAAATAGTCCCAGGTGTTACCTGCTTCTTCTAGTGCCTTCCGCATCTCATAGGAGTTCATGGTGCCGGACCGGTCCACGTCGATTTCCCGGTAAATTTTCTGGAACAAGCGAGATAGTTACAAGAACCATGACCGAAAGCGAGGCAGGCGGCAAGTTAGCTTGCGCAGCGTGTTTCCAGCTGTGCCTTGACTGGCCTTGGAAGACTCACCTAATTCCCCACCCCCACACCCAGGCGCTCATCCTTGCTCTTCAGCTGTTGGCCAGCCCGTTCTGTGGGTCAAGTCCCCACCCTTGGGATGCCCCCCTCCCCGCCTCGTAAAGGGCTGTATGCGCACTGCATGTCCCCGATACAGCCCTGCGCCCCCAGAGGCCCCGGGACGCTCACCTGGTACTTCTGAATCTTTGTCCAGAGAACGTAGAACTCCTTCAGCCCCAGCTTGCCACTGCCATCTGACTGCCCTCTGTTAAGGGAAAGCTCTGCCATGGGGCTGTGTGGGCGCCCTGGCACCTGGCCTGTCCCCTCCACCCGATGGCGTGACTCCCACAGCGCATTTATGCCCTCCTGCAGGACCGGGCCTGCCTCTAAGGACTGTCGGAGGGCCCGGAAGGAGGCCTCTGGCGACCCTGACCCTTGCTGGTTGGCTTGGAGGTGTGGGGGAGGGGGCGGCCCTGGGGAGAATGAGCTGTCACATGACCAGCAGAGCCCCCTGCTGAGTTCTGCAGTGTCTCCAAGGGCTTCTGCAGGGTAGCCACAAGGCGGGTGCTGTGAGCCCACGAGAGAAAACTTCGGGCAGCACAGACCATCCAAATCCTAGACTTGTCCCGGAGGCCGTGGCCCAGGAAGGAGCGGCCCACGTGGGTGGGGCCCCGTGCCTGCAGATGGAGAAAACCCACAACCAGATATGCGTCAGAAACAGGATGGTCTGCGGGGTATTTTCTATGGCTGCTCAGGCACAGCTAAGCGGGCACCTCCCGCGAGAGGAGGCCCTCTGTCCCCCCTCATCTGCGGCTTCTCCCCTTCAGGGTCCCTGACCAGCAAGGGTGCAGTGTCAAAGCCCCTGGGGTGGGGGTCTCAAACACCCTGTCTGGGCCCTGCTCCATGGAAGGATACATCCAGCATGTCCACCATGATCTTGCAGGTCTCGATGCTGAAGCCATCTGACTTGATGTCCTGGCCTATAAGACAAAATACAAGTGACAGTCACATCCCGTAGAGCCGTGCTGTCCCCAGGATCCCCCCTGAGGAAGCGCTCATCTATCCTTCCAGTGCCACAGCAGGCTGGTAGCTGCTGGAGGGGACGGGAGGAGGGACATCTGCCTGTGATTTGCCACTGAGCCCACGTCCCGCCGACCAGAACCTGTCCAGAGTGGCTGTGGCTGGTGGGCTGCAGGGAACGCTTGTCACAATAGAGGAGTCTGGTCCCCCCACCCCCCCAACTCCATGAGGGATCCCTCCCTCTCTTGTCCTGTCCTTGTAAAGGCTGCAGCGTAACCTCAGAGCCCCCTGGGCACGGACCCCTCCCTAGCCGGGGCCGGGGGCGGCGGGCAGCTGGGGGCAGGGAAGCCAAGTCCCGGCGCAGCCTGGCTCTTCCCGCCTGCGTCTGCGGGGGAACAAGGAGGCTTTGCTGGCCACACGCCTCAGCAGCCCTGTGACCTCACTCACGCCTGGCAGCCTCCAGGGCAGACACAGTCTTGTCCGTGCCTGGCCTGCCAGGGAGGAACTGGCTATGAGGGACCGGGGCTGGTGCCCTCTGCACACTGGCGGTGGCCGGGCGGCCAGCCCAGGCTCCTCTCTGGCCACGTGGGAATTTGTTTCTATGGTGTGGTTAGGCCGCCGCTGCCGGTACCAGGGCAGCTGCTCAGGACATGGCGATGCCCAGGCTCACGGGGGTCTGACCTCGCACAGACCCTCTCAGGGACAGCTGTGTCCTTGAGGGCCCTGTGGCTCTTGTGATAATTAGAGGAGGAAATGTGTCCCCAGGCTGGCCTGCCCTGTTTCTGCCTCGGACACCGTTACAGGTGCTCCAGCCCCTCTGGGCCTCGCCCCTTCTTCCAGGAGCCCGCCAGCGGCCTCTGAGACCTCGAGTCCCAGGCCGGGCTCATTGGCTCAAGGGAACCAATGTCTCTACGGGAAAAGCCAGTCACACGAGGCACCTGACATGCAGGCTGGGGAGACACTTCGTGCACCATTCCATGGTTTCGGACGGTCCGTTTGTCCTTCCACCTTGGTTGCTTAGTGAGGGGTCATCACTTCATTGATGACTCTGCTATCCGGGGTTCAGGCCGCGGCCGGGCCGGCTCAGCCCCCCTACCAGCTGTCCATCCGAGCAGCCACCACACAGTGGGCAGGTTCTGCGCCAGGCAGCTTCTCAGAGCACCTTGTTGGACGCTGCCCGTGCTCCTGGGTTAGGTGGTGATGCACCCGCTTTGCAGGTGCAGCAAGAGAGCCCGAGGGCCTCCACGCCCAGGCTCCCAGCAAGAGCCACAGCAACGGTCTCGAACTGGGAACCCTGACCCTGTCTGACCCGGGCACATAGACCCTGCTCTGCCCCTTTCCTCCGTGGTAGTGACGGCTGGCAGCATTTACACGGGGCTGGGGAGGGGGCCGGGGCCCACCAGGTCACTTACGTTTGGCCAACACCCTCCTCAGGATGGTCTGCAGCTCGAAGGCTGAGATCTCCGCATCCTGTGGACACGAAGCAGAGCGTGATTACTGCCCGGGGCTGCAGGACGCCGGAGGCTCCGCCCATGCCAGGTGCACTGGGCGGGGCCTGTGATGGGCGTGCCCAACACCCTCCTCCCCAAGGCTGCCCGTGGTCCACACACCTGCTCCAGGAGGACTACAGGCCCCCTGGACACAGTCGAGAACCCTCCACCCCACCCACCCGTGTGGCCCCACTTGATGCCCTTCTCACCCCAGCCCTCCGCCTGGTACCCCCTCCTCCCCTTTGAAACCCTGGGTCTGGCTCCTGGCAAAGCTGGTGAGGGCCCAGCTGTCTCCCTGCGGTGCTGCCTCTGGGGCCCGGATACCCAGGGCGGGTCTGGTGCCCTACACACGCACACGTGTTGGTGGACAAGGAACAGGGGACGAACCCCCAGGGGTAAGACCACCGTGGGCCACAGTCCCTTCCCCTGGGGGTGGGGACAGGTCCCACGTGTGGCGGACCAGTGGGAACAGGTGTCTGTGATGGGGGCCAGGTGACAGGGTCACCCCCACACGTGTTTGGACTGGCTGGGCCGACAGAGGGCTGGACGGCAGGGATAACACCTGAATGAACTGTGCCCTGAGCCGCCTGCATTCTTGGGACCTGCGACCCTTCTGTCCCCCCACATGTCTCTGTGGAAATCAGGGGAGGGGCTTGAGCCCCAGTCCTATCTGGAGACAGAGGACAGGAAACAGCCAGAACCCTAAGGCCAGAGGGACGCGGAGCAGAACCCGCATGCACACCCACCTCGCCTGCCAGCTGTGCAAACAGCCTCCTGAAGCCGTCGTCAATGTCGTCCTCACTGGCGTCGTTCTGGAAGGGGGCACACGGGCGTGGGTCAGAGCCAGGAGGCGCCTCCCCCCGCCTCCGGGCCGTCTCACGCAGGCTTGACTGAGGACCCACGAGGGATGGCAAGTCTGAGGGAAGGGTCAGCAGATCCTCATGGAGGCGTCTCCTCTAGCCCTCAACTAGGACACCCTTCCTGATCTATACTAGTGGGGATCCAGAAGCAGAGTCCAGCCAGAGTATTCTAGAAGGACTTCGACAGTGGCCCCCTGGACTATTCGCTCTCTCCCTGGGGACGAGGGACAGTGGAAGGGCCTTCCGTCATGTTGGCTGTGGATTTGTGGTGGTCCGGCCTCCCCTGGGGCCCCCAGGCAGTCGGGAACCTCAGAAATCTCGTCACCCAGCGTTTTCATTTTACAGAGAGGAAACTGAGGCCCAGGAAGGGTGGAGATGAGAAGCCTGTGGTCCGGTGCTAGGGGGTCAGGGGCAGTGCACTGGGTGTTGCAGGTGCAGGAGTGACCCTAGTTTCAATCTGCAGGTAGGAGGTCCTGGGACCCCTAGCGATTAGGGGTGGCTCCTCTGGCCCCTGGGCCACTGGGGACAGAGCGGGTGGGTCCGGGGGTCATACAAACCTCGTCAAGGTCAGCCTCGATCTCATCGTCGACCACCCTGGAAACAGGGAGACTGTGTTACTGGAAGGGGGTGGGGTCGGGAGCACGTGGTGCCAAAACCGAGGCCGACATGCACGTGTGACAGGGCGCTGAGGGGCAGGCGAGGCCGCTGGGACCCCACAGCCCTGCATGGCCGAAGCAGAGGCTGGCAGGGACTTTCTTGCTCCTTGAGAAGTGGGCGAGGGGACAGCAGACCCCAGGCCCCCACTCTCTGCTTCCGCAGCAATCTCAGTCCTGTAAGCCTTTCACACCCGGGATTGTGCAAGATCCCCACGGCCTACTTGTTCTGCTCAGAGGCCGGGGTGTGCTGCTCGCTGAAGCTGGGGTGGCGTCCAGCGCCGTGTGCAAGGCTGGGTCCTTCCTGGGCCCAGGGACCCTCCACCGGTCCACCGAGGGTCCCGGCTGCTGTGCCTGTGTCTGGCCCGAGCCGGCCCATCGGACAGTGTCCTGGACCTGATGGGAGCCCGTGGCATGAGGCAGACATGACACACCACGTGCCGTGTGCCCTGCTTCCCATCCATGCGAAGCCCCGTGTCCTTCAGTAAACCTCCATGTGCTTAAGCCGCCGAGGCTGTGTCTCCTGCAATCAGGTGCCCGACCCAACAGATGCGGTTGAGGCAGTGGCCAACAGGGCAGAAGCCATTGAGAACCCAGGACGTCAGACAGGACAAGGGTCTCCAGACCGCTGGCCGGTGACCACTGAGGCTGTCACTCACACCCAGCAACTGCCGGCTGGGAAGCGTGGCCCGGCCTCTCCCTGTGAGTTGACGGGGTTCAGCCCCCCTAACACGTATCATTACAACGAACACGACAGCTTGATCTTTCAGAGACACAGCCGTCAAAGCAGATTCTGTGCCTGGCTCTACAGCCGCCCTTTCTAACCGCAGCTATCCCGAGTGGCTCATTTCTTTGCTCCCCTGAGTGGAATGCTGAGGCCCTTCCAGCCACCAGGGGCCCAGCCACGCCCTGGAAGAGGGCGGGTGTCGCACGCAGAGTAGACGCTGGGAGGGCCGGCGCCCGGGGTGGGGGTACAGGCGGGGGCGCCAGGGCGAGAGCACCTACTGGTAGTCGGCTTTCTTCTCGGAAAAGACCCGGACGCAGAAGTCCCCGTCCTTGTTGGGCTCGAAGGTGGACGGCACCAGGATGTACTCCCCGGGCGGCAGCTTGAACCGGTTGAGCACCTCGCGCAGATTGATGAAGGTGTCAGACCGCTCCCTCGCTCGGTTCGTCAGGAAGAAGTTTCTGCTGAGGTGGATGTTGGTCTGTCCGGTCATCTGGTGGACAAACAGAAACCAGTGGGAGCAGACGGCAGAAAGAGCCCGGGATCCGCGTCATTTTCACTCTTGGAGATGGCGACAACCCAAACTCTCCACCGAAAGAACAAATGTCCACAGGGGAGGCTTAGGACACGTGCAGCGGGGGCCTTGCGTGCGGCCGGGTCTGCAGAGACGTCCCATCTGCACACAGAGTGACTTGGACGCGAGTGCCCCACAGGACTCGGTCCGGTGCTGTGTGGGGTGTGACTTGTGGACTGGGGTAGGGACAGGGCCCGGCTGGGAAGGCAGGCTGGTCGGGCCGACCGCAGCGGGGCAGGAGCTCACAGGCCGTATCCGGGAAGCCCAGCTTGCCACGGACGGCACTGCCCGGCCTGACAGCCTGGACCACTGCTGTGCAGGGGGGGTGCGGAGTGCCCCGCGTGGTCACTGGCAGAGCTGTGGCCTATGGACCCACACGGCCGCTGAGCTTCCCACCAGACCCGCTAATGCCAGCCGCAGGCCTGCTACGCGCTCTCACGCCAGTCACCTCATCCCTGTGGTCCCTCCAGGTGGAAAGCTTATCAGTTTTATTGAAAAAAAAAACTGAGAGGGGAGCCTGGGGGGCTTCGTCGGTTAAGCGTCCAACTTCAGCTCAAGTCATGCTCTCACGGTTAGGGAGTTTGAACCCCACGTCGGGCTCTGTGCTGACAGCTCAGAGCCTTGAACCTGCTCTGGATTCTCTGTCCCCCTCTCTCTGTGCCCCCTCCCCTGCTTGCACTCTTTCTCTCTTTCAAAAATAAATAATAAGACATTTAAAAAATTAAAAAAAGAAAAAGAAACTGAAGTCCAGAGAGGACGCATAAGTTGTCTGAGGTCACACGGCCTGCAAGTGGCAGAGTTGGGAAGTGGGTCCAGGCCCCTGTGCTCCCACATCATCTTATATCACAGTCATGGGGCTCGCCTTTCCCTTCAGGCTTGTTTCACGAGAACTGCAGGACTTCACGAAGAGCCTCCTGCATCCCAGACCACACGTTGCCCACCCACACTGCCCCGTCCCCCCGGGGACCCCCCGGAGACCTGGCCCCGAGCTCAGCCCAGCAGGACCTGGGACCTGAGCAACCTCCCCAGGGTGCACCCTGCCCCCAGCCCCACCCAGGCCTCCCAGGACCCCACGGCCAGCAGGGCCTTGTACTTGCTGATGAACATGAGCCAGCATCGGCCAGACGTACCTCCTCTGGCACCTGCAAGCACAAAGAAGAACACACCTCAGGTTCCTGGGAAGCCGCGTGGGGTCACCCCCCAGGACGGGCTGTGGCCCCCCCGTCCCCTGCAGCCACGTGGGGTCACCCCCGGGACGACTGCAGGCCTCCCCGCCTGCAGCTCTGGCAATGTGAACTACGTCAGCACAGCACAGTAATTATTTTCCAAGGGGCCCCAACTGTTCCCACACGGAGGACAAACCTCGTGACCCAGCAGCAACGTGGGGGAGCCCTTAGCGCCATTGCTAATTTATGGAGCATAAAACCAGGGCACGGAGCCGTGAAGCATCTGGTTGAAGTCTCCCGCCCCCAACTTGCAGGAGAGGGTGCTGAAGCTGGTGGCCACTGGGCCGGGAGACAGCAGGCGTCACACCCAGCCTGTGTGTCCTTGGGCAAGTCACCTCCCTGCCTCAGTTTCCTGGTCTCTGAAAGGGGACCAAGTAATTCCCCCCCCTCCCCCCCGCCCCCCGGTTCCCAGCTCTGGAGCCCAGGACCGACTTTGCACACCTATGAGGTGGGGGATTGGCTCTGGGTCACAGTCCCTTTTGCACTTTCCCCGGGGTCACTTTGTCCCAGATCGGAAGTCCTCAGCTCCGGTTACAGAGACTGAGGGGCTTCGAGTTCATGTGCACTTTTGCAGTGAGGGCAGGTGACCTACGCTACTCGGGGAGTGGACGGGCGGGGGTGCTGTCCCGGGGGCCATGTAGCCAACGTCTGTCCTCTGCCAGCTGCGCGCTCCCCTCCCCACAGCAGCGGTTTCAGTGAATGTGGGGTCCACCCCTCAGCTGACTGGCTCTGGGCTGTGCTGCAGGGAAGGGTGGGGCGGGCGCCCCTCCCCCTGTGGCTGAGCCTGGCTTTGCTCGAACTGGGTTGGAATGAAGCCCCCCCTGGCTGGCAGCACAGAGCGTGGGATCTGGTCCTGAGCTGGTCCCAGTCAGATGCTGGAGCACTTCCTGCCCTCTGGGTGTCCCCAGTGCAGACTCTGTCCCCTGTGGGTTGGTGGGCCAGGCGGAGCACCAGGCCTGGGGAGGGGGTGTCTCAGAAGAGGCGGGAGGCCCCTAAAAAGAGTGGACTCTCTGGGAAGCAGCTGTGGGCCCCAGCAAGTGCTCGGCACCTCTGGGACACGGACCCGCCACAGGGACCTCAAGACGTGTGTTCACGCCGGCCTGGCCGCCGTGTCTTGCGTACACTGAGTTCTGCTGCAAAAGCCCTGCTCTTCCTGGGCCGAGCTCCCTGCATCCCGTCCCACCTGCGGGGGGAGGGGGGGGCGTCCTCGTGGGGCTGAGGCTGGGGGAGGAGGCTGCGCCCCGTGCTGCCCCCACCTCATAGATGCCGAAGCCGATGGTGTGCATGTCCTCCCCCATCTTCCTCTGCCGCCGCCGGTGCTTCTGGATGAGGCCCACCAGGAAGGTGCAGCCGCTCTCGCCGTCTTCCTGGTCCTCGTCCTCCTCCTCCAGCTTGATCAGGTACTGCGGGTTCATCCAGAACGTGTCTGTGGCCAGAGGTGGGCTGGGTCACTGAGGACGCGGGGCCGCCCCCCTGCCCCCAGCAGGGGTGCACGGAAGAGGGATGGGGGAAGGCCAGGGGGTGCCTGGCCTCATAGGGACCCATGTCCCAACTTTCCCTTGCACAGGTCTCTGTCACCCACCCTCAGGCTGGCTAGTCATTCCCTCGGGAACAGGGCATAGGAGCTGAGCCCCGGCGGCCCCTGTCCCTCCCCAGGCCCGGCTGGCCAGGTGGGGCACTGGGGGCATGCGCTCCGCACCCCCTCCGTGAACCCCAAGGCCAGGAACATCCTGTGCACAAGTCCCGCCTCCTTTTCTGTGTCCAGGTGCCCGCCCCCAGTGTGCGTCTGCCTCCCCCACTCCCAAAGCCCATTTACAGAAGGACCGAGACTCGTTCATGTTCAAGGATACCTGTGACAGTTGTATCCCCCACCTAACAGGATAAAACTCTTTTGGGGAAATAAGAGCATCATCTGATGCAGAGTTGGCAAATGACGGCTCCCAGGACCACTGGCTGCCTGTTTTTATAAATAAAGCTTTATTAGAACACAGCCACATCCAGTCTCTGAAGTCTGGCTGCCTTCGGCTACAGCAGTGGCGCGTTGAGTGCCGAGGAACTGGGAGCTCATCAAGGCCCAGATGGTTACCACCTGGCCCCTGATCGAGTGAGGGGCTTGTCACCAGCACCTTTGGAATAGCCACTTGGTGGTCACACACTGGAGGCCAAGGACTGAAAGCACCAGAATTTGAGGTCCTGGCCAGTCCTCATCTGACCACCTGTCTGTGTCCCAGGCTGCTGCTGGAGCCCGTTTCCTCATCAGTGGAGAATCGGCACGTGACCGTGATGTGCCTCCGCAGATGGTCCTTGAGGACCAGCTCCACAAGTCACACTGCCTGCATCACGTACCCCTAAGCTGTGTGACCCTGGGCAAGTACTGAACCTTGCCAAGCGGCAGCGCTTGTCTTAAAGATGGCGGTGACAGCAGCGTGCCCGCCGCGGAGACTCATGAGAACTGACGGTGACAACACACATAAACCACTTGGGACAGTCCCCAAGGCCAAGGTGTGATGTCACACCGACTCAATTTCTGCGGCTCAGGGGGAGGGAGAGGGGCGTGGGAACCCTGGACCACAAGGTAGAAGGGTTGGGGGTCAACAAAGGAGGGACCAGGGACCCCATCTGAGGCGGGCCTGGAGTGCACCATAGAGGCAGACCTAGTGGCCTACGGGCATAAGCTGGGACCACGCTCGGCCTCACAGGTATGGTGGAGACCATGGCACGGGACATGGACGCAGTGGCCGTGGGCATGAGCTGGGACCATGCTCGGCCTCATGGTGTGTGGCGGAGGCCACAGCACAAGGGACCTAGGGCTGGGGAGGCCATGTGTGGGGTCTGGCCAGGCAGGGGGCCGAGTGAGCACAGAGGTGACGGTTCTGAGTGCAGTCAAGTGCGTTGGGCCGGGGGTCCCGGCGGTGTAGGGGGCCTTACTTGGGTAGTTCCTGCAGCCACCTGCGGTGGAGCCACGCCGCCAGGTCCCGTCCACCTTGGTGAGTTTCCACTTCTTGTAGGACTCGCTGGTGAGGGTGTCTGGGGTCAGGTTGCAAATCTCCAGGCGAGAATAGTGCCTCAGAAAGTCGCTGAAAGACATCCTGGTGGACGCAGGGACAGGGGTGCCCGGGTCACAGGAGGGCACACCGTTGAACCCTGACCTTCCGCCTAAGGCCAGCCCAGGAGCAGGGCAGAGCAGCCAGCAGGTGGCGATTCTGGCTCCTTCTCGCTGGTGACTGTGCAGGCCTGGTCCTCGAGGTGGGGGATGACCCTAGGAACCGGTCAGAAGGAGGCCCCGCCCTCCCGGGTTTCTGTTGGGCTGTGGACACGCCTGCAGGACCCCCTCCTGCCTCTCTGCGGGGCGGCTCAGCCAGTGCACCCCCTTGTTGAGAGGGACGGTTTCACTCAGGGTCACACGGTGGATTTGAAACGACAGGGGCAGAGCCTGTGGCCTCTGTGCCTCCAACAATAGTCTCTCTAATGCCCCACTCAAGCCCACGCGCCAGACCCCTCCCGCGAGCCCACCAGCCGGACCCCTCCCGCGAGCCCACCAGCCGGACCCCTCCCACGAGCCCACCAGCCGGACCCCTCCCGCGAGGCCACCAGCTGGACCCCTCCCGCGAACTCACCAGAACTCTCCGTCTTCGTGCCGTCTGGTCAGCCTCTCCCTCACCTCTGGGTCAACGCTGTTCCAGTTGGGGCAGCTAGAACACCACGTGACGCAGGGGCGTCAGCGCCAGTGCCGGCGAGGGCTTGTCCCCAGGCCCCAGTGGAAACCCAGGGACAAGCTTAGAGCCAGGAGCCACAGGGACTGGGGGGGAGGGCAGACATCGCCCTGGACCTGTGACCCCGGGGCCCTGCTCATGCACAGCCACCGCCCACAACCCCCCCCTCCCGCCCGCAGCCCCCTCTCCTCTCACTTGTCATTCCACCGGCCCGTCCACTCCACCTCTCCCCAGGGGTTTCGGATGCGGATCAGTTTCTGCAGGCTCCCTGCACTCTCCACCTGCAGACGTGGCGTGGGAGGGGGGCGGGGGGGACACTGAGTTCCAGCCAGGCCTGGACACGCTCGTGCTCAGGGCCAAGAACCCTTCTCCACAAGCCAGAAGGGGTCAGGTCCATGTTACAAGGGGGTCAGAAAAGGGACAAGGGCTGGACCCCAGACCCCTCCGAGGGGCTGGCTCTGGCAGGATATGGCTCTCTGACCCTGAACCTCAGCATCACTGTGCTGTGATCTCGGGAGGCTGGATGCCTCCCCACCTGTCTCGAGAACAAGGTGCTGAGAAGCAGGTGCACTGCCTGGATCTCCAGTGAATCCGGTGGGGAGGTGGCATTGGAGGGTGTTTCATAGCAACTGGGAACATGTAACACAGACTCAGTCATATGCCGCGGCTGGATGAATGTTTATTTCTCCGGCATGGTGACAGAACTGGCATTATGTGAAAGAATGTCCTTATTTGTGGGAGGTGACCGTGGAAGTGTTTAGGGGCAAAGCATTATGGCACTTGATGCTTCCTTCTAGTCGGCTCAGAAGGAAGCTCAGGGAGAGAATGTGTGCGGATCCTAACTGTTGAGTCTAAGGAAACTGCATTTGGGCGCGTATCACACTATTCTTCCAACTTTTCCGTAGATGTGAACGTTTTCAAAATAAAACAATGTATGCGTGGGGTGGGGTGGGGTAGAGTGGGCGGAGAACAGAATAAAAACCCAAGGTTTAAAAGAAACGGAGCCTGGACACGTCAGAAGATGTGGGCTGTGTACGCGGCAGTGGGGCTGGCTGCTCGCATGTCTGCGTGCTTCCAGTGACACCGCGCGGGCGGATGGGGGTCCGCGGGCAGGGGGTTAGCCTTGGAGTGACTGTCATCACTATCTCCAGCTTGAGGGGATGGTGGGGGGGGGGCGGACAGACAGTTTAAGAGACTTGCCTAGGCCACTGGCCAGAGGCCGTCGGGTCTGAACAGGAATCTGGGTGCTAACATTGCTGTGAGGTCAAACGCAAAAGCACTTGGAAGGGTCTGCACTGCTATGCGCATGCAGCAGCTGGTCCCCGGAGTGAGGCGACTGCCCGCCCGCACAGCAGGAGCGTGGCAGCTGCACCGGGACACATGGCCGGTGGAGGCCAGCACCGGTGGGCCACCCCGTCCAGGCTCCCTTGGCTTCAGGGGCTCCAGGCCTCACGGCTGGGCCGTGGAAATCAGCCAACCCCACACGCCTCCCAGGGGGTCACCCACCCACCCGAGCCGACAGAATGCCCCCAAAAACCCCAGCCGGCCTCACCTCCTCGGCCCCAGTGACCGAGTACGCGTGCCCCTTCACCAGCTTCTGGAAGGTGATGGCCTCCGAGTCTGCCATGCTGGTGATCTGGGAACACAGGAGGAATCAGGTGGACGCAGCGGCCTCGCCCTCACCCCTGTTCCCTCTAGTCCCTCTACCAGGCCCCTGTGCAACAACCCTCCCCCCCACCCACGCCATCTTTACCACCAGTCAGGGGTTTTCTGACTATGGGCTCCAGAGAGAGGCCACTGCAGACGAGACCCTCTCCCCATAAGGGAACGCGACCTCCTGAACAGCTCCTCCTTCAGCTGCTCTGCCTCCCGCCTTGTGTGACTACCTTCCACTTTGTGCGCTCCGAGGACGCCCCCCCACCCCACCCCCCAGCTGGATGGGGGAACCGCCCGATTCATGAACCTCTTAGTGAAGCCAGTTAGGTCTTCAAATTTGCTGGGTAGGATTTTGTTTTCTAACGAGTCGCCCAGGGCACTGGGCTCCAGAGTGGGCTCGGCCTTTGCCTGGAGGGCACCTGGGGACAGGACGTGGTGCGACCCTCCTCCCTCTGGGGGGCCGTGCGGAAAGGCCACAGCGAGGAGACGTTCCTCCTGATGCCTCCTGCGGCCTCCCAGGGCCCCGGGCTCCGAGGCGGCCGGAGCAGGCGGGAGGGGCCCAGACTTACATCGATGGAGCAGCCCAGGAGGGAGCCTTTCTGCAGAGCCTTCTGGATGATCTTGAACAGGTTGGGAGGCGCCTTCTTAAGCTCATACCACTCGGCGATGCCCCCAGTGAAGTCCTCAAAGCCCTCCGTGGTGGCGCCACCCGAGAGCGCCTCGTAGCAGCCATTGATCCTGAGGGCAACAGAAGCGCTGCCCCTGTGTCCCCTCCCCCACCGCCCATGTCCCCTCCCCCACCATGCCTCCTTTGCTGGTGGCTCCAGGGACCCTCCGCTCAGACCCCCCAGTGGGGCTGCCCAAAGAGCCCCTAGAACCTCGGGCGTGGAAGGACCCAGGTGACTATCTGGTCGGACCTCCCACACTGTCCGTCCATCCTGCTGGGAGAGGACATGCCTGCTCATGGGCGTCTACAGTTCAACACAGGCCACAGGGCAGTGATGTGAACATTTCCACACCCGGGCACCTATGCCACTCCTGATGCCCTGGGGCGGCCTGCGGCTTCTGGCTGTGTTGTCTGGGCCCGTGACAGAAGTGTTCTCCCTGCCTGCCGTGGAGACCCTGGCCCTCCTCCCCGGCGGGGGCTGCGGGGACAGGGCCCTCATCCCGCTGACCACGCCCAGCGCCGTGGGCTCTGCACGCTTGCGTTCCGCCTGCAGTGGGTACACACTGGCAGAAATCGCACTCCCTTGGCTGACGAACACGTGACATGACCTGGCAGCGACCCGCTGGGGGAGCAGGGTCCCTCCCAGCACTCGGCCCCACACGGTTGGGAATGGCCGTCGCTGTCGGGCAGCCCTCGAGCCCAATTCTGGCTGAAGCGCTCCTTGAACATGGCCAGCTCTCTCCAGAGGCCAGGGCCGGGGGCGGTGGGATGGTCAGGGCAGGGTCACTCACTTGGCATAGGCCTTCTCCAGCAGGGCGCTCCAGAACTCGCTGCCCTCTGCCGAGTGGACGAACAGCAGCTCCCCGTTCTTGGTGGGCAGCCTGTCGTCCACGACCACGTCCACCCACTCGCCATACTGCCAGAACTGCAGGCACAGACACAGGGACTGGAGGGGGGCTGGAGGGGAGGGTGTGGGAGGCTGGAGGGGAGCTAGAGGGAGGGTGGAGGAGGGTGGAGGGGGCTGGAGAGGGGCTAGAGGGGGGTGGAGGGCGCTGAGGGGGGCTGGAGGGGAGTGAAGGGCAGAGGGGTGGTGGAGGGGGGTAGAGGGGGTTTGGAGGGTTCTGGAGGGGGGACTGGAGAGGGGGTGGAGGAGGAGCTGGAGGAGGCGCTGGAGGGGGGCTGGCAGGGGGCTGGAGGGGGCCAGCATGGGGACCCCGGGCCTTAGCAGCGCCTTGGCTCAGGCTCCACCAGCCCATCCTGGGAGGCAGGTCCTCACCCTTGTCCTTCCCTCTGAGGTCCCCCCCCTCCCCCGGCATCTTCCCCACCTCTCACTCTCGTTTCCCAGCATCGAAGGACAGGGAGCAGCACCTCACCATTTTATCCCAGGCCCCAAGACAAGCTGTTCTAGAACGTGGGGATTACTTTGAGTGCCCTGCTCTACCTCCCTCCACCAAAGTCCCAAAAAGCCCCCCCACTGCCATCCTCGCAGGGTCCCCCATCAGAGGCCGGCCAGGGAGTTCCTGCAGTCTCTCAGCGTCCTTTGTAGAACAGCTTGGTCCAAGGGTCACCAAACACTGGGATCTGATAAATTTGACCAAACCAGGGACCTGTTCTAGCCTCCAAGACTGTGTCTAGCTTCTGAGACCTGCTCTTAGCCCCCAGCACCTGCCCTTAGCCCCTGGACCTATTCCTGGTCCCCAGCACCTGCCCTTAGCCGTGAGGAGCTGTCCTTAGCCCCCAGCCCCTGTCCTTAGCTCCTAGTCCCTGTCCTTAGTCCCCAGGACCTGTTGGGAGAACCTTAAGCCAACTGCTAAGTCACCTGAAAGTGGAAGATCCCAGCATAGTTTTCTTGGAAACTCTGGTTTAGGGGGACGACTCGAGCCAGGATCTCTTCATTCAAGGTGAGGGAGGCAATGGCCGCCAGTAACCAGCAGTCACCTGTGAACACAGTGCAGAGCTCCAGGCAGGGGTCCTGGTGCCAGGAGGACATGAGACACCATATCACCCCTCTGGGAGCTGGAAGCCAAGGACGGGCCGGGGTGGACAGTCCGCACTGAGGGGCAGCTCGGAGCATGGAGCAGTATTCGAGACACTGAGGGGGCCTGGGTGGGTGGGACGTGGAAAGACCTCCCAGCCCAGCCCCCACCCTACCCCGTGGAGGGCTTGGCCGGGAGCCTCTGGTGTAAGGACGCGGATGCTTCTGGGAGCAGAGGACCCACTGCTGAGCTTGGGCAGCAGAGGACAGGGCAGTGGGGGCGGGGCGGGGGCGGGACAGGGTCAGCTGGGGAGGCTAGGGCACACAGCAGTCACTTCTGGGGTGTGGGAGGGCATCGTGCAGGGATACAAGAGCAGGGATAGTCAGACGGGCCCCTCCTGTGGCCCACGGGTGACCAAGACGTCACAGGAGCACCTGCGTGAGCTCTCACACATGCCTGGCACCCATGGCAGGCGCTGAGCCCATAAGCACCACGACTGTCCTATGTGGTGGGACACGACAGCACGTAGTGGGGGCTCATGTTCACCCCTGAAGGCTGCGGCCGGCTGACCCTGCTCCCACAGGAGGGCGCACGCTCCTCCCTCCCCTCGCCCCCGCTGCCCCCCACGGACAGTGACAGGAGCCGCCTGGGAGGGGAGTTCAGGCACTGGGTTTATTCTAAGGGGCACATCTGTTGAGAAGGTTTTGAAGTTCATCAAGTTTTGAATTCTGGTCGACTACTTGGCGTCCTGATGGTTCTTCAATGAGACTGTCCCTCTTGGTGCTCTGTGAGGGTGATGAAGGCCTCTGCGTCGGAGCTGAGCGCGACATGGGGTTTAAATGCACCACCAATCGTGAAACAGCTACAGGTCAGAGTTGAAAAGCTGTGGTGTTTCCGTCTGTCAGATCTCGGGGACAACCTTCTGGGTCACCTGGGCCTCTGTGGAGACGGAGGCAGAGTCCCTCTGGCATGTTGGGGATGCGGAGCTCGCGGGGAATCTGGTGGCAGCGGGCCGGGGGTCTGGCTCTCACGGGGAGGGAGCCAAGGAGTCCCAGGTGCCGCCCGGTCGGTAACAGGGTCTGGCCGTCTCTGAGTGTCGCGCTCTCCCGCTTGGACCTTATCCTGTCTGGCTGGAGGACGGTCCCACCACACGCCAGCTGTTCTGGGGGTCACGAGTCCTCTTCAGTGCACCCCTCCTCCTTGGGGCCTCTCGTGGCTTTGGTCCTTCCGTGATGGCCTGGACGTGCCTGTGACTCTTACTCTTCATGGGCGAACTTGAGATTTTCTGGGACTCTGCACGGTGCTTGGATTGGGCCTCAGAGGCACCGAGGCTCATGGACGCCCATGCGGAGGGAGTCCCGAGACGGAGGCCAGAGCTCCCACATTCCCCATGCAACCACCTTGAGTCCCTGAGCGCCTTCAGAAGAGCCACCGGGTCTGTGGGATGGGGATGAGGGGTGGGGGAGGTGAAGGGTGGCCACCAGGCCCGGAGGGGCAGGGCCATTCAGAGGTCCCGGCTGGCAGTGCTCTGTTCCGGGATGCAACTGGGCGCAGGGAGGGCCAGCTCCACGTGGTGGCGCTGGCTGTCGGTTTCCGTGGCCTGACATCTAGGTGAGTGCTGACCACACACCTTGCTGAGATCACCGCCCGGCATCAGACTCGGAGGCTCTTGCCACATCCTGGGAGTCGTGGCCATGTTCCGTGGCTTCTGGTTTTCTTCCTGCAGGTCTCCTCTGGTCACCTGGGGTGGAAGAGCAAGGCCCCAGTGCCCCCTGCCCTCTGGAGAGACCGCTTGTGCCTGGCTCTTCCCATCTAACTGGTCTCCTCTGGGAGGGCATGTCATCCGAGAATGTTTTCTAGATGGTGGACCTACAGCTTTAAGAGGTCAAGTTACTTGCTTTAGGTCACACATCCCAGAAGGTCCTGGAAGGTTCTGGAAGGGGCAGAGAGGCTCCACTTCCAGCTCACGCTCTTAACAGCAGCGAGCAGGGAGCACAGCCAGTGTTCTGGATCATTGCAGTTCACAGAGAACACCTTGCACTGTTTACGTGTCAGTCTTGTGGGACCTTTCCGGGAGGAAGAAACTGCAGCTCAGGAGGCCTATATACCAGAGAGCAGGCAGCTCTAGAAAGCAAATCCTCTAAATCAAATCCCGGGTTTTGTTTAAAAAATCGAAGGTTTTGGTTAAGAGGGTCTGATTCCCTTAACACAGGAGAGACCCCAACAGAAACACCCTGCTGCCGCCTAAACTTAAAACTACGGGGTAACAGGCTGGCAGCTCCCCAAAACCCTACGTCGCATCCTAACACCTGGCACCGCGAGCTCCTGAGATGCTGAAACACATCGCCTGCCCGCTGCAGCATAAGTCGTACAGGCCATGGGATGCTGGCCTGTCACCGCACCTTCCGGACAACGGCACGAGGAGCATGATAAATAAGGCAGAGCGTTTTACAGCTAAAGACCTGAAACGCCCCCATCAGTGGCCTCTATTCTGGGGCTGGGGTGCCCCTCCCTGTGAGGGTGTCCTGAGCACCCGCAGTCCTCTTTTACATGTCAGGTCCCTCAACATTTCCTTCTTTATGAAACCCCTGCTCCGCGAGCCTGCTCCACATCAGGAGCAGAACCACGTACCCCTTCATCCGTGTGGACCCACCACACGCACCGGGCCTGGTGCCGACGCAGGTTGGTGCGGTGGCCTCTCCTTTTCTGTCCCCCGTGGGACAGTTCGAGTTCCCGGCCCCGTCACAGCCGCAGGGGTGAGGACTCAGGAGCTGAGCCTCGGCGAAAGTCCTGTCACGAGCAGCTGTGGGGTCGGTCTGAGGGTCTGAGCGAGGCTTTTGCAGTGGGGCTAACACGGCCTCCTTGCAAACAGGTACCAGTTTCTAAGGCACCGAATTCACAGGACACGGTCGTGGGGACATTTGTCCTTGAGAGAGAACTTGATGGTTGTGGGCCCTGGCAGCACGGTGCTCCCCCCCAGCATCCTGCCTGCACTCTGGACGGCCTCAGTCCCGCGGGGCCTCCTCCCGTGGGAAAGCTGTTCTGCGGCCTCTGGCCTCGGCCGCCCCGTCCTCCCCGTGAGCTCCCCTGCCTTCTCCCGGGGAGGTCCTACGGGCCTTGCTCCCGCAGCGACGATGTGGTGAAGTCCCTGGGCCCCCCTCCCCTGCCAGTGGAGCCGGCGTGGGAGTGAGACCAGGCTGGAGAGGGCGTCACAGGGTGTTGGTAACGCACCGGCCCGCGGCTCCGACTGGCTGGACCCCAGCAAAGCCCCCGAGGGCATCTTCCAGTGCTGAGGGCTCCCCAGCAAAGCGGCCACACTCCTGCACAGACGGGCTTGGAAGGGAGGATGCGGGCGTGCGGTTCTGTGGGTGAGTTAATTCCCTGTAAGACGCAGGGCTCAGTGGGTAGTTCTTTCCTCGTGCTCTCCAGCCACGCAAGGAACTCTGTCAGAGTGAGGGCGGGTGGCCGCCCAGCCCACACAGGGGACTGTCACTGAGCGGCGCGTTACACGGCTCCTGGCAGGTGCAGAGTCTGTCTATACTCGTCACCTCTTGACCTTGTCTTCTTTCTCCGCTGACCTCAGGGCAGAGACGATGGTGCTGGGGGCCTGCATGCCTCCCTGGGGGGAGCTGGACGTGAGCGCCCGCTGCCTCTGGCTGCCTCTCCACATCTGGTCCGCACTTTCGTCCTACTCTGTCCCCAAGCCGGCCTCTGTGGACGGAACCGAGGGCTCCGAGCACCGCATTTGGCACAGGAAGGGAGGTGGTGCGGTGAGGGGCTTTCTTCCCGGCTCCTTCTTCGTGAGCTGGGTCGGGCTGTGTCCCTTGACTGCTGCCGGGCCCTACCCCTCCGGGGTGACATCCGTGTGTGCATGACCCACTCATTCCCAGGGCTGGAGTCCTGACACTCGGCCCACCTCCTAAATTGGGGCCCCTCCTGCCACGGATCTGCTCACACTTCCTCCCAGGATCATGGAGGCTTCCAGCCCACACCGTGTGTCCAACCGTGTTCAAGATGCAGCTGACTGCACGCTTGGTCCCTCGTCAGCAGTTCACTCTCGTGAACGGTCTCCAAGGGTGCCCACTCACCCGGAGAGGCTCCGCTAATCATGTACCCCACTTAGTACATGGCCCATATTCCTGGCTAGAAAGAGTCATCATCGTAAAAATGCCACTTCCTCTTAAGTTAGGCCATAAATTTATTTACAAAAAATTTTAAGTTTTATTTACTTATTTTGAGAGACAGAGCCTGAGCAGAGGAGGGGCAGAGAGAGGGGGAGACACAGAATCCCAAGCAGGCTCTGTGCTGTCAGTGTGGAGCACGACACAGGGCTCAGATTCACAAACCATGAGACCACGACCTGAGCCGAAATCAAGAGTCAGATGCTTAACTGACTGAGCCACCCAGGCACCCCAGTCAGTCTGTAATTTTAACACAATCCCAATAAACGTAGGAGGAGGATTTTTTAAAATTTGGAACTTAGCTGATCTAAAGTCTGTAAGGAAAAATTAAACGTGAAGCATAGGCAGAAAAAAGTCTGGACAGGAGGGGAATCTAGCTGTCAGGGATGAAAATGGGCATAAAGCCACACTGATTAAAATAGCACAGGGGCGCCTGGGGGGCTCAGTTGGTTGAGCGTCCGACTTCAGCTCAGGTCATGATCTCACAGTCTGTGAGTTCGAGCTCCGTGTCGGGCTCAGAGCCTGGAGGCGCTTCATATTCTGTGTCTCCTTCTTTCTCTGCCCCTCCCCTGCTCATGCTTTGTCTCTCAAAAATAAATGTTAAAACAAATTAAAAAATAAAATAAAATAGTACAGAACTTGTGCATTAGGATTCAGATAAATGGCTTCAGACACAGGAATTTAGTGCAGGCGCAAGGGCCCCATGCAGGACGACGGAGTGGCAGGTGCGGGAGACCCACACGGGACGATGGAGCGGCGGGTGCGGGGACCCCACGCAGGACGACGGAGCGGCAGGTGTGGGAGCGACACACGGGACGATGAAGCAGCAGGCGCGGGGGCCCCACGCGGGACCAGGATGACAGAGCAGCCATCAAAACATAAAAATCGAGTTCTAGCTCATCTTTTCACAGGGATAAATTCTAAATGGAATAATGTTTATGTATAAGCATTTACCATTATTGATCATAAGTATGCACTTTAATACATTATTGACATAGACATAAATGTGGGAAATCTAGCCATTTGTTTTATTTATATATTTACTGCCTATGTCTTTATACCATACATCTATAAAAAATGTTTTAACGTTTATTCATTTTTGAGAGAGACAGAGCACAAGCAGGGGAGAGGCAGAGAGAGAGGGAGGCACAGAATTCAAAGCACAAAACCCGATGCGGGACTCGGACTCGTGAACCATGAAACCATGACCTGAGCCCCCCACCAGACCCCCTACAAATATAATATTTTGATAAATCCACAGACGTTCTGGAAAAGACAATAAGCAAATTCCAGTGGAGACGTACTATCGACTTGTAATCTGGAAGCCATAAACTTTTATTTTAGAGTTTTTATTTTCTAAGTAATCTCTACCTCCAAGGTGTGGCTTGGACTCATGAAACTGAGATCAAGAGCCACGTGTGTCACCGACAGAGCCAGCCAGGAGTCTCTGAAGCCATAAACTTTCTATGTGACAAATTCAACTTTAACATTAAAGTAAAAAGAAAAATGTCTACATGGTAAAAAAAAAAATCAGGACCAAGTCGAACTAAAAAAGTAACAAGGAGAAATATCTGTCATTCAGATCCCAGACAAGAAGTTACATAGAAACGTGTCTAGTGGCGCCTGGGGGGCTCATCCCACTTCGGCTCAGGTCATGATCTCACCTCACCGTCTGTGAGTTAGAGCCCCCGCGTTGGGCTCTGTGCTGACAGCTCAGAGCCTGGAGCCTTCTTTGGATTCTGTGTCTCCCTCTCTCTCTTCCCCTCCCCCACTTGCACTCTCTCTCTCTCTCTCTCTCTCTCTCTCTCTCTCTCTCTCAAAAATAAACAATAAAAAAAGAAAAAAAGAAAAGAAACATTTCTAGTAAATAACGAAAGGAGAGAGCTCCATAAAAAAAAATGGACAAAGATACAGCAGTTAATGGGAAAAGGAAAAACCAGTGTCTCAGCCACATTCGGGGTGCTTGGCCAGCTCAGTTGGTGAAGCAGTGGCTGTTGATTTTGGGGTCATGAGTTCGAGCCCCACGTTAGGCAGAGATTACTTTAAAAATTTCAAGAAACCCTGAATCTTGAAAGGTGCTCCCCTCGCTCATCATAAAATATAAAGAGAAGTTACCCTGAACCATTTCTACCTCTCAGACCACAAGGGGGGGGGGAGACCCACTCCCGCCTGCCTGTGAGCACAGACACAATGCAGAGCACGTGCCCCCGAAATTCCAGGTGCAGGAGTCGCCACGGACACACTCACGTGAGCCAAGGAGGGATGACAGGTCATCTAGAGCCCTGGTCGTCCGTCCACAGAGCAGAGTGGTGACATTCTCTGCGGATGCAGACCAACCTCCGAGAGGTTAAGTAAACCAGAACAGGGCACAGAACATAAGCAGGACGTGCCAGAAAGGAGAAAAAGACATGTTGGGGGGGGGGGGGGAGTGCTGTGGGCCCCTAACGTCCTATCTATCTTAAACTGAAGTCATTTTCAGATGACTTGACACAAACCCTGGATTGTTGCCCTCAACGTATTGCTGGTTCTGTCACCCCTTAGAGTAAGAAAAACAGCTTAGGATCAGTCATTCCAAAGGAAAACGATTATTTCCAGTCGAGGCCTCCCATAAGAACTGGCCGACCGTCAGTAAGATCATCTAATTCATTTGCTTACTTCTGTGCCCCCAACGTGTGTTCTGTCCAGAAAGAAGTTAACAGATACTCCTCGAGAAATCATCTCTACGCTCAAGTGCATTTCCACAGGACGTGCAAAGCTAACCAGTTCAAGAGTGGAGGCTGCTTAGAGCTTTCCAGTAATTCTGTGGGGTGCGACAGCTTCCCACTTACCCGACCCCGGAACCCTCCTGGCTTGCTCAGGGAGGGCGCATGGGCCCCTGGCCTACTGGGCAGGGTGCCCTGGGCTGGGCCACTCGGAAAGAGCTCTCCCTGGGGGTCTGGCGTCAGCCCTAAAGGCAGGGGCCTCCTCTGGCAGCTAAGGTCCTTCTGACAATATCTGTGCCTCTTTTTCTCTCTGGGTGTCCACACCCTCCTCCTTCTGGACTGTTTTTCCTTACAGGGTTTACTGTGTGCACTGCGGGGGGGGCGGGGGGGGGGCTGGGCCCCACTGAGGCGAGGCATAAGCATATGCTGGCACATTCCATCCATTTCGTCTACAGCTCTGACTCACCCCCTCATCCTGGGAGCTGATGCCTGACCGGGGTCTGTGCAGCACCCGGACATGGGCAGGGACAAGTGTCTGAGCTGGGTCACCACAGGTCCTGGAGCATGTCCATCATTACGGGAGCAGATGAGGCCCCGCCCAGAGGTCTGATGACAGGCTGGACAGACAGGCCCTCCCCACATCCGGGTTCCCGCCCAGCTAAACCCCAGCCTGTCCAGTTCTGTCCGGGAGGGAAGACACTCGACTGGTACAGGCCTGAGAGGACTTTTCTGGCCTGCTTCCTACCCGGCGCCCTGACACTGCAGGCTCAGGCCCTTTCCCCGAGCAGGAGAGACATGACTACTTCCCTTCACAGTAGCAGAGTCCTCACCCTCACCCCTTGAGACGGGGCCAGGGGTAGGAGCCCCGGAGGGCTTCTGGGGGTCTGAGGCTGGGCTGGGGGATGCACCCTTGCCCTGGTCTTTCACTTAGGTGGACAGAGACCTCTTCCCTCCCAGCGGGGACCTCTGGGTTCCTGCAACCGGTGTGCATGCTCAAGGCTGTGTGCGTGCTGTTCCCTCAAGCACCTGCCCCCCCGGGGCCCTTCCCTCACTGTACTCACCTCGCTTCTCCTTTCGTCACCCCTTGGAGGCACCTGTGTGGACTCCACCCTTCCTGGTTCCTGTCAGGTTCTGGCTGTTGGCTGCCCTGTCTGTCCTCTCTGCCTGGGTGTGACTTTCCGCTGCGGCCCTGCACACCCTGCTCCACGCTGGGCTTTCAGGGACCCCAGGACGGGAAGGGCAAGGCCTCCCACAGAGCCGGGGTGAGTGGGGACGAGCACAGGATTCGAAGACCCGGATTTGCACCCTGCCCCCGCTCATGGTGTGTGAGCCTGCTGACGCTTCTTCCTGTTTCTGACCCCAGGTTTTCTGTGGGGGGGATGAGCAGGAAGCTGTTAGGATCAAATGCAGGAGGGAAGCTGGGGTCCATGGGGGAGGGTTTCAGAGATGAACCCCAAACATTCTGCATGAAGGTGAAACGTGAGTACACGCCTTCTTCTGGCCTAAGGACCGAAGGCAGGTGACGTCTCTGAGGCTCGGGTCTGTGGCCCCAGAAGGGGTGACAGCTGACAGTGGGGGTGGGGACCCCTCACAGAACACAACCGTCCCACCCCTGCCAGAGACACTTCCTGTGTCCAAGGACTATCCGTGTCTCTGGCCCACCTTCAGGACCCAGGGAACCCCTCCCTTCTAACTTGCTTGGGAAAGTGGGGCTGGTTGTGTCTCTGGGTCCTTGAGCACAGCCACCCCGCCCTCTGACCCGACAAAGGCCTGTCTGTGTCCAGCATGGCTCACCCTCCTCTGGGCACCCCCAATCCCCCACACAGGCTGAACTCAGGACACGGCCTCCCCCAGGACATGGCCTCCCCAGTCGCCTTATGAATGGCTCCTTCAGGGCCCGTCTGAAAAGGTGAATTCAGACAGAGCTCCGTCAGTACATTTCCAGGGCTGTGCTGCCTGGGCCTTCGATCGTGTCCTCAAGGTCAGCTCTGTGCATGGCTGGCTGGCCAGGTCACCTGGGGCCCCCTGCAGGGCACGGAAGGGGCGGGTTACTAACACCTGAGGCTGCCTGGAGTTTTTCCAAGAGGGGAGCACGGTGATCTTGCCGGGTGCTCCCTCTCTGCCTCCACCATCAGCCCTCCCCTCTGCAAGCAGGAAAGTGAGGTAGAGAGTCCAGGAGACGCTGGGCTTTCATCCCCTGTCCCAGCCGTGGGTCCTTGCATCACAGTGCGGCTGCCTGTGGCGGGTCCCCAGAGAACGGAAGATTCATGAAGGCAAGGCCCATGTCACTGTGAGCACATACAGGTCTGTGACGCACAAGCACTTTAAAAACAAAGGCTGAGGGGCGCCTGGGTGGCTTAGTCGGTTAAGCATCCGACTTTCGCTTAGGTCATGATCTCTCGGTTCGTGGGTTCGAGCTCCGCTTCTGGCTCTGTGCTGACTGCCAGCTCAGAGCCTGGAGCCTGTTTCAGAGTCTGTCACTCCCTCTCTCTCTGACCCTCCCCTGCTCACGCTGTCTCTCTCTCTCTCTCCTAGAAATAAATAAAAATATTTAAAAAAAAACACATAGGCTGAGCTCTTTATCTCTGACAGAGCAGACAGCCCAAGGCCAGCCCGCCACCTCCAGGAAGCCCTCCCAGCCTCAGTCCGCCCCCCCCACCCCCAGCTGTTTCTCACAGGCAAGGGGCTGCCGTGCCTGTGTGGTTTACTCCCAGGGGGCACTTTTGCCAACTCCCCTCCACCCCCCTCAGGGACTCCTGTCTGGACATGTTTCTGTCAGGTTTGGGGTTGGGGGGAGGCTGGTGCATCTAGTGGACAGGGGACAGGAATGCTGCCCTGTCCCCAGCACAGCCCCCACTGTCCACAGCACTGAGGCTGGGGAGCCCTGCCCTGTCCCACGTCTTGCTTGACCTGGGTCTCACTGCCTGGGTCCTCCGTTCCTGTGCTTTCCATGGCGACGGCCACAGAAACACTAAACAGACCAAGATGCCGTGGCTGCTTCCGGCCATGTTTGACCCTTGCGGACACACCTGTGGTTCAGTGTCCAGCAAATGGGAGACCCCACCCCCAGGTCACCCTGGAGACACGCACACCCTGCCAGGGGCCCAGGCCTGGAGATGGTGGCTAATGAGTCACTGGGGGTGTCCCTTCCGTGACGGTTTCATGCCAAGAGCGGCCCAGAGGAGGGTAACCCCAAACCAGAATCCTCCCCAGAGGAGGCTCAATCACTTCTCATTAAATCAGCGGCCGCGGGGAAGGGGTCCGGGAGGGCTCTTGCTGGTGCCCACCCTGGTTAACACCAGCCGGGAGCCAGCCCTCCCCTTTCCTGTTGGAGTGGGGCCCTAAAAGCCGGGGGGGGGGGGCGCGGCGGCGCTGAGGACACAGCCCTGAAGTTCCCAGCCTCACTCTGAACTTGCCTGGACCAGGGATGCTCGGAAGGGAGCCCTGCCGCCCAGACCAAGAGGAGGAAGCCACTGGGTGCCGGTTTCCTCTGTGGTCCCAGCTCGGGGACCCACGCCCTTCCTCCCCTGTCCCTGCTGCCCCCACAGCCCACAGGAGGGGGCACCTCCCCTCCGGAGCCCCTGCGGGCCCTCAGCCGGATGGAGAAACCGAGTCACGCAGGCACACGCACCCCCCAGCCTCACCTGGGCTGCTGGTCCCAGAAGACAACTTCCAACCTGCAGCCACTAAGGCCTGTGCCACGGGCAGGCGGGCTTCGCTGGTGTCATCTCGGCCCCGCGGGGGTTGCCGTTACCACCCCCTTACAAGGATGGAGGCCACAGAGGCCGGAAGATGGAGGTGGGACTCGCCCACGGCAAGAGCCGGGGGGGGCGGAGCCGAGTCCTCGCTCTGCCTGACTACGTGCGGACGTGCGCTTGCTCACTCCCGACACGCTGGTTACACCTGTTACTGGGCTCAGGTGGGGATGCGCAGGCCTGTGGGGACCGTCCCGTCCAAGGGTAAGGGTCAGAAGGCGGGACCCCAACCCTCAATGGTCTGCTGCGCCCCCCACGCTGTAGCTGTGACACGCATGAGGCTCTAAACGTCTACACTTGAAAAAATCAAAAACTCAGTTCCTCGCTTGCGATCGTCCCTCTTCAAGGGCTCCCACGTGGCTCGTGCCGCCATAGCGGGGGCGGGGGGCCGTGGTGGGAGATGGGGGCGTGGTGGGGGAGGGTGCAGACGCGGACCACGTCCTGCAGCGTTGCCGCACACCCGCGGGCCAGGCGCCGGATGCGGCGTGGGCCTCCTCCGGGGGCCCCCTTGCCTGCACTGCCACTGCCCGCACACTGGAGCGTGATGGAGCAGGGCTCCCTGGACCCTGGAGCAGGGACGTTACTGCCACAGACACGCACTGAGCCCCGTGATGGGCGCGGGAGGGACTGGGGTCTGCATATTCTCACCATCAGGAGTGGTGGGGCCTCAGGAAAATCCGATCCGAGGGAGCACCGCACAGGGCACAGTCACTGCGATCTGAGGCCGGCGGGGAGAAGGGGGGGGGCTGTAAACTCTCGGGCACTGGGGGACTTCCGCTGCAAGTGTGTGCAACCAGGGGGCGGTTCCTTTGGGGGAGGACTCCCGGGTATGGAGGTCAGGAATCCTGCTGTGTGGTCACAGGCTGGGGCAGCCAGGCAGGACAGGGACATCCCTCTAGCCCCCACCTCCGCCAGGGCAAACAGCAGGCCCTGCGCTCCAGACTTCCCGGCTTAGCGGTGGCAGGAGGGGCTCTGGGAGCGAAGCCCTGACAGAGCGCTTACAACTGGCGGGGAGGCCTGGAGGAAATGACTCATGATCCCCTCCATCTGCCGCAGGAGCCGGAGAGGCCCGCCGGCGGTGAGGATGGGGCTGGCCGAGAAGCCAGCATTGCTGAGACAGAGAAGGGAAGGTATTTACTTTCTCCATCGAAACAGCTGACACTTAATTTTTAGTCCTTTTTTTGAGAGAGAGCACAAGAGAGCTCGAGAGTGGGGGAGAGGCAGAGAGACAGGGAGGGAGGGAGAGAGAGAAAATCCCAAGCAGGCTCTGCACCGACAGCATGGAGCCCAACATGGGACTCGAACCCATGAACCCTGAGATCACGACTGGAGCCAAAATGAAGAACTGGGTGCTTAACTGCTGGAGCCACCAGGCGCCCCCGTCATTTTTTTTTTTTTAAACTACATGCATTAGTTTTTAAAAAGGCACCTGCAAATTCAATAAAGGGACATCCTACAAAGTCTGTACAAAGCAAGGAGAATCTGAACCTGCCACCCAGAGGAGTCAAGCAGACATGACACTAAATCTGACATGGTCACTGACTGGGGTCCTGGAGCAGAGTCAGGACGTGAATCTAAAAGTGTAGAGACTTAACGATGACGTATATTAATGTAACAAGTGCAGGAACCGTGAGATGGGGGGGAAGTGAACAGAATTCTCTACCGTCTTTTCAACTCTTCTGTGAATCTAAAACTTCACTAAAAAATAAGGTCTATTACATTTTTTAAAAGGCATCTGTTATACAAATGACTTTTGAAAACTACCATTTAAATCATCTAGGGGCACCGGCGGGGCTCAGTCGGTTAAGCGTCCGACTTCAGCTCAGGTCATGATCTCACAGTTCTTGGGTTCGAGCCCTGCGACGGGCTCTGTGCTGACAGCTCAGAGCCTGGAGCTGCTTCAGATCCTGTGTCCCCCTCTCTCTCTGCCCCTCCCCCACTCAGGCTCTGTCTCTCAAAAATAAACAAACATTACTAAAGTTTTAAATCATCTAAAACTTATTTCCAGTACTAATTAGTAGTCGAGTTCTGGGGGAGTTGCATGCAGGCCATCGTGGCAGGAGATCTCTGAGGCCATGCCATTTGCCCTCTTTCCCGCCCATTTTTAGAAGAGACGGAGGTTCCTAGTGACGACCTGTTTACAGTCAAAGCAAAGCTGCCACCTCTGTTTGTGTGACCAGGTGCGCTGCCATGGTGCCCTGTTCTGGAGGCTCCTGAGCCTGCTGGCGTTTGGTGACAGTTGCCACCCTGTGCCCGGAGTCCGGGTAAGCGTCCTGTCAACCGCACCTCACAGGTAGCCATTGAACCCGGAGCCTCCCGAGGAGGGGCTGAGAGGGCGACACGACTGACCTGGTGTGAGACGCCTTAGCCATCAACACCGGTTAGTGGGGAATTTTAAGAGGCCTTATCGTACTCAATCTTGTTTCTGTTTGATCCACTGCAGACTCTGGAGCCTCACCCCAGAGTGTAAGCTGCACGTCTCCTCCCCACAACCCTGGTGGTGTTTGAGCAAGGCTTAAGTCCTGCATTTGGTAGTTGCAATTTGCCTCTTAAGATGTCCTAACACTTTTTGAGAGAGAGCACAAGAGAGCTCTCTTGTGAAGTGCGTCTGCGGGCATGTGTGGGGTGCGGGCCAGTGTGGGGGTGCAGGCCAGTGTGGAACGCAGGCCAGTGTCAGGTCTGGGCTGGTGCGGGGTATGGGCTGGTGCAGGGTGCAGGCCGGTGTGGGGTGCGGGCACGTGTGGAATGCAGGCTGGTGTGGGGTCTGGGCCGGTGTGGGGTGCGGGCCAGTGTGGAATGCGGGCCAGTGCGGGGTGCAGGTCGGTGTGGGGTGTGGGCTGGTGTGGGGAGTGGGCCAGTGTGGGGTGCAGGCTGGTGTGACAGGCTGGGTGTGACAGCTGCCATGTCTGTCTCCGGATACCCCCAACCCCAGGGTTGGCCAAGGCATCTGCCAACTTCCTGGCCTGTTAAGTCCCATTAATGGCTCAAGGACCCTAGGCTTCTATCCTCTGGGTGGGGGGGCGGGGTCCCCACAGGCAAGAATGCTCTGGCATCTCAGGCATCCGCAGCACGCAGAGGCTGGGCTCCGACCAGCTGGAAGAGGCATTTCCTAATGATTCACACAGCAGCCCTGACCCCAGTCAGGGCCTGGAACTTTCCAGGTCCCCTTGCACAAGTATAGCCCAGGGCCTAACATGACGGCCCTGGGGTCAGACTGTCTGCACTGTGTGGACCCCCAGCTCTGCCCTCCCTCCCCGGGCCTTAGTGTCACCTTACACGGAGGATAGTCACAGGGCCTGGGGACTTCACTGTCACACCTCCGTGTCTGGCACACACGGTATTGTTTACTCAGGACACACAGCTGTTCTTGCTCTGGGCACCAGGGCCTGTGCTGAGTGGGCCGGGAAGGACGCGCAGGTCAGGTCGATCGGTTTTGTTCCCAATGGACCCGTGTGGGCCGCAGGTGAAGCCGATGGCAGAACATGGGTTTATGGGAGCAAGTAATCTGCTCCAGTGACCACGGTGACCACAGGCCCATATTTATTACAAGCGATTCCATGAGCATCTTAAACAACATTCCAGGCCACACCATCAGGGCTCCTTCACAGACTCGGGAGTTTTCCCACTGACACAGGAGACCGCAGGCCGTGGTGAGGGCGGCGCTTGGACCCTGGCCGCCCACTTGCCTGCTGTAAATGCGCATTGCACCTGCCGTGGCAATGACAGAGCCGCCTCCCCCGCCTCCCGCTGTTGTGACTCCACGGTGGGCTGAGAACTCCCAGGGGCCTTAACTTCCTCCCAGCAGTCAGTGCCCGGCTGTCCTCTTCCCTCGCACTGAGTCACCGTCTGGGTCCCCGAGCCCCAGAGACCAGAGTCCTCCCCCTGGCCCTCAGCCCGCAGCCCGACTGCGCCACCGGCCACCAGTGATGCTGCCCCCAGGAGGCTCGGAGGCCAAAGCAGGGGCACGGGAGGCATTGGGGGCCCTCGAGCACCTGTGAGCCTCAGTATAGGCCCCTGGGTGGGTGGCTGGGGGGGACAGACATTCCAGGAAGCTTCTGGAAATGGAAATCACTGGGCTGCCTGGGAAGGGTGGGAAGGCACAGCCTTGTGGACGGGACCCCACAGCCGTGTCAGATGCATCACTTACCCAGGGCTCCTTGGCAGATGTCCGTGCGGGTGGCTCCTCCAACGATAAACTGGGGGTCATCGCAGACCTCCTGAGAACAAGACCCACAAGGTGCCATCAGGCCACCGGGCACAGGCTTTTGCAGTCAGGACACCAGGCGGCTCCCCCGCCAAATCCCAGAGAAGTTCTGCGATTATAGACACATTGCCCTGGGTCCTTCTCATACCCCTGCTCCAGGGAACCCCAGCGCCCCATGCTGCTGACAGCCCGCATCATGTCACCACTCCCGGGGCCACGTGCCACCTCTCTGCCAGGAGTGGGGTCCCTTCACCCTCCAGAGCTGCCCCGCCGGCCATGCCAGCCCCCTCCTCTCTCCTTGCACCTTTCCCGCCCTACTCTCTCCTGTTTCACCTTGTATCACGTTTCATGACTCATTGCCACTTCCTCCAGGAAGCCCTCCTTCACAGCCCAGCCCTCGCTCATCTCTGGGATCTGAGCCCCAGCGCACTTGTACTCTGCAGTTCAGTGTTTAGTTGTGCCCTGTCTGGTGGTGCTGCTGGGAACTTTCTAGCCTTCTGAATGCAACCGCAGGGCCAGGACACGCAGCATCCACGTCTCGTGAGCTGCTGTAGAGCAGGCTGTGCGTGGTGCTTTATCTCATGGAACCCTTCCGGGAACACAGAAGGCCATGTCCCCATTTTGTGGGTGAGGACACAGGCTAAGGAGATAAAGCCGTAGAGAACATGTCAGAAGGTTCATGCTCTAGGTTACAGAGGTTGCTGAGATTTGAACTCACGGGCACACAGCTAACTCATTCTGCTCCTGTGCTCCCTCCAACTGATAAGCAACAAGTCTCAAAGGTTAAAACCTCAGGACTGTCCCACAAGGACCCTGCTGGGAGCTGCTGTGGAACAAGCCTGGCCCCTTCTGCTGCCCTCTCTCTGTGTTTCCTGATTCTGAAGCGCTCACCCCACCCCAAAGCCACAGAGGAAGCCAGGACTTAATCTGGGTGCTTGGCAGCTCGGGCAAACCTGGTTTGCAGGGGCTCCACCCCACAGCCCCCGGGGCGCCCCTCCGGGTCAAGCAGAAGCCTTTCCTGGGTGGGTCCCGGATCCAGCCCCTGGCCTCCAGCCCCGCAGCCGAAATCTGCAGCAAAGCACATTCCTCTGGTGTCCAGGGCGGTCTGTTTCAGGGACGGACAATTCGAGAACGTGCTTGTGCCGAGGTGAGCACCCCCCCAGCCGATCAACCGGCACGCAGGGCTGGGCGCCAAGGAGCCGGGACCCACACTGCTGTTCCTGTTCCTCCCTGTGCACTTACCCTGGAAGGATTTTTCACGGGGTTTCAGGGACAGCCTCTCCAGAGAAGGCAAAGCTCAGAGTGGCCCTGGGGGGTGCTTAGAAAAGTGAACCTTGTGCCCAGCATGGGGGCACTGGATTCAACTCGGATGTGGCAGTCCCAGGGAGGCCATCAAGAGCTTGGGCTCTGGATTCACACCACTGGGGTCTGCACCCAAGCCCCGCCACTTGGACAGGTTCCAGGACCCTGGCAAGTTCCTTCCCCTCTTTCGGCCTTAGTTTCCTCATCTGTAAAATGGGGACAGTGTGACAAGTGTGCCTACCATAGGCTGTGCTGAGATGACTCTGTAAGTGTCCTTGGCAAGTGCTCCACAGACGTCACCCGCTAT
Organism: Hyaena hyaena; assembly: GCF_003009895.1. Taxonomy (NCBI): domain Eukaryota; kingdom Metazoa; phylum Chordata; class Mammalia; order Carnivora; family Hyaenidae; genus Hyaena; species Hyaena hyaena. The sequence continues at coordinate 1,096,664 of NW_024080735.1, read as the reverse complement.
TATTATTGTCACTGGAGGACGAGTTGCTGGCACTCCCCCAACCCAGAGGCAGGAGACGCAGGTTTGAGGCGGTATAAGCGAGTCCTGAACCTCCCAGGAGGCTTGTGCTCAGGGAACAATGGGACTTACATGGGCTCCGGTTTCCTGCCTGGTGACTCCAGCCCCTTCCCCAGCTGTGCTTCTGCCAGGAAAGCCCTCCTGGGGAGGAGTACGGCCTCGCCCTCCCCCTGCTCTGCCCATTCCCCGCTCTCCCTGCCTGGGGGCCCTGTTTCCCCACCTCTTCCTCTCTGCCTGTCTCCTACCCCTTTCTCTCTGTGACTCAACCCATGACACACCTGCCACAGCCTCTAAAACCCCGCGGTCGGGCCCTGCACACCATTAACCCATCCTTTCCACAGACACCCTTCTGAGTGTGGCTGGGATGGTCCCCCCCTTGGGGCCACAGCAGCAGGCACCCCACTTGCTCTGTTCAAGTCACCAATGACTTGCTAGTGTCCAAATCTGGGGGACGTTCTGTCTCCCCTGTGGTGCTGGGTAAGGCAGGGCGGATGGAGGCAGGGGGCAGCTGCGAGCCGAGGGCTCCGGACACCCACAGACTGGACAGAGTCCTGGCTCTACCCCGGGCCCCCGTGAGAGCACATGTTAACTTCTGCAGGCCTCCATTTCTTTAGCCGCTGAATGGGACCGTAACAGCCTCCCCTAAGCAGGGGTCTTGCAGGGGCTCCAGACCTCCTTCCCATCTAGAAGCCCTACAGGCATTTCCAGCTGTCGGCGGCGGGGGGGGGGGGGAGGCTGCCTCCCCTCACTAGCCCTTGAAGTCGAAAGAGGCAGAAACTCTATGCACTGTGCCTGGCACACAGTAAGTATTCCGTTACTGCTTTCTGAATGAATGCAAGACTTAAGTGACGGAGTGTGTGAGTTCAGTTTTACACTGTGAGTGAAGCGCTCTGCTAACGTCAGGTGAATGCACTTGCTGCGGGACCACTTTTACAACTACCATTTCCTATGAGGCTCATTACACTCCTGCATTCACTCACTCGCTCACTCACTCACTCCGCGAAGAATCGCTGTCTATCCGTCCACAGATGTATCCCAGGCACTTCAGACAGAGCCCGGCATCTAATATGTGCTCACTAATTATTGCTGGCTGGATGAATGGATGTTGTGACAGAGCATGAGCCCTGCTGGGCTCTGGGGTGTATGGGTGAATGACACACATAATGGCCCCCTGGTCCCCCAGTTCAGTAGGAAGGACCATAATATGCAATTGTGTCTATAAACTGTGAAAACACCTGCAGAAAGTCAGCAGGACTCAGGGATGCATAATAAAAGGTAAAGAATGATAACTAAAGAGGAAAACATTTAGGCAACATGTTTCCTTTTAGAAGAATAAATGGAGGCAGGGAGGTTAAATGGCTCAGGCAGGGTCACCCTGCAGGCGAGCTCAGGGTATGGGGAAACAGGAGGTGACCTGGGAGCACCAGAGGAGGGGACGCGGGGCAGCAACCTTACTCTCCCGCCGAGAATCTGGAGGCTGGATTCCCAGGAAGCCTTGTTTAGGTCTGGTGGGGAGGTGCAGCCCGCAGGGGGTCCAAGGCCAGCCTGGGCGACCAGGTCAAAGAGCAAGCTGTCCTAAGGCCTGGCAGGTGTTCCTGCACAGGAGGAGGAACATGTGGCCCCTCGCTGCATCTTCCCAGCCCTTCCTTAATCATCAGGGTAAATATTTGGCTCAGGTCTCGCCAGCTCCCATTTGGAAAAATAAACAGGGAACTCTGATTGGACACATCTATCCACCGCCGCATGAGACAGTCCTTACTCACAAAAGGCCCGGGCTGCGGACTCCCTCCCTCCCCTCCCCGCCCTGCAGCAGACGGAAGCAGAGTTAGAGCCCACTTCTCCTGGCCATGCACTGCCTCCCACCTCCCTCCTTCCCCCGCTGCCCTTCCTCCCCGCCACCCCCGCCACCCCCGCCACCCCCGCCACGGGGCTCCAAAAAGTTTACCCCGGACCCCCTGACGTCACCCGGACTTTCCGTGGAGTCCGAAGGCGGCTCCCCGGTTGGGCCTGCTAACGGCGCTGGGGGGCAGGGCGCGCCTCACCGGCCGGGGCAGCGCCTGGGCAGGGAGGGACCAGGCCGCGCTGCGGACGCGCGGGCACCGAGTAACCGGGAGGGGCGCGCTCCCGGCGGCCGGCGCAGGCCCTCCGCCAGAGGCCTGGACCCCGCACCCCGGCCCCCACTGCCCGCGCCCCACCCTGGCCCCGCGCACCACTCCCAGGCCCTCCCGCGCACCCCGCCGCGCCCCCTACCTACCGTGGGCCGCTTCCACTCGATGCCCTGCGTCTTGCTGGAGTAGGGTCCCAGCTCCTTGAAGCCCAGGGAAGAAGGAATGGCCGGGAAGGAGGGGTCCTGGAAGAGCGTCCCGGCCTCCAGGCACTCGTCCCGCAGCGCCTCGTAGTCCTGGTTGAGGTACTTGACGGCCTTTTCGTGCGAGCCCAGCCCCTCCGCCGCCTCTCGGTCCTTCGCCAGCTTGGCCGCGATGCCGGCCATGGTGGGTGTCTGGGCAGGGGCGCAGCGAGCAAGGGCCGGTGTCTGCAAGGGCGCGGCGAGAGAGAGCCGGTGTCTGCAGGGGCGCGGCGAGCGAGGGCGGGCCTGTGTCTGCAGGGGCGCGGCCAGACCCGGGGCGCTGCGGCTGGACTGCGGTCCGCTGCTCTGAGGCAGTGATTTCCCGCAGCGGGAGGCGCCCCCTCCCGGCGGGGTGTGGCCTCGGCGCCGCGGGGTGTGGCCTCCGGGAGGGGTGTGGCCTCTGCGCCGCGGGGTGGGGCCTCCCGGTGGCGGGTGGGGCCTCCTGGCACGGAGCTGCAGGGCTGTGGCCTCCGCTTGCAGGCTCGCCACCTGCAGCCATGAAGGAAGGGGGTCGGGGGACTAGATTCACTACCATCGGTGGGTCTCCGACTTTGTGCCAGACACTGTCCCAGTTGCTCTGCAGAAGTCACCTCGTGGGAGCCTTGCAGCGATGCCCTGGTCTTACAGGGATAAGCACCCGGCCCACACACTACCGCTGACGCACACCCGGCCACTGGCAGCACCAGGTTCCAAGGCCTCCAGGCCGGTGATGATCACCGTGCCACCCATCACGGCCAGGGCTGCCGGGCTGACAAATACAGAGACATCTTCGCAGGTGAATTCGAATTTCAGGTTAACACCAGAATTTTTTTAGTATAAGTGTGTCCCAGATATTGCAGGGACATACTTACACTAAAAGGCTGTCGGTGGAGCGTGGGGCTTTTGATTTTCAAGCCCCGCGTTGGGAGTTGGGGGTACAGATTACCAAAAAACAGGTAATGTTTGTTTATTGAAACACACTGAGTGGAAGACTTGTCAATACTGGCAGAGTGTTTCGAGAAGAGCACAGGGTGACAGGTCCCGGGACAGAGCGTGGACAGTCAGGGTGACCGTCCCCGGACAGAGCTGGGATTGTCAGCTCCCGGGAGGAGTGGGTGACCCAGGCAGCGTGTCCTCCATCTCCTGCACACTGATAGGCAGGCGTTTGTGCTTCAGTGGGAAATGGGGTGAATTTGCTCTCATTTACCCTCTCCACTCTATCCCACAGGACATTTGGCCTTGTCCAGAAGATTTTTTATTTATTTGTTTTTATTTTATTATTTTTTTTAAGTTTATTTATTTTGAGAGAGAGAGTGTGTGAGCAGAGGAAGGGCAGAGAGAAGGAGAGAGAATCCCAGGCAGGCTCCGTGCTGTCAGCACAGAGCCTGAGGCCAGGCTCGAATCCACAAACCAAGAGGTCATGACCTGAGCCGAAATCAGAGTCAGATGCTCAACTGACTGAGCCCCCCAGCCACCTCCTGATTTTACCTGTTTTTAAAAAATGATCTTTTAGCATAATTAGAGGTGTGTCTGAAGAACAGGAAAAATAAATAGTTGACATTGAAGCATAGTTTGAGATTTGAGCATTTAGAATCTGTCTGCAAAACAATGAAACAGGAAACACAAGTCTTTGGAATTAAAAAAAAATTCCTAGGTGTTCTTTGTAATGTTCAGCAAAGCCTAAATCAGCCTTGCAAAGTGTCTGATGAGCACGTCTCTGTGCCTTTCATAATATTTGAGCTATTTCACAACTCTGAAAGTTCTAGAAAATTGATGGTAATGGAAATAACTCTTGTCCCTGTTATACCCAGATCGCAGTATCCTCACCGACCAGAGACCACCAGGGAGACCGAGTCACGCATGCAAAGGCAAAGGGCTTTATTACGAGCTCGAGTTCGGGCTCACAGACTTCACCAGCGCCGTGGATCCGTGCTGAGAGCCCCGAACAAAGGCAGAGTAGGGTTTTTATGGGGTTTGTGATGGGGGAGTTACAGAAGTTGTGGCATGGAAACAGTGATCCAATCATAATTATACAATATCATTGACAGCGGGTTTAACCATACACATTGTCTAGAGTATTTGTTACTTTTGGCGGGATCCAATTACAACATTCAGGGTACCCTTAAATTCAACCAACCATAGAGCGAGCCTAGAGTCTTGTTCGGCGACTAATGGGTTAACTTTTACATNCATTGACAGCGGGTTTAACCATACACATTGTCTAGAGTATTTGTTACTTTTGGCGGGATCCAATTACAACATTCAGGGTACCCTTAAATTCAACCAACCATAGAGCGAGCCTAGAGTCTTGTTCGGCGACTAATGGGTTAACTTTTACATTAGGCAACTGAGATTTATCTATAGTTGCTGGCCTTTCTTGATTGGACTTTGCCAAGGTAGTGTGGTGGAGTGAAGTGGTAGGCAGTTTCTTCGGCCTTGGGTAATGTGTAGCTGCCTGATAGTTTCAGGGAAACTGAAACTTAGGCCTTCTAGTTTAGAGAGGAAACTTAAGGCCTATTATGGAGTCAGTCTGGTTTAGACTTGTGTCCTTACATCCCTATATATGCAGGTGAGCTTTCCCTGGTGTAAGTGTGACTCTACAGCCTAGTTTTGCATCTATTAACCGATCTCAATTTCTGCATTCCCTTTTTTAAAGTTTATTTATTTATTTTGAGAAAGACTGCTTGCCCCGAGGGAGAGGCAGAGAGAGAGAGAGAGAGAGAGAGAGGGAGAGAGAGAATCCCAAGCAGGCTCTGCACTGTCAGCACAGAGCCCAACACGGGGCTCGAACTCACGAACCGTGAGATCATGACCTGAACCAAAATCAAGAGTGGGATGCTTAACCGACTGAGCCACTGTGCGCCCATCAATGCCACATTCCTAACCGGCTTCTCTTTTAGTTTCCTCTTTGAACCATTAAAAAACAAAAAACAAACCCAAAACCCACCTACTGGCTCCCTCCTTCATTAATGAGCTAAATAAAGTCTTGGACATATGTTCACCTTTTATTTGCATGAGAGTCATTATTTTACTCTTTCAGGAAAGTGTCTTCTAACCCCCTAGGGTGCGGGCTCCTGATGCTGACTCCGTGTTTACAGGTGTCATGGGGAGTAGGGAGCACCTTCACTGTGTGTCCTCCACAGATGCCACAGGAACTAGCGATGGGCTTAACGGGGTGCAGGTCTTAACATGAAAAATGCCTGCACACTGGCCCATCGCTGTCTTGTGGTGCGGGTATGTCTGCACTGGGGTGCTCTCAAGGTGGAGGGTCCCCGACTTCGCTGAGCACCAGAACCACGTAAAAGCATGTGGTTAAAGCCACAGACTCCAGGCCTGCACACCCAGATGGCGATCCCGTAGGAAGTGTTAAGGCTTTGATAGTTGAGGACCAGCAGGGTGGGGCTGTGGGGTCAAGGACAGGCCGCCCCAGAATGTGTCCATGTGGCAGAGGCCCTCAGACCCTCCTCCTTCCAGGGGAAACAAACCTCCCACGTGAATGCCCTTTGTGCCGTAACAAGTGAAAAGATACCCTTATCACCAGAGATGGGGCCTTGAGTGCCGAGAAAGCTGTGGAAACAAACCTGCTGACTTCTTCACTCCCATACAGCCTCAGCCCAAACTCCGTGGAGAATTCCTTACTAGTTAAAGCTCGCAAACACCTGTTTTCCTTAACCCGTCAATTCCTCACAAGCCTCTTGTCTCTTCGTCTAGGTTGTGTGAAAGCTGCCTGACTTGGTCATCTCTTGGGTCTCAGTTTCGTTACTGGGCCTCCATACGTGGGTGTACAGCTTTGGGCCTTTGTCATGTTGATCTGTTCTGTGTAAATTGAATTCTTTTTTTTTTTTTAATGTTTATTTATTTTTTAGGGAAAAAGAGAGACAGAATGTGAGCAAGAGAGGGGCAGAGAGAGAGGGAGACAGGCTCCAGTCTCTGAGCTGTGAGCACAGAGCCCAACGCGAGGCTCGAATTCACAAACCAGAGATCGTGACCTGAACTGAAATCAGATGCTTTAAGGACTGAGCCACCCAGGTGCCCCCATGTAAATTGAATTCTTAGTCCAGCCCAGGCCCTGGAGGGGGAGGAAGAATTCTCCCTTCCAAAGGGGCCCTGACACTGGGCGGGGCCCTGCTGCTGGGGGCCAGGTGACCTCTGAAACCTTCTTGCCAAATGCCCCATGGCCTTGCTGGCAGGTGGCCTGACCCAGCCTGGAGGTTCATTTCCAAGGTCATCAGATGCTGGTTTCTTCTTAGCTTGCAAGTCAGCCCTGGCCTTGTTCTTCAGGCTCTTGTCACAAGGGGCGGCTGCATTTTGAAGGAACTCTCTCTCTGGCCCTCAAAATCTTTTGGAGACTTCCTGCTGGTTCCCACTTCCTAAATTTCCCGGAGAGGAGGAGGGAGCCTAGGATTTGGGAACTGCATTTTGCCACCGTGAGTACTTATTCAGATTCAAGATCTGAGCCCTTGGGGAGCCCGGCTGGCTCAGTCACTGGAGCTAATGACTTTTGATCTCAGGGTGGTGAGTTCCCGCCCTACATTGGGTGTGGAGATAACTTAAAAAATAAGGCTAGAGGAAGATAGGAAGGAGGAAGATAGGAAGGAAGAAAGGAAGGAAGGAACGAACGAACGAACGAACGAAGGAAAGAAGAAAGAAAAAGAAAGAACTTAACCCTTTGCACCAAACGCTTTAGGAATGGGGTCACCGGGCACCCACTTCTATGGAGTGACCCTACATTTGGGGTTCGGGTTTGTATTCACCAGTATCGTCCCTCTCCTCCATCGACTCTTTGCAAGTCTGGGCACGCTGCCTGCGGCTGAGTACCACTGCCCGCCTTGGATGACATAGGGGGCATGGTGTTCGCTTCCAGCTCATAGGCTTACAGAGAACAGAGGAGGCTATTAACTTGTTTACTGTCTGACTTCTGATTTCCACCGGGCTCACCGAAGTTCTTCTGGCTCTGGGCTCATGGGGGAAGACCTATCTCAGCTCCTCCCCAGGCCCGTGCGCAGGACCCAGGACCACTGGCCGGCTGCCCACCAGCCTCGGGGCCTCTGCACGCAGGACTCTGTACAGAAGACCTTTGCTGTCCTGAGGGACTCAGATTTATTTCAGATGCACACAGTAGTTACTGACACCCCCCGTCCCCCCGCTGGACAAGCGACAGTGTGAATAAACAGTATTCTTTATATTTTCAGAGCCTCGTACATGATCCTGTGTCACTGGATCCGGCAAAAGCCCGTCTCCCTCTGACCAACCCCCTTCCCCCCCCCCACAACAGGAACACACACCCCAGGGCCTTGCCCTCCAGAACCTTCCTGCAGTGAGTCAACCAGTCCTGGACAGTGGGTGAGTCAGAGCAGCTGGGATCACCCCAAGCGGGCGGGGCCCTGGCTCTGTGGGCCAGCCGTGTGTGTGTGTGTGTGTGTGTGTGTGTGTGTGGCACAGAGAGATGGAGACCCCGTTTGTGTGTGTGTGTGTGTGTGTGAGTGTGAGAGAGAGGCACAGAGAGATGGAGACCTCGTGTGTGTGAGTGTGTGAGTGTGAGTGTGAGGGAGGCACGGGGAGATGGAGACCATGTGTGTGTCAGGGACAGAGACATGGAGAGACGGACGACGTTATTTCCTCCCAGTGAAAAGAGAGAATAAATCACGTGGACTGTAGCAAGCCCCCGCCCGATGTGTGATGGCAGCCGGCCCGGCCTGCGGGTCCTGGGCGGGACAGTCCCAAGCCGCCCTTCTCACTGAGCCCCTCCAGGCTCCAGGCCCCAGCTTCCCGGATGTTTGCACATTTAATCTTCAGAACAGGTCCAGGGAGGCCTTACTGCCTCATTGCCCAGGAGAGGAAGCGAGGCCCCGCAGAGCGGGAAGCCGGGCTCTGAGCCGGCGCCGCTCCTCCCGTCCGGTGCCTGCCCGGCCTCGGAGGCGCAGGCGGATGGCAGGGGCGGCTTCCTCACGGGGCAGAGGCCGAGGCAAAGCGGGTCCTCCTCCTGGTTCTGGCCTGTGCTCGGAACCCAGAGCAGAAAGGAGAGCATCTGAATTCCACGCTGTTACCAGATGGTTTTGTTCTAGACACTTCTTCCTTCTGAAGCCGTCACGAGGCTTGTTCTTCCCTCACGACCGCTGCGCTGGGCCGGCTGCCGGACACCCCCGGGGTGGGGGCTGGTCCAGCGCAATTCCAGGGGCTGAAGAGACGGAGGTGCTGAGGGCGGAGGTCTCCGGAAAGAAAGCCCCCAAAAGCCTGGACGCCTGTGGGCCCTTGTCGGAGCTCAGGGTGTTCTGTCCCCTGTGCCAAGAGGCTAGCTGGGTGGCCCGGGGCCCAGGCCGGTGAGGGGGCAGCCCACTCCCAGCCCCGCTGTGACACCTGACAGCCACTCAGCCCCGTCACCAAATCATGGAGGCCTCTGCTCATCCTGCACACGTTTCCATATCGTCTCTCCTCTTTCCACCTGGGCTCAGGCGCTCTTTTCTTGTTGCTTCTACCCGATCCCCCCTTCTAGGCCAGGACTCAGCCCTCGGAATCCTGTCACAGCTGTGATCCCACTTGCCTGGGGCCCAGACCCTAAGGACCCCGGCTTTCCCTTCCCCCGTGGGGGCCCCTTCAGTCCTCTGTCGATGTGACAGGTCAGTGGCAACAGCAGGAACTCCAGGGGGATCTGGGGCAAGGGTCTTGCCCTTCCTGCACCTCCGTTTTCCTTTCTGTAAAATGGGATGATGACATCAACGCATCAGCAGAGTGGCCTGTGGTTCTGATGGGAGGAGACTTATAAACTGAGCCTGGGCTGTTGATAAACAGCAGCTGATGCTCAGGGGCTTTCCTTTGATGACGGGCCCCAGATGCGCTATAATGACAGGAGCCTTCACATCTTGAGGCCTCCATGACGGAATCCCAGCGTTGCCAGAAATTGGGAGTCTTCTGGTTGAGTTTTTACCAAACTTTATTCAGCAGATCATAAGTTCCACAAGCCGTTGATGGATGTTCCATGGTATGTGCACAGGTGTGAGTGGATTTAGTAAATTTGGGACATATTTCATAGTATGTTTCCTCTTAATCATAATGTGTATTGTTAAATACACATAACGTGTATTATGTTAAAGGCTCTGACAAATCCTGGGGCACCTGGGTGGCTCAGTTGGTTAAGCATCCAACTTTGGCTCAGGTCATGATCTCACATTTCATGAGTTTGAGCCCCACCCCGTTGGGAGCTCAGAGCCCGGAGCCTGCTTTGGATTCTATGTCTCCGTCTCTCTCTGCCGCTCCCCTGCTCATGCTCTGTCTCTCTCTCTCTCAAAAATCTCAAAAATAGTATTTTTTTAAAAGGCTGTTACAAGTCCTGCAGCAAAGAATTCTGTCTGTCAATTTGGGGCCTCTAGGAAGAAAATGCCAAAGTGAGAAGTGAGAGAGATTTACTTGGGATCCTGCCTGTGGAAGATAAAGGGGAGAGGGGAACAGAGAAGGTAGGGGAGCCTTCAGACCACAGTGCAAGTCTAAAGCCTGGGAAGAGAGAGAGAAGGAAAGACCACGGGGCAGGAAGACCCCGGTCTACAATGCCATCTGGAGAGGCTGTCAGCCAACCGGGAGGGGACTCCCTAGCGGTGCTGGCCTGTTAGCGGTCTACAGGGGTAGACATGGCGGGTTCAGGGCCTCCACTGTGTCCTCGGCTGGAGAAGCCACCAAGCGTGTCTGTGCATGTTTACTCTTTTCTTGCCCTGTTGTGAAGCTGAGGTATAACTGATGTGCTACATTGTATCAGCTTCAGCGTCCAGCACAATGATCTGATATTTGTACCTCTTGCCACAGTCGCCACAATCAGTGAGCGTAACAACATCACCACACTTATGCACAGAAAATACTTTCTCAGGATGAGAGCTTTTGAGATTCACTGTCTCAGCTGCTCACAAATATGCCGTATAGTGTCCACTACAGTCCTCGCGCTCTGTGCTGCACTCCGTGACTCGTTCCTTCTCTAACTGCAAGCCTCTGCCTTGACCCTTCACACACTTTGCTCCCCACAGCCCTGCCCCCCACCGGCGACCCGTTTTCTTCTCTGTATCTGTGAGTTTTGATTCCACATGTGAGTGAGATCCGACAGTATATGTCTTTCTCTGTCTGACTTCCCTTACTTGGCGTAACGCCTTCAAGGTCCATCCATGTTGCTGGAAATGGCAAGATCTCATCCTTTTTAGTGGCCGAATAATATTCCATTGCATGTATATGACCCATCAATCTATCAATCATGGCCACTAATTCAGGAATGAGTGGGTAAGACCCCGGCACCCTGCACCGTCTCTGGTCATCGCACACACATTCATCGATGCCTCAGGAAGGCGTGGTGAAGAGGAAGCTCCCGAGCCTTCAGTTGGTGCACAAGTGAGGCGGTCTGTGTATTGTGGGTTTGTCTGCTGGGGTCTGTGGCTGAGCGAGAAGGCTTGCTCACATACACACCCCCCACTTGTCATCCATCCACCTGCTGGTGGTCACGGGGGCTGCCTCTACATCCAGATTCTAGTAAAGAACGCGGCTGTGAACTTGGGGGCATAGGTGTCTTTCCGGGTTAGCATTTTCTCTTTTCTTCCCCAGCTAAACCCTTGCCACAACCGTATGACATAGGTCTTGTTACATTTTCCACGTTTGCAGATGAGGAAACTGAGGCACTGAAGGGTTCGACGCCTTCTCCGGGGGCACCTGGCCGGTGCTGAGTGTTGCATCACGATGCGGACCATGTGGTGGGCTGGGCTGGCAGGGAGGAGAGAGTCTTGGCTCTCACCCTCCGCACAGTGTGAGCCGCAGTGGTCACGGTCAGCCACGGGGTCCCCGACCCTATACCCGGCGCGGGCTTCTAACTGTCCTGCCCCCTCCCAGCTGAGCCTGTGTCCTGTGTACACGGTCAGGCGTTTCCCGCCACAGAGCCTGCCTGGCCCGGCGCCTTCTGCCTCCGGCTTCTCATCGCCGGGCCGTGTACGCGCAGCTGGTACTCGCACAGAATAATCGGGTACTTCCCCTGGCTGAGGCCTCGGTCTCCTCAGGGAGCTAGTCCCTGCCTTCCCCTCTCTCTCCCTCCCTCCCTCCTTACACACGCAGATTTATTTTTTAGAATATTAATGTGGGTTTCCTGGCACAGCTAGTGGTACCCAAGTCAGTCTCCATATGATTTATGATTTAATCTGCATGGGGTTTAAAGCCTGGAAAGTCATTTCTTTGTATCAGTCCCTTACACAGATAGGGTCAGCGACAGAGCCCAGCCCAGGCAGTCACTGCCTGAGTGTTGGGCACCGAGGCTCTTCCTTGGCCCAGAGAGAGGCTCTGCCCAGCAGTTCCCAGGAGAGAACAGAAGACCAGCCTTGGGCCAAGGAAGGGAATGTTACAAAAGGGGCCTCCCTGCTGAGTCTGGGTGTGAGTCACTTCTGAGCAATGTGGCCACACAGCGTGTGACTTAGAGATTCTTCAGCTCTTAACAGAGGTGGAGGAGGAGGGCTGGGCCATCTCCTTGTGTAAGCCCCGTGGATGGGGAGCCAAGGCCAGAGCAGAAGTTTTGGCAGCCGCAGGGGAGCACGCGGGCTGGGCCAGGGCCTGGATGCACAGTATGGCTATGCCCAGCCTCTGCCCTGTGCCTCTGACCGGGCTGGGGACGCCTCTGCTATCTGACTCACACTTGGAGGGGAGTGTCTGCAAGGGATTTCCTTCCACCCGAGCAGTCTAGAGACTGCTCTAGAATGCAAGTCATGGCAAGACAGGAGTGCTTCCTGCACAAGACAGGGGTGCTCCCTAAGACAGGACTGCTCCCTGAGCAAGAAAGGGATGCTCCCTAAGACAGGAGTGCTCCTGAGCAAGACAGGGGTGCTCCCAGTGCAAATTCCGTGGTGTGGGTTTGACTATAAATCCAAAAGGACAATAAGGAACAATTAGAGCTCTCGCTTCAGCACTTTATAGGACATCCCCACTTCCGCAGCTGCCACAGTGTGAGTCTGATTCCCCGCTGGCTGGGAGGTGCCCCAGCTGCACGGTCTTTCATCCTGGCCTCGTGACCCCGGCTAGTGCCTGACCCGCCATGGGCCAGTCCGCATCCCGGAGGCAGAGCCCACTGGTGTGCTCAGGGTCTGTGTCTTTGGCCTGGGGTGGGGGAGATGCAGCTTGAGGCCCCCTGGTGAAGGGCCTCCCAGTTGAGAGCTCTGAGGAGCTCTGATTGAATTTTTTCAGGATTGTGTCTGGCCTCTGTGTTTAGGGTGGGATGGGCTGTGCACCCTCTTGATCAGAGGGCTGGAAGATCTGACCCCTGGGGTGGGGCCTCCTGTGCTCCAGAACAAAGGTGAGGGGTCTGGGTGGAGATGCCCCCCGCTGGGCAGGAATGCTGCACTGAAGGCCCCTTCCTGGAAGCAGAGCTCTGGGCCGGGATTGCAGCCCCCCCCCCCCCCACCGGGTCCTGCTGGAATAGGACGGATGGGTTGACCGTTGACTGGAGACAGCTGTCCCCCGGATCCGCCCGGCTGTGCTCACAGTGGAGCACAGGTTGGGCTCCCCAGAGAGGAGACGCCCCTCTCTACGCTTTTGGGGAGCCGGATGGTTGGTTTGAGTCTCCGAGAATTCTAAGGGTCCCGGGATTTCCCAAAGGACAACCGTGAGCCTGGGTGAGGTGCTCTTCTCTGTGACCTGTGGGGCAGGACCACCTGGCCCAGCGTCCTGAGCGCTTTGGCGGCTCCACCACGTGGCCAAGCAGGGCATTGTGGCTCTGAAACAAGAGAAAGCTGTTCAGCAGCCAAAGGCTTTGGGTGTCAGCGACTAAACGGGGGACGTGTGCTGAGGGAGGGGGGTCTCAGGCAGCCGCAGCCCTAGATTGCAAAGCCCTCAACGGGACCTGGCCCACCCTCCCCTTTATCTCCTCTCTAATCTGTCTGTCCGTCTTCTGTGTCTATCTATCTATGCCTGTTATGTCCGTCTATCTAGATATCTCTTATCTTCTATCTATCATCTATCTATCTCTCTATGTCTGTGTATCTAGGTATCTCTGTCTATTTATCTATCTTCTATCTATTATCTATCTAAATCAATAATCTATCATCTATATCAGTTAATCAATCAATTGATCTATTATCTACTATCTATCATCTATTTGTCTCCTTTTTTAAAAAAAATTTTTAATGTTTTATTTATTTCTCAGAGAGAGAGAGAGAGACAGTGTGAGCAGGGAAAGGTCAGAGAGAGAGGGAGACACAGAATCTGAAACAGGCTCCAGGCTCTGAGCTGGCTGTCAGCACAGAGCCCGACATGGGGCTCAAACCCAGGAACCGTGAGATCATGACCTGAGCTGAAGTCAGATGCTTAATCGACTGAGCCACCCAGGTGCCCCAACATCTATTTGTTTCCTTCTCTCTCTCTCTCTAGATATCTATTATCTACTCTCTATTATCTATCTATCATCTATCTATCTATCTATCTATCTATCTATCTATCTATCTATCATCCATCTACCTATCATCCGTCTCCCTCTCTCTCTTATATCTATCTGACCATTACCTACCACCTGCTTACCAATTGATCTGTTGATCTGTCCATCCATCCACCTGTCCATGTAATTTGTGGTCAGGTGTAGCTCTGGGCTGCAGCTGTGAACAAGGGCTGGGCTCACAGGGGATTTAGGCAAGTTAATGGGGGACTGTGATTAACTCTGATCATTGCTGGGTGGGATGTGCATATTGAGGACCCTCACGAAGACTTTGGGGAGATGTAGAAGGTTCCAGTGAAGAAGTCATAGCCAAGCAGAGGCCAGAGCTGGCTCACCTTCTGTCAGGTGCGCAGACTGGTGGGAGAGGCCGCCAAAGAGCAGGAGCTGTCTGCTCAAGTCCAGACCATGAGCACAAGGCTTCAGCTGATGCTTTTAACTTGAGTGTGGCGATAGGGTTTTAGGGCAGGAGGACAGTCAGGAGGCTGGGTGCCCACCTCCCCATGGCAGACACATCTCTGTGCTCCCCAGCTAACAGGCCTACTTGAGGATTTTTGTTTTTAAATGAATGGGGCCCCTGGGTGGCTCAGTCGATTGGGCGTCAGACTTTGGCTCAGGTCATTTTGTGGGTTTGAGCCCCACGTCGGGCTCTGTGCTGACAGCTCAGAGCCTGGAGCCTGCTTCAGATTCTGTGGCTCCCTCTCTCTCTGCTCCGCCCCCATTCACGCTCTGTCTCTCAAAAATACATACATATTTAAAAAATAATAAAAAATAAAGAAAACAAGTTTCCCTCTCTCTGTATTTCTTTTTTTAAAAAATGTTTTATTTATTTCTGAGAGAGAGAGAGAGAGACAGCATGAGCAGGGGAGGGTCAACGAGAGAGGGAGACACAGAATTTGAAGCAGGTTCCAGGCCCTGAGCTGTCAGCACAAAGCCTGATGCAGAGCTCGAACCCGTAAACTTCGATATCATGACCTGAATTGAAGCTGGACGCTTAACTGACTGAGCCACCCAGGTGCCCTTTAATTGGGCATCTTGATTGATCAAAGATTTCTCTGGCTCACTTTGCTGAAGATTCACTTACTGAATTTTCCACAGAACTGAAATCACCATGGGAATTTACACTTTCAGGATGCTGAGCAAAGAGCGTGAAGCCGCGTGGGCCCCTCAGAGCGCACGCACGCAGGGCTGGCCTGCCCATGCTGTTGCCGGCTGCGTTCTCCGGAAGTCCACCCTGTGCTGGAGTTCCACATGCATTGTATTACCGGGATCAGTATCTGTGGGTGGAAGGGGAACAGACGGTCTTGGTCACAGGGAGAAGTCAAACGCAACACAGTTGCGACGGAGATTCAGCCAATCCCACAGATGCCCTGGACCAACCCGGGCCCAGAAGCGATGTGAGGTTAGGTCAGAACCTCTTTACAGGCTCATGCCTCCCAAGCCCTGGGTGCGGCACCCCCATGCAGGGAGTATGGTTCCCCCTCTGAGCCCCTCTATGGTCCCCCAAGTTGTAGACTCACCTGGCGTGAGGACATACCCTTCCCAGGTGACCCACATCCTTCGGGAGAGAATGCGAGCAAACCGAATGCAGCTGTATACACGATGATAGCCACAACCTGCAACACAAGGCTGTGTGTTTCCCTACTTTGGCTATTGTCAATAGAGCTGCTATAAACATTGCCCCGCAGACCCTGCCCCAACCTCCTCGTTTTATCGTCCGTAGGTGACGGCTGCTGAGACCAGCATCCCACTGAGGCTGCAAGCCGTTGGCTCGTCCAACTGTCTCTCACCCCTACCCTTATTGGCCGCAATTCTTCTGTAAAGAAAAGCGGTGCTGGGGTGCCTGGGTGGCTCAGTCAGTCAAGCATCCGACTTCGGCTCAGGTCATAATCTCACGGTTCATGGGTTCAAGCCCTGTGTCGGGCTCTGTGGGGACAGCTCAGAGCCTGGATCCTGCTTCAGATTCTTGGTCTCCTTCTCTCTCTGCCCCTCCCCAACTTGAATTCTGTCTCTCTCTTTCTCAAAAATAAATAAACATTAAAAAAAATTTTTTTAAAGCATTGCCCAATCAACTATTTAATCCAAAGCACATTCTTTCCCTTTATCAGTTTTCAGAATGAGCGAGTCATGTAAAGATAAACATAGGTGTAAATATTCTTTATCAGAAAACAGCTAGCGGCCACCCTCTGCGAACAAAACAGGAAAGCGTGAGTGGATTGCTGCGGAGACAATGCTGCAGGAAGCGCTGGTTTAAGGAGTCCCCGAGGCTGGGGGTGGCCCAGGGCTCCGGGGGAGCAGAGACCAGCAGCCACAGCCCCTTTACAGACTCCTCACTGCTGAGCATTGTTACTCCCAGCCCTTGTCTCGGCTAGAACGTCAGGGGGCGCGAGGCCACATGCAGGTCATGGGTGCAGGAGAAGTGGGGGGCTGTCCCTAGTGTCCCCGGTGTCCCTGGTGTCCTCAGTGTCCCCGGTGCCCCCAGTGTCCCTGGTGTCCCCAGCCCATGCTCCCTGCAGCTGGAAGAGAAGGGTCTTACCTCCATCAAGCAGCAGGAGCCCAGCAGCAGTCCCCCCAGTTCAACCCCCATTTTTCATCGATTGTTTGTCTCTTTAAACAGTGTCAATATAGTGTCTTGGAAAAGCACAGGGGCTTTTAGGAAAGACAAGCCTGGGTTCAAATCCCCCACCTGTAATGTAGGACTGGGTGGTGCAGCTGTGCTCTGGTCTGTGACACCTGGTTGGCACCGGCGGCTGTAGCACAGACAGGGGATGATGTGAGCACAGGGCTCAGCCGGGGCTCCGCATGTGGCACGTGTGTGCGTGTGTGCGCGTGTGTGTGTGTGCACGTGTGCACAACCGCGGGGTGGAGCCCTGATCTGGTCCCTGGGGGGTGGGAAGAGGAGCTCTGGATCTGGTCACAGAAGGCGTGGCAGGAAAATTTCAGGCGGTGGGCAGGGGGCGGGGGGCCTCTCACCCTCAGTTCTGCCCCAGGAGCACCTGATGGGGCTGCGAGAGCATCAGGTGGTGAGGGTCCCGGTGCCGACCCCGGGACATGGGACATTGAAGAGCCTAAGTAACGTCATTTTGAAATTAAGGCCTCCATTAAGAGCAACCTCGGGCTGCACGTAGCCCCAGTTCCTCAGATTGCTCAAGGCTAAAGCCATCCTCGGACTGCCCTCAGATCAGCTAATCAAAAAAACATTCCTGTGGTCTGAGTCAAGGCTGGGAACTGTAGACAGTTATTCTGTACAAACTAGCCAATTTCTCACCGCTTGCCTGAACCCCACGTGGGTCCTTTGAACTCACCTCATAATTGGTCATTTTCAAAGGATTCTCAAAAGTCATGATTGGGTCCCACCAAAAGTAATGAACACCTCACAGATACTGATTGGTCAAAGCTGTTACCAGGGGTGCTGGACAATTGTAACTGGTGCTTATGTGATGATGCTATATGTACAACGTGTGCACTGTAACACCCCCGTCCCTGACCCCATAAAAACCCTGCTCGCTGTTGTTCGGGGCTTCACCTTCTGCCACTACACCGGTAGGCGGGTGAGCCCCTGCTCGAGCTTGTAATAAAGACCCTTTTGTACTTGCATCGGTGTCGGCTCCTTGGTGGTCTCTGGGGACTTGCAAATCGGGCACAACAACGTCATCCTCAAGGCAAGCTGAGGGGCCCCGAAATTTCTCAGGTAACAGAATGATCCAGACATTGGAGGGATTTGGGAAGTCTGGGAGGCTGCTGCTGCGATCTGGGCCAGAAGGATAGAGAATTGTGCCGAGTCCGTGGTGTGGGGTGCAGGGAAGGGAAGGGACGCTGGTGATGATATCGAGGGATATTCAGGGGAAAGACCAGATGGGACGTGTGTCCTGATGCCCCTCTTCCCCATCTGAGGGTCCTGGCGGGGTCCCCAGCCCACGCACGCCACCCCTCTGCCTGCTGTGTGGTTTTGTGCTTATGATCAGTGATCAAAACTGGATTAATTATAATCCTTGATTCACAGCACGTTCTCATCATTAGTCCATGTCTGGCTTTAATGGCTTGCTTTAATTAATTTACTATTAATAGTGTGACAAACTGCTATACATGTATCCACCACCCCACCAAGACCATTAGCTAAAACTCACATCTCTCTCTGCTTTTCCTGTCCCAGTTCCCCTCCTCAAGATGGAGACCACGTTTCTGATCTTTGTGTTTATCTTTCCTTTTTGGTGTGTTTTATTATTTATTTTTAAACATTTTATTAAGGAATCTCTGTACCCTACGTGGGACTTGAACTCACAACTCTGAGATTGAGTCACATGCTCCACTGTGTGCCCCTGGTATGTGTTAATTCACATATTTGTATGTATGTGCCCCCCCCCCCCACATTTGAAGTTGCCCCACTCCTTAAGAACTTAAAAATAGAACTACCCTATGACCTGGCAATTGCACTGCTAGGTATCTATCCAAAGGATATAGGGGCACATGCATCCCAATGTTTATAGCAGCGCTATCGACAATAGCCAAAGTACGGAAAGAACCCAAATGCCTATCGATGGATGAATGGATAGAGAAGATGTGGTATATATATACTGTGGAGTATTACTCGTCAATCAAAAAGAATGAAATCTTGCCATTTGCAACTACATGGATGGAACCAGAGGGTATTATGCTAAGCAAAATTTGTCAGAGAAAGACAAATATATGATTTCACTCATATGTGGAATTTAAGATACAAAACAGATAAACATGGAGGAAGGGAAGGAAAAATAAGATAAAAACAGAGAGGGGGACAAACCATAAGAGATTCCTAAATACAGAGAACAAACTGGGGGTTGGCAGTGGGAAGCTGGGTGGGGGTTGGGCTAAATGGGAGATGGGCATCGAGGAGGGCACTTGCTGGGAGGTGCCTGGGGGGCTCAGTCCGTTAAGCGTCCTTTTTGGCTCAGGTCATAATCTCAAGGTTTGTGAGTTCAAGTCCCGTGTGGGGCTCTGTGCTAACAGCTCAGAGCCTGGAGCCTACTTCGGATTCTGTGTCTCCCTCTCTCTCTGCCCCTGCACCATTCTCTCTCTCTCACTCTCTCTCTCGGCTGACAGTTCAAGAGAACATGTCATGTTTCTGCTTCTGCATGTCACCAAGCACCCGAGGGCGCAGGTCCCCGTGAAGGCATTGCTCTGACAGCCTGGAACAGCGAGGCCTCCAGCAGCGAACCACGGGACCAGCGGACAGCACCTCGGAGCCCATGTGCGTGGAGGTGGTGAGGGGCTCTGTGGGGTCTGGACTGAGCATGGACATCATGCTGCATGTGACCCATCTGTCAGCCTGGTCAGCGACGCAGGACCCGTGGGCTGGACAGGTTCTCTCTAGGGACCTGTGCCGAGGAGCACCAGAAGCGTCGCCTGCAGGTTAGTGGTGGGCTTGTCCTCGACACACCAGAGACAGAGCTGGAGCGGGGGTGGCCCCGGTGGCCCGTGGGGAAGTCCCGGCCCTGCTGGCAGAGACAGCGAGGGCTCCGAGGAGGCCGGCTGGTCGTGGGGTGGAATTAGAGGGCTGCCCGGGGCCCAGGCTTGCTTGGTGAGGCAAGGGCAGTGGGGCTCACACGTGCTGGCGCCGAGCCGGGCCGTGCGTATTCCATCTCCTGAGAGCCGGCTGGGCCTCGTGGCTCTCCTGCCGGTGGGCGGGACAAACCAGAGTGCGAGCTTCGGGTCGTGGAAGGCCCCGCTACTTTCTCTCAGGTCTAGGGGATCCCCTGCCCTGGAGGAAGGAGGCTGCATGTCACGGGGACACTCAGGCAGCCTGCGGGGAGCCCGCGGAGTGAGGACCGGAGGCCTCCTGCCCACGGCCACGTGCACGCGCCATGTTGGAAGCCATCTGCCGTGGCCACGCCTTCAGCCGATGGTGGCCCCGGCGAAGCCAGCCCTGACTCCCTCACACACAGAAATCCCAAGATGATACATGTTTGTTGCCCCAGGCCGCTGGGTTGGGGATGGTTTGTTGGCAGCAATAGACACCGAACACGCGCGCTGATTTGTCTCACTTTTCCATGGTGATCGGTAACTCGGCTGGGCTCATTCACTTCCTGGTGACCACACTACCCGTCTCCTGTGTCTCTCACGTAATGTCCTCCTCTCCTATGTCCAAGAGTAAACGTTACAGCCACCTGAAAAGAACTTCCCAGGGCCCCCCTGTCTGCCCTCACAGGCATGCCTGCCTTCTCTCCTGTGAAGGGACGGACCGTGCATGCTCCCAGGAAGATCAGCCTCCCTGCCTCGGGCTCTGGGTCTGAACTCAGGGACACCCTCATGCAGGTTTTCTTCCTCTCTGTTTCTAGAAGGACAGAGCGTTGACCTGTATCCAGTGAGATGGAGGTGAGGAGTAGCCACTGGTTTGGCAACATGAAGGTGACGAGGACCACTGGCCGATGGCCTTCGTGGAGCATGTGACTGAGTGGTGGGAAGAGAGGACTCGGCTCTGTGAGGGTCGCCCCTCTCTGGCCAAACTGCATTCTGTGTTGTAACGAGAGAGGGAAGGACAGGGGTGGGGTGCAGGGCAGCACAGGTTAGAAACAGGAGACGCTGAAGAAAAAAGTCCAGCCAAGAAGAAGCCAGACAATGTAGGGCGCCCATGGCCACAGGCAGCGGGCTCCGAGTGCAGGGAGCGTGTGACACCGTGATGCAGTGACAACACAACCACCTCAGAGAATGCGCAAGCAGCGCCCAGGTCACATGTGGTGCTCTGTGTGGTTAACGTAACAGACTTCACATGTACTGGACTCCTGTCTCCCGTGGCCTCATCTCTGAACAGGCCAGGTTGGGGTTCCCCGCCGGCCCAGCCCCTGCCACTGGCCCACGTGGTTGCCATCAGCTCTTGTCTGGTTTCCAGCAGCTGACTCCCAACTGCGCCTTCCTTCCGGTCCCCCTGCTGCTGCAGCCACTCCGGACATTGCATGTGCTGCCCTCAGGTCCAGAATGCCCCCCGTTATGGCCTCTGTCAGGACCCTCAGTGCCATCCAAGTCTCCCGTTCTTCAGGGTCCAGCCGCAAGGCCCCTCCTGTCTCTGGGGGTTGCTCTGTCTCTCCCACAGCACCCACATTCCTCGGGCAGGACAGGCATTTGTCTGTCCTTTCACCTGTCTACCCTGTGTCCACCTCTGCCCAGGTCAGGGCTCCCTTCCAGCAGGCAGGGCAGGTCCTGTGTTGGGGCAGGAACGTGGAACTGGAAATCAGAAGACCTGGGGTCATGTCTGCCACGAAGTGACCATCTACCTGTAGACCTTCTGTGGGTCTCTGATCCACCGTGGACCTGCAGGGGCCACGTCAACTTGACCTTTTAATCCCTTGGTCATGCTGGGTCAGCAGGATCTAGTTGGCCACTGGAGGGCATGTCAGCAGGGGTGGGGCCCTGGGGTGGTGAGTGATCCCACAGGGTGGGAGAGGGACTGGCCTGCGCTCCGGACCCCCCCTTCTGCCTCCTGAGGCTGGTGGGACAGGCTTGGTCTCCCCCTGGGACCCTTGCTGTGCCAGCGGATGGGGCCAGTCCTTCCACCGAGACAGGTAGCGAACACGTGGATTACATCGTGTCTTCTCTGCCCTACTGTTTTCTTTCCTTTTAAATTTTCTATCGAGACGAAATTCACCTGAAACGAAACTCGCCATGTGAAAACACACAATTCTGTGATTCTTGCACTCTGTGCTGTGCACCCGTCACCGACATCTAGTCCCAGGAAACCCCCACCGAAAGGAAGCCCCTGTCCCGATGCCCCTCTCCCGCGAATCCCGGGCTCCAGTCATCTTTGCTCCATTCCTGTGGATCTGCCCATTCCGGGAGTTTCTCATAACTGGAACCACACGTTCTGTGGCCTTTAGGGACCGGCCCCCTCACGTGGCCCTGTTTTCAGGGTCACGCATGTTGTAGCATGTGTCGTACCTCCTTCCCTTTTACGGCCTTCTGTCGCTTGCCTCTCCGGGCTGCCTACCGACCCCTCCATCAATGGGACTGGGGCCGTGCCCTTCCTCATGGTCCCTGAGGGCTACTGTGAACAGTGCGGTCAAGAGTGTTTGGGTGCACATCTTTGTGTGGACCTGTTTCCAGTTCCCTGCAGTGGAGGGTATGTGGAGTCACCGTGTGGCATCTAGATGGCCTGCAGACTGTTTCCCTGAGTCCGCACCACCTCACACTCTGGTCAGCAAAGCCGGACAAGGGGACCTGCGTGACTCAGGTGCCGTGTGACAACCTTGCCTGGTGTCCCCAGCTTCCGTAAGGGACCCGGGCTCCGTGGAAGGCAGCTGGCGGGGGTGTTGTGGGGTCTGGAGCACAAGGCTGTGGGGATATCTGTCCCTGGAAACAGGCTGCTTCCTCCAGGCATCCACTGGGTCACAGACACGCTCGCTGTCTGCTCAGGAGGTCGGTGAGGGGACTTGCCCCGGGGGCTTTGTGCGCTCCAACCACATGGCACCGCCAGCAGAGGGGGCAGGTAGAGGCCCCCGGGAAAGCCTGTTCCGGGACTCTAGGGTCGGAAGGATGAGCACAGCAGGTGCACAGCCCTGGGGCCCACATTCCCGCACCAAAGGACAGCCAGTAGGTGGGGAGGGGAAGGGAAGGCCAGTCTGCTCATCCAGGAGGCCATGGGGACCCCTCCTGCCTTGCTCCCCTGAGGGCAGCGGGCAGCCCCTGGGGCTTTAGCTCTGAGCAGCAAGGCCAGTTTGTGTTTGAAGTGAGAGCTCAGGTCAGTCTCGGCTTTGGATACTTGGCTGTAGATTCAAAGCTGAAAATGCATATTTCCCTTCCTTTCCCAGAGAGACTTGCTGGATTCTCCTGCAGCCCGATGTACGCTGCAAGGTTCCGTGTTGACTGAACGGAGCTGCGGTCCTGGTTCTGCAGGATGGGCCACCGGGAGAGAGCAGGGTCACCGTCGGGGGAGGAGAATGGGCCGGTGGCAAATCCAGGGAAAGTGGGTGTCCAGCAGTGAAGGCAGGGCCCCCGAGGGGCCTGGGCCGCAGCCCAGTCTTCCTGGGGAGGCCGGACAAACTCGGCCTTACTGTGGGCACCGGGCCGCTTGCCCAGGCCTGCCCGCCTCACTGAGAGCTTAGTGCACAGACCGTCCCAGCTCAGAAGTCAGGACTGGACACTGCAGAGGTCCGTTGGCCCAGAGCTGCCAGAGTGTGGTCCCCGGCCCCTGCGTTGGCACCGTATCTGCCAACCCGGGTCCCGCCTCAGACTCTCTGACTCAGAACTACTTTGGAGGGGGGTGGGGAGGGGAGAGAAGTAGGGAGGGGAGAGGGGTGGGGAGGGGAGAGGGGTGGGGAGGGGAGGGTGGTGGTGGCAGGGCCTCTGGGAGGCCGCATTTGGAGCCTGGTGTTCCGGGGGTATCTTGCACTCACCGCGTGGTTTCCGGGGCTGCTGTTAGCCATGACCACGAGTGTGGTGGCTTTAGAACAACAGAACCCCATTCGGCCACAGTTCTGGAGGCCGCAAATCCACATTCTGTTTCCCTGTGGCTGCAGCCAAGGCCACATGCCTGCAGAGGCCCCAGCAGTCTGTTCCTGGCTGCCCCAGGGGTCTGTTCCCAGCTCCCCCAGCTCAAGGGCTCGTGGCATCCGTGGCCTGTGGCTGCGACGCTCCAGCTTCCATCCCTGTGGATGCATCCCCTCCTTTCTGTTCTTGACATGTCTGCCTCTGCTGGGTCCTTGAGGACACTCATGATTGCATTTAGGGCCAGGATAATCTCCCCATTTCAAGAGCCTTAACGTAATCTTATCTGCAAAGATCCTTTTCCAAATAAGGTGCTGCTCACAGGTCCCAGGGATTCCGTCTCCAGGCCTTTGGGGACCATTCTCCAGGCTGCCACACACGATAATGTTAAAAAAATCCCTGATGTGTGAGTGGGTGGGTGGGGGGGTCTCTGGAAGGGTGGAGGGAGGGAGTGGAGGGAGGGGGGTGGGGAGCAGTGCAGGGGTGGAGGGAGGGGGTGGGGAGCAGTGCGGAGGTGGAGGGAGGCAGGCTTCCAGTGATTGTGAGTGCGCCTCAGGGACAGGCAGCATGGGGAATGGAGTCAACAACGTCATGATGACTGTCGGGTGGCAGAGGGTGACCTCACCCACCGTGGTAGCACCGCGGGGCGCAGAGAGGTGTCAGGTCAGCCTCTTGTGTGCCTGAAACCAGCGTAATGTGGGCGTCGACTGCACTTCAACAGTGAAAGTACGGTCACGGACGAGGTCCACGTCCTTAGGGAAGACCAGGCCCAGGGAACTGGAGCCACGAAAAAAGTGACCAACCCAAGGTCATGTTTCCTTTCTCAGCAGAGAAGCCGTGACTCCTGGCCCTTCCCTTCCTGGACCCCATGTCCCCAGGAACAGCGACAGCTGACCCTTGCTGGGTGCCTCTAAGCAAGTCCCACACCTCATCTGGTGATGCCCCATCTTGTGACATTCTCAGCCCCACTATTATCTTCCATTTTACAGATGAGAAAATTGAGGGGGAGGAGGTTGAATAATTTGCTCAAGGCGAGCTAATTACTGGCAGATATGGGGCAGACACCCGGGCGGCCACCACAACCATCCTTTGCATGTCGGGTGGCCTTTGCCGGGCTCCCTCTGACATTTCCGACCCCCAGCAGATGAGGAACCAAACTCCGGGAGGAGAGGAGCCCCTCCAGCCCGCGCCCTGGTCCTGCTCTGAGCCACTCCCCCAGGGCCCCGGCAAACACTCGACCACAGGACTGGTCTTCCCACCTGGGCCAGGCCTCAGGGCCAAGGGCAGGGGACCAGGCCGTGCCCAGGGTGGGGGTGGCTGTGATGCTAGCAGATCTCCTAGGGAGGGTTCCCAGCCTCTAAGCGTTTGCTGAAACGCTCAAGGGGAAGGTGGGTGAGATTCATTAGCACCTTGGGTACATATTTGCTCCACGGTGACTCACTTCCCAGGGAGCAGGCCCCTGGATAAAGGTTCACGGCAGCCCCACCTCCCCATGGCAGGTGCCCGAGAGCGCGGCACGGCTCTGCCCTCCTGTCCCTCGCGGGGCCCACAACCATGTCGGCACTGGCGACCAGTGTATTGAAGCAGCGGGCGGCAGCTCAAGGTCGTGGCTCCCACCATGAAAGCGTCAAGTATTCGGGCCAGGACTTTGAGACCCTGAGGAGGCAGTGCTTGGACTTGGGGGTCCTGTTTGAGGACCCTGAGTTCCCAGCGTGTCCATCAGCCTTGGGCTACCAGGACCTGGGTCCATACTCCCCCCAGACTCGAGGCGTCGTCTGGAAGCGGCCCCCGGTAAGCAGGCCAGCTTGTGGCTGAGGGTCATACGGATGGAGGGTCCGCGCGCCTGGTTGGAAGTAGTCGAGGGAGAAACCATGGGCCCTAAGTTCTGGGTACCCTATTTTAGAACACCACCCCTCCCCCACAACTTTTTCACAGGCAGTGAGGTGTGGAGGGAAGAGTTCACACGGGCTTTGGGACCAGACACGTTGGATCTGAGCCCTGGCTCTGTCTGTGTGGCCGTGTGCAGATAACCTCACCTTTCTCATCTGTGAAATGGTGCTTCAGGGCGGAGGGTGCTGAGCCATCCTCCCCAAACCCAAGCTGTGATCTCCTACTTCAGGGACCTAAATGGAAGGATGCTCTCCCCCGCCTCCCCACCCCCCCCACCCCAGGGTGAGGGCTGAGACAAGGGCTCCGTCCCGTGTCTGACATAAGGCAAGTCACAAGGGACCACGCACGGTGGCCCTCGGCCCGGCACCCACGACAGGAAAGCCAAGGCGTGGTAGCTGCCTCCTGTGCAGCGTGAGGCACGAACGGCGTGTGGACGGGGTCAGAACCCCCTCAGGCTCCCGCTGCCCCACGGTTTGCTTCCTGCCCAGTTTGTAGGCCAGTTTCTGCTGGAGAAACCTGTCGCTGGGCTTGCTCCTGCCCAACCCGGCCCCGCCTCCGTCGCCCCTGAGACCTGAGGGGCTAGTCGGGGTTTGTAGTCTTATTCCGAGAGCTGACAGCCGTTTTGCTTGCAAGGACGGGTTTTTGAGCCTGTGTTTTGGGCCAGGCGTCAGCCCCGCGCTGGGGAAGGTGGTTGGGGAGACCCTGAGGAGTGAGCTGTGGTCCCAGCTGTGACCAGGGACTGACGGAGGCGCTGCCTGGGTTCATAAACCCTGAGCCAGGCGACCCGGGGTGTCCGGAGGGGGCACCCTAGCAGAGCTGGGGACCTCAAAGGGCCCATGGACGGACGAATGGGGAGGAGGGGTTTCGCTGGGAGACCAAAGCCATGAATCAGTTAGCCTTTGCCAAGTTTTTCTCCTTTCTTTGAGATCCTCAAAGCTCTTACCTCCCCGACCACTTTGTTCTGCCTAAACCGTGTCTTCACTGGGTCTCACTGTCCGAGTAAACACAGTCGCTGTAGAGCAGACATGCGGGTTGTGCGAGGCTGTGCTCACACACTGTGCAGCACACCACAGGTCACAGTTTATCCTCTGAGACCCCACTGACGGTCACACAGACACTCCTGTTAGAAACGGCCCTGATCCTGACTCTGGGGAGCGTGCCCTGGAACGGGGAAAACCAGCCCGTCCGAGATGCCGGCTCCCTCCCCGGACACCTCAGGGCCCCTAGAAGGTGGGCGTCCCAGCACGAGCTGCACGGGTGGGTTCATTTTCCTCTTCCTCCCCCTTCTCTCCTTCTCTCTTTCCTTCCTTTTCTTGCTTCTGATTGTGATAAAATACACATAACATGAAACTTACCGTCCCACTGTCTCTAGATTCACACCCTGAGCTCTTACACTTTTGTGCGCAGCAGGCACACCATCACCCCCCAAACAGTTTGCAGTCTGCAAAACGGAGCCTGTGTCCTCATTAAGCACTGTCCGCCCCACCTCATTCCCCACCCCAGCTCCGAGGACCACTGGGTTACTCCAGGGACCTCACGTATGTGGCACCACATGGTATCTGTCCTCCATGACCCGTTTAGGTCACCCTGTGGTAGCAGGGGTCAGAATGTCCTTCCTTCTGGAGGCTGAGCACTATTCCATTGGGTGCATATGTCATGCTTCTCTCACTCATTCCTTAATCAAGGGACATTCGGGTTGTTTCCACCTTCAGGGTATTGTGGATCGTGCTGTTACAAACACAGGTGTTCAAGAATCTCTTTGAGACAGAGCTTTCGATTCTTTTGGGCGTCTTCCCGGATGTGGAATCTCTAGATCATATGGTAATATTATTTTTAATATTTTTAAAGAAATAAAATGTATTTTTCTAGTTTATTTTTAAAAAATATTTATTTATTTTGAGAGAGAGAGAGAGCGCACGAGCAAGCAGGAGAGGTCAAAGAGGGAGGGAGTGAGAGAGCATCCCAAGCAGGATCCGCACTGTCAGCACAAAGCCTGATGTGGGGGCTCGATCTCACAAACCATGAGGTCGTGACCTGAGTTGTCCAACTGAGCCACCCAGGTGCCCCAGGTTTCTTTACTCTTAAAGTTTTAATTTACATTCCAGTTAGTTAATTTTTTTAAATGTTTATTTATTTTTAAAAGAGACAGAGAAACAGAGCGTGAGCAGGGGAGGAGCAGAGAGAGAGGGAGACACAGAATCCAAAGCAGGCTCCAGGCTTTGAGCTGTCAGCACAGAGCCTGATGTGGGGCTCGAACTCACAAACTTTGACATCATAACTTGTGCTGAAGTCAGATGCTTAACTGACCGAGCCACCCAGGCGCCCCCCAACAAGTGTCCTCCTTAGTGCCCATCACACGTTTAGCCCATCCCCCCACCCGCTTCCCCTCCAGCGACCCCAGTTTGTCCTCTGTATTTAAGAGTCTCTTAGGGTTTGCCTCCTTCTCATTTTTTACCTTATTTTTCTTCTCTTCCTCTATGTTCACTTGTTGTTTCTTAAATTTTATATACGAGTGAAATCATATGGTATTTTTCTTTCTGACTGACTAATTTCACTTAGCATAATATACTCTAGTTTCATCCATGTTGTTCCAAATGGCAAGTTTTCCTTCTTTTTCATCGCCAAGCAATATTCCACTGACATACACACATCTTCTTTATCCATTCATTGGTCCATGGACGCTTGAATTGCTTCTGTATCTTGGCTATTGTAGGTGATGCTGCAGTAAGCATCGGAGTGCATGGATCCCTGTGAATGAGTGCTTTTGTATTCTTTGGGTAAATACCTAAAAGTGCAATTAATGGGTCGTAGGGTAGCTTTATTTTTAACTTTTTGAGGAATTTCCTCACATTTCCCACAATGGCTGCACCTGTCTGCACCATTCTCAGCAGCAGTGCCCGAGGGTTCCCCTTATTCCACATCCTCACCAGCACCTGCTATTTTCTGTTTTCTGACAGTGGCCGTCCTAGTATATATGAGGTGACCTCGCCCCGGGGTTTGGTTTGTTTCCCTGATGAGCGATGTTGAGCATCTTTGCATGTGTCCGTTGGCCACCTGGATGTCCGCTTTGGGGAAATGTCTGTTCAAGTCATTTGCTCATTTGTCAATGAGTCAATAAGCTCATAAATTGACTTATTGGCTTTTTGGTTTCACTTGCTGCTTTTGAGGGTGACGCCTGAGTCCATTAGTCTCTGGGGCTTCACCCCAGCCGCTCTGCTGTGGCCCTAATGATCCTGCTTCCCACCAAGGTGTTAACTTTTACCTGACCTTAGGAGAAGCGGATGGAGTTAGTGGATGGCTAACTACCTATGTATATATGCCTTCACCCCCTTGATGGGAGACGATGCTGGCTATTTAGATGTTTTCTGAAATCATAAAATTTGGCATCCTGACCCTTTCAGGGTTTTTGCCTGTTTTTTTTTTCTGTTTGTTTGTTTGTTTAGCCTATTTTTAAGTTGCTGAGCAGAAGGTCTGCTTGGGCTCTTGTCCCGGTGGTTGAAGACAAGTTTGCCCAGATTGAAAATCTTGGGGCCCAGCTTGTTAGCTCAGGATGAGCTTTGGCTATCCACGATCCTGGCGAGGTTTTCTCTGCTGGGGTTGCACACGGACAACAGACACCACGTGGCCATGTGAGACCAGGGGCTTCCCTGTGGGCCCCCACATCCTGATGGCCCCGTGGCACCCAGATCTGTGGTCTAAGGGACACACGGCATGTGCAGCCCATTTGACTCTGTTCTTCTCCATCCATTTGTTGGCTGTGGGGCAGTTCGTGGGTCCTGAGGAGAATGGCAGAGAGTGAGGAGTCATGTCAGCTGTGTAGGGAGGACCCGGGGGTGGCCGGCCCAGCTCAAGGCGGTGTGGAGGGAATGGCCTTTGGGAGGTTGGGGTGCAGATGAGTGGCCACGCCTCCCCCTGGGCCACCACGCCCCCTCCCGCTGCTGCCTCTGGACTAATGGAGTTGGAATTTTCGATTCGGCCGTGTTTATTAGTGTCGGTCACACACAGATGTGGCGTGGAGGCTGCTGGAGCCTTCTCTGGTTGGGGCTCAGGCAGCATTGCTAAGAGCCTGGGTCTGGGCATCAGCACATCAGGATTCTGGTTTCCTTGGTGCCATTTACTGGCCGGTGACCACGAGTGAGATACTGACCCCCCCGGGCACTCAGTCTTGTCATCCACAAAAGGGGTAATACTATCACTTAGTTGGCGGGCTTACCGGAGCCTCGGATGAGGGAGTGGGAGTGGGTTGAACAGCACAGATTTTCTCCAACTTTTCTGTGAGGGTCAGTCCTGGTTTCCCGTGTCGGCCGGAAGCACCTTGAGTCTCAGGGTCATTTCTCTCTTCACTCCCACCTTCCCCTCCTGCCCGCCTGCCAAGTGCAGTAGTGCTGTGCACGGAGCAGGCTCCCGGACAGGTCCTGCTGGGTAAAGGGGAAGGAAGGACACCCCGCCAGGCCCGTGGCACTCAGGCCTGATGCCACGCTGACGGGTGTGAACGCAGGAAGTGCACCACCGAGGGCTGTCGTCTGGGGTCACTCCCCACGCTGCAGAGCCTGGCTCAGCACGCGCATCACCTTCACGCTGCCAGGCAGTTAATGAGTGTCCGCAGGTGCACAGCGCTGAGCTGGGGGGGGGGACGCTGTCTAATCCTCTCTGTAGGTAGGGGTGCTGCCTGAGAGGTGAGCTCCCGAGCCACCACAGTATTGCCTTGGCCTCTGCCTTTCACCCCTCCTTGCCCTGCACTGCCTTTCACACCCAGCTCGGCACGGCCCGTGCAGTGACACCAAGGGTCGGGCTCCTGCCTGCACCCCTGCGTGCATCCCTGCTCTGTACCCTGGCTGCCTCCTCCCTCCACATCCCTGCTCTGCACCCTGGCTGCCTCCTCCCTCCACACCCTTGCTCTGCACCCTGGGCACCTTCTCCCTCCACACCCTTGCTCTGCACCCAGGCCGCCTCCCCACTCCCTACCCTGCTCTGCACCCTGGCTGCCTCCCCCTCTCCCTCCCCACTCTGTACCCCTGCTCTGCACCCCGCCCCCCGGGCCGCCTCCCCCCTCCTCCAGGCTGCAGTGTCCTCTGCAGGTGACCTGGGCTCCTTACTGGCCGAGCTCTGACTGTGACGCCCCTGTGGCCCTTGCTGCCTCCGGTGCTGGGCGACTCGTGACTGTGACTTGTGTTTGGTCCCCTGGCTTTCAGGAGCTGTGTGCCAGGCCTCAGTTTATCATTGGTGGAGCCACGCGCACAGACGTCTGTCAGGGAGAACTGGGTGAGTAACGGGGACATTCTATTTGTTCCGGGTCAGGGTGTGTGTGGACGCGTGATGAGTAACGGGAGACGGAGCTGTTGGACCTGCCGTCACCTGTGCGATTGTCCGCACGGGTCTGCATTTCTGGGCTGGTTCTCGTCGTGGTGAGTGTGCACGGCTGGGAGCGTTGCTCCCCAGCGTGGTTTCCACGAGGCACTCAGCCCCTCCTAACGCAAGAGCCACGAGCTGTGATGGCGGGTGCCCAGCGGCTGCCGTGCTGCAACGTACTTCAACGCTGGTTGCCTGTAAGTGGACATAGTTTGCCCACAGAATGGCCACGTCCATATAATTGTGGTCTGTCCAAGGGATGCTTCTAAAATTCGTAGGAAAACAAGAGTCCCACTTTCTCACCAAGCTGTGTTTTGTAGCCGGAGTCCTGGAGTCCCTCGTTCCCTCCGAGTCAGGAGATCATTTATTCTACATCTTTGCTAAGCCCCAGCCTCCGGGGTGGGAGCCGAGGCTCCCCTTGATAGCGGCTCAGCCCCGCGGGGTGTGCACACCACGCTGCCCGACGCTGACATCTTAGGGGACGGGGTGGCCCTCGGTCACGGGGCTCCTGACAGCCATCCCGCGCCGGCGGCAAGGCCAGAACTGGAGATCGGGCACGGGGACCCAGTCCCACCCGGAACACCAGCAAGTGAACGCGTCCATGCAGACCTGGAAACCCTGTGCCGGGGGCCCCTCGTCTCCTGCTGGTTCTCGCCACAGGCGCCTGCTCTCCTCAGCCTGCCGGAAGGTTCTAGGAATTCGAAATTCACAGCATTTTATTTTAAATGTTTCCCGAGTTCTGGCTGTCACCCGTGGAGCAGACGCCGCCTCGCCCACGGCCGCGGCCTCCGTGTCCCAAGCCTGTGACTTCTGTGCCCCTTGCACGGGGACTCACGGCCTTTTCACCTGCAGCTAAATGTTTAAGCTAATTAGCGTGTGTCTCAGGGAACCAGCTCTGAACGTTTAACGTTGGGAAAGGTATTTCATAAGTGCCTTTTAACTGTCAGCCTGAATAGAGGCTCCTTGAATAGCTGTGAGCAGGGAGAGAAGAGATTTCCAGAAGAGGCCTGTGTGTTGCTGTGGTGAGTGCGCACGGCCGCAGAGCCAGAAACAGACCAGCCGCTCCTGGGCTCGCCTTCCAGGTGGAGGGGAGGGGAGCCCAGCCTCCGCCGTGGGCACTGGGTGGAGGCTTCTGTGGGGGGCGCCCCGTGGGACCAGGAGCCAGGCGGCCTCGCACAGTCGGGAGATCACGACCTGAGCCAAAATCAAGAGTCAGAGGATTAACTGACTGAGCCCCCCCGGTGCCCCAGAAATTAGAATGGTTTCTGGATCACGAGCTCTGCCTTAGAGCGGGGTGAGTGAGGAGAGCCTCCCTACGAGGAGGCCCCGAGGGGTCCGGGGTGTCTGCCCTGGGCCTACTGCTTTCCCTCAGCCTCGCGGGGGCCGTGTGCACCGGGTGTGGGCTCCCCACGCCTCCCGGGACCCGACTGCCCTCCTCACTCCCCGGAACCGCGTCTTCTTCCTGGCTGTCCTTACTGTGTTCTCGTGGAAGGGGAGTGGCTGGCCCGTTCCGCACGTCTCAACAGAGAACGAGCCTAAATCCGGCTCCTTCTCTGACGCGTTCCCCTCATAGATTTTCTTGTGTAGTCGGCGCTCCCGCGAGGGGCCCACGGCAGAGCTAGTGTCTGCATCTTTGAAAGCACTTTCCTGGACGCCTTTAGATCTGGGGCCTCCTTCGAGGAGAGGGCGAAGGAAGTCAGTTCAGCGGGACCGGCAACCAGGCGGCCTCAGCACGTAGAGAGCCATACCCCTTGCGGACTCTGGAGGGCACGGTCAGGCCTCCAGGAAGCTTGGCAGCTGCAGGCAGCGGTTCCCCCCGGCCAGGCCTGGGCGATGAGGGCGACGTTTGCTTTTGCGAGGGGGGTCTTCTCCTACTTAGGGTGGTTCCCCTTCCTAGTGCTCGGTGCCCCTATGCTCAGACCTACTGTCACATTGTCCTGTCTACTCTGAGGAAGGGGTCCGGGCAATCATTTACACATTAGTATGAATCTGAGCCAGGGGTTACAGGAGGACTGTGTCTCGAGCAGTATTTCAAGAGCCTAAAAGAATTATATGACAGTTTTAGTTATGATAACCCTCAGTAACTTTCTTTCCTTTCCGTATAGATTGAACAATGAGGTACAGTAATAGAAATCACTGATTATTTTCATACCACATCACAGTGGTTGTAAATATCTCAAAATACCATTTCTACTCATCACCACCTCATAATTATGCTGTCATCGAGCCCCGCTCCAAATACAGAACATTAACAAAGAAACACAAACCTGACTGTGTTATAATTAAAAAAAATTTTTTAATAACAGATTCAATACAATTTATTATAGTCCTGGTTTTTATTTTATGCATTTAGAAACACTATTCTACCCTTTCCTCACGAATGAGATGCTGTTCAGCTCCGCCGGGGCCCCTGGGTCTGAGGCCCGAGGCTGCAGCGCCCCCAGGGGCTCTGCCCAGGGGTTGGGGAGCGACACTCACCTAGCTCAGTGTAGGACTTGGTCTGATCCACTAGCGGTGACAGTCCGTCTGGGGTAACCTGGTCTTCCGGACGCGTGTCCCCCTCCCGTCTCCTGCCCGGATGTGCTGGGCTGGCCTGGCCGCACCTGGCGGGGTGTGTCTGCGGTGGGCGCAGTTCCCATGTGGGCCTTCTGCCGCCACGCACCACAGGTGCCACACTCCTGTGCTTTGTTGTGGCCACGGGAGGCCTTGTAGGGCATCTCCCCCCTCCTAGGGCTCGTCTTCCCCTCACCAGCTGGAGGCAGCTGGATCCGTGCAGATGGCCCATCCACAGTGGGCTTCCCTGTCGGCCCCTACGCCCATGCAGCCCTGGGCACCTCCTCCTGGCTCTGAGTTTGAAGCCCCTGTTTCCACTCACCCTGTCTGCCTTCCCAGTAGCTGTATCTGTGGATGGGGTCAGGGTCAAGAGGGACTGGCTCACATCATAGGGAGTGTTAACCAGGAGACTCAACAGGTACCCTGAGAACATTATGTCTTCTGTTAACACTCGCACCCACGTGTGCTTTTACACCCAGATCCCCTTGGGCAGCTGGGGACCTATATTCATATGTCTTCTTAAATAGTCTTCTTGTTACAAGAAAGTCTTTTTGCTCGGTGCCAAATGGTCCCATACAGTGAATCATGAGGTACAAACCCATTTTACAGATCGGAAAACTGAGGACCACAGGAGTTAAGTGGGGGCTGGAGGTCGCACTGCAGACAAGCCCAAACCCATGTTATTTCTGCTCTTCTGAGCTGGTGGGGACCGATTCTCATCCAGCTCATTCTGGTCCCAGTGTCATGCAGACTGTCCCCAACAGTGCCGGGCACGTTGATGACACACAGAGCAGGGCCCCAGCCTGAGGGCAGGACGTCCCATAGGTGCGTTCTCCTGGAGGCCGGGGCAGGGCTGGGACTCTCAGTCACCATGCGACTGTAAGGGCTGGAACGTCCACGGAGGCTCAGGATACTCAGGGCGCAGACACTGCTGGGTTACTCGCTTGCTGGCCCCATGTGCACCCAGCCCACCTGTGCAGACACCGCGACAGAGTGGCACTGTGGTCAGGGAGCAGGTGACAGTGATCGGGTAAATAGGAGCCGAGGCCACCAGAGGCCACGTCCCAGCTGGACCCACGTATCTCAGGCTGCCACGCCTCTGAGCTCTGGGCAGAGATGTGTCCATGGGGCGGAGGCCGCAGAGGAGGCCGGGGCTGTGGTTTGGGGCTCTGGGGACCCCATCCACATCCACCTGGCTATTCCGAGGTTCGGATCTGTTGAGCTTTGTCTCTGCTTGCAGGGATGAGGGCTGGCGGCAGCGTGCGTTGGAGGGAAGGAAGAACACTATAATTACAGGGCTCGAGGGCCCCAGGAGGTCAGGAGGCCACACTCCCAAATACGGGTGGGCCTGAGACTGGCCACACTGTGCCAGGATCTCACGTGGGCACCTGGGTGCAATGAGACCCACCGGGCACAAGCCAGAGCAGCGGGAGGGAGAGAAGTAGCAGGGGAGCGGAGCGGGGCTCCCGGAAAACTCTGGAAGTGATAGGGTTATAGGGATCGTTACCACCACAGGGACCGGTGGACAGCTGGGCCGTGGACCGGAGCCACATAGCCACGCCAAGCTGTCTTGTCCCACCTCCCTCAGGAGGTTCTGGGGCTCCCATGGGCTGTCCTCTGATCCAACCCAGTTCTGATGCTGTCTAGACGGTGTCAGACCCACCGGCTCCTGGCTTAGCCCCATGCAACTATCCCCCGCCTCAGAGTCCAGACTCACATCCACGTGCTGACCTGTGCTTCTGACCCAACGGCTATGAGCACAGAGAACGTGCTAGAGCGGCTCTCAGAGCTCAGAGAAACATTGTATTTGCTAGAGTGCCGTTTCCTATAAAAGGATGCGCCTCACGAACAGCCTGATGGAGGAGAGGTGCCGGGGCCGGTGTGGGGTGGGGGGAGGTGGGGAAGGGGCAGGGGCGCCGTTATCCCTGAATCCACACGTGTGACCCAGCCAGAGCACCGGCCTGGCCTCCGGGGTTCTTGGTGGGGGGTAGGGCTTCCTGACAGATGCCTGATGGGCGAGATCAGCGGCTGCTGGTGATGGGTTCCCAGGTTGGGGAGGGGGATTGAGGGGTCTGTTTCCCTGGTAACCAGTTAGGTCTCCAGGGAGCTTTTCTGAGCCACCTCATTACCATAACAAAAGAGTGACACATCTCCCTCTGCTTAGGCCTGGGTTTCCTGAGCACTGAGCCCACAAACAGGTCCAAGACTGAACCGTCATTTGTTACTATAAAAATCAGAGCAACACAGGCCAGGCCAGTGCTGGTGCCATCCCAGGCTGGTCCCCTGGGAGGAGTCACTCTGCACTGTGCCCAGGCTGGTCCCCAGAAAGTGGGACTCTGTACTGTCCCCAAGCTGGTCCCCGGGAGGTGTGACTGTGCACTGGCCCCAGGCTGGTCCAGGGAGGGGTCACTCTGCACTGTCTGTCCTGTTCTCCTGCTACAGACCTGACCCTGCAGCCACCACAGATCTGGGGGGGGGTGCACCTGCCTGTCCCCTCGTGGCTCCCAGCGGGCACCCCGGCGGCTGGGCTGTCTCCCTCCTCTCCACCCCACCCCAACTCCGGGCTCCAGGCAGCCACTGTCATCCTGTCCCCAGAGTCCCCAGTGCCCGGCAGACGCACCCTCTGCTGCGGGCACCGTCTTCAGCCCTCCTGCTGTTCAGCCTCAACACGGGCCCCCTGCAGGGATGCCGGCACCTGACCTTTCTCAGTCCTCCTCCCGCCTCCTCCCTGCCCATGGCCCAGATGCTGCTCTGCTTCTCCCTCGGTGTCTGAGTTCTTCCACCTACAGTTTCCAGTGACACTAGGTGTTCAGACCTTCAGGCTTTGATCCTGACACGTCACAGGGGTTTTGATCTAGCAACTACTGTGGTAGCAGAGCCTGACTCAGGATGGCTGTCTCTTCCTGGACTTAAGACCTCTTTTGACAGAGCACCTCGTCAAAGTTGGGGCTTGGGTCTGCCTGCTGTTGCCTGGTGGCCCTGAAGTCCACAACCGCAGGGGTGGGGGACCCCATGGGGTCATGACTTCAGTGGGATAAAATAGTCACTTTATTATTTTGATAGACATTGACCCCCTTATAGCATAACCTGAGTGAGCGATGGGGGTGGTTCCCCGACTTTCCCTGAGGTCAGTGCCCCGGGACCCCCCAGATCCAGCCACTTGGTTGCTCTAAACTCTAACCCTCCTGCGGCTAGACTTTGCTGGAAGGTGGATGGCCAGGAGGACTTGTCCGTCATGATCTCCCCACTTTCCCGCTCTCCTTATTCATCGCCTCTGAAAACCGATCATGGCCAGAGATCAAAGCTGTGTCCCTGCTGAGATGCATGCGGCTTCGGCTTCGAGGCAGTTCCCCAAACAAGTGCCTGGAAAGTTCTGAGCAACAGAATAATGTCCACCCCTCCCTCCCTCCACCCCCCCCAGGAGGCCCATCTGAAGGGGCACATGCTCACTGGGCATGTTCCGTACAAAGAGCACCTGCTCATACCTGACCGTCGCTGGCAAGAATACTGTGACCCCCGTGCATGTGCTCCAAGCTCTGCGCGGATGCCAGGGGGACCCAGAGATGTCACGTGGGAGGCAGACAGAGGGGCAATTGAGCTCCTCCAGGTGGGCAGCCCTGTTTGATGTCAGCCATGGAGGGACAATTCATGTCGTGACTTGACTCGGAAAGTCTGAGGTGTTCGAGGCAGGCATCCCAGGGTGGCTCAGCCCGGAGCAAGGAGGTCAGTGCCAATGGGGGGCTGTGCCCAGCTATGAGGGCACCTGCCTCCCGGAGTGGTCACCTGTCAACCCCCCAGGGGCACAGGAGGGGGTGACTTCCCTTGTTACCTCCCCCTGACCCTCAGGTTTAGGGCCGAAGGCCCCGTGTCGGGGGAGGTGAGGTCTGTGGGCCCCAGCATACCCTCTGGGGCCTCACTGCCCCACGGACTGGGGAGATCCAGGAGCAAACACGGAAGGTGCTACTGGGATTTGCACAGGCAAAGAATGTAATCGGTTCATTTGTTTGGTCACTTGCTTATTTACTTTTATTTGTCAAACACTTATTGAGCCCCTACTATGTGTTAGCCACCTGGGGGGGATGCCAGATGAGGAGTCCACGTCCCCATGGGCGCTTCAGGAGGGTGCTTGGCCCGAGGGGGGAGGCCGGGTCACGGCTCTGCTGAGCACCTCATGTGTAGGAGGAGCTCTGAGTCCATGCTGGGTGCCGGCTGTGACCCCAAGGTGCACAGAGAGGTTTAGATACGTTCTTTGGGAAACACAATGGAACAGAGATGTGTGGCTGGTGGTGGGGAGGCCATTGCAGCGACTTGCAGGCTGCGGGACCCAGGGACAAGGGGTCAGCCGCCCAGGGGGGAGGCCAGCGCACGCTCCTGCACATCCGAGTCTGACCGGAGGTCAGGTTCTTGGTAGGAGAGGATGGAGGAAAGCTGGAGACGTGTGTCAAGTTCACGTTTTTTGTATTTCTGTTGTCGACCCCCTGATCAGGTGTTTGGAGGTGACCCGGTCAGTTTTCAGGGGCAGGGGAATTTCAGGGATGGGTTTTTTTTCCAGGGATGGGGGGGTTTTGGGGATGGGGGTTTCAGGGGTGGAGGGTTTTTCAGGGGTGAGGGGATTTCAGGGATGTGGGTTTCAGGGCTGGGGGGAGTTTCCAGGGATGGGGGCACAGAGAATTTCCCATTCGGAGCACAGGACTCCCAGTGAAGCTGCAGGGGCTGCCCGTGATCTTCAGATGCTGGAGGACAGAATCCATCTGACCCAGAATGGGGGGACTGAACAGGACGATGAGGGTCAGAGAGGGCAAGGACCCTGTGGCCGGCCTGACCAGCATCCCTGTGTCCCAGCACAGGTGACTGCTGGCTCCTGGCGGCCCTCGCCTCCCTCACCTTGAATGACAAGCTGCTTTACCGCGTGGTCCCCAGAGACCAGGACTTCCAGCAGAACTATGCAGGGATCTTTCATTTCCAGGTATTGTGCTTTGTTCGTGGGCCTTGAACAGCGTGGAGATCGAGGTGCAGCCAGAAATCTGTGTATGACTTTGGCCCCCCACAAACTCACTACTAATGGCTTACTATGGATCTGATATAAACAGTCGATTCACACATGGTTTGTATGTTACATGTATTATACACTGTGTTCCTAGAAGAAAGTGAGTCAGAGAAAGGATGTTATTAGGAGGATCATTAGGAAGAGAAAACACATTTTCAGGACTGTGCTGTATTTGTTGAAACCAGTCTGCGTATAAGTTGTTCTCACTGTTCAAACCCCTGTGGCCCAGGAGCCCCTCCCACGCCAGACCCATGGAATCAGATACATGCCAGGGGCCCGGCGGTCCCTCCACTGTGCACCTGCTTTCCCGGGCTGTGTGGCCTTGAGGAGGAAAGCCCCTTTGGGGTGAGGGTTGCCCGCTGTGTGATGGGGGCAAGTTCGCTCCTCCTGCGTTCCCTGCTTTCTCGTGGGTGCAGGAGTCCCGAATCCGCTCTTGCGGGAGCGGGGAGCTCAGGGGGCCCCGCTGCCCTGTGTCTGTGCCCGCAGTTCTGGCGGTACGGCCAGTGGGTGGACGTGGTCGTGGACGACAGGCTGCCCACCAAGAACGGAGAGCTGCTGTTCCTTCGCTCCGGGACGGGCGGCGAGTTCTGGAGCGCCCTGCTGGAGAAGGCCTACGCCAAGTGAGTGACTCGGGGGGCTGGGCCCAGTCCTCCCCAGCACCTGGCCTTGGGAACCCGAAGAACAGACCTCGGGGCCAGGAGTTCGTGGCTCAGCTCTGCCCCTGCTGATCACGTGAATTGGGGGCGAGCCCCTCGGCTTCCGTGCCTCATTTTGTCCTCTTGGGACCCCAAGACCCCTTTTAGGTCCACGTGTGTTTTCACAGGAGTGGTGAGGGCACTTAGATGCTGACCCCTGCCCCGAGGCCACCCCTTCCCGCGGGTGCTCCATGTGTGATCTGACACATGTCACTTTCTGGCTTCCTGTCCTCAAACCCTCTTCCTTCCCAGCCCTCTTCCTGAGCAAGCCCCCTGAGGGACTCCCCGCCTGAGGGTGGGTCCCCCTCATCCCTGCCCGTGCCCCCTCACCTGCAGGGTTGGCTCTGCAAAGGCTGAACTTTGCTTTTTAGAGGGGTGGGTGAGTGACTTGGTGAAAGGTGGCCTGACATTCGTTCCTGCGAACGTGACCGGAGCCCCTTGCTGGTCTGGGGCAGAATCAGCAAAGGGTCCTCCCTTACCTTCTGGTCCACGCCCAGCACCAGCCCACGTGGCCCCCCCGCTTGTGGATGGTGCACCCTTTCCCTGTTCCCCCACAGGCTCCACGGCTCCTATGAGGCTCTCACCGGGGGGTCCACAGTGGAGGGGCTTGAGAGTCTCACAGGTGGCATCTGTGAGTTTTATGACCTAAGGACACCTCCGGCCGGCCTGTTTCAGATCATCCGGAAGGCCCTACGCGCGGGGTCGCTGCTGGCCTGCTCCATCGATGTGAGCCAGTGCGGGCCCCCGTTCCCCTTGTGCGTCCGTCAGGGGTAGGGCCGGGTGGGCGAGCAGCCGGGAGGCTTTGGCCCAGAGCAGCACCTGGGCTGAAGGGGCAAATCTGGTGACACACAGGTCCTGGCACATGGGGGTGGGTGGGACCTAAATAGTGGCTTTCTTGTGGGATCCCCTGGGGTAGCAGGGACGAGGCCCTGAGACCAGAGATCTGCTCCCCCCTGTGCTGCCTCCTTTCTGCTTAGTCACCGTGGGCACAAGACGGACATACTCACTGGGCTTTGGGGCCCCCAAGGAAAAGGGATGTGGTTCCGGAACAGGGTGCTGGCTGTCCCGACCCCCAGGGTAGTGTGGGCGTGGGGGCTGGTCTGTTATCGCTGCCCCTTCTCCCACCCTGACCTGGTGGTTTCACACGTGGACGCACGTCTCCGAAAAGTCTCCACATAAGTGTGTGTTCAGTGGAGAGATGGTGGGGGGCCTGGAGAGGAAGGGGAGGCCCACCCAGTGCCAATACTGGAGAACCAGGCTCGCCATCTGGATATATGGCACGGGGTCACCCTGGGGAAGCGGGTGAACCCCCAGTTTCCAGGGCATTTAAAAGCTGTGAGCTTGGCGCTGTGGGCCTGCTTAGAGGGGCTGGATAGGGAGGACTCTGCTCTCTGAGGTCACTGCTGCACCTGCACTCCAGCACCGCACGGGGCCTCAACAGAGTTAGGGTCAGAGTCAGTGTAAGGGTCAGGGTCAGGGTCGGCTACTGGCACTGGACTTTATTCCCAATCAGGTCTCCGGTGCAGCCGAGGCGGAGGCAGAGGCTACCACCTGCCAGAAGCTGGTGAAGAGCCACGCCTACTCTGTCACTGGAGTCGAAGAGGTAGAACCGTGCAGGGGAGGTGACACTGCACACATCCAGGGCGCCCTGAGAGGGGCCACCACTGAGAGGTTCCCTGCCTCCTGAGGTCCCTCTCTGGCTGCCCCTGATGCTCATTGCAAGGGCCCTTCTGACTTACCTACTTGGAGATGGATAATGTGGCCTGTGTGAGCCACAGCTCCATGGACTCAGAGGAATTGCAGGCCCCCTTCTGAGATGTGACCTGGGGGGGGGAGTGTAGTTTGGGGGGAGGCCCTGGAGAAAGTGTAGAAATTGCCAGATTCTACCCTCATTCTAAGAAGCATGTGTGTACAGGTGAAGTGGTGGAAACCTGTAGGATCCCAAAGGGGGTGAGGCAGTGATGTCTGCTCTTGGGAGGGGCTGTAACAGTGGGAAAGAACACTGGTTTCCCTACTCTCCAACCAGAGCAGAAAGCACAGGCTACAGTTTCCAGTATTTTTATTTACTAGACTTTGCCCACTTCCTAAAAGGATTTGCAGCTGTTTACAGTGAAGAGCACACACACAGACAAACCACACCATGAGGGCAGAACACACCAGACCATCCAGGCAAAAGACAGTGCTACCATTGAGAAATGAACTTTGCTTTGGGTCTCCTGATGGCCAAGGCAAAAAGGGAAATGAGATGGGTATCTCAGTGTTTGTGTTTCACAAATATCCTCTTAAGTAAAGCTGGCCCTCCAGTACAGACTGAGCCGGAGTGTGTAAGCACAGGGCTGGGGCATGATGGGAGACACAAACAAAGGAAAGCAGGACCTCATGATTCACTGTGTCTATGGGTGCAGATGCAAAGTGCAGGCATGCAGGCTCCTAGTGAGTGTTCAGGAGCCAGCAGGGAGGCCGGAGGTGCGGGCTTGGAGACAGCTGCCTGGGTGCCCACCCTCCCTCCACCACTTGCTGACCTTGGATAACAACCCTCTGAGTCTAGGATTTCTGAGCTGCAGAATAAAGGTGCTATCAGCACCCAGCTCACAGGACTCCTGTCAGGTTAAATGAGGCGATAATGCCCTTGGACTGCTTAGCGCCCTGCCCAGTCCAGAGCCGTGCTCTGTGAATGCTGACCGTCATGCTATGGGTATTTGTCTGGAGGGCATCTGTCATCGTTGGGTCTCTGTAGTAAGAGCAGAGTTCATCTTTGTCAACCATGAAATCTAAATGCGAGCTCTAGCCGACACCAACTTGTTAGACGCACTAGGTATTCAACCAAATTGTGGGAAACAGGCCGGTGGCTGCATCCTGAAAACATGTGACAGTAAGGGTGTGGTTCTTTAGGCGAATTTGAAAAGTTGAGTGCAAGCCCCCTTGGGACAGGTGTGTCTGGGGCTTGGGAAAGGCAGTCCGGACACAGCGGCTCAGGTGCTTTTGCGTGTGGACCTTGCAGGTGGATTTCCGAGGCCATCTGGAGAAGCTGGTCAGACTCCGGAACCCATGGGGCGAAGTGGAATGGACGGGGGCGTGGGGTGACAGGTAGGTGCTCCCTCCCTGACCTCACCTCCCCCTGCAAGGGCGTCATGAGGACAGGGTCCTCGTGGGACTGAAGGCACAGGGGGGTGTAGTGAGCGCGGTGGTGCGTTCCCTCCACGGACATCCTGTTCGGAGGATGCTGCGTGGCTCCGGGCGGGGCACAGATCGAGGCACTTGGCTGGCGCCTTTGCTCCGAGGTCTCTGCCTGGTGTTTGTAGGTCTGGCAGCCCTGGAATTTTGCGTGTCCTTGAAGGTTTGCCTGTTTCTCACCTGCCACACTGTGGTGGCCCCAAGTGAGGCCAGACCCTCAGATGGACTCCTCCCACCCCACAAATCCTGGTCTCTGGCAAAGGCCAAGCTTGGGAAGTGGGGTCTGACCCCTGGGGCCAGCAGGCAGCAGTGGGCGGATGTGAGTGGCGATCTCACTCACAATGGGACAGGGCTTGGTCCTTCTGACAAGGTCATGAGGGCTCAGACAGGCTCCCCTCCGGCAGGCCTCCCGCCGTGGATGAGGAGTTACCGGAAATGGGAATGAATCCCGCCCCATATGTCCTCAACCTCGGGGGAGCCGTCGTGTGCCTCCCATGCTCAGTGATGGCGCTGGGGCTCTGGAGGGCCTTTGTCATGTGCAGCCACGTGTCACCACCTATGCCACCAAGACACAGGTGTCCCTGGGACCACAGATTCTGATGCTCCTGCCTGAGCTTTAGCAGAACCCACACCTCGCTCTGCCAACTGCCCGGAAAGGGCGTCAGGGCCGAAGGAACCAGAACTCCAAGTTCTGCCGTTTTGGCTGACGGCTGTTTCCCAGGCTCCCCAGAAGGCGTATTTGAACCCATCTCCTTCCCTGACACCACCCCCCACAAGGCTCTCAGAGGCTGGGGCAGCTCCAAGGGGGAGGCATGGGCACAGGTGAGAGCACTGGCATGGACATGGGTATGGGTGTGGACACGGGTGTAGACACTGATGTGAATGAGGGTATGGACAGGGATATGGATTCAAGGTACGGGTGTGGACATGGGTGTGACCAGGGGCATGGACACCGGCATGCATGCCTGACAGGCTGTCTTAGGCCTCCTCTCTCTGACCACTCTGCCTCGGACCAGGAGCCTCAGACATGGGTAGGGGCCCCAAGAGTGAACTTAGGGCAAAGTCCGTGCCGCACTAACGGGGTCACCCCACAGGTGCCGTGGGGCCTGTGTCCCCAGCCGGCACCCTGTCCCAGGTGCGCCCCCACCCCCACTGTCTGTTCTGCCCCTGCCTGCTGGGCTCTCACATCTGTCTGTGGCCCTCAGGGAACATCTGTCCCAAACAGCGTGCACCACAGCTGACCTTGCTCGAATGATCACCTCTGCCTCCATTTAAAATATTTTAGAGGCGCCTGGGGGGCTCAGTCAGTTAAGTGTCAGACTCTTGACCTCAACTCAGGTCATGATCTCACGATTCATAGACCAATCCCTGCATTGGGCTCTGCTCTGGCAGCGTGGAGCCTGCTTGGGATTCATTCTCTCTCTCTTTGCCCCTCCCCTGCTCATGCTCTCTCTCTCTCATTAAATAAATAAACTTAAAAATACCCTGATTTTATGATTTCCCCAGTGCACCAGAGTGGAATCACATAGACCCCAGGCGGAAGGAGGAGCTGGACAAGAGAGCAGAGGACGGGGAGTTCTGGTGAGCGCTGCCTGTGGGAACATTCCGAACGTTCTGGAACGCTACCGGTCTCCTGGGGGCTGTTCTCCGCCCCTCCCCACCCCTCCCCATCCCCGCCGCCTTACTCCCGTGCCTGCAGCATCCAGGCCACCTGTCCGGGCCTGTCGTCCCGCCTTCCTGCCTCCGTTCACCAGGCAGAGTGCTAAGTTGACTTTAGCAGCAAGATGGAGACTCCCCCAGTTGGTGGGCGGAGGCAGGTGACAGGGACAGCCATGAACTTGACCGGCCCGGGGATATCTCCAGGGGGCATCGCCAGAGTTAAGTTGGAGGATGCGTCTGCAGACTCCGAAGTGGCGGTTCTGTCTGTGGTCCATACTGCGCAAAGGGGGTTCCCGACAAAACAGGGGCGCTGACCTTAGCAGGGACTTGGACAGCCGCCCCGTGGGGGTGGGGGTGGGGTCAGACCGGCCACGCCCCCTCTCTGTCCCACCCGCCCGCCCGGCTCCCCTGTGTCGCCTCTCTTCTGCAGCCTGGCTCTCTTAACCCGGAGCCCCCGCCCTTCTGCCCCCAGGATGTCATTTTCGGATTTCTTGAGGCAGTTCTCGCGGCTGGAGATGTGTAACTTGTCCCTGGACTC
This sequence comes from Hyaena hyaena, assembly GCF_003009895.1. Taxonomy (NCBI): domain Eukaryota; kingdom Metazoa; phylum Chordata; class Mammalia; order Carnivora; family Hyaenidae; genus Hyaena; species Hyaena hyaena. The sequence goes on along the minus strand of NW_024080735.1, from coordinate 1,052,492 downwards.
CCTGAGCGGCGACCAGCTGCACAAATGGAACCTGGTCCTGTTCAGTGTCCGCTGGACGCCGGGCTCCACGGCCGGGGGCTGCCTGAACTTCCCGGGAGAGGCGGAGGGCCGTGGGGGCGCGGGCAGCAAGGTGGGCAGTGGCCCGCCAGCCCCCGACCCGAGGCCTGAGTTCAGCTAACACCGCCCTTCTGCGCGTGAGAGGGGTCCTCACTTCCCCCACCCGCCCCCTGGCCCCTCCTCGTTCACCGTGCTCCTGACTCCCTGTGCGGAGGCCGCCTGCTCCCTCCCCAGGCTCCTCCCCGGCACCTGGCGGACACGCCTCCCCGACTCCGCCACCCCCTGCTGCTTCAACACCCGGTATCCCCAGGGCGGCATTCAGCTTGGCGCGTGTGCCCGGGCGGGCGGTGGACTCGGAGGTGGAGGGGCCTGGGTGGGGGTCCCGAACGGCCCCTCCTCGCTCTTCCGGGGGCCACTGGGGCCCCACCCTGGCGGGGACAGCCTGGTGCAAACACCCGCATCTGCACCCACTCGGGCCCTCGTGCTGCTGCGGGTGAGAGGTCTTCCCGGTTCCCAGGACGTCACGGATACGCCGGCGCCAGGACGTCACCGGTACGCCAGCGCCAGGACGTCACGGATACGCCGGCGCCGGGATGTCATGGATACACTGGTGCGCAGGCTCCAGGTGCGGCAGCACCCGACGGGGAAACTGAGAAACCCACCCCATGTCTCTAAGGAGAAAGGAAGGAAAACAAAGCCCATCTCCACCCCGCGTACGTCCCCTCGCCCTCCCCGCTCTGAGGCGTCGCGCCGGCTGGTGTAGACCCTTAGTCCGGACACAGAGCTGGGCGCAGGGCTGTGTCCGTGCTGTGCGAGCGGCCGGTAATAAAGTCCCGAGTGCGGGCAGGCCCCGTCTCCTCCTCGGTCCCCACCCGACCCAGGGCCCCACGCTGGCGGCCGCCGCTGGACTGAATAGCCACCCGGCCCCAGGTGGCTCGTTTCCCTTTTCCGAGCTTGTTTCTGGATCCTAGCCGTAGGGTGATAACACCCACCTCAGAAGGCGCTTTGTAAACAGGTTAGTGTTATAGGAATGGGGTGTAGAGTGTTTTTACGGGTTGTTCTCTTCCTCTGGTGCCGTTGAGGAGTAAGCAAAAAATGTGGGATTGTTGTAAGGTTGTATTTGCGAGAAATTAAAATATGTTCACCATTAGCAAGCTCTTCGGGAAAGCTAGGAAATTTGCATGGATCACTTCGGGGACTCAGGGCTGTGGGGGGACCTGAGGTGTCTGCACACACAGTCACCATCACTATCCCATTGGCATCGTTCCTGCCCTTTGGCAATGGTGTCAGAGGCCACAGATACTTGCCGTTGAAATCCACATACTTGGGCCTCAATAAACAGCCCTGACATTGAGATGGGAAGGTGGGGTCGGACAGGTAATATTACTACTGATCATCAGTGGCTCCTGGTCACCTGCACATACCTTGTCATTTGGTCCAGGTGGGCCCTTCCCAGAGGATGTGAGGTCCCTGCATCCTGCCCTCCCGCCCCCCCCCCCCCCCCCCCCCCCCCCCCCCCCCCCCCCCCCCCCCCCCCCGCCGCCGTCCTCTCTGCCTCCTGGGCCTGTCCTGAAAGGATGTGAGACGCCCCACCCCATTCCCTTCCCCCGGGGCCCAGCCCCCTCCTCCCTCAGGGAGCCTCTGGGGTAAAGTTTTTGAGGGCCCTACATGGAGATTCCCGTTGGGCCCATCTTCGGTTGGGGTCTGCCCTTCCCTCTGTCACGGAGCGCTGTGTGCCCTTGGATAACCCATCTGACCTCTCTGTGCCTTGGCTTGTGTAGTCACTGCATTGAGAGAGTTTTAAGGTCATCTTTGAAGTGAAGCAGCCTTTTAAAATACCCGTAGGTGGTGCCACAGTTGTTACCCCTCATGTGTCATCGAGTGAGAGGGAGCGTGTCTCCTCATGGCAGCAAGACCACCGCCACGGAGGGAGGCCCCCAGAGCTGCTTCCGTTGTGATCTGGGGCAGGGGCCCTCTCTGCGAGGGGACAGACACCCATCAGACGGGTTGTCTCTGTAGCCTGTCCTGGGGCATGACTCCCCTGTCCCCTTCACAAGCCCCCTTCCTCTGGGAGGTGGTGTCTCCACAGGCCAGGAGTTGAGAACAGGGGGTGTTAACCGATCCCCTGGGAAGTCATGGAGGTTACTTGTGACAGTCCTGGGTGGCCCTGGAGACATCAGGCCTCGAATAGTCCCAGTCCAGCATGTCTGGTCCCCCCGGCTGCTCAGAGGGACCCGTGCCAAGTTTCCCAATGCTACCGGATGGGTCCGCTGGTGTGTGGGAGGAGGAGGGGAGGAGGGGAAGGCTGACTGCCCCGAGAAGAAAGCTCGTGGGCGCCTGCGCACACGCAGCCGCCCGTTCTCCGGGATGAGCGAGCTCCTCCCCTGTATTATCCTGCCCCTCCTCACCCACCACGGGGGCACCACCGGCTTCCCTTCCCATGACTTCCAGCCACTCACTGGACTAATCCGCAGTTCCGAAACCATCTGGACGAGGTGGATGGCAGCCTGCAGGGGGCGTCGGTGAGCCTGCTGTCCGGTGCTGCCAGGTCTGGTGCAGAAGACTCGCAGGCGAGGGAAGAGAATAGGACAGGGCACGTTCAGAATTGGCTCTAGTGTCTACAAAGTACTTTTCGAGCTGGGTCGTCCTCATTCCACACTGGGTGTCTTTGCCTGGGACGTTGTGGCCCGTAGTTCGGGTACATCTTTCCTATCACTTGAATATTCCTCATGAAGTACACTTCTTGCTCCCCTAAATGCCTCTCCCAATAGCCTTACTGAGGCTTGAATTCCACCATTAGAGATTCATTCCTATAGCTTACACCTCTGCTGTTAACGTGGAGATATGTAATTCCTTAAACTTTGCCTGTCATCAAGGGCTCAGTGTTAATGCGCTTTCCAAGTAGAGGCTTCTCAGGGGACAGGAGGCGAGAACATGACACACATGACACACGAGGCACTTGAGTGGGGGGAGGGAGAATGGGTGTGGGAGCCAGAGACACCTGTCCTCCCACGCTGGGCAGCCTTGAGACTCTTCTCAGAACCCACAGGCCTGGGGCGTCTGGATGGCTTAGTCGGTTAAGCATCCGACTTACGCTTGGGTCATGATCTTGCGGTTTGTGAGTTCATCCTCTGTGTCCGGCTCTGTGCTGACAGCTCAGAGCCTGGAGCCTGCTTTGGATTCTGTCTCCCTCTCTCTCTGCCCCTCCCCTTCTCATACTCTGTCTTTGTCTCTCTCAAAAATAAATAATACATTAAAAAAAAAAAAAAGAACCCACAGGCCTGGCTGGGGTGAGGGGAGCCACATGGCCACCTTCAGTCCTCTCTCTGGTTGGGGACCCCCTCTGTCTCAGGCGGTGCCCTGCTCTGGTTTGCACCAGAAACTGCTCCTCTGTGACTGCACAGCCTTGCGGGTTACATTAAAGCAAAGACTTGCTAGCAATGCATCAGAATCTACTTTTTTATACAGGCAAAGACTCCTTGTAGCAAATCCCAGAGGGTTAGTGGTGGCTGTTTTTATGTAATTTTGTTAAGAATGAATTTCTTGGGAAAAATGCAATTTCAATTGAGAAGAACACGAGGAGGCCCAGCACCTCAGAATAAAGTAGCATACGAGAGAGGAAGCCCATGGCCAGCTCCTACCCCCTGGCCCCCTCTTCCTCTTGCTCTAGAACGTGAGGCTTTGCAGTTCAGGGCTTAGTACGTATGCATGCTTGAGAGCGGGAGTGTGCCCGTGGCCAGTGGCCGGTGGGCTGATGGCAGGAGACAAGAATGTGGACTAAAGGGGCCCCCGTCCCACCCCAGCTAGAGCGTACAGAGCCCCAGCCTCACCTCCGGGCCTACAGGGGTGAAACTGCGAAGGCACTTATGAATGCGTGTCACTTCCATGTGTTTTACCAAGTGTCTGCTTTGTGTCCGGTGTTGTGCTAGCGGCTGAGACACGGTCACTGCTCTCAGGGGCCATTAAAGCCCGAAATTCAGCTGAGTGGACGTTAAAGATGGTATTGGCTTTATTAAGTGACTTGTGAATTGGACTGCGTCCCATTTGGCAAGGAGGAAGGAGTGCTGGTCATAGGCACAACTGGGATGGGGGTTTCCGGGGAGGAGTGGGTCAGTTCAGGCAAGGTCACCTTCCTCTGGGGGACAGTTGCTATCTGCCAGGCTAGCTACCTCATTGTGTGGCCCAGTGATTACAGATGAGCTGGGTTAAGATTCCATCGTTGTAAGAGGATCAAGGTGTCATTTAGTCAGGTATCAAGTGTCACTGGTTGTAGGGAGCACCTGGGGGTGTGGGGAGCCTCTGGGGGGTGTAGAGAGCATCTGGGGGTGTGGGGAGCACCTGGAGTTGTGGGGAGCATCCAGGAGTGTGGGGAGCACTTGGGATTATGAGGAGCACCTGGGGGCGTGGGGAGCATCTGGGGTGTAGGGAGCACCTAGGGTTGTGGGGAGCACCTGGAGGATGTAGGGAGCACCTGATGTTGTGGGGAGCATCTGTAGCTGACTCTGAGGACTCTGTGTGTGTGTGGTCTGGGGGTCTGTGTAGGTTGAAAGCTGACATTGTTTGAGAAGCAGCCCTGACACCCTAAAGGCTAAAGAGCCCTGGTGTCTGTCCCCTCTGTCCCCTGTTACCTTCCTGCTGTGACAACAGGCTCAGGCCAGGCAGGCTTGTCATTTGCACCTAAGATCCTGCACCTCTAAGGTGACCGTCCCTCTCCTTCCATGGGCCTCACTTTTCTGGGTCTGTGCTCTCCGAGCTGGTCTGTGAGATGTCGTCCGCCCCCGGGGTGTCAGTCCTGAGGGATGTGGGGTCCCAGCCTCTGGGGGTGTGGGTCCTGATGGACCTTGGGTCCTGGCAGACTGTTTAACCAGAACACAAAGTAAAAACCTAGAGCCTTTTCCCCTTCAGATTTCTAGGGTTTGGTGTCCAGACGGCCTTCCCATTGGGGACTTTCCAGTGTCAGAAATGCACAGTCTGTCCGCAAGACATGGGGAGGGTCACAAGGCACGGGCCCTGCCCTGGCAGGTCACCGCTTCTCTTCCGCCCCGCAGGTCCCCAGAGAGGTAGGCGAGCACTGGCAGAGGCGTCTCTCCTTTGGGATATGGTGCCTGCTTCCTCCCACACTGTCCCGGAGCTGCTGACCGTGGTGGGTGGCAAAGACCAGGTCGGCTCCCACCCTGCCCCCGAGTGGGAGACAGGGTGACCTTTGCCCCTGTGTGCCTGTGACCCGCTCTGAACCAGGTCATTACCAAGGGCAAAGAAATAAGCGCCCTGATCTCTGATAAAAGACAGAAACACAACTCTATCTTTTTGGCTCCCGGCTTTTCCTGCACCTCCTCGGTGACGCGCCTACTCAGTTGTCATCCTCATGCCTGGGGTTCCTTCCTGCCGCTGGGTTTCTCCCCAGCTCCCCATGTGCTGGGCCAGCCGAAGGGAGAGCCCCAGATAGATGGCGCCTCTGGGGAGGTGCCCTGCCTGGCTCGCAGAGTCTGGCCCCTTCCAGCCTCTCCTGTGAGCCCCTCCTGGGCTGCGCTCAGGCCACACCTGGGAGCTGTAAAAACTCGGTGTGTCCGGGCTGCACCTCAGACCTACCACAGCGGGATCTCTGGGGTGACCCCAGTGCGCAGCCGAGGTCGAGAACCACTGCTCTGTCTGCGGCCCTCAGGGGTCGACTGCTAATCACACCAAGGTGCGGTTTCCTGCGGCATCATACCCCAACTTTCCTGGGCCGGGCCAGCTTCTCAGGCCCCAGCGTGCGCTTCATCCAAGGCAGCAGACACCAGATCCCCACCTGCCTGCTGGCTCCCAGCCATGTGTCAGCGATTATGGGTGTCATGTGGAGCCAGCATGGAAGGTGGGGAGCCCACAGCTCTTCCTACAAGGAAGTAACTAAATCCAAATCTGTGTCAGGTTTGGGGACTCTGGTTCCCATTGGACATGTCCCCTTTGTTAGAGAGAGAGGTCACGCAGGCACACAGTGTGCTCTCCGGGGCCCTTCACAAGTCACTGTGGATCCCGTGCTGTTAGTCCCCCTGGGTCTGCAGCCTGGGCCCCCCTGCGTTGTGAGAACACCCCAGAGTTCCCGGTGCTGCAGGTCTGGGGGTGGCCCGAGATGGTGCACTTCTGACCCATCCCCAGGGACGCTCCTGCCAGCCCTGAGCCTACCCGCGGTTGACCTGCACTATTGCTCCCGGCTGGGCCATATCATGATGGCACATGAGGGCCAGGGGCCTCGGGCACGCACCTGTCTGGGGCCCCTAGAAGGATGGAGGGGCCCCTCTTGCCTCAGTGTCCTCCAGGTCAGACGCTATGGCTCCGTACCTGCCGCACCGGGCTCTAGGATCATGTGTCCCTTTCCCCACCGGCTCAGAAAGAGTGTGCTTCCCCAAGTCAGCTTTACTGGCTACCTTTCCCTGCTGGTCCCCTCCCCCCCCCCACTTCCCCTGCCCCCCGGTCATCAGGGACACGAGAATGACACCCTGCCCTTGGCTGAAGCCTGCTGGCCGCATCCCTAGCGTTCTGAATATGACAGTTCACAGGGCGGGGTCCCGAGCACTTCGCTGACCTCAGACCCGAGTGGGCAGGGCCTGCCTGGGGAACCCTGTGGAGTCCTGACCCGGCAGTGGGGGTAGGCGGCCCCGCTTTCCACCTTGGCTTAGCAGACCTGTGATCTAAAGAGGGTCTGGCGACCGTGGGTGGACACTGTCCCCTCTGGGGTGGGTGCTGCAGGACTGGGTCACACACAAGTCACAGCCCTGCAGCATCACAGGTGGGCGTGAAGACACGGAGGGGTGGAGGCTTAATCACAGCGGTCCCAGTGGGGCACCTGAGGCCACTAATTAGCCTGCGTCACACACCAGCCCCTCCCACCACAAGTAGATGGGTCACCCACCGGGTGCACCCTGCCTCCAAGGACAGCCAGGGGCCCTGGGTGGGACTGGAGGCTCACCCTGCCTGCATCCCCTTGACAGCCTGTCAGCTTGCAGCGAGCAGGTGCTCCTGGGTGCTTCTGCTGGCGGAGCAGGATTTAAGCGCCCCCCCCAACCTCCCCGACACAGTCCTGAGCTGGGGGCTCAGCGCCGCTGAGTTACAGCCGCAGAGAAGGGGCAGTGGGATGGGCAGGGGCTGGTTTGTGAGGACAGACCCCAGCAGGAAGGATGGGGTGCCCTGGAGACCCTGCTGTGCTTCACCTGGGAGGGGGCCGCGGTCTGTACCGTGGCCCGCCCCCCCAGGTCGTGCCTCAGACGTGGTGACTGACACGGGTGAGTCCCCGGCGGAGTCTGGGGCCTCCCACTTCTCAGCGCGGTGTTAAAGGTCAGCCATCCCCAAATCCCCAAACCAGACCTCGACCAAACTCTCAAGCCCCCCTCCTCCACGATCCGCCTCCTCCATGATCCTCCTCCATCCTCCCGGACACTGACCCCGCCCCGCTTTGTGCAGGGGCAGAGCCCCGCCAACGACTCGCCCCTGTGCCGGAGCTTCTTCCTGGACTGGAACTTCTTCCTGGGCCGCCAGCCCGCTGCGCGCTCTGGGACCCCCACCGCCCTGCGGGAGGTGACCCGCCGGCTGCAGCTGCCCCCTGGGGAGTACCTGTGCCTGCCGTCCACTCTCCAGCCCTTCCAGGACGGCGACTTCTACCTGAGGTTGTTCTCGAAGGATAAGGGCAAGGCCTGTGCGCTTCTGCCCCTCTGCGGTGGCGGGCAGGCAGGCGGGGGAGGGGGGCGCACAGGCCGGCAGGTGACACGCTTGGTTCGCCTCCGCTGGTCCCAGAAGGACCCTGCAAACTCCCTGTTCCCAGGGGCCCTTTACTCCGTCTACAGGGTGTATGCTCCGTAGACTGCTTAAAGACGGTCAAGGCTGGAGAGAAGGGGCACCAGGGACATCTGTGCTGAGTGGTTTCCTTCAACAGAGAGGCCCCTGGGTCCTGAGAGTGGGAGCCTCCACAACCCGCCTCCCTTACCTGCACACACATACATGTGTGCATACACACGCACACACAGGTGCACACACATACACACATGTACACGTACTCACATGCATACACACGCACACATATATCCTCCCCCGCTATGCACACACCACCTACATGGTCACAGGTGCACACAGCCTGTGGCCTTGCCAGCTTCTTGCCCAGAGATGGTGACTACAGGGACTCACAGAGCTGGGTCTCCAGGGAGGGGAGAGGGACTGGGTAGGCAGAGAATTCTCCATGATTGGGGGCCACCAGGGCCAACATTTCAGAATTCATGAAGGGTCACTGGCATTTCCTGTCTGGTGATGACCCAGGTGGGGTGGAGACTGGGGGTTGAAGGGGGGGATGCTGGTAAAGATTTGGTTTATGTAGCTGGGTGCCAGTAGGGTCTGAAGGTCTTAGGTGGGAAGTCAATCCTTCAGAAAAGTGAAATACTTCCTGAAAGAATGTGGCCATCAGCTGTGCATTTTACTTACTGGTGTTTGTTTTTTCTCCTTTTTTGTGTTTCAGGGAGATGGGGGACATGGTAGCTGGAAACCCACAGGAGGTAGGAGTCTTTCAGAATGCCGAGCTCTGTCTTGTTGATTTGTAAAAGTTCTTTATATGTTAAGGATCATGACCTTTAATTTATTAGGACCACAATATTTCCTAGGCTCTGGTCTTTTCTGCCAAAGACCAGGCGGCATCAGTGGGACCCAGGCTTGGTGGCACCTCCTTTCCTGGGGGGTCAGGCCATATGTCCCCCACATCCAGGGGGCGGGACCCTCAGAACAGCCTGTGTGCCTCAGCTGTTCTGTGCAGGGCAGAGATGGGGGTGGGTGGGAGACAGGCTCCGGGCTTTCAGGGACAGATGGTGGGAGCCTGTGAAGCTGGTGAAGGAAAGCTCATCCAGAAATGGCAGACATGGTCTCAGGCTGCGTGTGTGGGGTCGAGGGGCCTGGGGTGAGCACTGGGTCCGGGGACCCCACGGAGGGGTCAGTTCAGGGCCGACGTCAGAGGAGGAAATGCGTGGGATTTGAAGCGTGGGTTTGTCCTCCTCACTCCCTTTACCTGCTGTCTCCCCCGCTGTGCCCCATCCTCTGTGCCCTGTCCTCTGTCCCCTGTCCCTTTTCTCCAGCGGTGGGTGTGGGGGCACCCACTCCAGCGGAGGGGCTGCTCTGTGAGGGGTCCTGTTGCAGAGCCACACTGTCCACGCCCCCTGGGCACTCAGGGTGGGCAGGATGGACTTCGGGACACTGCCAGCAGCGCCCCACGCGTGGGTGTCTGCAGGTGTGCACGGGCACCCCGCGGCTGCGAGTTGGGTCTTGGCTGAGTGGGGCCGGGCAGACGTGCTCTGTCGTTGGCACCTGTCGATTTGTGAGCTCGTATTTCTGCAGGTGCAGGAGAAGCCTGGGCTTCGTTCGTTCACTTGTTTGATGCTACCTTTTTATTTTTACCCCAGTAGAGTTCACACACGCTGCCAGGTTAGCGTCAGGAGAGTTCGTCAGGTGTCATGAGTCCATTAGACAGACATGCCCACCCCACTGCCCGTGTTCCCATTCTGGTCCACGCCCCTGCCCCCAGAGGCCCTTTCCCTGCTGCCCTGCCCCCGCCCACAGGTAGAGGCCCAGCCTCCCGGGGGGCCTCTCTCCCCAGCCACCTCTCTTGCTGCCATCCCAGGGGGTCAGAAAGGCCTGGGTGCCATGTGGAGGGTGTGGATCTGAACCTGCAATTCAGGTGGAACTCTCCTTCCAGCTTTTTTTCCTTTTTGGCTTCTGTTAAGTCAACTCAGACTGGCCCCACACAGCCCCCTGCATCAGGCTGGTGGGAGTTCAACTCCAGCGACTGTGGGGGTTGCCCACTGCTCCTCTAGAGATGCCCCATCAGCTCATGGGTGCTGCTCCAGGCTGCTCGGGGGGGGGGGCTTCTGCACGAGGTCTGGGGCTCCCACTTTGTGAACCAGGAGCCCTTAGGCCTGGGGCCCAGCCTTCTTGCTGAGGTCCCGGGAGCCGGGAAGGGTTCCCAGGATCCCAGGGCCCCACGCGCACATGCACGCGGGATCACATCTGCAGGGGCCTCAGGACTGACAGAGGAAAGGGACAGTGCTTGCCTTCAAGGACTTCCATTCTCCTCCGTCCAGGAATCTCCAAGTCGTGACAGTCAGACGTTCAAGGCCCTGACTGACCTCCTGGAGTGGGGGGAACAGACACACTTGGGGTTCAGATGTGTTCACTTTAGATGTTCCCAACGCGCAACACAGTAGCAGTGAGACAGCTGCTCGCGCAGGAGCACAGAGTCCTCTGGGGGTGACAGGTAACTCCACCATGAGAACAAGGACCACATCTTACCACTGCATCTCAGACACGGACACAGACACCCAGAAAATCTCTCTAAAGGCACAAGCAGGCGTTGTGAGAAGGCACGGTTCTCATTCCCAGGATCCAGAAAGTCCCCTGTGCTCAGAGCTGCCACCTGGTGGCAGAGTGACTGCCGAGTACCGGCGTGTTTCCACATCCACATCCCGGGTTTGTGGTTTTTGTGGTTTGGTATGTAATTTTATACTCCACCCCCCACCCCCCAAATAATAGAATATGATTTCACGTCCAGAATTGGTGGTATATTATACTATAAGAACAATGTGTGTTTATTCTAGAAACCTGTTTAAAGTCACATACGTGTGATGGGAAGTGTCCACCATTTTTTCTTCTAAAAAGTTTAGGTCTGTTCTTGGAGTTGCTCTTCACAAGTGTCAGCAGCGTGGGGTCATCACTGTCCCCACGCGGCCCGGAGGGGTCCAGCTGTCATTGGGCCCGAGGGCATCTGCTCTGGTCCTCGGACGAAAGGTGACCAGGTATGCGGTTTGAACCCCAGCCCCCAGACTTGCTAGCGATGTGGTCCTGGCTTCCTGGGTGACACCATCGAGCTTGGTTTCTGCACAGAGAAAGCATGGGCAGGAGTGAGGTGGGCTCCACGGAGCGGTCATGAGTCGTGAACAAAATGCGCCCACAGGTGCCTGGGCCGCAGCGGGTGGCCATCGAGGGCGTGCATTATCAGCGCTCTCGCACACAGCGTTGGGTTGCGTTTTTCTGAGCGGTGGTTTTAGAAAACTGACTTGGCTTTCTGGGGACTCCTGGGGACGTCAGGCAGCTTGTGACTGTCGGGTGGTGATGGCTGGGGGGAGAGCCCTCGTTGGGCCCGAAAGTCTGGCCAGGCCCATTTGTGGAATGACCTGTCATTGTCACAGGACGTTGGCCTACAGCAGCTCGCACGTGCTTCTCTGACCCCAGCCCCCAAGCCTGGTCATTTAACAACAGAGGGAGGAGGGAAGGGGCCCCCTGGGGTTTGAACTCCCGTCTTCTGTCTCCGACTCCCACTCCTTCCACCAGGCTGTGGCCTCAACGACTCTCCAATCCTGTGGCTATTTGAGGGCCTGCTGGACGCTAAGAAAACACGTGGATGCCCCACAACGTGTCCACACTGCTTCTGGGTTCACAGACTCCTGAGGGTCTCTGGAGGGGGGGTTCTCTGAGATGGAGATTCTCTGCTGTCATGTTTCTGTCCTTCTCTGAGAGCAACTCAGGGTTGAGACGGGAAGTTCAGGGCTGGCGGGATTGCCTCCTGCAGTGGAGCGGACGCGCCCGCCCCTGGCGTGTGCAGCAGGGACGGGCGGCGATGGACATGGCGCCCTCGCTCTCCCAGCGCCCCCAGCCTGACCTGGTTGTGCTTCCCGCCAGCCGCACGCCCAGGAGGTGGAGCAGGAAGATGGCTGGGGGGAGCCTGCTGGGAAGGTGGGTGGGGCCCCACGACCTCCCGGATGGGCAGGGGCGTCCACGAGCTCAGGCCACCTCAGCCTTTGTCCCCCAGAGTCCCCGTGAGCCCCGTGTCCCCAGCTTCTGTCCGCTGCCTCCTCCTGTCTTAACAGCGGGCCCCTCCCTGCACTGCCGGGGACACAGTGAGCCCCAGGCCCCTTCTCTTGCTGGGTTGACTGACTCTCGAGAAAATGGAGAATCCGAATCTCTAGGTCCTGCCAGAAGCAGGACGGCAAAACGTCCCTAAGTCAGTGTCCTTCTGGGGGGGGCCCACCTGCCCTGGGGACACTTGCCCTCAGCCATGGGGTTCAAGCCTGGTCCGGTGCCCAGGGCACTGGGGTGTGCGCGGACCCTGCCCCTCTCCTTGCCATCCTGTGTGTGGATGTGGGTTTACTGTGGCTCCAGGCCTGTGGGGCCAGCGTCAGAGCAGACTCAGGACTCTGGGCAGCCCCGTAGATGCAGCGAATGTGCCGCTCTCTGAAGGACACTGACGCGTACAGAGGGCGCTGGACGGTGCTGGCTTCTCCAGATCCGCAGGCGGGACTGCGACGTCTGGGTGTTGCTGGCCGGGGTCTGGGCAGACCCCTTTCCTGGCTGCAGACGGCCCCTCCTGGCCCCTCCTCGCTGTGCTCTCCCTGTAGAGACAGGGGTGGGGACGGGAGGGAGACTGGGGGGGCGGCTCCACCCTCATGGCCTTCTCACCTCCCACAGGCGCCCCCTGCTGATACCATCACACTGGGCTCAGGCTTCAACAAGTGGATTGGGGGGGGGGCGGACACAAACCTTGGTCCTTAACAGAAGGGGAGAGACAGTATTCTCCACCCCCAGGGAAGTTCAGGAGCCCTTTTTAAATGTTTTTATATTTTATTTTTGAGAAAGAGACACACACAGAGTGTGAGCAAGGGAGGGGCAGAGAGACATAGAATCTGAAGCAGGCTTCAGGCTCCGAGCTGTCAGCACAGAGCCCAATGCAGGGCTCGAACTCATGGACCGTGAGATGGTGACCTGAGCCAAAGTCAGACGCTTAACTGGCTGAGCCCCTGGGCGCCCCCAGGTGATTAAAAAAATTTTTTTTTTAAATGTTTTATTTATTTCTAGGAGAGAGAGAGAGAGAGACAGTGTGAGCAGGGGAGGGTCAGAGAGAGGGAGTCACAGACTCTGAAACAGGCTCCAGGCTCTGAGCTGGCTGTCAGCACAGAGCCTGACGCGGGGCTCGAACCCACAAACTGCGAGATCATGACCTAAGCGAAAGTCAGACGCTTAACCGACTAAGCCCCCCAGGCGCCCCCCAGGTGATTTTATTTTTAAGGCCCGCAGGCTTCAACTACTTTAGTGGATAGTCTGCTAACGAAAAAAATAGTCTCGTCATAAAGCGGTGTTGGCTGTGGGGGTCTCAAGTCCCCGGTATGGGCTGTGTGGGGGATGCCTTACCTGTGCAGCCCGGGAGGAGGGTGAAGGTCCCAGCACTACAGTGCTCGCCCCTCACACCCCTGCGAGCTCGCATTACGCTCCTGTCTCCCCTGGACTGAGGTGGTGGGAGATGTCGCTTTTCAGTGTGGCCCCTTCCTTGCTCCTGGGTGAGGCTGCGTGTCAGCGGGTCGGCTCCTGGAATCCGGGGCTTCTTGGCATGGTCCCCTGGAAGGCTCCCCCCTCCACCTGTCACCGCGTGCTGTCCCCGTTCCCCAGAGTCCAAGATGGTGCCTGGGACAGCGTAGGCACTCTGAAAACTTGGTCCTTCGCTAATGAGGAGGGTCCCCTGTGGAGAGGAGGGGTTTGCTGTTGCTCCCAGCAATCCGTGGGAACAGAACCCCGGGGCACTGGGGTGCAGACGCATCACCGCCAGGCCCCTGTGGGAGTGTAGAGGGCAGGGGGCCTGCCCAGCTCCATGACACCAGCAGCGTCGGGGGTCTTTGATTTGTGCAGAGGGTCCATGGGAGCTCTCAGAGCCCCGCCTCCTTCTCCCATGGGAGACCACGCTGGTGGTGGGCCGGGCAGCGGCTCCGGGGTCTGGCCCTTCCTCCGTGGCTCCAGGCCCCGCTGCTGCAGAGCCCCGTCGCTGTGCCCTGGAAAGGGGTGCAGCGTTTCCTCATGGGACACACAGGGAAGCACGTGCGCACACGCAGCCCCCAGACTGAGCTGAGGGCCCTGGGAGCACGGAGCCGGCGCTTGGGTGGGAGGCGGCAGGTGCGCTGCCTGCACGCAGGGCCCCATGTCAGCTTTTTCCCGATGGCCCTGTCCTGACTGTGCGTGGCCGCTGGAGAGGCTCGGAGCCCGTGTGCACCCTGCTGTCAGCAGCCACCACGTTATGGGCGTGGGGCCGCAGTCCAAGCAGGCGCAGGGAGAGGCGTCCTGGAGACCGTCTGCCTTCAGTCCCATGTGATGGGCCAGGTGCATGTCCAGGTGTGGGGTCTTTGTGAAGGATGACAGCAGCCACTTGCTAGTGGATGGCCCACCAGCACCGGAGCAGAGGTGGCCCCCGGAGCGTGCACGTTGTAAAGGCAGGGTCAGATCCTCGTGTTTCCAGAGGCCTGAGCATGGCTCACAGATGATGAAGTGTGCAGGGCTTCATGGGGTGGACATAAGGGACGTGGTCTGGGCCATCGAGTCACTGGAAGTGTCCTGAAGGCTGACGATGTGCCTCCTGGTGCAGGGCTGCGGGGGAGGGGACGGGGCTGAGTAGGGGGTTGGCAGAGACTACATTTCTGCCCGAAAAAACTTATGTTATTTATATTTATGTGTTTTTATTTTATACAATTTTCTATTTACGTTATTTATTATTCATTAAGTTATATATACATTTGTGTATTTATTTACAGTTACATATTTATGAAATATTGATTTTATATAAATCTGATATAGATAAAAGTGAAGAAAATGTATCCCGAAACTCCATATATTACCATTCTTTACTGAATAATTTTGCTGAAGTAAGTCACTGATATGACATTTTACCCTAAATTGTGCGCTTCTGGGAAAGCACACTGTATTACAGCCACAATATTGTTATCCCACCCAACAAATTTTATTTTGTTTTATTTTATTTTATTTCATTTCATTTTATATTTATTTTGTTTTATTATTTTATATTTATTTTAATTTAATTTTATCGTTCTATTTAATTTTAATTTTATTATTTTATTTTATTTTAAAGTAGGCTCCACGTTCAGTATGGAGTCCAATGCGGGGCTTGAACTCACAACCCTGAGATTAAGACCTGAGCTAAGATCAAGAATTGGCCACTAAACCGACTGAGCCACCCAGGCACCCATATATCCCACCTAATAGTAATTCTTTAGTCATGCTTAATAACCAATCTATATTGAAGTATCCGGGCTGACTTTTCTGATTGGTCTGATTGAATGAGGACTCACCTAAGCTCCTCATCGCTTCTAGTCTAGAGCCATGCTGTTGGATGATCCGTGAAAAAATGAACTTTTAATAAAAACTCGGGGATGTGAATCTGCTCTCTGTCTAAATAAATCTCATGCCAAGTGCCCGTTCCTCCCGCCTCCTCCCTCTCCCCAGGGCCACACGGGCTGGCCAGCAGGGCACTGGAACATGGGGGAAGGGGCCTAATTTCCCCCCACTGTGCTGGCCACCTGCACACAGGGTCTTGGGAGGTGGGGCCTGGCCGTGGCTCCATGTCTGGGCCCTGGGGGCCTCCCCTTCCCAATCCTGCCTCCTGTACTGGGGCCCAGCTTTCAGAGAAGAGACCCCTGAAAGGGGGTTCTGCCTGTTTGTCACATTTGTCTGCTGAGCCAGAAGGCGCCCGGGTCGGCCACTAGCTGACAAGAGGAGCAGAAGACTCACAAGAAGAACAGCCTTGAGACCTCAGTGCCCCAGTCTGTGTGTGCATGCGGTGGAGAAGGGGAGGCAAGGCATAGGGTGCCCTCTGTCCTCTCCAAAGGGGTGGGACCCTCTGGGCCGGAAGTTCATAGCTCTCCAGTTCTGCACGAATCAACACGGCACCCACCTGTAAGCATATTTCTGCACATTCCTGGACTGTCGTCTTCGTGCAGGCCTCTCTCCCTCAGCTTCCTCATCTGTAAAATGGGGTAACAATAATGGGTGTAACCCCCAGAGCAACACCCACTCGCTAGGATATAGGCCATAAATACTGGCGATTGTTACTGGTTTTGGGCTTGTTTTTGTTGTTTGAGGCTTAGTGTGGGTCTTGTGACCTTGAGCTTTGCCCCTCCCCCTGGGTTTTAGACCAAGTTAGAGGGTCTGAGGTTCAGCCGTGTTTCCAGAGTCATCATGCCATCATGACTTGAGGGTGGGGTGACCCCAGTGACATCAGGCAGGGAAAGCATGGCCAATGTGACCTGTTTCTGGGTTTTCACCAAGAGGAATGGCTCTGTTAGCAAAACACGGGAAAGCAGGTGGGAACTCTCCAGGTTTTAGGAGGTCCTGGAGCTCTGTGCTTAGGCAGGCCTTCAGTTCTGGCTTGAATGGAGCTGAAATCAATGAGGAAGAGAAGATTGGGAATTGAGTGAAGTTACCTGGTGATGAAATACAAGCCAACAGGTTGTGTGGTCAAGGTCATCTGCCTACACTCTAAGAGGTGTTGGGAAGGAAGGAAATTGCCCTCTGTCCAAGACTAAGAATTAAATTGACAAGAGGCAGATTAACAGAAAATAAAATTTAGTTTGGTACATATGGGAAATCCACGTGAGATTTCACAGACAGTTGGAGGAAGTGAGTTGCATGTGACATCCTGCGCTAAGGAGGGGATAGGGGCCTGGGGACACTGGAGGGAGGATGGCCCTTCGAGGGAGGTGAGAGGTGCCCTAATGCACAGAGAAGTTTCTTAAGGTAAAAAAGAATCTGCCAATAAGGCTCTTCCTGGTGCAGGTTCTTTAGAGAAATTCCTTTTAAGGATTGTGTGTGTGTGTGTGTGGGGGGGGTGACAGTTCAAAATTTCTTCCTGAGTCCTTTGGGCCTTGATTGATTTTATCTTAGAATAGCCTACATTTTACTGTGGCTTGTCTCGGGGTGGCCAGCCCTTGGTCCCTACAGAGAGACTGACACGGAGGGTTCCAGAGGCTCATGGACACTCACGCGTGGATGTGCACAGTGCGCCTACCCAGAGGGCACCGGGGCTCCTGTGTCGTCCGGGCTCCTCCTGGTGACCTGGAGTGGCCTCTCTTCCCCATCCCCAGTGGTAGGGCGGTTTCACTCAGGAATTCAACCCATAGACGTGTCTCGAACATCAACCACGCATGAGGCTCTGCGCTGGCCCTGGGAGCTGCCGGGCAGGGTGGGCACCTGAGTACGCCAGGTCCCGCCTCTGACAGCTTCCTGTCTAATGGGGAGGCAGAGTCACAGACAAGTAGCGGCAGCTAGAAGCAGCGTGGTTTGTGGTGCAGAGAAATCGGGTCACAGGGGACGAGAGCTTCATGCCACTTCAGGACAGGGAGCTTCGTTGGACGGGGGGCATCTGACCACTGGAACTTCCTTCATTTAAGTACATACTTACTAACCACCAGCATTACCCTAGGCTTTGTGCAGCCACTGGAAAATGAGAGGGCAAATGGCTTGGGTGGAGGGAACAGCATGAGAGAAGGCGAGAGCCCAGGAAAAAGACGGAGTTGTTTGGAGAAGGCTCTTCTGGAAGGTTCTGTCACTCTAGCCCTGTGGGACACCTTCCTTGCTTATTTCTGTCTTCTGTGCTCCGATCCTGGCCAGGGTACAGTTTCTCTCTATGTCAGAGGGAATACTTCCAGACCCCTCTCTGGAGAGGGCACGATCTGTGGCCTCCCGAAGTTCAGGTCACTCAGTGGCGTCCACACCCTCCATCCCTGGGCTGGGAGGACCTGCCTGTAGAGTTGGTTTCTGTGGCTGCTGCCTGGTGGCGGGGGGTGGGGGGTGGGGGGTGGGGGCAAAAGGGGGCGGAGCCAGCTGTGGCTCCGAGGCCATGTCCTTACTGTCCAGAGAGAAGAGGCCCCGGGGACAGGCCTTCATGGGGAGCATCCCTGGGCAAGGCTAGAAGTGCTCCCCTGAAGCTGAAGTGGGATCCTGAGGTGCAGGGGGGTGGGCGGGTACAGCACACCAGGCTCCTGTCCCTGCGTTCCTGAAACGTACACCACATTTTAAGTCACACCACAGCGTACTCCCTGATCCCACAGGGGACCCATAGCAGCTCTGAAGGGTTATCTGTTGCACAAGTGATTCTAACAGATGCTCCTCCAGAAATGGGGGCGTGGGGGGAAGAGGAGGGAGGTGGAGACCAAGGAGGGAGGCGTGGCTGGCCGGGGCTGGGGGCCGGGGGGCTCGGCAAGCCATCTGTCCCCGGAGCTCAGACGGGAGCGGCTTCCTTGGGAACCCCGCCATGGAGCAAACACAAACACTGACATGGAAATGATAACATGCCCAGCATCGTGGGGGGGGGGGGGCGGCACTCGAGGGCACTGGCCACGTGTCGCGTCTTGAGTCCCATGTTGCGCTGTGCTGATTAAAGCAGGCTCTAACATTTTCCTCTTTTTATGTTTTGTGGGGTTTTTACTGACACATGGACCTTTTACCTTTTTTTCTCCCTTCTTTGGTATTTATATGAGGTTGGATAGCACAGACAAGTGACTTTCATACCGTGTTGGAATAGCTGAGTTATCAGATGATTGTCAGGCTCAGCAAGCATAACTGAACACCTACTGTGTGCAGGGACGCATGCTAGGCGGTAGCAGGGCTACAGGCGTGATTGAGATATGATCCCTGCCCTTGGGTGTGCGGCTACGGTGTGAGGAGAGGGACAGGTGTGAACAGGTGTGGACAGGGCTCCGACACGACGCTGTGGGCAGCGGTGGAGACGGTGGAGGGGCCGTCCCCACTCCCGAGCTGGCTTGCAGCTGCAAGGCTGTGGGCAGTGGGTGGTGATCTGATCACCAGGTCCAGCAGGATACAGGAATCACAGCAGCTGTCTGTGACACACTGTCTGAGAAGAACGCTAATGTGACACTGAATGTGATACATTGTTGCCGTGTACAGTTGTAACGAGGAAGTAAGTGCAGCAAAAGCACTCACACGTGCCAGGGGGTAGCGGCAGCCACTACCTGTGGGGTTCATGAGCAGAGGGAGGACATGAGAGACCCCACTGGACTGAGACTCAGCCCCGCAGGAGCAGGTGCCTTGCGGGGGAGCCCGTGCCCCAGGGAGGCCCCCTGGGTGTGGGAAGAGCTGCAAAGTGGGCTCTGCTGTGGCTGGCGACCTGTCGGCCAAGCTCGCTGTGACTTGTGACAGCAGACACAGACTCACAAGGGGCTCGTCCGGATACTGGAGGTTCACTCATTTAGCACAGATTCCCGAGTGGCCACAGGACATTAGGCACCCAGTAGCTTGGAGGCAGGACAGCAGACAAAGCCCGTCTTTAGGGGCTGCAGTCTGCTGGGGGGAAGCAGACAGTGAGCAGAAGCAAATAGGTAGATGATACAGTGTCTCCAG
This sequence comes from Hyaena hyaena, assembly GCF_003009895.1. Lineage (NCBI taxonomy): Eukaryota > Metazoa > Chordata > Mammalia > Carnivora > Hyaenidae > Hyaena > Hyaena hyaena. The sequence continues at coordinate 1,033,241 of NW_024080735.1, read as the reverse complement.
CAAACACAGGGAGAGAAATAAAGTGAGGGGAGGGAGGCACCCCGAGAATGTGGCTCGGAGAGACTGCGTGACGCAGCAAGGGGAGAGCCCTTCTCAGCCGGGTCCTCTTGAGAGGTCACGGGGACCAGGGCCCCCTCAAAGGCCGGGCACGGGGAGCATGTCTGCGCCCAGTGCACACGGGCCGGTCTGTCTGCAGGACTGATGAACTCCACCAACGAGATAATTGGCAGGACCAGAAAGTCCGCCAGAGCTGACTCCTTCTGGAGTGCGACCTAATTAATCTAACACGACTTACTCGGTGGAATGGTGATGGCGAGGCTCCCGTTGTCTCCCCAGGCGACAGGCCTACTGGTTGTTTGGGGGGAGGCAGGTCGTCAGCCGGAGGACCTGTGGGCCGTTTGCTGGGCGGCCTCCCTGCCTCCGCGGCCACCACCTGGCACTCGGGGTCGGCTGTATCTCACTGGGTCGGCGCCCTGGGGACGGCCCGGGTGTCCCGTTGTACACGCAGCAGGTGACACTGCAGGTGGCCGGCCGCGCCTCTGGTTAGGAAGAAGAGCCTAGTCCCGGAGAGTGACAGTCAGACCAGGAGGCGTCTCCTGGCTGAGCAGCCTTCCAGCTCCTCCCCGCCCACTGCTCCCTCCCTCACTGGCCGAGGAGACTTAGGGACAACGTTCTGTCCCCAGAGCCAGGACTTTGCAGCTCATGTCCTGTTACCTCTTTCTCTTTTCGCTTCTGCTCTTAATTCATGCCAGTTGGTTTTCTGTGTGGACTCTGCAGCTTTGAACCTGTTTCTGGAATGGAGTGGAAGGTAAATAAATTACGAGTAGGGGTGAGGGTTAGTGACCCTGGCAGAGTGTCGAGCACTTACAGGTGTCCCTCCTGCTCTCCCTGCGGGACCCCATTATCTGCATCCCACTCACTGTGGGGAGGGCCACTCCAGGGGCTGCCAGGATGGGGGCCACCAGGACCGGGGGAGCCAGGGGGGGTGGCCGTCAGGACATGGGGGCCAGGACGGGGACAGGAGAAGCAATGAGCTGAGCCTGGGGTCCGAGGTCTGAGACCCAGGTCTCCAGGGGGGCGAGTGGATCAGGCAGAGCCGAGGAATGGAGCAGGCTGGCGGCCGGTGGGCAGAGTGGGTGGTGTGGGATCCTGGGTGGACGTGCTCTCAGGGCCCAGGTGGGACCCCATGGGCCAGGACGCATGAGGGGGTGTCTGGGTCCCAGGGCCCCTGGCTGAGCCCAGCCGCAGTCCAGCGGGCACCCCAACATCACCCCTGGCTGAAAACAAGGGCCGCCCAGCGGGCTCAATGCGGGGAGCTTGTGGCTCTTGGATGCGTAAAACTAACCTCAGAAAGTGATTAGAGGAGGGGGTCTGGGAGCCATGACGGTCGGGCCTCTGCCCCTCGGAGCTCACAGCAGCCCCGGCCACTGCGGTGTGTCAGCGGGAGGGAGGCCGCGCAGGGGACCCAGAGAAGGAGCAGCCACACCACCCAGCCAGGCCTGCTGCGCTGCAGGCCTGGGCAGGGGTGAGGAGGGGCCTCCAGGGCCATGGAAACCGTGAGTTACTCGGGAGGGACAGCAGAGCCCTGGGGCGGGGACAGGGAAAGACAGGCTTCCGGAACACAGAGAAAAATGGAAACAAAGGTAAAGCTGCTCGTTCAGCGTGGTGGTGACAGAGCGTGCTGTCTCCTCCGGACGACAGTCGTCCTGTGGGGGCATGTGCACATCACTGTCAAGCCCCACAAGCATGGCCACGCGGTCAGTGTCTGGGATACAACCCCTACTCTACCAGCCAGCCACTGACTAAGTAATTGTGCTTGGCAAGCTGTCCGGACCAGCGGCCCCGATAAATGCCATGGGCGTCTATCTCCTGCTCGCACGCCTGTGGTTTCGTGGGGGGGGGGGGGGGGGGGCGCTCTCGGCTGAGCTAGTGGGCCTTGACCACAACCCCGAGCAGGCCTGGGGCCCACCCCACCTGTGTCTCACCCCCAGCCGGGCTCTCTTCCCAGGGGAGTCCCACCACACGCAGTGACACCGGCCTGCCCAGCTCCTGAGGGTCCCTGAGGATTCAGGACCAATAATTCAATCTACTGCAGACACCAGGTAAAGTCTCTGGCCCAAACGTCCTAAAAAATCAGGATGACGTCAGGCCTTTCAGTCTTGGTGACCCAGGGTCTCCGCTGAGCAGGAGGGCGTGTTGGGGGTCTCTGTTGGAACAGCGGTGGGGACGCCTGGCCTCCCTCTGCTTAGGGATCCATAGAAAATATGTGGGTTCCTGAATCGTCGGGGCCAAGCTGCAGAAAGAGGCTGGTTCTGTTTGGGCCCCGCGGGCAGGACAACCCCGCTTAACTAAGCTCTGCTCCCGCCGCCTTGAAATAGGGTTTCCTTTCCACTCTGGCCCCCGGCACCTATGTAGCCAGAACTGTCGGGGGCTGCAGGCTCCTGAAGAACTACGGACATGGTCCAGCCTTGGGGACTGGTGTCTGCGTCCTCAGACCTGGTGCTTCAGCAGCAGTGACAGAGATCACAACCCCCATGACACCCCCCCCCCCCCCCCCCGCCCCCGCCCCAGCACTGCCAATGCCAGTACGGCCTCACGGATCTCAGCCCGAACCTCACATCAGACTTGCAAGCTTTTCAGACACGGAGGCTGAGTGTCCTGCTAATAGGTAGCTCGTCCGACGGACCGCCAGACCCTGACCCCACCTCCCCTCTGCCCGTGTCCCTCCACAGAGACTCTGCTGTGGATACACAGTACAGCTCAGACCCGCGGGGTTCACGGTCTCACCTATGGCTGCAAACACCTACATGGCACATGCCCTGTGCCAGACACTGTTCTAAGTGGCTCATGTACACTAACTCACTGGTCTGCCCCAGATGACCACAGGAGGTAGGTGCAGTTACTTGCCCCATTTATAGATGGGAACATGGAGGTGTAAAGGACGCAGCTACCTGGCCCCCGGTTGCGGGGCTGGCAGACAGCGGGGCCAGGCTTCGCCCCCACCGTCTGGGTCTGCCCTGAGCACGGCCTCTCGCCCTGGCCCAGCCAGGCCCACCTCTGCCCTGATGACCAGGACGCCACATAAACGAGCTACTGAGACCCATCCAGGGGTTCTCACGCTTGGCAGATTCTGGGGTGGACAGAGAATGGGGCACAGCCCTGCCCTCGAGGACCACCAGTCAGACAGGAAGCGCATGGGGGGAACCCACACTAGGGGCATCTGGGAGGGAAGGTGGGCATTAGCCAGGAGGAGAGAGGGAAGGGGCAGGTGGGAGATGCCCCTGCCCCCCGCCCCCCGCTAGCAGGGCTTGAGGGTGGGGCTGGGAGGTCTTTGGCAGGGGTGCAGCCAGCTAGGCCTGCGGGAGTGGGGGTGGCCTGAGGAGGGAGAGACAGGCTCCTCAGAGGAGCAGGCCATCCCATCAGAGGAGACCCTCCGGCCGACTTGTCCGTCTGCTGCTGTGGGCCTGCCCAGGACGCAGAGGAGACGGCGGCCTGAGACTAGGGCCGTGGGGTAACCCGTGGGTGCTGTCCCAGCCTCACACCTGGGAGCATCATGCCACAGCCCGGCCCCTTGAACTATACCCTGGGGGTGCGGAGGGGGGCAGTGCAGCTGAGGAGCTGCCCCAGCAGGATCCATGCACAGCTCTGGCTCTCAGGTCCGTTCTCTGTGCCCCACCTCCACCCGGGTGCAAGGACTTTGGCCAAGTGAGATCACGGGTGAGGGAAGGAAGGGAAGCCGGGCCCAGAGATGGAGAGGGGCAGGCCGGCAGGGGAGGCTGGGGAGTGAGGGGGGCTGGGCAGCGGGTCTGGTCACTTGGAAGCCGACGTGGGCACTGCGTTTGCGAGGTTTTCATGGTTTCCTGTTGAAGACGCTCATGCTGAGTTTATGAGGCCTCTTGCCCCAGTCAGTCTTGTAAATGTGAAGTTATTCCCAAAGGATCTTATCTGGCACGACAAATGGACAGCATTATTGAATTTATTAACATTTAAATTAAAAAGTCTGAGACACATGGAGTTTAATTAACCAGTTTGCAAACAGTCCCCCGTCTGGGCCCCGTAAGATCACAGTCGTCTGGCAACAGCAGGGATTGGAGTCGGGTTACTTTTGGACAATAATAGTATTTTCAGGGCGGCTCCGACCGGAGGAGTTCCGCGCTGTCCCACCTGTGGTTGTTCCTTAGAGATGTTCTGAAGCTGGGGGATGGTCACTGTCTTCTGGGCCTCCTGGCGAGAGGGAAGGCAGGGCGTCTGCCCGCGGTGCCGGTGCCAGCCGGGGCCATGCAGGGCTGCGTGCGTCCTCAGACCCCGCTCCTCCCGGCGTCCCCGAGCCCGTCTGGCTCCTGCTCCAGCCTGTGTGTTGTTCACGCACCCCCACCCCCACCCCACGGTGCCCAGGTGAGCAATCTGTCCCCCTCCCCCCCACATGGTCTCTCACCGGCCAAGAAACCAGCTCAGGGGAGCCGTGGGCGCAGGGGAACGGTGGGCAACAGCACAGTTCTCTAGAGAACAAATGTCAGGTCCTGAGGCTCCAGGGCCGGGCGAACGAGGGCAGGAAGCGACCCCGCGAACCCCTGTCCTGCTTCCTCTTGCAGCGTCCCCGCCGCTGCCAACCTCGCACAGTGGCGGGGGTGGGGGCAGGGGGGTCGTGAGGTTCCTGCAGGCGGTCACCGCGGGGACAGCTGAGGTGCCCGGAGAGGGCATCGTCATCACGACAGCCCCCTGTCCCGGAGCGGCTGAGCCCGGCCCCCGCCTCTGTGTGGACGTCCCAGAGCTTTTAGGGCCTAAAACGTGCCAACAAGCAAGACACGGCGGCATAGTTGTGTGGGTTCCATCCTCCGCTCTCCCGGCAGCGTCCGACCGCTAAGCTGCCCGTCCTTGCCCACGACTCATGTGCCCAGGAGGCCGTCCCCGAGCTGTGCTGGCCTCCCTGGGTGAGCACCGTACGTGCCCCCCTCCCCTGCACCCCCCCCACGTGGACGTCCGCACGATGCCGGGGGAGTCAGGGGTGCGCCTGGGCTCTCAGGTCAGGACCAGGATGTGGGTGCCGAGACCGGGGAGGGCTGGCCTGCTTGCCGGGTGAGGGCTCTAGTGAGCATAAGGGGGAGGCCGTGGCCCCTACCCCGCCCCTTGCCGCCCAGCAGGGCACGGTCACAGTCCTGGGTCCCCTGCACCTCATCCCCATGGCTGTGGCACATCCTTCCCGCACCTGGGCCGCTGGGTTGCTGGGTCAGCTAGAAGCAGGTGGGTCCCCTCTGTTTGCTCCCCTGTCCCTGGGCCCCCTTGTCCCGGATCCTGCTGGTTCTGGAAGGTCTGCCTCGTGGCTTGAGGGCCAAGTTCCACTGTTAAAGAACCGTGATGCCGTCCTTGCATGGGGACTCCACCGGGGGGCCGACTAGGACTTTAGGAGGCCACTTTCTCTTGTCTCCTGACCTCCTGACCTCCCCTGAGAGCTTCAGGGCTGGGACCTCCAGTCAGGGTGGGGGTCACGGCCACCAGAGGGACAGGGAGAACCTGGGGCCCAGGGCAGTGGTTCCTCTCACGGTGGGTGGCAGAAATGGGGGTCCCAGACTAGTGTTGAAGGGAGAACCTCCTGCCCCTGCCCCCTCCCCCCTACCTCTTTCTCCCCCTTCCTCTATCCCCCTTCCTTCTCTTCCCCATCCCCCCTCCCATCCCCACCCCTGCTCTCTCCCATCCCCACCCCTGCCCTCTCCTGCCCTGCCCTCTCCCATCCCCACCCCTGCTCCTCCTTCCCCATCTCCCATCCCCTCCTCCCCATCCCCTGCCCTCCCCAATGCCATCCCTACCACCTACCCCACCCTCCTCCCTATCTCCCCTGCCTCCTCCGCCCCCTAAGTGTCTGGGTTGATAAATGGTACCATCCACTGGGATGTGGACACTCTGGGGGCTGTGGGTTTGGAGAAGAAATGGTCTCTGACCGCCCCCCCTCCCCCGGGTCTCCAGTCCATGGAGGGGGGTGGTCTCCAGGAGCCACATGAGGAGGGTGCTGGCTGGAGCCACACGTGGGGGGTGGTCCCCAGGAGCCACACGTGGGGGGTGCTGGCTGGAGCCACATGTGGGGGATGGTCTCCAGGAACCACACGTGGGGGGTGCTGGCTGGAGCCACACGTGGGGGATGGTCTCCAGGAGCCACACGAGGGGGGTGCTGGCTGGGGCCACACGTGGGGGGTGGTCTCCAGGAGCCACACGTGGGGGGTGCTGGCTGGAGCCACACGTGGGGGATGGTCTCCAGGAGCCACACGTGGGGGGTGCTGGCTGGAGCCACACGTGGGGGATGGTCTCCAGGAGCCACATGAGGGGGGTGCTGGCTGGGGCCACACGTGGGAGGTGCTGGCTGAAGCAGGCGCTGCTCCTGGCTGCCCCCAGGCTCCTGGTTCGGGGCAGAGACGCCAGGCAGGTGTGGATCTGCTCAAGTCCTCAAAGCCTTATGGCAGGAGCTCGTGGGATCAGGGCCGTCCGTCCACCCAGCTTCTCCCAACGCGGGCTGAGTTCCCCATCTCCTTACACATTCAGTTTTCTCTGCATAAGCTCTCCAGGCAGGGCCATCGCACCGCATTACGGCTCTGCCTTCATTACCTCCGCACGCTCATCCGTCACGCGGCCGTAGATGACGGAGGCCCCAGTCATAAGGCCCCGCACGTCCCCGCTCACAGCTAATGAGTATGGAGCTTGGGGACAGACCCAGCTGGTGCCGTATTTCTCCTGCCATCAGGAAAGCCTGCTCCCACCAAACCCGGGGCAGGATGGGGCAGGGACGGGGTCAGGACCAGGATGGGGCAGGGGTGAGGGTCAGGACCAGGATGGGGCAGGGGTGAGGGTCAGGACCAGGATGGAGTAGGAATGAGACACTGGAAGCTCTCCGTCCCTCCATCCCTCCTTCCCTTTTATTTTAACAATTATTTATTGTGCACACACCCCACAGTGCTATAAGAACACCTTAAATTTCAGGCATCCAATACTGGGATTTCCTTATTCTGTGTATAAGAGCAACCAACTCATCACTCAGTGCTGGGTCAGTGGACGGTGCGTTAGCCCCGACTGGCCAGGAAGACCACAGCCCAGCACCCACGGGCCACTCCCATAGTCCCTGGTGCCCGGTGGGGTCTGGTACCACAGGGGATCCCCCCACCACCAGGGGAGGGTGGGCTTCACAGTCGGCCTAGCGGGGGTCTCTGATCAGGAAGAAATGAAGGTTTCTGGTTTCTGGAAAACCAAAAACCGGTTCTGAAAACACACATTGCACCTTTTCCAGTACTGCTGAGAGCACCCAGTCATGACCAAATTATGGCCGTGGAGGTTTGGGCAAACACTCTACTTCCTAGACACCCGTTTCCCCCCCCCCCCCCCCAGTTCTCCTACTCTTAAAACGAGAAAGTTCTCAATTATTCTGCTTAAGAGAATAAGGGCTGTCCGCGAAGATTTGGCTAGGAGGCTGCCTCCCAGCTTTGATTGTAATAGCAAAATACGGGAAATCATCTAAATGTCCGTCCATACCGGGAAGCTGGCAAGGTTCACGATGGGGCCTCGCATATGGATTGAAACGCCGGCCTCAGAATAGGTGGCAGCTGCTTTATCTGTGTGGGTCTGTCATCTAGCGAGAGAGGGAGTCACAGCAGAATCAGCTTCCAAAGCTCACGAACGAGGAGGTACAGTGCATTCTGTCTTGTTTACAAATGTGAGTCTGGCCAGATGGATTCCTAGAAGGAGAAAGTGCCAGCAGGACCGAGACGGAAGACGTTTGGAGAGAGAAATAATGTTCAAGGGGCTGTCTCAGTGTGGAGGCTAAGGATTATGCTGATTTGCATTAAAAAAATTCTTTTTAATGTTTATTTATTTTTGAGAAAGAGAGAGAGACAGAGTGCGAGCAGGGGAAGGGCAGAGAAAGAGGGAGACACAGAATCTGAAGCAGCTCCAGGCTCTGATACAGAGCCCAACGTGGGGCTTGAACTCACGAACTCTGAGATCATGACCTGAGCTGAGGTCAGATGCTTAACCGACTGAGCCCCCCAGGCACCCCTTGATTTGCATTTTTATTTCTCTGCATTTCTGACTTTTCTACAAGGAGCATGGGTGGCTTATGTAATAAAACATTAAAATTAGAAAACGCTGTAATGCATGCTAGTGCTCCGCGAAGCACCAGTCCCAAGAGCACAAGGTGGAAACGGCCCCATGTCCATCCACAGATGACTGGAAGACAGTGTGGTGTCTTCCAGCAGAGCATGATTGAGGCCGAAGGGAGAATGCAGTTCCGACACCTGCTGTCACACGGACAAACCCAGGAGACGCACAGGGAAGGGAGTCCGACACGGACAGGTACCCGTACGCGGACCTGGATCGGCGGGTTCTCACAGACAGAGGGGTGACAGAGGGCCGAAAGCCATGCGACCTGGCTGCTCTTAGGGAAGATGGAGCCCTGTAGGTGGATGGCGGGAGTGACTGCGCTTAGTGCCGCTCAACTTGCAAACAAATGGTTAAAACGATAGATTTCACATTTATGTATGTTTTGCCACCAAACAAAGAGAATGACAGGATACAAGGAGGGGTTTTCCTGGTGGCAGCCCTTCTCCAGGTGACGAAGGGAGGAGGGGGTGGCTCACCTCGAGGGACGGCTGTGGGCCAGGTCCCTGATGGCCCAGAGACAGGGCCCTGCCCCCCTGCATGCCGTGGAGACCTGGAAGCTGGCCTTGTTCTCACAAGGCTAATTAACCAAATGTGTTTTCCTTGTGTGTGTCTGTGTTTTCACATTAGGGTTTGCTGTGAAGAGGACATTAACGCTAATTAGACTCACAGCTTTGGACGGATCTCTGACTAACTGGTAAGTGATCCCTTCTGGAAGTGCCCCGGCCGGCGTGCTGCCCTTTACATCGAGCCACGCGTCTGTGTCTGGACTCTCTACACCCCAAGGCTTCACCGTGAGAAGATGTGTGAGCCCACCGGAGACGTGACTCCAGAATCGTCTCCTCCTGCCTCAAAGAGTTTGTAAGGCTCAGGTCAAGCTGAACGCCCACCGCCCTCCATCATGAGCCCTTTGCCTCAGTCGGACCAGGTCCCCTTCCACCCCCTCCACCCTGGGCCCCCTCCTCTGCCTGAGCTCGCCCTGGGAGACCCTTCGAGGGCCTCCAGCCTGCCCGGAAAAGTGCCCCCCCCGAGAAGGGGGCGCTCTGGCCAGGGCCCTAGTGGCCCTGGCCTCCCGGGCCACGGCTGGCTGGCTTTGGGTAGACTCATACCCCGAGAAAGCCGCCAGGGAGGCGGGGTCAGGCCAGGTCTGCCCCCTGGGACTCTGGAGGAGAAACATGCAGACAGTGGCTCAGGTAGCATCAGGCTTTTCCTGGTGCGAGTGAGAGACGACCCTCGCTCACCCCCAGGGCAAAGGTTTGGCAATTATATCGATTCTGGTCGATGTAGGAAGAGAGGCTTTGGGACTGACCGCTGCCCAGAGCAGCAGGGCTTCCACGCTGGCCCCATGGGAATCTCCCCCATGACTCCATGTCCCTCTTTTCATAAGTTCACATCCGCAGGGAAACTGCCAGCTCAGCTCGGGTCAGATGTCTACACAGGGCCCGTCAGCCTGGCCAGCGGCAAGATCACGGGCAGGAAAGGTCTGGGGGCTCACACAGAGGCTCAGGGGTCTCCCTAGAGAAGAGGGCACCTTTGGCCTGATGGTCCTTTGAGAGGCGTGGACCCGGGCAGCTCCGGTGGGTTTGGAGCCCAGGAGGGCCGTCTTGGAGGGAGGAGGGACCCCTGTGCCCGGGAGCCGCAGGTGCAGGAGGTGAGACAGAGCGGGTGGGAGGGTCCCCCTCAAGGCGAGGTTTGGGGTGGGGCTCCCACCCTCTGTGGCCACCCCCACCTGCCTTGGCGTCAGGGCTCCTGGAGACTGAAGGTCAAGGACTCTCTGCCCCTGTCGCGGGGGCCAGGCCAGCGTCCCTCTGGGAGCAAGGTCTGGGGAGCTTCACCTCCGTGGTGAAGGGACCCCGTTGTTCCCGGAGGGGTCAGCCCTGCTCACCGTCTGGCCAGTGACTGCCGTAGAGGACGTAATCCCCGAATTCTCCACAAGCTGCCCGTTAATGTGGCAGATGAGGTGGGGACAGGGTGGGAGCAGGGAGGTGGACAGACACCTGCCCCTGAGTCCATGAGATCCTTCTAGAATATCCTGCATTCCCAGCCGGGCTGATGTTGCCCCTGAAGAGGCAAAACTGAGGACGAAGGGCTCAGCTATTGCGAGACTTGTGGCTCACAGGCCACGGGACACAAACAGGTTCATGGTAAATCTGTGGCATTAAAGTTTCATGAAGTCAGGGACCTTGATCGCCACAGTGAAATGTCGGAAACGGTTCCTGAGGGGGTGATGGCAAAACGAGGAGAGGGCAGCATCCACGGATTTCCCTCCCACCCCTTTTCCCTGACCAGCTCGACCCCTGCCACCTTTAGTCCCCGTGCCCTGGCTGAGGCAGAGTCCTCATCCAGCGGCTGGAGAGCTTTGAGGTCCTGAGAGAGTGAGACCAAGGGGGCGTGGGGATACGGGGACACTGGGGACACAGGGGCAGCGGAGACACTGGGGACATGGGGACAATGGAGACAATGGAGACACTGGAGACACAGGGGACATGGGGACATTGGGTGCATGGGGTACTTGGGGACATCGGGCAGCAGAGACACTGGGGACATTGGGGACATGGGGGACACAGACTTGGGAGACACTGGGGACACAGGGAACACTGGGGACTTGGAGACATGGGGGACATGGAGACACTGGGGCAGCAGAGATACTGGGGACATGGGGACATAGGGACACGACATGGGGGCAGTGGGGACACTGGGGACATGGGGACACTGGAGACACGGGGACATGGGGACATTAGGGACATGGAGGACACTGGGGCAGTAGGGACACCGGGGACCCTGAGGACACAGGGACACTGGGGACACGGGGACACAGGAGATACGGGGGACCCTGGGGACACCAGGGCAGCGCCATGGGTGGGCCAGGCTGGGGACAGACTGTGTACCAGACCAGTGGCAGTGCCAGACAGAGAAGCTGGACAGGGAGAGAGGTCCCTGCCGAATACAGACATCATGTCGGTCGGTGGCTATCAGGACCACAAGCGGAGGCTGACCTTTCCCGCCTCTCTCCACGCACAGAGCGAATTCCTGGCCAGGAAAGGTCAGCCATGAGGCGTGTTACGTGCCTGGGGCTGGTGCCCTCGGAGCAACAGACGAGGTGCCCTTGAGGTGAAGCGGCACCGGGGAGGGGTTGCGGGGCAGCTCCTGTATTCTTGGTGTCATTTCCCGCTCTGGGCCATCCTCTGGGCAACAGAACCTTGGCTGCCGGAAGTCCGGCTGACCCCGGAGTGGGACCCTCAGACCCGAACGTGGTAGGGCTTTGCCTGTTGGACGCCGGGCCTTCTGTGAGAGGTGGCATTTCCAGAAGAATCCAGGACCCATGCGCCTGCTAATCCATCTGCCCAGTGGCCTTGACTGCCCCACCAGCTGGGGTCTGGGGGAGGCCCATCCGGCAGCGAAGACTGACTGAGAAACAAGACACACAGGAAGGCAGAAGGAGGTCAAAATATCGCCGTCAGTACCGCTGTGAAGGGCGGGCCAACAGGCTTGTTAACTGAGCCTTCAAATCAGGCCACCTGACCCGGTCATGGGGGTGCCAGACGCCCCCAGCCCCTCCCCAACAGCAGGGCCGGTGACACCATCGGTGTCCCCCAGAGATAAGGACACAGGGCTCAAGCCCACTAGGTTCCTTCCCACATAAGGTGGCCTCTCCTGCTTGGGGTTGGGAGCATCACACCTCCACCTGGGAGCCCTCCGCATTGCAGGTGCAGTCATTAGCTAACATGGGCTCGGAGTCATGACGGCACTTTCATGTCCATTGGAGAGTTTAGTTTCACCAGGTGGACGCTCTTATCGTCCCCATTTTACCGAGGAGGGACCAAGGTGCAGACCCCGTCCAGGGTCACATGGCCGAAGTGGGTGGAACCTTGGGATCATGCAGGCAGCTGGCAGTGTCTGCTTAGCCTCCAGCACCCTGGCCGCGGCTCCTGCCTCAGGGTGGTGGGGGTGACATGTAAGGCGGCCTTCCTCACGTCACCGGACTTCCACAGATAATCAGAAAGGGAGTCTTTCCCCCAGAAGGTTCGAGGGCTTTATCACTCTCCTGCAGCCCTCTCCTAACTGTTAGGTGCTCAGACTGTGTTTTCTAACCCCTTTCGGTGCCATCGTTGACCTTGATGTTCTGTCAGCAACGGCAGGAGACTGGATGTCTCTGTGTCACTTTTGTTGCCCTTGTGATGCACATCGGCCCCCAGGGTCCTCATTTGACTTTGGAACCGATTTGGACATGTGTGCGGGATCGTTTGGCTACAACAGCCCCCATCCGTGAGGGTCTGAGGGAAGGTGCGGGCAGGTGACAGCCAGCAGCGGCTCCTTGGTCCCCTTCCCTGAGAGAAGGCAGCGCTTACGGCCCCACTCAGCAGGTGTCTGTGGGACACGGACACACGGATAACACGGACCCCCCGAGTATCCCAAAGGGGGATTGAGCATCAGCAGAGGAAGGTGTTTTCAATTTGGTATGAGTGTCAGCAACGGCAGGTAGACCCGCGGGGGAGCTCCTGAGGACGCGGATGCCATGTCAGGAAAGCTGGGTCTGGACCACGTCAGGGAGGACTTAGAAGATGGAGTTCATTTTATGCACGATGGGGAGCCACTGATGGCTTTGGATCCTGAGCCCCGAGTGAAGAGGGCACGTGTTAGAAGTTCAAGCAGGGGGGCACCTGGGTGGCTTAGTCGGTTAAGCGTCGACTTTCGCTTGGGTCATGATCTTGCAGTTCGTGGGTTCGAGCCCTGCATCGGGCTCTGTGCTGGCTGCCAGCTCGGAGCCTGGAGCCTGTTTCGGTCTGTGACTCCCTCTCTCTCTGACCCTCCCCTGCTCACACTGTCTCTCTCTCTCTCCTAGAAATAAATAAAACATTAAAAATAAAAAAAGAAGAAGTTCAAGCAGGAAAGGCTGATACGAGGGGCGATGCCCCATCCCCGTGCAGCCATCTAACAAACCAGACATTAAGTTCTACCCACAAACCCTAGCTAATGACTTGCTTCCTTAAATGTATGTAGAAGCAGGAGGAAGTCCCTCCAGAGTTCTCATGATGCAGTTTGAGTTCCACATTGGGAACGGCTCTGCTCACAAGGCACGCGGCACGTGTACTGCAGAAAGACGGGCTATTTTTCAAGCCAAGACTTAGATTGAATTCAGCCACTGTATGTCCCAATGTGCCTTTTGAGCTGTTACTCTAATTCACGAGCTTCTGACCTCTGCGGTGACATGGAAGAAAGACGCGTGTGTGAGACTCGCTTCCAGATGTCAGTGAAACTATTTGTATCTGAATTTGAGTTCCTGCTGGTCTGACAGTAAGAGCACCAAGGGGGTGCCCCGGGTGTGGCTGAGACTGTTCCCATAATGGGAGCATAATTGGGCACAGAGGCTCCGTGGAGACAGCAGGGTCCTCTGGGGGGACAGGAGCCCCCTGTGAGGCCACCCGGCCCCTAAAGCACTGAGGGAGGAAGGGACACCATGTAGACATCTCACCCCCTGGCTGTGGGGATGAAATCCCGCAGACTTCCCTTCCTCCTTCGGGAACGTGCCCAAGGGCAGCCAGCAGTGAGCCCGGGCTTGAAATATGCTTCAAATACACACCAGGCGACGCTAATATCCTCTGCAGCGACTTTTCAGGTGCTGAAGGGGGAATAAAAAACAATGAATGCTAATTAGTTTACATTAATCACAATCGTATCTCCCTTCTTCCTTTTTTTTCTTTTCTCCCAGAGCTTTTAAGTGTGAGGAAACAGGTCATTCAAATTTCACCCTGTTTTTCAAAAATTAATAAGGGCCATACATTAGTGTAACATCCTGCCTGCTTCATGGAATATATTAGCCAAGGTTTTAACTGCTGAAATTATACAGTCATAAAAAGATGATTTAACAAAAGCAATCATTTCATTTGCATTCTGGGCCCGCCTGCACGCACGGTACTCGGTGAGGGGTGGTAAATTACGCCGAGGTGCAGTCGGCTAATTACACCCTTGCGAGGGCGCCTGAGGACCCAGGGCTCCAGGCCTTCAGGCTCCAAGCAGATGCTGTTGGGGGTCCAGAGGACCAGGCCTGTTGGAGGGGGAGGATTACAGATGACGATGGCGTCCCCTCTCTGTCCCTGTGCCCAGGGCCTGCCTTTCCTGGAGGGACTCATTATGGGCTGAGATAAGGGAAAATTAATTGGCGTGCTCTTTGTTCAAGTGCTTCCGCGGTGTTTGGAATCATTAGAGCAGTCTAGAGTGGCGGCCTCAGTGTCATGGGAGAAGGGTGATTTTATTTCTGTCTCCCCACGTGGGACAGGACGGCAGGTGAGGGCATGTCACCGGGCGCAGAGAAGGGCTCGCGCCGTCGGGCTGGTTCAGCGCACACTCTGCCTGGGAGAATCGGGCCTGCACTGGTCGGTTCCACACCCAACCTTCAGGTGTAAGTTCTGGTTTCCCCAGTTAAATTGTGCCAAGGGTCCCTACTGTCCCCCTCCTAATGAATGGCCCCAACTTTGTACCCTGGGGCCCTCCTGCGATGTGTCCACAAGGCCAGGACTTCAGAAATGAGCCTGTTTCTTTTCCACTGATGAAGTCGCTCATGTTCCCTGGGAGCTCACTTAGCTCGTGTTCCAGAGTCCAGAGAGGTCTCCGGGGACAGAGCAGGGCCAGCTGTGTGTGGGAGGGACCATGGGTCCCAGCAGCTCCCTCATGGTCCAAGCCGTGGGCTCCGGAGGGAGGGGGCAGTGCCTAGGCAGTGGTTAGAAATGAGGAGGGTGTGACGTCCTGCACTGCAGCCTTGGGAGACAGAAATCCGTACCACTTGCCACATGGACCTTCCCATCTGTCTGGGGGGCCAGCTCAACTGGGGGGGCTCCCTCAGTGCTGGGTCCTCAGTGCTGGGTCCTCAGTGCTGGGTCCTCAATGTGGGGTCCTCGGTGCTGGGTCCTCAATGTGGGGTCTTCGGTGCTGGGTCCTCGGTCCTGAGTCCTCAGTGCTGGGTCCTCGGTGCTGGGTCCTCAGTGCTGGGTCCTCGGTGCTGGGTTCTCGGTGCTGGGTCCTCAGTGCTGGGTCCTCGGTGCTGGGTTCTCGGTGCTGGGTCCTCAGTGCTGGGTCCTCGGTGCTGAGTCCTTGGTGCTGAGTCCTCAGTGCTGGGTCCTCGGTGCTGGGTCCTCAATGTGGGGTCCTCGGTGCTGGATCCTTGGTGCTGAGTCCTCAGTGCTGGGTCCTCAGTGCTGGGCCCTCCATGCTGGGTCCTCAATGTGGGGTCCTCGGTGCTGGGTCCTTGGTGCTGAGTCCTCAGTGCTGGGTCCTCAGTGCTGGGCCCTCCATGCTGGGTCCTCAGTGCTGGGTCCTCGGTGCTGGGTCCTCAATGTGGGGTCCTCGGTGCTGGATCCTTGGTGCTGAGTCCTCAGTGCTGGGTCCTCAGTGCTGGGCCCTCCATGCTGGGTCCTCAATGTGGGGTCCTCGGTGCTGGGTCCTTGGTGCTGAGTCCTCAGTGCTGGGTCCTCAGTGCTGGGCCCTCCATGCTGGGTCCTCAGTGCTGGGTCCTCGGTGCTGGCGGCTAGAGACCTAGCCTAGGCGGGCTCAGGGGACCTAGCCTAGGCGGGCTCAGGGTCTGGCGGTGGGCAGGAGAGGCCAGGACCTCAGGGAAGGGAACCCCCCGGGTGTGGGGGACAGAGGGCAGCCAGGTCATGGAGCCCTCAGACCCCAGGTCACAGTCTGGCCCTAATGCTGCAGAGAAAGCATGTGTGCTACTCAAAAACTGCTTCCAATCTTTTCAGAAGATACGGGAAAAAATATGGGGGTTAGAGATGGGCAGACCTGGGGCCAGATTACGGCCTCGCCTCTCGAAGGGTGACCCGGGCGCAGCCACTTTTCCCAAATAAAGTATGTTCACTCGAAAGGCTGTGATGAGAGTCCGGACGACGAATACGCGTAAAATGCCTGGTGCAGAGGTTGACGTGCGGTCGGTGCTGATTCAGCCAAGCTCATGATTGCCGTCTGCCCCGGTCAGTGGTCGGGAGTCTCCCACGTGCGTCCCGGGCCCCGGCCCCTTTCCTGGCACACAGCCGCCCGCTCCCCTCAGGGGGAGGTCCCCCCAGGAGAAGTTCTGTGTGAGAGGAAGGGAGCCCACAGGCACGGGAGCCCGGGTCTGTTCTCAGAACCAGCACCACCGGCACCACCACATTGAACTGTGCGGAGCCCCTACAGTGTGTGGGACACGTCCTGGGACCTGGGCTCAGACCCGCTCAGTCTCTGTGAGCAGAGCCAACGCTGGGAGCCGTCCCCGTGGAAGCTGTCCCCGCGGGCAGGGTCCGTGGCAGAAACCCTCGTTGTTGGCATCTGAGCCACGAACATGTTCACGGGGATCATGACCAGACTTTCTAGACGTGGCTTTTTGCAAACCATCTGCCTGGCTTCAAACAGTCTGAAGGTTTTAATGGGCCCAACATTGTGGGGCGGGGGCCGCGCTCCCCGGGGCTGTGGTTGGCGCAGTGTGGCACCCCCCTCCCATGGGATGGGCGCTCTTAGCTGTGCCTCCTTGCCCCGGAGATGCCCCAAGAGCTGGCAGACGCTTTCTTAGCAGGACGCAGACGTCCGAGACTCTCCAGCCTCACTCCCTTCCTCTCCCTGCATCCACAGGGGCCACACCTCTCCTCCCCTCTATCCTTCACACCCTCTCCCCCGGAAAAATCTCTCGCCGTCTCGGTGTGGGCTTCCTGAACTCACGGTTCTGGCGGCAAAGCCGGTTCAGCTTTCCTGGGGCCTCGGGACCAGCCCGCCTTTGTGCTGAATGTGAGATAAGACGTTTCCTCTTGGCATGTGTCTACCTTCTGACTGCTCGCAGATGCCAGCCTGGGTCAGAGATGGAAACGCCTAGAGCCTGCTGGCCCAGAGCAGCGCACCTGGTCATACAGAGATAGGGTGAGTTAGAGGCTCCAGGAGAAGTCATCGTTTAAAGGAGGCTCCGCATACCGAAGCCAAGATTTGAATGTCGGGGGAGCACACGTGTGGTGCTTTGTCATAAATGATGCGACAGATTCTTACTCATCAGCCTGACAGCAGTGGAGGGAAAGAAGTGACACGGGTCGCTGGCCAGGCTGCTTTGTGGTGTTTAGGGCCCGAGCTGGGGACAGCGATGTGGGCGGAAGGCTGCTGTATCCCTGTGGCTCATCAGCACAGAGCTGCCTTTCCCAGACCAGAGCCCTGTCCTCACCCTGGCTGCCCTCGTACCCCCGGCTGTCCCCTCTCCACCCACCTGCCAGATTCCAGCCCTGTGTCCCCATGGCTCTGCCAGCTGCGCTCCTGTGTCCCAGGAGCCACGTGGGGTCAGGAATCCTGCCTCCCTCCCGCCCTGGCCTCCTCCAACCTGAGGGTGTCTGCCTCCACTGCCTGCCTCTCAGTGCATCCACCTCTCTTTTTTTCTTTAATGTTTATTTTTGAGAGAGAGTGAGCGAGCATGGGCAGGGGAGGGGCAGAGAGAGAGGGAGACACAGAATCCAAAGCAGGCTCTGGGCTCTGAGCTGTCATCACAGAGCCCAACTCGGGGCTCGAACCCATTAATTGAGAGATCATCACCTGAGCTGAAGTCAGATGCTCAACTGACTGAGCTGCCCAAGTGCTCCTCAGTGCAGCCACTTCTCAAAGTGTGACCCAGCAACCTGCTTGTTGGATGCAGGGGTGCCCCTCCTCGGCACCCTCCTCCCTGCTTCTCCTTGGTACCCTCCTCCCTGCCCCTCCCCGGTGCCCTCCTCCCTGCCTCTCACTCTGGGGCCAAGCCTCACTTGGGATGGTCTGCACAGTGAGGACAGTGTGTCACCTCTGTGGGAAGAGGTCTCGGGGCAGGGGGCTCGGTGGCACCCAGGCCCCTCTCCTCTCCGGCCCCTGCTCTGCCCTTCCCAGCAGGTGAGCTTGTTTCTGAGTCAAGGTGACAACCTTTGTGCCAGTGAGTCCCAGACCCGGTGACACACTTTCTCCCGTGGAAGGGCACTGTGACTGCCATGGCCGCCACGGCTGGCTCAGGCCCCTAGCCCCTGGGGTCAGGGTGTTCCCAGCCTCCCCAAAGCCCAGGGCAAGCTGTTGGCGGTTACACGACTAAGATCTGGGATCTACGATGGCGGTAGCTGGTGGGAAGGCGGCTAGTAGCGTGTACCTAAGGGCGAAGGTAGGGGTTTGAATCCACGTCACAGTTTCCATCCTGGTGTGGAGCGAGGCAGGGTCACCCAGGGTGGAAGTGCTGTGGGGCACTGTGGCAGACGCCAGACCTCACTTCTCTCCCGCTGGCCGCAGCTCCTGGGGGACCAGGCTGGCCACAGGGGGTTCAGTGGGGCCATGTGTGCCTGGGACTTGTCCCTTCCTGCGGTTTCCAGGACCAGTGGCCATGCCTCACCCTTCGTGCAGCACGGTGGGTGCAGGGGGCTGAGGTTTGCATTCACTGATTTCGAGTCTAATTCTGAAACTCACTTGTTCTTTGATTCAGCACGTAGTTGCTGAGTGCGTATTTTGTGTCGGGTGCCGTACTAACAACTGGGCTCTAAGAACTAAGAAGAACTCTGTCTTCATGGAGTGTATATGTAGTCTGGGGGTGGCGTGTGACAGCTCAGAGCTGGTAATGTTCCAGATTCAGCCCTCCATCTGGGGGTGAACAGTGGCGCTGGGCTAGGAGGTGCGGGTGGTTTGGGGCAAGGACAGGAGCCATGATGAGCTTGGTTTGGGCCGGGCTGGGCATGACCTCCAGGCAGGGTGTCTTGGTGGGGGGACCAAGGCCTCACATCAGGGGGTTTGTGTCGCTCAGGAGAGAGGCTGGACCCAGAGCAAGGACTCTGGGGGGCTGCCTGTGTGGAGACACCAAGGCCTTGAGGATGTTGAGGTCACCCACAAAGTCTGGCGACACCATCTCCAGACAGCCTTTAGCGCCGCTCACTCCTCCACGTGGCTGTCTTGGCTTCCCGCTTTGAGTCTAAACTTCTGCTTTCTCATACGATAATATCCAGCCCCTTCCCAGCTGCTAAGGGCCGGAGACCCAGCTCGTGCCCAAGGAGTGTTGAATATGGTCTCGACGGGGTGTATTTGTTCAACGCCAAGAGGTGGCTTTTCCACACGCTTGGGCATGTGTGTGTGTGTGTGTGTGCGCGTGTGCGCACGTGTCTTCCTGTCCCTCCTGCGCATTTAACCTCGAGGCTACTTCCAGACTAATGTTGGGAAAACCCACACCTCCCCTAGTCTTTCGGTCACTCCGACATAGGGATGGTAGCTTGTCACAGAGTCACAGAAAATACTATTTTCTAGTTGCTGCAGCCCATGCACTAGAGGTCCAGCCCTCCCTGCCCCCCGTGGGGCGGCCCCAGCTGGCCGCGTGGGCAGTTGCTGGAGGGCCAGCCCTGAGCAGGTGGAGGCAGCAGGTGTCATCGTTCCTGGAAACCAGCCTTGGGCAGCCCGGAAGTCCCAGGTGTTCCCACGAGCCCTGCTCCTCATCATGGAGGGCACCAGGCTGACCCCCCACATCCATGCTCCCACAGAGGGATGGTGGGGAGCAGTTTAATTAGGCATCTCTGAGATTCCTGACACAGGCAACACGCCCTCAGGGTGCCTGATGTGTGAGCTTCTGGGTAGTTGGAGTTATTTTTGGCACCACGAGAAACCGGCTCCTGAGGGCTGAGTCATTGATCTTACGGGGTGCAGGGAGCCTGTGTTGTAGACGCTGCCGTCCCCTCCTGACCCCCCCCCCCACCTCCAACCGTGCTTCCTAAGCTATTTTGAAACAGCCGTGGAAAGGTTTAGAGCTGGTTCAAGTTCAGTAATAGTGAGGAGTCTCGCTCACAAGGGTCTGGGAAGCTGTGGTCTCACGGCCCCAAGGACAGGACAGGGCCGAGCCCCCCCACCCCCCCACCCTATAGACGGGTCTTCCAACACCTCAAAGGATAGCTCAGATTTTATTTTAAATGTAATTTTGACATGGCTTCCAATTTACAGGGAAGTTACAAGGCCAAGAATGCCACTCAGATTCAAGTTCAAGTAAATGCTAGTCTTTTACTGGGTCTGTCCTGCCACGTTCTCTCACATCTCGTGCCCACAGCAGCAGGACCGAGGCAGCTGTGTCGTCCATCTGCACAGCGGAGGACACTGGCTACATGTCCCCTTGTCCCCTGTCTGGTCTCTGTCACCTCCTGTGACTTCCAGCAGCTGTTGAGCATCTGCCTGTGTTCACGGTGTGGACATTTCTGAGATTACAGACCAGCGATTTTGTAGAATGTCCCTTACCCCGTGTCTCGTGTTTTCCTTGAGGTCGTGGGCCGGTGGCGGTCACTGGGACCCATGTGAGGAGGCCTGTGTCTCTCCAGACTGCAGGTGTGGCTTTGATCACCCGGTCAAGGTGGAATGGGCCGGATTTCCCCGCAGTAGTAAAGTTACTGCGTAATTAGTATGCCTCTTGTGGGGAGAGGCTGTGAGGTTATGAATAAATCCCAAATCTCATGCCGGCTGTCAGGTGCTGCTGTCCTAAATCTACTCTTCCTCTGCCACCTATGGGCTGGCTTTCCACCGGGAGGAGATTTCCAGCCCATCTATTTGTTTATATCTTCTCTGTTTTTAAAAACAAGCTGTCAGCACAAAGTGAGTCCTGCTCACTGGAGACCCCGAGGTGCTCTGGCAGCATCTGTCTGTCTGTCCAGAGTCTGGTGAGCAGGGGTCTGTCTGCAGGAGCTGAGCTGCACTGGGACTCGGGGTCGTGGGGTTCGCGTGGGACCCCGAGCAGGATGGGGCAGTGAGCAAGGGCTGGAGGGGTGACGGTGTCCTGCGAAGGGCAACGAGTCTGAGAATCCGCGAAGCGGGCGTGTGTCCCTGATGGAGCAAGACCTGTGGTCCACACACACCTGGGTTGTAGGGCCTCAGGGCCTCAGCAGTGGAGGGAGGGGGACGCCAGGTCCCCACAGGCAGTGCCAGCCACCCTCACGAGGGAGCGGGACAAAGCACTTCCAAGGCCACTTTGCCGGAGTCTAAAATCTCTCGTGAGGATGTCCAGATAAAAGCCACTGGTCTGGACGGCACCTTGTGCTGGAGCTAAGGCCCCAGGACACACGGTCCAGCCCACCCTGCGCCCAGCATCCTGTTGGCCAGGCCTGCATTGCTGGGAGCGGGTGTCTGCTCTGTGAGAACGGCAGAGAGACACTCCTCTCCAGGGTCACGTAGACTCAGAACGAACTCACTCTGAACGGGGCAATTGCATGGATTGGGGGACACAAGAGACCATTTTCCTAAGGGTGGGGATGGAGGCTGCTTCACCCACTGAGCCCCCGTCACTGCCCGGGGAGCAGCCAACCGCACTTTGGCTCACCTGAAGCCCAGAACGCTATCACCTCTGGCACATGAGGGGGTTCTTTTTTTTTCTTTTTTTTAATGTTTATTACTTTTTAGAGAGAGAGATACAGAGCGTGAGTGGAGAAAGGGCAGAGAGAGAGGGAGACACAGAATCTGAGGCAGCTCCAGGCTCTGAGCTGTCAGCACAGAGCCCAACGCGGGGCTCGAACTCACGAGGCGTGAGATCAGGACCTGAGACACCCAGGCATGAGGAAGTTATTCCAAAGAGAACTGACGCTGGTGTTACTGCATCACCAAAGCAATGCCAGCAGATGACCTTCCACTGTGTCCACGTGTCGGGTCTCATGCAGCGCTGCATGTCCTTCTGCGGGAGGAGATGGTCCGGGAGCTGTGAGTTGAAGCGCCATTTTCTGCAGCACCGTCTGGGCATCGGGCTTTCGGAAACATACCTGGACTCACAGCGTGGCCAGCATGCTCGCAAATGCTGCACCTGCGGCGCTGTCATGGGAGCCTCGAAGCAGCAAGGCACAGACCTGCTGCAGGGCTGGTGATGTCCCGGGCCCCCAGACACCTGCCCTGGGGCACCTCTCTCCAGTCGGCTGGCCTGCGGCCCCTGGAAACCTCCGAGCCCGTGCAGGGGCCACCGCGCCTGGGACAGGGACTCACGTGTGCTGGTGGGACAGCTGCTGGAGCCCTGACCTGGCCGGCAGGGACCTGCCCACAGAGCTGCGACGACTCAAATTCAGGAAATACGTGTTGGCAGTGACACCAGAACAGGTGCTCGGGGACGAGAGCTCAGGAGACGTCAACCATCCCACCTTTGACAGCAGATCATCCTGGGGACGCCTGGGTGGCTCAGTCGGTTAAGCGTCCGACTTCGGCTCAAGTCATGATCTCATGGTTCATGGATTCAAGCCCGG
This sequence comes from Hyaena hyaena, assembly GCF_003009895.1. Lineage (NCBI taxonomy): Eukaryota > Metazoa > Chordata > Mammalia > Carnivora > Hyaenidae > Hyaena > Hyaena hyaena. Next base: position 1,010,907 of record NW_024080735.1, on the reverse strand, counting down.
CGTTGGGCTCTGTGCTGACAGCTAGTTCAGAGTCTGGAGCCTGTTTCAGATTCTGTGTCTCCCTCTCTCTCTAACCCTCCCCTGCTCACGCTGTCTCTCTCTCTCTCTCTCTCAGAAATAAATAAAATGTTAAAAAAATATATTTAAAAAAGAAAGCAGGTCAGTCTGGCTAGGGATAGGCTGATACTCGCTGGGGAGAAATGGTGAGGATGGGTGTTTGGTTGGGGGCTCAGAGCACACTGCTCGACGCTCAGAGACTCTCAGATGCTCTGTGTCCTCATCTCAGATGGAGAACAGAGTCTTGCCTCGTAGTTTCCTGTATAGACTGACAGGAAACGGGGCTTGGGCACCCACATCACAGCTCCAGGGGCAGCAGCTGGGCGCTCTCACCTTGAGGCCTCCTGGTGAGCCAGGGTGGTCATTGTGCCCCATTTACAGATATGGAGGCCCAAGGCCAGGGAGGCGAGGAGGCTGCTGGCCGTCAGCGGCTGACGACAGCAGGCTGCCCCTGACGCAGGCCAGTCCTGACCCTGTCCTCACCCACACACAGCGGGCCTCGTGGCTCCTGATCACCGATGGACAAGACATACTCCACATCTTCTTAGGCCCGCCGTTAACGGCAGAGGCTCTTACTCTGTCCAATCCCCTACGTCCATCGCCTCCAACCCCACTGCTCCCAAACAGCTTCCCTCACCTTCAGCCTGCTACGAGCACCCTTCCAGAAACTTCTCTGCCTGAGACACTGGAATGCGGCAGAGAGCCTGGAGAGCCTTGTTCAGCCAATACAGAGGGGGGCTGGCTTTTTGTTTGGGCTGCAAATGGCTCAGGGATGAGCCCAGCCCAGCCCAGTTCCTCGGGCCCCTTTCTGCTGCAGGTGGGAACTCGGGGGTGTTTCCTGCCTTCCTCATTCCTCCAAAGGTCCCAGACTCACGTTGGGGTGCAGAGGAAGCCACATCGGCAGGATGCCTGGACCACCCATGTGTTCTCGGTTTCCCTGGAATGCGAGAGCTCATACACAGGGCGCACTTGCTGTCCCCCAGCCATCCCGTCCGGTGAAGGTGACAGCTAACTGGCTCGCTGTCCCCAAGCTGTCCTGTCTGGTGAAGGTGCAGCTGACTGGTCATGCTGGGCAGAGCTCTGCCAGCTCAGGGGACGGCTCCCTCCCAGAGCCCAGGGTCGGCCATCCACTGGGGGACTGCCATTAACAAGGTTATGTCAAATGCACACATCACATTCCTTCTCTTAGAGCAAGGCTATTTTTCAAACACTAAGCACAAATAATTATTCAAGAAACACTTTGCAAAGACAGCATTGTAGGAAGACTGTACAATTCAAGTCTATTATAGAAGCTTTTACAAAAAGCAGGAAATGTGGGGGTGGGGGAGGTGCTGTGCTCTCTCCTTCACACACACCTGGGCCCCGTGGGGGTGGGGGTGGGAGGGCGGCTGCTGGACCCGTCCCCGAGCCGTGTGACGGGCTTCCCAAGTGCAGGTCTTCAGCTCCGAGATGCCCTTGGACTTGAGCAGGTCTGACGACAGAGGTAAGAACCTAAGCCCTGTTTTCCTGGTTCTGAGACGGGAGGATGTGCAGGAGCAAGTGGTTGAGTCACATCTTAGCACCTCCACTTGCAGAACCTTTTGACACTGGTGCCTGTGACCTTGGCAGGGGTCTCAGTGACAGAACGGCACCAGTGTAGGCTGGACAGGCCGCATCTGGGGCGAGCAGGGTCCCCAAAGCGGCTTTGCAGGACACACTTGAAGCCTAAAGCCGCTGCTGAGTGAAGAGTTTCTGGAGTTTCACCCCAGGAATCACCAGTCTCCCGCCAGACCTCCGTCCTGCTGTGACGCCCTTTCCAGCGGAGGAAGCTGAGCTCGCCGTGGCTTTGTCCCTCGTGGACGGTCGGTGAGCCGGTGAGGGCGAAGCCTGTGTTTAAACCCGGCCCTGCACCCCCAGCCATCGGCCCCTCGACGGGAGGACGAGCCGTGCCTGTACTTGTACTTGATGTAAACGGAGTCGTGCAGCGAGCACGTCTGGTGTCTGACGTCTTCCTTCCACCATCAAGCTGGTGAGATTCACTGCAAGGCTGGGACGGTTGTGACCACTGGCTCTGTGCCGCCCAGAATCCCACCGTGTGACTGCACCTTGATTTATTTTACCCATCCCACCCTGACGGACACTTTGCTGTGTCCGGTTCTTTATCAAAAGCATTATTAGGAATATTTGAACTTTGAAGGTTGTAGGAAGAATGGTCTATGTGGATAATTACAGCCTCTGTGAGTAATGAGTGTGGCAGATTTCCCCCCTTCTCACACCTTCTATCTTTTATTTCTTTGCTTTTTTCCTCCTGATTTTTCAAAGCCTTCAGCATTAAAATGTTTGCTGTAGCTTTTTGGTAGATGCCCCTTGATTATATTAAGGAAATCCCTTTCTATTCTGAGCTAGTTAAATTTTTTACAAGATCATGAATAGGTATTTTGAATTTCATCAAATGTGTTTTCTCCATCTATTGAAATAACCATATTGTTTTATTCTTTGAATATGCTAATGTGGGGAAAGATAATTACAGATTTTCTGCAGCTAAGCGTTATACTCCTGGAGTAAATCCAATGTAGTCAAGACATGTTATCTTTTTTTACAAGCACAGAATTCATTTTGCTATTTATGAAGGATTATGGCCTTTATGTTCATGAATGAGGCTTTTCTGTGATTTCTCTTTGCCACGTTTTTTGAAGTTTAGTACTAAAGGTATAGTGAACTCATAGAATAAGTTGGTGAGACTTCTTTTTCTTTTTCTTCTCAAATGACTTGCATAAGATTAGCGTGACACCTGCCATGAACGTTTGGTAGAACTTCTCTAAACTCATCTGTGGCCAGTGCTTCTCAGTGGGAAAATCAAAAATTGGTTCGCTCATTTTAATGGTTTTGAGCTGTTAGAACATTCCATTTCTTCTCGAGGTGCTTTTATTAATTTTTAAATGTTTATTTATTTTTGGGAGAGAGAGAGAGCGAGAGAGAGAGAGTGCAAGTGGAGGAGGAGCAGAGAGAGAGGGAGACGCAGAATCTGAAGCAGGCTCTAGGCTCTGAGCTGTCAGCACAGAGCCCAATGCGGGGCTCAAACCCACAAACTGTGAGAATCATGGCTTCAGCCGAAGTTGGATGCTCAACTGACTGAGCCCCCCAGGCGCCTCTAAAGATTTTATTTCTTTAAAGTAATCTCTAGGGGAGCCTGGGTGGCTTAATCGGTTAAGCGTCCAACTTTCGCTTAGGTCATGATCTCGCGGTTCGTGGGTTCGAGCCCTGCATTGGGCTCTGTGCTGACTGCTAGCTCGGAGCCTGGAGCCTATTTCAGTCTGTGACTCCCTCTCTCTCTGACCCTCCCCTGCTCACGCTGTCTCTCTCTCTCTCTCTCCTAGAAATAAATAAAACATTAAAAAAAATTTTTAAAGTAATCTCTAGTGGGGCACCTGGGGGGCTCAGTCGGTTAAGCATCCGACTTCAGCTCAGCTCATGATCTTGTGGTTCGTGGGTCTGAGCCCTGCGTCGGGCTCTGTGCTGACAGCTAGTTCAGAGCCTGGAGGCTGTTTCAGATTCTGTATCTCCCTCTCTCTCTGACCCTCTCCTGCTCACGCCGTCTCTCTCTCTCTCTCTCAGAAATAAATAAAACATTAAAAAAAATTTTTTTTAAATAAAGTAATCTCTAGAGCCATGTGAGGCTGTGACTCCTTATTTTCAGCTCAGGTCATGATCCCAGGGTCGTGAGTGAGATCGAGCCCCCTGCTGGGCTCTGTGCTTGGTATGGAGTCGGCTTGGGATTCTCCCTCCCTCAACCCCTCCCCCCGCCCCAATCGCTTGCCTGCACATGCTGTCTCTCTCTGTCTCTGTCTCTCTCAAAATAATAAATAAACATTGAAAAAATTTCCCTTTTCTAACAGCAGGAAGCTTTCTTCTGGTCAATGTTTATTTCACGTATCTTTTGCTTCACACACTTTCCCGTTCTGGTATTTGACCTATCCCTGTGACTAGCACAAAGCTGAATTGTTAAACCTTCTGGTGTGATAATGTCGATCTAGTGTGTGTTGAGCTTAGTCCCTTTTCATTCATTGCGATGACTGATGTGTGTGTATCTCTTTCTACTGTGTTGTTGCTTTTCACTTTCTATTTATACCATTTTCTCCTGCCTCTTCACTATTGAAACTTCACGTTTTTGCGTTCTTACTCCATTTTTTTCCTTCCGATTGTTTAGAAGTTATTCTGTACTTTATTTATATTCTTTCGTGGTTACCCTTGAAGCGTCACCCTGAAAAACTGCTGAACTCTGTCATAAGTCCCTCACTCCTGCCACCAAACCACACAAGGACTTCCTTCCTCAGCCTTTACACAGTTGTCCTGCAGTATTTTTATTTTCTCCTTTTAAATATTTTTATTTCCATAAGTTCACCATGGGACTTAGATGTTGGTACTATTTGTTACAGACAATGTTAATGTTTGCCCACTTACTTATCTTTTGCATCTCAGATCTTTATCCCAGGACCCTTTTCCTTTTCTTAGAGTGCAACTTTGAAAAGTTCCATTGGCGCAAGTCTGTTGCTGGTAAGCTCTGTTTCTTTTTCTGAAAATACCTTATTTCACTTTCATGAGTGAAGGTCCTTGTGCAGGGCGGACAGTTCTAGGCTGACGGGTTTTCTCTCGTCATTCGGAAGATGGTATTCTACTGTCTCTTGGCTTTGGTTTTTGCTGTTGAGAAAATTGCTATCAGTCTGCTATTCTCTTGAAGGTGATGCATTGTTTTTTTTAACGCTTTTAAGATCTATGGCTTGGTTTCGGTGTTTGGCTTGTTATTGTAAACGTGTTAGGTTTGGATTTACTTTTCCTTTGCCTTGTTTGGTAATTGCCATGATTACTGTGCCATTACACTCGTGTTGTTCACTAGTTCTAGAAAAGTACCTTTAAACGTGGCCTCGGGGCACCCGGGTAGCTCAGTTGGTTAAGTGTCCTACTCTTGACTTTGGCTGAAGTCATGATGTCACAGTTTGTGAGTTTGACCCCACAGAGGGCTCTGCACTGACAGTGCGGAACCTGCTTGGGATTCTCTCTCTCTCCCTTTCTCTTTGCCCCTTCCCTCAAGCTCTCTCTCTCTTTCTCTCTCTCTCAAAATAAATAAACTTTTTTAAAAAGATAAATTTGGCCTCTGCCCCATCATCTCTCTTCTTCCTTCCCAGACTGTGGTTTGATATTAGAACTTCTCACTATCTTTCTTGTCTCTTAACCTCTCTTTTGCCCTTTACGTCTTTTTCTTGATGCCGCTTTCTGGAAAATTTCTACAGATTGATCTTCAATATCACTAATCCCCTCTTCATTTGTGTCTAATGTGCTATTTACCCAACCTCTGAGTTTTTTAAATAGCAAAGACTGTATTTTTCATGTCTAAAGCTTGTGTCTTTTTCAAATATTCCTAGTCATATTTTCTATTCCTTTCCACTTGTTCACATCATGATTCTGTTATTTTCCTTAAACATTTCCTAAGTGGCTATTCTCTACTCTGATTCTGAGAATTCTAAGATTTTAAATCTGTATGGGTGTGAATCTGCGTTATTCCTGCGGATTATCACTCAGTGTGATTTGTATCCTTGTGTGATGGTCTTTGCGAGTTTGTGCCGTGCTGGTCCTGATCTGTAGAAATCTCCAGAGCTTGAAGTGAGCACACTCCAGAGTGGGTTGTGCTTGCTTCTTCAGGAGCTGGGGACACTGCGGCCCTGGACCAGCATCACTCCCTTCCAATCCCTGGTCTCTAAACTGGTCAGAGTCAGTATCTCTTTTTGACACGCTGTTATTTGGAATAATTTCAGATCAATGGCTCAGGTCTCTGACTGTGTCTGTTGTGTGAGTGCGTCTGGGTCTCCAAGCAGGTTTCCCTCACTTCTGTAAGCCCAGCAAAGAACTGCATTTTATGAAGGACATAGCTGTTCTGAAGCAGGAGGGCCCTCAAGATTGCTAGTCTCCCACACTGTGAGAAGTAGAAGTTGGGGCCTGTTTTGCATAAATATAAGGGAGGGGTATGAGAATTCAGGGAAATGTGGGAATATTTCATTGCACTTGGGTCACTTGGGTGGCTTAGCTGGTTAAGCGTCCAACTTTGGTTCAGGTTATGATCTCCCGGTTTGTGAGTTTGAGCCCCGCATCAGGCTCTGTGCTGACAGCTCGGGGCCCAGAGCCTGCTTCAGATTCTGTGTCTCCCTCTCTCTCTCCGCCCCTCCCCTGCTCATGCTCTGTGTCTCTCAAAAAATAAATAAATATTTAAAAAATAAAAAAAAAATAAAGTGAGCCTAACTAAATGCTAGTTGTTGCTTGTGGCATCTACTTTCCCAAATCTCATCTTGTCATTGTCCTCTGGCTGCCTCATGAGTGTGAAGCTTGTTTCCTGAGCTCCAAGCACTCAGCATCCTTTCTTCTCGTTAGCATCTCAAGAACACCCTTGCCCATCCTGTAATGGCTTCAAGGGACCCAACTTGCAGGACGGACCAAGTATGACACTTGCTGTTGGAATGCTGTAGTGGACATGGGACATAGGTCCATGGGAAGGGCTTGGAACCCAGGTTGGCCCAGTCCAGGTCCTCCCTGGAACTTTCCATATTGGAGGCAGAGACATCTCCCTTCCTGGATCGCAGATAGAAAACACATAAGCCTGAGGTTCCTGATGGCTATCTCCTGAGCCATGTGGGTCTGTGGCCTTGGTAACACATGGTTCTTAGCTGAGCCTCAAGAAGATGTCTACAGAAGGATTACAAAGCAGTGGGGAGTTGCTGGCAGGCGTAGGTAGAGACAGCTGCAGGGGGACTCCCTCGCTGTGCCTTACCCGGGACCTTTACCACCGTCAAGGCAGTGGAAGGGCCATGCGCAGCTTTGAGCCATCACCACCGTCCACCCAGCACAAGTGATAGCTAGGCCCATGGAGCAAGTAGGATTCAGATTCTCCTGGCGGGGTCCCTCCTCCCTTTTGAGAATGAGCTCACCTCTGCTTAACCTCAAAAGTGTCAGCTTGACAGTAAATCTGACCTCCTGGTTCCTTTGAGTTCGAACATCTGCAACATCAAAGTGAAACAATGGCTCCCTTTGAAGCATAGAAAAGTTAACGTGGGTCTGGGGTAATGAGATGTGGACTTGGAAACCCCCAGAGCTTTCTGATTTCTGAGGAAGGCAAAATCAACGGACAATTGTTTGGTGTCTCAAAAAATAATTTTTAAAAAGGCCGTTATTGACTCTTGATTAACCAGGGCACACAGAAAGGAGAAGAATACAGTCCCACGTCATTTCAGCGGCCTTCCAAGCCCCAGAAGGGGGCTGAGAATGCTGAGAATACTCCTTTAAGTCAGCATTTCCAGACCACCCCCCCCCCAACCCCTGCAGAATCACTACAGGATCAGGATGGAGGGAGAACATTAATAAAAGCTGGTCTGATGTGGAATTAATTCAATTACACAGTCAGTGGAGAAACACTCAGATCTCCTGGAGCCAAAAGCAATTTCTTTAAAACTCCCGATGTCTTGCAGTTCAAATGTGGCTAATATCACTGTCAGTCTTTAAATTCTATAATAAAAGGCACACGTATGCAACGACTTGACAGGAGGTAGCATTTCTCCCAAATTCTGAACGTGCTTGCAAATCGCATTTTTTTTTAAATGTTTTATTTATTTCTAGGAGAGAGAGAGACAGCGTGAGCAAGGGAGGGTCAGAGAGAGAGGGAGACATAGACTCTGAAACAGGCTCCAGGCTCTGAGCTGGCAGTCAGCACAGAGCCCGACGCGGGGCTCGAACCCACGAACCGCGAGATCATGACCTAAGCGAAAGTCGGACGCTTAACCGACTAAGCCACCCAGGCACCCCTCAAATCGCATTTTTTTTAAATGAGAATTTGTCTAGCATTCGACTCCAGAAAATATTACATAGTAAAAGCGAACACGGCTTTCACATTGTGTGTTCGCCATTGTTCTAGGTTCCTTGTACATATGAAGCTATTGAATCATCACAGCCTTATGATTGTATACTCCAGCTCCTTCACATGGATGAAGAAACTGGTGCATGGATGGGTGAAGAGCCTTGCCCAAGGTTACTCATCAGTTGAGTGATGCAGCGTGGACTTGCATGTGGGCAGTCTGGTTTCAAAGCCTGTGTTCTCACCACCACCATGGAGGGCCACATGATGCATGGAAACAGTGAGTGAGCCAGAAAGAAGTGGGTTCAGATCCAGTACTAGTGTTCATGGTGGGAGCATCTCTGTGACCCTGCTCATCACTCAACCTCAGGTCCTCATTTGTGAAGTACTATGGTACTTGTGCCACAGAGGTTATAAAATTAAGGTAATTGGTAATAACTATAATATAATGATCATAATAAAGAAGATAATAGTGTACATCAGGGGCCTGGCTCGAAATAAATATTTCATAAGGTTTGGCTATTAGAAGGTAGGATGTTTTAATCCCACAGTTTTGATCTGAGAGGTACAGATCTTCTGTGACTTACGATGGGGCTACGTCCCAGTAAACTCATCACAAGTTGAAAATATCCTGAGTCAAAAATGCATGTGATACACTTAACCTACTGAACATCAGAGCCTCACGTACCTTAAATGTGCTCAGAACACCTTTGTCAGTCTACACCTGGGCAAGATCGTCTCACACAAAGCCTATTTGATAACAAATGTTGACTGTCTGGGGTCATGTATTGGATGTACCGCACTGAACGTGAAAACACCAGTGGTCAGTGAATTGACTCTGTGATCTCGTGGCTGATGGTAGCACATGGTTTGCATCTCGGAGAACCGTCTGCACTTAAATACAGCGTGTGATTCAGAATGGCAGCGCTAGTGCGTTTTCCTTGACGGCATTTTCCAACCCAAACTCCCTTTAAGCCAATTCACTTCTGTGATCAGTTTTCTAAATGGTACAGTCAGTGCTTCTGCATTTTTCTATTTTGTTTTCAATTTATAAACATTCTTTGCATTGAGATTAATCATTTATTTGCCGGTGTTTTTGACAATATCAAACATGACCAACGACTGCCTCTGCTACTGTGGGCTTTCCTTTGCGGGAATTATTTCTACTAAGTTCAGTCTCCACTGGCTGAATTCTATGGATCTGGGCATTGTAAAGAAAATCTGGTTTTCTAACCTGTAACTTTAATTAGTAACAACTTTTTGCTATTGTCACTTTTTGCCACAGTTGGGCTTACTTCATGTTAATAAATGTCTACTGTTTTTCTGGGGCAAATTTTTGAAGTTCTCATTGTCACCAACAAAAATGCTACTTTTTTCCAGCAATGAACAATGTCAGTTTTACTTTGTTTTAAGAAGGCTTTTGAGATAATTGCAGATTCACATTCAGTTTTAAGAACAAATACAGAGAGACCCTGTGTCCCTTTGCTGGTGTTTCCTGATCACATCTCATAAATTACAGTATAGTACACCCCCTCCCTGCCCCAGGACACTGACACTGACACAGTCCAGACATGGCACGTTTTCATCACGGGTGGGGCCCTCCTGCTGCCTTTCATGGCCACCCCCACTCTGCTCTGCCTGGACCCTAGGACCCTGCTCTGCTCCCCACTTCTGCAACCTGTCCTTTCCATGATGTTCTATAAATACAATCACACTCTATGTGACCTTTTGGGATTGTCTTTTTTCACTCAGCATAAATCTCTGAAGACTCATCCAAGTTATCGTGTGTTTCAATAGTTGTTCCTCGGTGTGGATGTGCTGTAGTTTACCTAACCCTTTGCCCGTGGAAGGACACCCATGTCTCTGTCTCTGTGTCTCTCTCTGTCTCTCTGCTTGTGGACACCTGCTTGTTCCAGAACTTTACGTTCAGTTGCCATCTTCCTCCACTGAATCGCTTTTGCATCTGTGTCAAAAATCTGGGGCACCTGGGTGGCTCAGTTGGTTGAGTGACTGACTTTTGATCTCAGCTCAGGTCCTGATCTCACGGTCCTCATCTCATGGTTCATGAGTTTGAGACCCGCACGGGGCTCTGCGCTGGCAGCACAGAACCTGCTTGGGATTCTGTCTCTCCCTCTCTCTCTGCCCCTCCTCTGCTCTCTCTCTCTCTCTCAAAATAAATAAATAAACTTAAAAATTTTAACCTAATTAGACATATTTATGAGCCTGTTTCTGGTGTCTCTGTTCTGTTCCACTGAGGCAGGTTGATACCACAGTCCTTAATGTTTTTTTTTTTAAATGTTTTTTATTTATTTCTAGGAGAGAGAGAGAGAGAGAGAGAGACAGCGTGAGCAGGGGAGGGTCAGAGAGAGAGGGTGTCACAGACTGAAACAGGCTCCAGGCTCTGAGCTGGCAGTCAGCACAGAGCCCGACGCGGGGCTCGAACCCACGAACCGCGAGATCTTGACCTAAGCGAAAGTCGGACGCTTAACCGACTAAGCCACCCAGGCGCCCCAAGGTCGATACCACAGTCTTGATTATGGCAGCTGCATTGTAAGTCATGAAGTTGGGGAGACTGATTCCTCCCACTTGATTTCCCTGTTCTGAACTTGTTTTAGCTATTATGGGTCCCTTGTCTTTCCATATACATTTTATGGTGTTTTAAAAAAATTTTTGTTTTCAACATTTATTCATTTTTGAGACAGAGGGTGAGTGGGGGAGGGGCAGAGAGAGGGAGACACAGAATCCAAAGCAGGCTCCAGGCTCTGAGCTGTCAGCACAGAGCCTGACACGGGGCTAGAACTCACAAACTCTGAGATCATGACTTGACCTGAGATCAGACACTCCACTGACTGAGCCACCCAGGTGCCCTTCCATATACATTTTAGAATACCCTTGTCCATATCTACAAAAAAAACCTATCTAGGATTTTGGTAGGAACCGCAGTAAACCCATGTGAGTTTGGGGAGAATTGACATCTTTATGAAGCAGTCTCTGATGCACGGACAGTGTGACCCTTGTTTACTTTAGGTTTTCTTTGATTTCTTTCATCTGCATTTTACAGTTTTCTGCAGACAAGTCTTATACGTGTATTGTCAGATTCATGTCCAGGTATTTTTTAAGCAATTGTGAATGGTACTTTTTTTTTCAGTGACCACATGTTCACTGATTGTATAGAAATGGATTGGTTTTTGCATGTTGATCTTACACTCCGAGACCTCGCTGAATCCACCAATTAGATTTGTGTCAGTTCCTTGCGGTTTTCTGCATAGACCACTGTGTCGTCTGCACAGGGGTAGTTTTATTTCTTCCTGTCTAATCTTACCTATTATTTCCTTTCCTCGCCTCCTGGTCCCAGGTCGGACAAGCGCCTGGAGAGTAGATGTCCCTCCTTGCTCCTGACCCTGGATAATAGCATTCTTCTCTCACTATTGGGTGAAATGCTCACTGTATTTTTTATAGATGCTTTTTACCAAGTGGAAGAGGTTGCCTCTATTTTTCTGAAAGTATTGCTCATGACTGGGTGTTGAATTTCATCAAGGGCTTTTTCTTCTTCAGCCTATCAATAGATGAGTTACTAATACTGTGACTGATTTTTAAATATTGAATCAGCCTTGAATTCTGGAAATAAATTCCACTTGGCTGTGGTGTATGATTCTTTTTATACATTGTTGAATGCAACTTGCTAACATTTCCTTGAAGATTTTTATGTCTACGTTCAAAAGGGACGTCATCCTGTGGTTTCTTGTGGGTCTCATTCCGTTCTTATCTGGCTTGGTCTCATGGTGACGTTCACTTCAGGACACGAGCCGGGAAGGGTTCCTTTCTCTCTTATTTTCTGGAAGACATTGTACACAATTGATATCAATTCCCCTCTAAGTGTTTGTGAAATTCTTGAATGAAAACTATCTGGGGGCCTGAAAGTTTGGGGGGTGAGTTTTTCAATGATGAGTTTAATTTCATTAGCAGCTGTGACTATTGTACTGGGAGAGCCTGTGATTTGGAGGACATGGTCCATGTGGGGAAGTGCCAAGTTTCTGGATGTAAAGTGGCTCATAGCACCCCCTCCCCATCACCCTTCCCATGTCGTTAGGGTCTGCGGCAATATCGCTGTTTTGTTTATGATGCTGGAGTTTGCATCTTCCTTTTGTCCATTTTATCCACGTTGGCAGAGAACGTGATCTTTGTTTTGTTTTTCTCTATTTTTTTTGTGTTTTCAGTTTAATCAATTTCTGCTCTTACCTTTGTTATTTCCTTCCTGCTCTGGGTGTATTTTGCTTTTTTCTAGGTTCTTGAGGCAGGAGCTTAGATTATGGCATTGAGATTTTCTCTTTCCTGAAGTATGAACTTAGTGCTTGATACTCGGCTGTCTCGGCACCATGTTAGCTGTGGCCAAGAGTTTGACGTATTTTATTTTCCTTAAGTTCAGAGCATTTTCTTTTGTTCTTTTTTTAAAATTTTTTAATGCTCATATATTTTTGAGACAGAGACAGACAGAGCATGACTGGGAGAGGGAGACACGGAATCCGAAGCAGCCTGGCTCCAGGCTCCGAGCTGTCAGCACAGAGCCCGACTCAGGGCTCGAACTCATGACCTGAGCCCAAGTCAGACACTTAACTGACTGAGCCACCCAGCTGCCCCCGGAATATTTTCAAAATTTCCTTTGAGACTTTGACTCATGGCTTATTCAGAAATGTTCTGATTGGTTTCCAAGTGTTGGAGAATTTCCTGTTGTCACTGTTGCTGATTTTCTAGTGGGATTCCGTTGTGGTCAGAGAGCACATTTCATATGATTTCAGTTATTTAAATTTCTTGGCTTGATTTTAGGGCCCGGGATGGGTCCTGTCCTGGTATATGTTCCGTGGGCACTGGAAAAGAACTCTGTTCTGCCGCTGTTGGGTGGAACCTTCCGAAAATGCTGATTAGATCCTGCGGGATGATGGTGGTGTTGAATCCTTGTGTCTTTGCTGAGTTTTTATTTAGTGTTCCTAACAGCCATTGAGAGAAGGGTATTCAAGTCTCCAACTACATTCTAGTTGATTCTAGTGATTTGTCTGTTTCCACTGGTTTTTGCTTCGTGTATTTTGTAGCTCAGATGTTTGGTCATACACGCTTCGAGTTACCGTGTCTTCTTGCGGTTATTCTTCTCTGTCTGTGGTGGTTTTATTTTATTCCGAAGCACACTGTATCTTATATTAATTATAGCCGCTATTTTGCAAATATTTTCTTTTAATCTGTGACTTGTTTTCTCCTTCTTTTGATCAGGAATTGTTTTCTTTTCTTGAGTTTTAGAAATTTGACTATGACGTGTCTCTATGAATTTCTATGAGTTTACCCTTTTTTGGGGTTCATTCAACATCTGGAATATGTAAGGCTAGTTCTTTCGCCAAGTGTGTAAAATGTCCAGCCCTGTCTGCTTAGTCCTCTTCCTGCCGCAAAAGCTGGGTCTTTTGTCTCACGTGTTCAGGAAGCTTTTTTTTTTTCTCAGCAAATTTTCTGTTTCTCAGTTTGGATAATTTTTACTGTTCAGTCTTACACCTCACCGAAGCTCTCTGTCCCCTCCACTCTGCCCTTGAGCCCGTCCACAGAGCTGTGTTTCTGTTTTTATGTTTTCCAGTTATGAACTTTCCATTTGGTGACTCTTTATCTTTTACTGCTTTGCGGAGACTTTCTATTTGCCAAGAGTTGTTTTTCCCCCCGTTTATTTCAAGTGTGTTCCTAATTACTTGTGGAAGCAAGTTTATTGTGTCTGCTTGAGAATCTTTAGCTCTCTTTCCCATTTATCATCTTCATGTTGTCTTTTTCATTTGGCTTGAGATATTCTTGGTTCTTGGTGTGACAAGTGACTTTTAGTTGAAGGCTGGTCATTTTGAATTTCATAAGACTGGATTTTATGTAAACCTTCTGTTTTTCTGGCTTCCTCTCTCACTGCTTCCGAAGGAGGGAGGTTGAGGCCTCGTTCCTGCAGGGTGGGGATGGGAGTCCAGGCTCCACTGCCACTGAGGTGTATGTGGGGGGTTCCTCATCGCTGCTGGGTGGGGGTGAGAGTGCTCACTCCCTTGAGGCCACACGAGTACTCCCTGACTCCTGGGTGGTGACAGCATTTCTCGCTATCCACTAGGCTTTGTCTTTCACCACCTGGGAGGAAGAGGAAGGGGCACTCTGTTACTGCATGGTGGTGGTGGTGGTGGTGGTGGTAGTTGTGGTGATGGTTGTGGTGGTCACGATAGCGGTCATGGTGGTGGTCATGGTAGGGGTGGGGGTGAAGGTGGTGATGGTGGGGGTGGTGGCCACGGTGGGGGTGGTGCACTGGGCTCTGGCACTATGCCAAACAGCTTACATTGACTCTTTAATCATGCCTCACAAGTACGAATTATAACTCTGTTTTACGGATAAGCAAAGCCGGGCTCAGGAAGATAACTTCCTCAAAGTCGCTCATTAGCTGGATCAAGGGGAGGTGCTGGTTTCAAGGGAGGTCTGGAACACCTTACACACTATGCCAGCACGCTGGCAATGCACGTGGCATTGGGCTGGAACGGTGGATTAATTCGGGGAGAGGACAAAGTTGGAAACAGGGGCAAGATGTAGGAGCCCTTCTATGTTTCAGCAAAGGGGTGAGGACCCAAGTAGCCCTTGTTGAGGGAACCCAGGACAGGTGAGGACATGAGCTAGGGAGGAGAGTCTAGTTCCTATGACCTAAGTAGGAACGTGTGACTCTCACGCTGCCCTCCCAACAAAATCCCTTCCCAGGGGACTGTTCAGGTAGTTTCCACAGCACTAGTAAGGCAGTCGGGGCTATTGTCTTTCTTTTCTAACAACAAATGTTACACTAGGTGTTTTTAAAGAAAACCTTTAGGATTTTTTGATAGAAAGTTTGAGATGTGATGGGTTAAATTCTACTCAGTTTGTGGCTCCTTAATTTAAAAATGTCATGTTCCCAAATCATGCTGAGTCATTCATTCAGGGCTGGTCATTCACCATGTGCATAGACAGATGACATTGCCTACCCCCTTCAGGAGAGACAGGGGAGAAAAAGAGGGGAAAAGAAAGATTCCAATCAAATTATGTTCCGAAAGACTGGATAGGACTGGCCAAAGAGGGGAGTGTACAAAGAAGGAGACCAGCAGGTTCTCGGATAGCATAGCAGTGATCCTGAAGGACTTAAAAACAAATCCTATCAACACAGAGGGAAAGCCAGAGTTCCCAATTGGGGGGTGGGGTGGGGGTGGGAGTAGGGTTGCAGAGAGCCATTTGCTAGAAACACACCACAGAAGACCCATTCCATGGAGTGATCTAAGGAAATAAGGGTCTCATGGTTCATGTGAAAGACTAGGTTAGAGAATTAAATTTCTTTGCTGCAGGCCTTGCCAGAGCCTTTACACCTTTTAGGTGCATTATGAACACCCAAGAGGGGATGTCTTATGCAGGGTTCCAGAATCCGCTGTTTACAGAAATCTCCCCACTCACCCATTACACAGCCTTTTTTTCTCTCTTTGAGATTTCTTGTGACCTCACACTTCACCTTACATGGATTATTTCACCGTCCCTCCAAAAATCCCTTTGCAGTACGGGTTATAAATTGCAAGTTCTGGGACAGGGAGAAACTTACAACCCAGAGCTGAATCTCCTACTGTGGAGTTTTCTCTACTTTCTCAAAAACGTGCCTGATGTACGCTTCAAAGACTCTGACTTGAGCACTCAATGACTATTTTCTTTTTAAATCAAAATTGACAAAGGCAAGCAATTTTCTGAACCACCCGCACTTCCACCCCAACCCTCTCAACTATCCCCAGGGAATCAGAGAACTCTTTCATGAGAGGACACTGCAGTATTTTATATACTTTCTCAAATCAACGCTCAGTTATAACCGGATTACCAGGCACCGCTAGGCCTGCGTCCGCAGGCCCCCGCACCCGCCCTCCGCAGCCCTGCGGCCCCGCCCTGGGCTGCGACTCCTCCCGCGCCCTCAGGTCCAGGAAGCTGCCGGCCAGCGCGCGCGCCTGGTCCCTCTGGGAGGCCCTGGAGAGCTTCTGGAATTCCTGGAACGCATTGTCCCGCTCCCGGGAGATCTGCTCCACCCTCTGCTCCTTCCTCCGGATGGCCTCCTTGATGCCCTCGACGTGGCACTTCTCCTCCCTCTCGGCTTTCAGCTTCAGGACGCGCTGGTTCTTCTCCCGCAGGACGCTGAGCTCGCGCGCGCGCTGCGCCCTGTCCCCGCCGCTCCCGGCCCGCCGCGCCCTGCGCTCGGCCAGCTCCGCCAGCAGCCGCCGGTGCGCGCGCGCCCGCTCCTCGGCCTCCGCGCGCCGCCGCACCTGCTGCGGCGGCTCCTCCTGCGGCCGCGGCTCCCGCGCGCTCTCCTTCGCCAGGCCCCGCTGCGCCTCTCGGCTCCGCTGGGAGCTCTGCTCCAGGGACAGCTTCCTCAGCAGCTCCTCGGCCTTGGCCTGGCAGTCCAGGAGGACCTTCCGGGCCTGGTAGTTGACCAGGGAGCTGAGGTTGGTCTCCTGCGCCTTTTTCTGGGTTTCCAGGGTGTTCAGGCTCTTCCGGGGAGCGGCCCGCTCCCGCCTCTCCAGCGGCTGCGCCGTCCTCTCGGGCTCCTGCAAGCGCAGCTCGCCGCTCTGCCTGCGGGTCGCCGGCGCGGGCGCGGGCGCGGGGGCGGGGGCGGGGGCGGGGGCGGGCTGGGCCTCCGCGCGGGCCCCCTTCCGTTCCTCCTCCGGCCGCGCCCCGCACTCGCGCTCCGACCTGGAGACGGTCCCCGCGGGGCCGTCGCGCCGTCGGACGCGCCGCTCTTGCCGCCACTGCTCCTGGCTCTCCTGCAGAAGCAGCTTGCGCTCCCGCTCCAGGGTCATCTGCACCTTCTGGTCCGAGCGCTTCAGCTCCTCCCAGGCCGCAGCCGCCTGCTGCTGCAGCTCCCGCATCCTCTGCGCCTTCTTGAGCCGGGTCAGCACCAGGGCCACGATCTTCTGGTCCCTGGAGGACATGATCGCCTCCTCCAGCTTGTTCTTGAGGAGCTGGGTGTGCAGGCTCTGCAGCGCCTTGTTGGGCACTGAGGGCTGGCAGGGCTGGCTGGCTAAAGATTCCACGGGGTCACTGCCTTCCCGCTTGTGGGCGCTCACGCAGGCCGACTGCGCCCTGAACTCATGGGACCGCACGGAAGACTTCTCGGACACAGCCGAGGATAGGGACCAGTGAGCCGGCCCTCCGCACAACGGCACTGCCCACTGGTCTCCGCTCTGCGCCCTCTCCACCCCGAAGGTCCCGTTCAGGGGGCTGTACGCTCCCTCGGGGTGAGGTGGAGGCGAGTCTACTTGGGTCGGAGGGCAGTGCCGAGGCCCTCGGAACTGTAGGCCGGGCTGCCATCGCCAGGCCGGGCTGTGCGCGCTGCCCCCGGGCTGGGGCTTGGGCCCGGGCTCGCCCCAGACGTCCTCCAGGCGCCGTCCGCGGGGCCGGGGCCTCCTGGCGCGATCCGGGGGTCTCGCCGCCACGTCGGTCAGGCTGTGGCTCTCTCGAGGCGAGTCTGGGCACCTGCGCCGGCGAGGCCGCGCGGTGTTTGCGCAGCATGGGTGCGGCCAGGGCGCCCCGGCCTCGCCGCCCGACCCCGGGGCGGCGCCCCCAGAGCCCAGGCAAAAGTTGGTTTCGGTCCCGGGGCCGCGCCGCCGCGCCGCCGCCGCGCACTCCCCGCCCGGGTCCAGGAGGAAGCTCGGGGAGACGCGGCCCAAGCCCTCCATGCTCACGACCAGAGTGTGGCCAGAGGGTCCTGGCTCCGCGGCGCTGCGGGGGCTCTTCCGCGCGCCCTCAGATCCCCCCGGCTCCGTGCCTGTGACGCTCCGGCCACTTCACAATGCGCTCTGGCCCGGCCTTCGGACAGCCCCTCAGCCAGGGGGAGCAGGCCACAGATCAGGGGCCCCCAAAGCTGAGGGTTCAAGGGGAACCCCAGTGTCTCAGGCGGGGACTGGAGTCGTATTTGTACACCTTCAAGTGGCCGGATTTTAACGGAACCTGGGGGAGGGCGTTACCCCCGGCGTGGAACGCAAGGGATGGGTGAGGTGTGGGGCGGGAGGGTGTTCCTGTGTGCGTTCACACCCCTCCACGCGCTTTGCAGGTTTAAGTTAGCAAGCTCCGGTATGTTTTGTTTAGCAATTACTGCTAGTATAGCAATTACTGCTTTCATCAAAATATGAATGCTGTGTGCACACTTCTGAAACAGCATCAGATTATTTTTCCTTGTTGGAGCACCCCGGGCTGCTGGGATAAACATTGGATCTGGTCCCGAAGTCGAGTCTGAATCTCCTCTGCCACTTTCCACTCGCTTGGCCTCCCTCTTTCTGGAAAGGTGGAGCAGAGGAAGGGCCTGATATCAGGCAGCCAAGCCATCCTGAGGGTCAAGGGCTTAGCTCATCCAGGCATTTAATAAATGTTAGCCTGATGTGCTGCTAGGCCTCAGTTAGAAGTTGTGAGTTTGCAGAAGCTTCCGGAGATCCCTAGCTTGAGAAGAGAGTGGAATTAGCGGCACTGCGAAGCAGGCCCTGTCCTGTTGATGCGGGGCCTCTGGCTTCGTCCCCTCCTTTCTCCGGGACGGTCCTGGGCAGTATTCTCGAATATGGTCTCTCCTTAAAGAAGAGAAAGGAGGAGGACTCCCCCCAACCCCCACGGGGGCCGCTGCCCCCACACCTCGGGTCGTCCCGGCAGCCCAGCCAGGCAGGGCCAGGAACGCTAACACTCCCTGAAGACAAGTCTGTGGCTTGGCCCCACTCACTGTTTCCCCACGTCACTTGGTCAGTGGCAGGGTGTTCAGATCTGGAGGTGGGCCTTGGCAGGTGTTTAGGGGTAGAGGAGGTCACGAGGGTGGGCTCCATGGTGGCATCAGTGTCCTCGTAGGCAGAAGAGATGGCAGAGTGTCCTCTCTGCCCTGTGAGGACACAGCAGAAGGCGGCCGTCTGTAAGATGGGAACTGAATTGGCTGGCACTTTGATCTTGGCTTCCTGGCCTCCTCGCCTGTGACTAGAATGTTCCGTAGGCTCCCCAGCCCACGGTGCTAGCAGCCTGAACTGCCAAAGATGAAATGCTTTCAAGAAAATGAGGACTGTGTGTCCACCAGTGGGTCCTGGTGGCCGTGTCCTTACAGCCAGCTGGTGGCAGCCTTGACCAGAGTGACTGAGCCCTCCCTGGGCCTGCCCTGCCTGGGTCACGTGCTGTCATTTTAGCACATCTGCAGCTGAGAATAGGATTTCTGTTTTTGCTACTGATACCATTGTTAGAGATTATCTCGTGACTGTAATTTTTACTAAGAGGTGACTTCTTAAAAAATGAAGTTAGATTTGAAATGGAACAATTTAAGTTAGGAAATATTTAGGCATGGACTGAGAGGTGCCGATACCTGAGTGTCCCACGTCTCTGTTAACATCTTTGTCATCCATCTTGCTGGCCAGTGCCAGCATCCCAGGGCCATCCCTGGGCCCTGACAGCCATCCCAGGGCCAGGAGACCTGCTGCCGGCCAGCGCCAGTCCCCTCGAGTGGTCAGTTCACCTCAAGTTTTTGGTTTCTTCAGCCCCGCAGGGGACGATCTGTGGATTTTTTTCAGCCCCAAATGTAATGGGAAAGAGGGAGTCCAAGCTGGGAAGGACTGTAGCCTTCATTCTGTAAAGCCAGAGTGAGTTAATCCACAGAAAGTGCTTACCAGGGTGCGTGGCATGTGCTTGTAAATATCGGCCACCAGAGTCATCGTGATCATTAGGCCAAGAGTGGTCAAGGTGGAGCAGCGCGGGGCTGATTCAAAGACCAGGCTTGGAGCAGCGCCAAGCCAAGTACCCAGGGACTCAGGTTCCTGCTTCAGGCTCTTGCTTCCCCGAGGGCTCTCCGAATTCCTCCTGGAGTTGAGAATAGTTCACTCCCTCCGCCAATGATTGAATAAGGGACATCGTCTCCGCCTCAGCGTGGCACAAATATCCTCTGAAAAGCTAGGCCAGGACTGGGAGGCTTACTTGGGGCCCTTGCCCACAGCACTGCCAGGAGACACCCAGGTCACAGATGGGCAAGTGCAGGGTGACAGTGGCACTCCCCACCGGTGGGATCCCCGCAGACAGGGATGGGTGGGAGCTCACACCGGGCAGAAGCCGCGGGGCCGGGGGGCATGTGCGTGTTGTATGGTGAGGGGCCCTGACCAGTGGGACCCCCAGCAGTGTGGGCTGGGCCCCAGTTCCAGAAGCCTCCCACAAGGCCCAGGGATTCCCTGCAGCTGCCCTGAGCCCCGGCGGGGGTGGGGCTGGAGGGCTTTAGGCAGCTCTGAGATCCCTAACCTTCTGTCCCCAGAGCAGCTCATGCTTTACCTCATTTATATCCTGAGGCTCTTGGTGACACCTCGCTGAAGAGAATTTGGGTTTGCTTATAAAAAAGGGTTGAAATCCACTGTGTAGACAATAGTGAGGAGTCCATTCACATCTTGGAACTGAAAAAAGTGGTCCAGTTGGGTCTGTATTTTGAAGCTCACCCTGGCAGCAGCATGGAGGGTAAACTGGGAGCAGGGGAGGGCACTGGAGATGGGCCAGTGGGAAGCTGGCTCAGGAATCCAGGTGGGCAACGGGTAAACCCGGAGGGGGGCCAGGGGACCAGAAGGGTGGGTCAGAGGTCCAGGGACCAGGGCCCGTAGAGGCCTGGGAGGGTGTTCTCTGTGGACGTGACCTTGGGAGCAGAGACCGTGGAAATGAGCCACAGGACTTGTGATCGTGCAACATGGAACAGCAAGCAGAGTGCCTGGAAGAGACCACGCAGAACCGGGCAGAAAAGCCTTTCCTCTGCGGGCTGACCTGCGGGCTCCAGACAGGGGATCGTAGAGGGCAGAGGGCGGGTGTCCTGCAGAGCCAGGAAGGAGATGTTTGGGGAATGCTGAGCTGCCAGGCATTCATTCCCTTGATAAACTGCGAACAGTCAGCCTCCTTTTATTTGGCAGAAAAATCCTCAATGCATTTCTCCGGAGGCCCCAGAATTTGGGCCTTTTGGCAAATACAGACCTGGGCCTTTTGTTTTCATTTGTCAGAATCCTGGAAAATATGGCAAACTTGATTTGACTCCGTCATTCAGGTCAGTCCATGAACTGTGGGTGTGCTCTGTGCCCTTGGCGGAAGGTTCTGGCGACTCCGAGCTCCGGCTCACGGAAGCTGCTTGTTCCCGGAGCTGGTCTGTGGGTGGTTGCGGCTGTCTCGACTTCTGAGTGTAGAACATTCACCAGTTGCAAAAACTTCCTGTGCGAGAATGTAAAGTATCTCAACACTTGTATGTCAGTTACTTGTGAAGGTATTTTGAACACCGTGGACTGAAGAAAATATCAAAATTCATTTCACATGTTGCTTGTTTTCATTTCCTAGTAAATTTAAAATTACATCTATATGTAATGTCGATTGTGGCATATTTTTTAAAATTTTTTATTCATTTTTGATAGAGACAGACAGAGCACAAGAAGGGAGGGTCAGAGAGACAGGGAGACACAGAATCTGAAGCAGGCTCCAGGCTCTGAGCTGTCAGCACAGAGCTTGACACGGGGCTTGAACCCACGAACCGTGAGATCATGACCTGAGCCGAAGCTGGACACGTAACCAACTGAGCCCCCCAGGCGCCCTGATCGTGGCATATTTCTATTGGATTAGTTTGAAATCAGCTTTTCTAAAAAGGTGATATTTGGGTCGAAAGTTTTTTTCTCAATGGCTGGATGATAGGGTCAAGTATTAATTTCCAAAACCCAGCTGTGGAGTCCAATCTCACAGGAACCTGGTCCTTCATGCCCACCGCACCTTTCCCTCACCTCACCCTGGAAGACAGACACCCCAAAGTAACAGGGTCTGCAGACACTGCACGGGCCACTTGGGACATGCGCATGTGAGATACAAACGCACGAACGATGTCAGCCTCACACACAGTGCAGAAAGAAGCGAGTGTTGTGTGAACATCCAGGGCAGTAACGGAAAACTTACGCTACTGCAGTACCAGAAATGAAAATTGTAGCCTGTGAACTTTTTTCTTTAGAAAAAGAAAATAGTGGGCTAGGCGCCCGGAACTATGACAGTCAACGTTTCCACGGAAACCATCATGTACCCATGACGCACACATTCCGCATGTGAGCTGCCGCATGTAAGGGTGTCGCTCTGCATGATGTGTGTGCAGACCTTGCCCAGCAGCAGTGCGGGGTGTAGCCCGCCTCTCCCGTGGCACAGAGAGGGTGTCCCCGGCCCAGCTGCCAGCCCAGCCTTGCACGGTGGCACCGCAGAATCACAGCCGGAGAAAGTCGTGTGTGGACGAGGGGGCAGGGGAGAGTAATTAGCCAATTCTCATGAAGAAAGGAAGGGGGCACAGGAGCACTTTGAGAGGAGTCAGCGAGCTTGCCTCTGCGGGGGGTCAGCGGGACCCACCAACAGTGACAGACACACAAAACGCCACAAGTCAGTTATTTCTTTTTGAAATCCTATGACAAAGCATTTGTAATGCTAAACTGAGAAAGAGGCTTTTCTTGTAGCAGCCAGGGTGGGGGATGAGATTGCATGTCATACTGGTCATCCTCAACATAACCGACATTCTGTTGAATGTTTTCTGAAAAGAATGTGCTTTGTCAAAACTTAAAACAAAAGTGTGGGTTTTTTTTTTAAAGTCTGCCTTTCCCCCTGGTTTGTTAAAATGTAGCCTGGAGTTTTTAACTTCAAAGGAAATGTGCTTTTCAGAAGCTCTGTGGGAGGGGGGCTGCTGGGCAGCGGGGCCTGGGGACTGTGTGTGTCCTGTGACACGCCGTGCACGCCAGCACTTTGCTGTGTCATCAGCGGTAGGCACCCCCGGTCCCGGAACCGCCAGCCTCCGTGTCCAGCGCGCACCTCTCGTGATCTCTTATCGCCTCGTCAGGGCGCCAGCTCTGCTCCTTGCTGGTTTGGTCCACTGCAGGGCTACACATGGGAGCCCCGTGAGTATTTGATAACAAAGTCCTCTGCGGGGAAGCTCCCAGACAGAGAGGAGGGAATGACGTACTTGCTTTTGTCCCCAAAGTATCTTCAGTGCCTGCTTTCGCTGCCCACATTGTGCTTCTGTGAAAAGACACACTCCATCATTCATTGAGCCACTGAGCATTTAAAATTTTTTAAATATTTTATTATTTATTGTAGAGAGAGACAGAATGCAGAGCACAAGCAGGGGAGAGGAAAAGAGAGAGATGGAGACAGAATCTGAAGCAGTCTCCATGCTGTAAGCACAGAGCCCGACGTGAGGTTTGAACCCCTGAACCACGAGATCATGACCTGAGCCCACTGACTGAGCCACCAGGTACCCTGAGCTACTGGGCATTAAGCTTGTCCTTGGCATACGGTGGGTATAAAGATTAATACCCAGTCCCGCGTCTTTGCCAACCTAGACATACCTGGTGGACAGTAGCAATCACCAGGAGAAAGATCCTGAAGTCTCAGGGGACTTCCCAGGTGGAGGAAATCCTTCTGGGTCAGAGGGCTGGGCATGGGGGTGGGTCACTGCCCTGTCCCTCCATTGACTGTAACCCCAGAGGACAGCATCACTGTTCTGTTCCGTTCACACATCCAGTGCCTAGAGCAGCATCCTGCCCGTGATGGGAGCGAGTATGTATCTGCTGCATGAATGGGTGAGCTCAGTGCTGGCTGAGCATCGAATAGGTGATTCCACTGAACATTAGGTATTTGCTCTTCCTGAGGGAGATTCACACGCCGAGCTCAGAGTGGTTTCAGAGGTAAGAGCCTTTGCGAAACCAAGGAGAAAAGGCAAGGTGGTAGAAGGTGAGTGAGACACAATAGAAAGGTCAGGAAAATAGCATTTTTAATATAATTCACTGCTGAAAGCGTTTCTGAAAGTATGATCACCTTTAACCTGTAGTCGGCTAGGAGGGAAGATGTGACGACCGGGGTGATGGTGTTAAACCACCTTCCTTAACAGCTGCTTGATTCAACCCAAGAACCAAATATCGCCAGATACAGGTCAAAGCTTAGGGTTACTGCGAATGTGTCCAATTCAGAATTAAGAGAAAGGCTAAATGTCCCGAGAGCATTTCTTCTGCTATTTCTTCCCCACCCCCACACCACCCCTGGGATCTGAATTTAATTGAAATGACATTCAAGGTATCAGATATTTACGCCCGGCTCTGGAGTGGCCACTATCTTTCATACTGAGGTTACATCTTACCCAGAGAAGCCCCACTGGACGCAGAATTCATTACTGGAGAAAGAGCCGTAAGGAAGAGGGTGTGATGGGCCTTGCCCAGAAGGGGCTGGTGTGTGAGCAGGTGAAGCAGCGATGAGTAAGGGAGGGGCAGGGGTGGGGGGAGAAGCAAAGAGATGCGTGAGTTCAGATTAAGTCACAGCCTTTCAGCAGAGCCTGCTCTTTACCCACTGAAACCCGAGTTTTCCTTCTCTTCCGGAAAGTTCTCCCTGGGACTGCTCTCCCCGGGTCCCTTTGCGTCTGTGTGGGACCCTGTGACTCATTGGCCACGTGACCTCATGGAAAGGGGGCAGAAGAGATGAGGCCATGTTTACCATGGCCCATGCCTCACTCTCCCTCCCCTGTAGGCAGATGTGAAAATATGTGTTTGATTGTGTTCTTTCTACCCAGTTTTGAGACCCTGGCTCGAGGCCAGCCCGCTCTCCTTCCTGAGTGGTGGATTCCATCCACACCCCCAACCCCTTCCTTCAGGCTCTGGGTCACCGTGTACTCGCCATAATTGCCCCAGGGATAATCCTTGTGCCCCAGAGCCCTCCAAAATTATGCAAATTGGCCAGTCCACAGGGAGTCCATGGGAGCTGGCTAGGCGTGTCCCACTTGCCACATGTTGGCTGCTCCCAAGAGCCCCTGCTTGCTGTCCTGCTGCGTGGCCCTGCCCGCAGCTTCCTCTGTTTGTGGCTCAAAGTAACAGAGAATCCTGCCCTTCCTCCTGCTGTGCGTCACTGCTGGGTCCTGCCCCCTGTAAGTCTTACGAGACGGCAAGGACCAGAGGCTCTGGAAAGCCGTGCCTTGTGGACAGTCGCCTTCTGCCGGTGCTCCTGAATGACCGCAGGGAACAGATGACTTCCACTCCGCTGTCCCTGCACCTCTGCATCCGTGCCCATGTTGACCGGTGGGGAGAAAGACATGTGGGTGGTGCCAGCCCAGTGCGGTGCCAGCGTATCTACCATGGCAGGGGAGCCCACTCCAGTTATGAGGGAACAACCACCAGCTGCTTCTGGGTAGGAAGCTTCTGGAGAGACAGGGGAGCCGCCATCCCAATAGCCGCCCAAGAGGTTGACCTTTTGCCAAATGGCAAACTGGGTTAGCTGTTCAGCACCCAGGGCAAGGCTTTTGTCAGAGGATACCTTATGTTCACATCCACATTCCGTGTATTTTCAAAAAGGTGCTATGGGTACCGGGAATTGTCGGGTTACGCTGTGTCACTGAGCTCCGGGTTTGCTCTGCCTTTCCCCATCTGTGTTCATTCTTCTACCTCTCCTGTCTTTCCCTGTGCATTTCATTTCATTTCATTTCATTTCATTTCATTTCATTTCATTTCATTTCATTTATTTGAGAGAGAGAAAGAGAGAGAATGCCGAGCAGGCTCCACGCTCAATGCAGAGCCTGACATGGGGCTCGATCCCACAAACCATGAGATCATGACCTGAGTTGAAATCAAGAGTTGGATGCTCAACCAGCTAAGCCCCCCAGGCGCCCCACCTTGTGCATCTCAAATTTTTAATCACCTAAGCAACCCATAACAACAACAACAATAACAAGAATCCAAACAAATAAATTAAATAAAATAATGAAAACAAAATGAAAGTCATAGAAATTCAACAAAAGTGCCCTTGGACCACCTCTCCTGGCTGATTCCACCTGCTCTCACTGACCTGGACGTGACCCCGTCTGCTGTCAGTCACATCTCTCTCTTCGGTGTTCACATTTCTCCACAGAAAACGTATGTTACTGTTTCCCCAGAAACCACATCTGGCCGCACATCCAGCTCCATGACTTGCTCCGTCAACCGTGGGCTCCCACATGGAGATTAACTCCCTCCTCGAGGCTACAGCAACCCCCCCCCCACCCCAGTGCCTACACCACCGCTCACTGGACTGTTCCTGATTTTCCACCATCACAAAAGTACCTGCAGCGAACGTGTCCAGATCTACCCGTCTGGACACTTCCAAAGCATGATCCACTGGTGTCCTGCATCCTGCGGGGTCGGCAGTGACATCGTCTCCTTCCTCTTTGTTTGGTGGAGCCCCCGGGCTCATCCAGGAGAGACAGTGAGCGAGCCGCTGAGGGAGGTCCGCCCTCCTCCAGGCACAAGCTTCAAGGGCGCCTGGGCTTTGCTGCAGTCGCTGTGGTCAGACGTGCAGATGAGGAAATGACCCTCCTGAAAGAAGACGTTTTCCATGCTCGCATTTCCCTAAAAACAGGAGGGGTGGCCACTCACAGGAGACACGCAGGGATGCACCGGCTGGCCAGGGGGCAGGGGAAAGGGGGCGGGCAAGGGCTTGCATGGTGGTTTTCATGGGATTGGGTGAGGCAAGGTGAACAGGTTTAGAATAGGCAGGTCTGAGTAATTTCCGGGGTTCCGGGGTGTAGGGCCTGTCTGCTGGTGCTGGTGCTGGCCCTGGGGTGGGCAGGGGGCAGGGGGCAGAGTGGCCCAGAGTGAGAGCCTGTGAAAGGGGTGGTGAGATGTGTGGGCTCTGGGACCCGCTAGCCCTGGGAAGGGCCGTCCCTCTGGGGTCAGCAAGGCCCCAGTGTCCATGTACCAGCACAGAAAACAAATACACGGTTACTACACAGCAATTCACAGTCCCCCCCTGCATCCCCCCCTCCTCCCGTGGGTTCCCGGACCCTTCTCCCTGCCTGGTCACCAAACACCTGATATTGTCAGACCC
Source organism: Hyaena hyaena (assembly GCF_003009895.1). Lineage (NCBI taxonomy): Eukaryota > Metazoa > Chordata > Mammalia > Carnivora > Hyaenidae > Hyaena > Hyaena hyaena. The sequence goes on along the minus strand of NW_024080735.1, from coordinate 984,098 downwards.
ACATCCGTAGTCCATCCGACGGGTGAAAACAGTGGTCATTGCTATGCCGTGATAGACTGTGCTGCGGGGGGGCGTCCACGTCCCTGGGGCCTTCCTCCTGGTCCCCTCCCACTCCCGCACACACTCCCATCTCTGTCTTACACAGGAGCCCCCCTGCATGCTTGGTGAGCCTTCTCACCGTGGAACGTTCCATGGTGCTTCCCTGCTTTCTAAATTCTCTCCTTGGTCTCTGCCCCCCAACCGGCCTCCTGGTCTTCACAAGGGCTGAGCCCAGGATGCTCCCTGAACCTCTCTCCCCTCCCTCACACACACATTCATATGACATACGGGTCACCTCCAGGGTCCTTTGCCAGGACACCTCCTCCTCTGGGCTTTCCGGCCCTACACCTGCCCGGTGACACTAATCACAGACATTTGTCACTGTCCCCACAGTCTTGTTGAAGATGTGGATGCATCTTCTCTGTTCCCGCAGCCTCCATTCCAACCACAGTGGCTAGAACGTGTCAGGACCCACCAGGACACTTTGTGTGGGCAGCAGGATGTGTGCGAGGTGACTGTTCCCCCACAGACCACAGCTCATCTCCTCCCCGAGGGTGTTATCCATCCGGGACAGAGGTGGTGGGTGCATCAGACGCTTCGAGAATTCTAGAGCCGCGTTCACACACAGCATCCATGCGATGTTCTAGCATGTTCTGTGCTCTTTGATGGGCTCCGGCTGGTTGTGTGTTTCCCTGGACATGCAGGATTCCGGATGCAGAGAAGACGGAAGGTCGGCTGGCTAGTCTCTGGTTGCCAGTGTCGGGGAGGAATTTCCTTCGAATACTAATTAATTCAGCCAAACGTCCTCATTGCCCCTCTGTGTTTCAGGCTGTGTGGGTTCAGCCACGGGTGGGCCAGGCAGGCAAGCCACCCCCCCGCCCCGTGCGCTCGTGCTGGGTGGATGGAAGGTGGGTGTTGGCAAGCTAGTGGTCTGTCTCGTGTTCTGTGGTGGAGGTGCTGTCTGGGGGCTGTGCAGCCGGTGCCTGGGGGCTCTGAGAGGGCCCCGGGGGAGAGCAGAAGGGACCACACGTAGGACACAGGGCTGGCGCAATGCTGGACATCGGTCCCTGTGGCCACTTCCTGTTCGAGACTCACCGTGTCCCTTCCCTGCTCACAAACGAAACACTACTGGCCACTGGAAGTGAAATCGCAGTCTCTGCCCCTGGGTGGGCGGGGGGACGACGGCAGATGGAAGGGGGAAGTGAGTGGAAACAACGAGGAACTTCACGGGTGGGGGGTGGGGGCAAGGGGTGGGGTCCCTGGGTGGGTGGGGGTCTTTGGTGGTCCCAGGAAGGCCCCTGGAGCTCTCCTGTGTTTGGGAGGAGATCCCTGCCCATTGGTTTTGGAGGTGACGCCTCTGTGAGGGAGGAAGAGAGATTAAAGAAGCCTTTCCCCTCTAGGCAGGGGTCTGCACGCTATCCAGCCTCCTTCTGTTCCTCTTCTCGGGGGGAATCCAGTCGTGACGTATTCAGGGTGGCTTGTTTGGTGGAAGGTACGAGCGTGGAGTTTATGCGAGGCCTTCACTGGCTGGGTGCTCCTGAGTCAATGGACTGACCTTTATCTTCATCATCCTCACCTGTAAGATGAGTGCAACACACACTTCTTATTTTCGTTGTGAGATGTTATGGGCTGAATCGTGTCTCCTCAAAGCCCTAACCCCCAGTGCCTCAGGATGTGATTACATTTGGAGAGAGGGCTTTTTAAAGAGGTAATTAAGTTCAAATAGGGTGGTTAGGGGGAGTCCTTATAGGCAGAGGATGTGGAGGGAGAGACACCGAGGCGCACGCACAGAGGGACAGCTCAAGGTCCCAGGGAGAAGGTGGCCATCTACTCGCTGGGGAGGAGTCCTCTGAAGAAACCACACCTGCTGACGCGGTGATCTCGAGCCTCAGCCTCCAGGACTGTGAGGAAACAGACCTCTCTGCTGTGGGATCTCACCACGGCTTCCCGAGCAGACCTGAGATACTGTAGAAAACTTACAACTGGTACGCCATAGCGGCCACCCACATGTTCTGTTTTCTTAAGTTGCATTAACAGAAGCGGATTATTCAGAATGACTTGTCAGCCCTGCCATGTGCTGGTCAGAAACTGGGTTGCAATCAGAGAGAGACTATGTGATGGTCTTGTGGGCTGTGGCCCTGTTTCACCGGAGAGGGAGGCTCAAGGGCACACGGAGCCATCTGCAGGGGAAGGGAGGGCTGCCTTCAGGAAGGTGGATTCAGTTTAGCTGTGTGGGCCAGGAGGGCAGCACCAGAAGCTGTGGGTAAAAATTTCAGTTCAGGACACAGCAGGCTTTTCTAAGTGAGCTGCTCGCTCCCTTAGGAAGAGTCCCTGGGGCTGGATGGCCACAGGTTGGAAATGTCAGAGGGAGGACCCCAGCCTAGATCCCCCATTTGGACCAGGTAAACTTGGATGTTCCTTTCAGTGCTGATGTTCTCTGTACCAAAGGGGCATCCTCTGGATGAAGGACTGAGTTCACAAGTACTTAGACCGTATCTCCTATGACTGTAACAACCACACGGGCAACAGATATTCTTTAGCTTTGTCGATCTGACGGCTATTAGAAGAGCCTTAGTAAATTAACCAAGGAGAAAAGCGAAATCAGCATTCACACCGTGTAGGTCAGTCGTAGGACCCGGGGAATGTGGAAGGGTGCCCTCCTGAGCTCCAGACCCCTGAGGACAAGCCTGGCAGGAATCAGCTTGTGCGGCTCAAAATCCCAAACTGTCCTGGAAGCCACCATTTCAGTGTGACAAAGCATAAACTAATAAATAAATACTGAGCACGATTTATCTACTAAAAGCTAAACTATCCTGAAAGAATTGGTTAAAATTACTCTCAGTAAAAGACGACACGGTAAAAACCATAATTTCCTTGGGACCGTCGGTCCGTGTGAGATTTTGGCAAGGCGGATAGAAGCAAGGGACGATTTGGTGGCGGTAACAGAAATACGGTTTTTGGTTCGCGAGTTGCGTTAGAATAACGGGCTGTCACTGGTTCTGACATGCCGCCTACTGGCACCTTCTTCGTCTGCCCAGCTAGAGGGAAGCTTAGCCTCTTTCGGGGAGGGAGATCTGCGGGGGGGCGGGGGGTGGTTGTCTCCGGGCAGACTAGGGGGTGGGGGAGTGGGAAGGGGAGAGAGTGGGGAGTGTGGAGGGGGTGGGGGAAGAGTGGTGACGGGGTGGGGGGACGAGGGCACTGTGGGGGGTGGGGGGTGGGGGAGAAAGGGCCGCACCATTGCGGGTGGGGGGCTGCGCGCCAAGATCCCCACCAGGGCACACCCTGAGGCACAGGGAGCCTGTGTCAAGCCTGTGTCAAGCCTGACACCCTTAGGTTGCGACCCGTCACTGGAGAGGCCTCCCCTCTCCGGGTACCCAGTCTTCTGCAGCTGCACGGACCACAACCCTCTTTCCTCTCCGGACAGCCCCTCTCCTCTCTCCCCACCCCGCCCCGCGCGGACGCCCGGAGGGGCCAGGCCGTCTCCAGGGCGGGAATTTCGGTTGGCGCCCGCGGATCCCGTAGGGCGAATGCAAGCGTGAGGGGAGGGGGATCGTCTCAGCCGCCTGCGTCGCCACGCGGGCCCCCAGGGGACACGCGCAGCCTCGGCGGGGGCAGGCTGCCGGCTCGTCGCGCGTCCCTCCCTGGGGCAGGCCTCCCATTCCCTGGGCCTGGGGGCCACGCAGGCCGCGGGGCTGGCAGGTGCAGGCGCGCGGGCTTCCCATTGGTCGCGGCGCCGCGGCGGCCCCGCCCCGAGCGCGCGTGTCCGTGCGCGCCCCCGCCCCCGCCGCGCTCGCGAGCTCAGGTGGCGGGCGCGCGGCCGGGCCGGCGTCCCCACCCCCCGCGCCCAAGCGCCCCGGGAGCCGGAGGGGGGGGCGCGGGCGGGGGGCGGGCGCGGGCGCCGCCGAGGCTTCCGTCTGGCTCGCGCGGCGGCGGCGGCGGCGGCGGCGGCGGCAGAGGTCGCGCACAGATGCGGGTCGGAGCTGTGCGGGGCGGAGGCGGAGGCGGGAAGGCGGCTGCCCGGGGAGCCCCGCAGGTGAGCGCGGGAGCCCGCGGCCGGGCAGCGGGCGGCGCGGGGACCCCCGCGATCCCGGGCAGGACGCCGGGATGGGTGAGGAGAGGTCGCTGCCGGGACCCGCTGCCGCGCCGCGAGATGCCCGAGAGTGACGCGCATAGGCCCTGGGAAAAGTGCTTGTGCGGCCGGGGGACGCGGTGAGGCTGCGGACTTGGCGGCCGCGGTCCCGGCGCGACCCCCGCCTGGTCACCCCACCCCCGCGGTCCTCACGCTCGGCGCCCAGCGGCGCAGACTTGCGCTAAGCGCGTCTGGGGGAGGGGTGGGGGCCCGGGTGGAGGGGAGACGGGGTGGGGGGGTTCCCGTTGGGGGTCGTGGGAGGGGGCTCGGGTCCCCGCGGAAGGGGACGGGGTAAGGGGTCCCGCGGCGGGGGCGGGCGGGGGTCCGGGCAGAGGGGAGACTGGGTTGGGGGGGGTCGTGGGGGAGGCTTGGGTCTTTGCGGAAGGGGCGTGCGAGGGGTCCCGGAGAGGATGGGGGCGGGGTACGGGGATCCCAAACGACGGAAGACGGGGTGGGGGTGTCCTGTGGGGGGTCGTGGGGGGAGGTCAGGTCCCGGCGGAGGAGAGAAGGGTAGGTGGTTCCGTGGGGGGTCGTGGTGGGGGTCTCGGGTCCTGGCGGAGGGGGGTGGGCAGGGGGTCCCGGCGCAGGAGGAGGGCGGCTCCACGGCCCCGGGCACCGCCGCGTCCGTTCCCGGTTGCAGGCGCCCGAGAGCCGGATGCCCTCGGTGGATGAAAGATGCATCATGGAATGAAGCCGAGCCCGGGAGACGGATTCCTGGAGCAGCCGCCGCCGCAGCCGCCGCCCCCCCGCAGGCTCCTGGCCGCGGTCCTGTGGTTCCAGCTGGCGCTGTGCTTCGGCCCCGCGCAGCTCACGGGCGGTGAGTGACCGCAGGGCCCGCGCGTGGGGAGGGCGCCGGCCGGGCGGGACTTGCGGGGTGCGTGCACGAGGGCCTTAGACCACTCTCAGATTGCGACCCCCGGAGCTCCCCAGCGCCCAGCGCCCAGAGGCGCCCTGTGTTCTGTCTGGAGCTTTCCACTAGCCTCGGGCCTGGTCCCTGGTGGGGAGGGGGGCGGGGGGGGGACAATAAACCTGGTCCATTATCCTCACCTTCGCCAGGAAGGAGCCGGAGAGGGGAAGTGGGGTGCCCTTGTTCTTAGCGTCTGTTTGCAGACCTTTGGCTCTTGTCTGTGTCCCAGTCCCTGGGTTTAAGGCTAGAGTTGTGAGCACCCCCTTTGTGAGCGCGTGAGGTCTGAGAACGGGCCAGGCTGGTGGAAGGACCGGGTTGTGGGAAAGTTAACTTTCTCTTTCCTTGGGAGGTGGTGTATTTCCGTCTGCGCATACTGGGGGCGGGGCAGGGATGCGGGGATGGCTTTGGTTCTATAGGTCTGATTTAGGGGGGCTTGTGTGGGCAGTGGAAGCTGGAGGAAATAAAATCGTAGCTTCCGATTAAGTGACCAATCTACAGCGTTTTGGGTTTTGTGGGGGAGGGGGTGGAGGAGGAAGACGGATGGGGTCTCCGTCTGCATTTGCCAGCTCGTTGCTGTGGGTCATCGCTGTCCGCTGTGCATTTCTGGGAGCGCTCTTCGCCTGTAAGAAGGGCAGACTCCTGTTTCCATAGCTGAACTACTGTCCATATATAAATAAATGATAATTGGTGGAAAAACAGGTATTGATTGATATCTGTAAGCCATTTCCTGTTTTAAAAGATTGCTGTTTCAGAGAAGGACGGTGAAGAGGGGAAGGCATGAATACAAATTAGCAAAAGTGGGGGAGGGGATAACAGGTCAGGTAATCAATAACTCGGGCACTTTGCTGAGCGATCTGGAAGAGGTTTCGAGCATCAAGGAGCTTTCTGGGATGTGTATGTCTCAGAATTAGTGAGAAGACGCTTTGCATTGGGGACAGGATTTTGGCTCTGTTTGATTTTCTAATAAGGGGCAACTTTTTTTGGTGCTCTTAGATTTATAGAAATGTCCCTGAGACAGATTTCTTCTTCAGAGAGGATGCGGTCGAATGGGACACTGGCCAGGAGCTGTGTGGCCTGCCGGGGCTGCGGTCACAGCTTCTGGTGGGCAGGAGGGCACCCCACGGGGCCAGCCTTTCCCTTCCCTCTTCTCCCCCAGCCCGACCCCTGTTCAGGCTTTGATCCCTCAAACCAGATCCGTGAGATCTTTCCATCCTCTCGGTGCATTTCTCCCGTAGAGTGACGGATAATCAGGGTTTTTCTATGAAGCTCTTGACAGCTGTCATTGGAAGTGTGAGCTGGGAGGGAGCACAGCCTGGTTGGAGGTTGGTGGCTGTGCCCCTGATTCTGCTGTTTGTGCTCACAGAGGTTCTCCTCAAGGATCTCAGCTCAGTGCTCGGCATGGTCCCTCAGGCTCAAGTTAGTCACTGTGCGGTCACACCACACGTCCTTTACCCCTGGTCTTCGGAGAGAGAAGACATCAAGCACAGGCATGCAGAGCCCCGAGGGAGGAGGGAGTGAGCGCTGGCCTGTCACTGTTCAGAGCTGGGCCTTTTCAGGCACTCCCACACCGTGGAAAGGCTGGCCACCACCTCGGTTTCATCTTGAACTCCTTCGGGCTGCCCGCGTGGTTTCTGGGAGAGGATCAATCATTTCAAAATGCCTCCTGAATAAACAGCTTGGATGCAAAGGGCGTTGGGGCTGTTCTGCAGAGGACACTACACAGCGACTTCTCTCTCGGGACAGAAACCCAGGTGCAGGCCCCAGGATGGTCACAAAGGCAAATCCCTTAATTCTGCGCCCCTTCTTCTGAGATTTGATGTGCAGACCCATTTGCTGGGAGTGTACGGAAAAGCAGATTCTGGTTGGTGTGGGGGGTTGGCATGGAAGATGCCACATTTCAGCATGCTCCCAGCGGATGTGTTGCTAATGTTTTGAGGACCACACTGATTAGCAGTGCTTTAGACCAAGACATTCCTCCAACAAGTTGTTTGTGGCCCAGACTCACTCCCAGTCCCCAGGTGCCAGGGACAGGGTGTGGGGGAGGTCTCATGGCATGCCCGTGATCCACGGATCTGGAAACCCGCCCTCACGGAGGGCTTTCTTTTTTTGCTTTAGTTTTTGTCCACAAAAAGGATACGTATTTAATAGACACTGTTCTGAAATGCGGATTTTCATGTTTGTTTTCAAGGGGAAAAGAAACAGCACAATAGCAAGATACTGATGTTTCTGCCAGGAGGAAAAAAGCATGTATCTGATACAAGTATTTCAGAAAAATCCTGAGCTAGAAAGGGGAGGAACTGAGGACATGACCGGACAAAGGCGAAGGTGGCAGAGAACTGTCAGAAAAGAAACTTTGTCCTGGAAAGGGAACTCGCTTCCATTCTCTAAATCCTTGGAGAGCTCTGTGGGCCCAGGGTGGCCTGAGGTGACTTGTGGGTGGCTATTCCAGGCTGTCTTTTGTAAATGAGGAAGAAGGGCCCTCATTTGTGGCCACTAAGACCAAATCCCTGAGGGGCTAACACCAGCTTTACAGGGAGACACAGACCCCACTGGCCCAAGCCTGCTTCAGCGTTTCCCTCCCCTCCTGGGTTCCCTTGCCCGGGTTTTGCCTGCAGGGTCCACACCGCACTGGAAGGAGGCTGAGAGTTAGCTCTGTCAGTCAGTCCCCGAGGGCGGATTCATTAGCACGCCTGTCTGCAGGCTGGTGGCCTCGGGCCGTGGGAGCCTGAGTGCCCCCCTGTGTGAACCGGGGACCTAATGGCAGGGCTTGGTGTGTGGGATGGAAACCACGCAGGCACTCTGTCAATGCAGGAGCAATGAGGTGGGGGCTAGGACAGTGCCAGAACCTTCCAGGCCTTTGCTTTATTCATTCAGTAGATATTGTGTGCCTGTCCATGCCCTGTGCTGGGTGCTGTTGTGTATAATGTTCTTTTACCTCTAAGAACCCTCTCTTACTCTCTGGTTTCCTGCCCAGTGAACAAATTTCACTGCCAAACTCAAAGTGCCATCATGTCTTTCATGTTTTCTTGGCCCCTGGCCTGTGCCCTTGCCTGGGCCCCTACTGCACTACGTATGACCCTCCGTCATAGAGCTGGCCACCCACTGGACCGTCAGCCCGCTGAAGGCAAGAACCTGGACTTCATTCACTTCTGCATCTCAGGCACTCAGGACAGCATGTGACACACTGGAGACACTCTGCTGCTGTTGACCACCAACAGGAAAGGAGTCCTAGATCCCTGCCCCACTGCTTAGAAAACAATGACCAGGGTGCTCATAGCAGTGCAAAGTCTCAGGGCAGTGGAGGCCACTACCATTTGGAGGTGGTCTAAGAGGTTGGGGGAGAAATCAACGAAGGCTCTAGAGCAGAGGTGGCCCTTAGGCTGGTATCTGTGGGAGGGCTGGTTGGAGCCTGAGGGGGAGAGACACCTCGTGCAAAGTGTGGAGACAGTCAAGTGCTTGTCTTGTTCTGGAGAGCAAACAGTCTGGTTTATCTAGAATGACGTGGCTGCAGGGAGCCAGAGAGTAAGGATGACCTAGAACAGAGTACCCGCGGGGAGCCAGAGAGTGAGGATGACCTAGAGCAGAGTACCCGCGGGGAGCCAGAGAGTGAGGATGACCTAGAGCAGAGTACCCGCGGGGAGCCAGAGAGTGAGGATGACCTAGAGCAGAGTACCCGCGGGGAGCCAGAGAGTGAGGATGACCTAGAGCAGAGTACCCGCGGGGAGCCAGAGAGTGAGGATGACCTAGAGCAGAGTACCTGCGGGGAGCCAGAGAGTGAGGATGACCTAGAACAGAGTACCTAGAATGGGGAACTAGAGAGTAATGAGGGCAAATATGTCAGAACCCTACTGTAAGGGCCTTGGGAGGCCTGGTGAGGATTCTGTGTGTCTCACTGCAGGCTGCCGGCACTTGCTGAGGGGTGTAGGGCAGGTGCATGATCCCATCCAAGCTGTGCTTGGTTTCCCCTCTCTGCTTGCAAATCGCTGACCTGGGACCCCCTCTTCCCCCACTTGACTGCCATCTCTGTGCGTCAGAGTTGTGGCACCAGTGGGGTTGAATCAAGCTCCTTGGGGTCTTGTTGAGGCCATGTGGCCATGGCATTGTGCTGTGTGCCCGCAGTGAGGGACAAATGCACCAACTGGCTCACTGCTTTGGCGATGCCAAGCCTGGAGTCTTATCGAAAAGGTTTTGTTACCTGGTAGAGTGGGAGCTTTTTATGCAATGCTGTGTCTAAAAGTCACAATTTCAAACTGCATTTAAGTCAGTCTCTAAACGAAAGTCCCAACTTCTCAAAACTACAAAGTATGTTTCTTCAACAAAAGTCCTCCTTAATATACGTGAGCAGCATGGAAACTCTGTCGATTCATCCGCGAGATGGAATCTGAGAGCTTTCGGAGACACGGGAAGGATTTCCTCCAGCAGGCAGCAAATCTCTCATCTCAGAGGCCTGGGTGGCGAGGTGGAGAGAGTCAGTGGTTCCGTAATTCCTGCAGGTAATGAAGAGGGTAGGTGACAATCTCTTCTCCAGTAAATATTGATTGGAACGTTAAGAAAAGCACCCATAGTATCTGCTCCTGGTGCCCGAGGCATATTTCAAAAGCTTCCAAAAGGCCAGGAGACTTGCCCTCCGCCAGGGAGCTCTGCAACAGTGTGAGAGCCTGGCATTCTCATGGGCTGACAGATCAATTTCAGCCTCTGCCGTTAAATCGCTACATGGCTTTGGGCAGGTTGTTAGGCTTCTCCTGGGCTCAGTTCTTTCCATATTGCTGATGTTCTTTGATTCTGTGATTACAGGAATCTGATGGGTTTTGACCTCTCTGTAAAGTTGATTCCCTGTCTTGCATCTGCACGTTGGTCTTTTCCGAGTGTCTGTTGGATGCCCTGGGGATGCACAGCAAGGGGCGCAGTCTGCTCCCAGGGAAACACACAAGTGCAGGCCGGTTTCTTCTCAGGAGTTTAGATGCAAAATGTTTGCATAATATTTTTTTTTCACATATGCTTTTATATAAAAAAATATATATTTTGAGCAAGAGACACAGAGTGTGAGCAAGCCAGGGAGGGGCAGAGAGAGCAGGAAAGAGAATCCCAAGCAGGCTCTGCACTGTCAGCGTAGAGCCCAACGTGGGGCTTGAACTCATAAACCGTGAGATTGTGACCTGAGCCAAAATCAAGAGCCAGTTGCTCAATCAACTGAGCCCCCCAAGTGCCCCTTGTATGCATTTTTATTCCGTTTAAAACTTAGTATCATTCATTGATACTGAGAAAAAAAGGTGATTTTCCCAGGCTACTTTTCTTTATCCTTGCCTTATTTTGCAAGTTTGGTGTTTGACCATGAAATAACCACACATAGCAGCAATGTGTCCACATAGACCATTGGGGTCCTTGGCTCTGAACTGAGGGAAAGAAGGGGCAGAAAAATAGCTTTTTCTAATTTGTTTTCAGACACATTTCACCAAAACCAAGTACAACTTACCAGATACACCAGATACATATTCTCATGGGTCAGATTCGCCATTTTATCAACGTATTGGTCCGTTCTCACAAGAATGAGCTGTGCACCTGTTGTTAACCATGGACGACTGGGAAAGGGAGGGACAGAGTTTCTGGCTGGCCACCTTCTGACTGAATGATAAGTCTGCAAGTCACTAGTAACAGTGCTACTGATTGTGAATCTTTAGAGACTGTTTACTGCATATCAGGGCTGCACTCAGCAATTACACGTGTTAGCTCACTGGATCCCCACCACACCTGTGTGAAGCTGGCGCTGTTACTAATCCTCATTTAACAGACGGGGAAACTGAGGTATGGAAGTTTCAGCAATTCACCCAGGGTTGCCCAGCTGGTAAGTGAGGCTTGGTGACCCAGATGATCTTATGTATCATGAGCCTTTTTCTGTAGGTGTGGAAATCCCAATCACTAGATGCATTTTTTATTGTATTTCAAGGTACAATTTTTTAAGCCACAGTTACCAAATATTTAGGAACTTTGGCCCTCCCCTCCCTGATATAAGTGAAGTCTCGTGTTGTGACTGTAAAGGAGAAAACACAAGCAAATCAGTAATACGAAACCCTACAACTCAGGAGAAAGCAAAGGCCTGAGTGCCTGCACCTTGAGCCCTGAAGGGAGGGGGGAGATGGCCAGGAACCCATGAGGCACCTGGCTCTGCTGCACTGAGGAGCACAGGCCCCTTTTTCCTGTGATTTGGTTGAGCAGCAATAATAACTTTAGTTACTATGTGCTTATGTGTTGTTTGCCGGCTGTTTTCATGTGGACTTTATCATTGCCTTTGATTTTCTTGGCAACCCAGGAAGATAAGGAGGTTTGGATTTTTTCCCTCTTCCATTTTTTTTTTTAATTTGCAGAAACATTTTCAATGAGGTGGATCTCCTAATGTCTCAAAACAGACAAAGTGGGTTGGGATCCAGGCAATGGGAGAAGGCTCCCCTCTGTGTTATGCGGGCCTGACCAGTACCCTGTCTTCAAGTCATGTGTTGTAGATGACAATGCACTTAGTGCATTTCCAGGCAGAAAAGGGCAATTGTATCTGAGGGTCATGAATGTGAGTTACTGCTCCCTCTGGAAGGTTAACTTTGAGCTAAGAATAGGGTTTAGTAGTTGATGAAATCTGAGATTGCTCAGTCTGTTGTCCAGGAAGGTGTGCTTGATGGACTGAGCTTAAGACACTGAGTTTTAGGGAAGGATTTGGTCCAATATTTCTTCTTCTTTGAGGAAAAGACTGCTGTACTATAAGACAGAAGGAATTATCCACTCAAGAAGAAAAACAAACAAATAATTGAGTTGCTCACAAATTAAGAGTGCATTTTAAAATGGCTTCTTAATTGAGAGAATTGTAATTGCTTTATTAATCTTAAACGAGGTAAGCTGGGAACATAAGAGAAGTAAAACAAAATAATTCTGGAAGTTATTTAGAGATGACAGGGCACTTGGGAGCATCCTAGCAGATGAGCCTCCATGACTCCACTCAAGAAGGAAGGTACTGAGGGCCCTAGGGGTGGGGGTGGGGTTGGGGGCAGACACACAAGTGCACCTACAACAGACAGGTCTGGGCCCTGGGAATGGATTTTTATTCTGAAAGTGAGGGGAGTTTCAGAGCCCAATAAACTTGATCAGTGATCATTCATCATCATCCCAATAAATTGAACTTTTCAAGAGGGAGGATGAGTAAGGGTTTTTGGGAATGGAGGTTCCACCTGGTTATCTGATATTTCTGTTTGAAAGTGGTGACTTATCTCGTGTAGCTAGCGGTGTGGGAGTGGAGCTTAACAGGAAGGTCATTCTTGAGCTCTATTCCTTTTCCTCAGAGTAACTGAACACAAGCAGATCTTATTTTCTTTGGTCTGATTGCATTTGAACGGTGAGCCAGAAAGAAGGAGGTTCCCCTAAGAGAGGAATACAATCAGGTATGTGCATGTACAACATCGTTCTGGATCTCGGTGCCTCCCAAGTTTGGATTCACAGTATGTGGAGGAATCCTGGGGCCTCCCTAATCCTCACAGGAAACTGACTCACAGCAAACTCACAGGAAACTGACTCTGTCCTGGTGAGACACAGTCTTGTTGGGCAGAAATGTGATGGATTTAGGGGGTTCATCCCTAGAGGGGCTCTCAGGATTAGTCCCTTCAGAGTCTCAGTGTCAGAACCCCAGCCAATGGTGCATTTTAAACGTTTCTTTCAGGGACACATGCACATTAAGTGACAGTATGACAGAATATGCTCCATGGCTGGCTGGGGCCGCCTCTGTGTTTAAGTCATGTTTGTGGTTCCTCTGCTGTGGAACTACCCGGCTCTGAATTGCTGTTTGGACTTGTGTAGTTTATTTTAATGTTTATTTATTTATTTTGAGAGAGAGAGAGCCTGAGAGAGAGTGGGGGAGGGGAGAGAGAGAGAAAATCCCAAGCAGGCTCCACGGTGTCAGCACAGAGCCCGATGCAGGCGGGTCATTAGGGATGAGGCAGGGAGCTCCCGTGACCAGCAGGCTTGCGTTGCCTGCAGGGCATCTGCTTGCACACGGTCTGTACACTGGGTTGGGTTCCGGGGAGGAAGACGGGAGCTGCGTGGTGGGGCTGCAGGGGCGGCTGGGCCTTCCTGGGAAGGGTGTGCAGGAGGAGCCAAGAGGAGGCCATAGGGTGAAGCCCGGGAAACACCCACACTCACATGTCAAGAGGAAGAGGCGGTTGTGCTGACGGTATTGGCCACGGGAATAATAAAACAGCTACTGCGAGACCTGGCCCCGGGGGTGGATTGCGCCTCCTGATGTGGGGTCTGAGGTTTGTTCTCACATTGTTATCACGCTGTTCAAGCACCTGGGATCTGGATGTCTGTACCTGGCCTTGGAAGGGCAGCGCCAGAGGCTGGCAGGTCTCCCCCGGGTCACTGGTGGGGGCTTCGTGTGTGTGTGTGTGTGTGTGTGTGTGTGGTGAAGGGAGGGGCTTCTCTGAGTTCCGGGGGCTACATGCGCCCTTTGCAGGATGCAGCCTTCAGTCCTTTGAACAAGGTCTTCCTTGGCTGCCATTTAACCTTCGAAGGAGCAACCCCTGTCACCCCCACTGCTGTGGCCAGCGCTGTCACCTCTGGAGCAGGTCACTTGACCTCACCATGCTTTGTTTTCCTCGTCTGCAGTTGGGATAAGAGGGGGGGTCCCCTGCACTTCACAGGTTCACAGGGGGAGTGGGCTGTGCAGGCACGGGGAAGCAGGTCTGAAGACAGTGAGGATCATGCCTTCACGGAAACAACCTCCTCCGCGGGGGACCGACTGTGAGACCTCAGGGGGCAGCGCCCGGCGTGCCCAGGGGGAGCTGTGTCTGCAGCTGGAGCAGGTCCTTGTGTGGCCAGAGGAACGACCCTGAGCCCGGTGTGCTCACAGAAGCCTCAGGGAGGAGAAGCTGGACATGTGAGGTGGGCAGCAACTCATCTTCGTGCTCAGGGCCCGTGGTGGCCAGGTCCTCGCGTCTCTCTCTGTCTCCCACCCCCAGCCCCACCATCCTGCATGCTCACTCGGTGCTGGGAGCGCTGGGCCCTCGTCTCCAGGACATGGAAGGGAATCGAGACCTACATTCAAATCCAGGGAATCACCAACAACTGCTTTGTCCGTGTGGAGTGCCAGCCGCACATGGTCTTTCCTGAGACCCCTTGGTAGCTGTGCATGCTGGCTGCCAATTTCGGGCATCTATGGGCTGCAGGCTCTGGGCTTCTCCGTCTGCCCTGAAGCCTCGGGGGTGCCTGTGGGCCTGTCCTCAGGGCCGTGTGATGCCAGGGTCTGACCTGGGAAGGTTCCTTATGTGCAGCCTGGTCAGTGTGTCTTGGCGTCAGTGGGAGAGGCCCTTGTGTGGCTTTGTAAGCTCACGGGGCACGTATTCCCCAGGAGCGGAGAGCGGCTTTGCTGGAAGTCTGCACAAGGTGCTCATTTCCATGGAAATGAGTGCACAGATCACTGGGCCGGGTCATCTCCGGGTGCAGGGAGACTGCGCTCCTGGGGGCGGTGGGGGGGGGGCAAGCCTGCCCTGAGCCTGTAGCAGGGGTGAGGTACAACCAGGCTCCCTAGAGGGTCCTCACTGGAGGGGGGAGGGTCCCCATTAGAGGGGGGAGGATCCCTGCTGGAGGGGGAGGTCCCCGCTGGAGGGGGAGGGTCCTCACTGCTAAGTTTCTCCCTCCCACCTTCACCTTCACTCTGTGCAAAGCACAGCCTGGCCTCCCCTCGCTTGGCTGTGCTCTCCTACGTGCCTAGGCATCTAATACTTGGCTTTTCTCTGTACCTGCTGGGTGGATGCTGCTGCTAACTGGGTCATGTTCTCAGTGACGTAGTGAAAGCTAGCCTCTGCGGAAAAGCGGGAAATTGCATGAGCCTGTGTCTCCTTGGGCTTTAGATTTACATTTAAAGTCTACTTTCTCACTGCTGTTCCTGGATTCAGATTCACACATAACGTTGCTGTCCTGACGCCCGTATTCATTCATACTCATCTTTCCAGAAGGAGATATTGCGCCAGGGACGCCCATGACCTGGAGAAACCAGGGTGGGGCAAAATCCCGATTAAGCCTGCGGAGTCCGCTTGTTCATGCCGCCCTGGGCTACCAGCTCCTTCCTCGGGCCTGGACGGCCCTCCGTCCCCTTCCTGCCTAGGCACAGTCTTCCTGTCCCTTCAGAGACCACTTATCCCTCACCCCACACCCCCTGTGAGCTCTCAGATGGCCCCTGGACCACCCCCCAGGTTCAAGGAGTCGCTCTGTCCTCAGAGCCCCGGGAGCACCACAGTCCTGGCCTGAGCTGGGCGCTACGTAGGCCCTCTGGTCCCGGGCATTACGCGGAGCCCCTGATCTCCCGGGGTCTGCTGGATGGTGTGCGGCTCGAGGGCTCCAGCCAAGCAAGCCACCCGGGCCTCACCCGCGACTGCACCTGCTTTACGTGCTGGGCTCGCTCACACCCTCCCGGCAGCCGGGGCCTGTGCCCTGTGGACGAGGGAACCAGAGGTCAGGAGTCCCCTGTGGCCTGTGTCTTAGTCACTGAGAATAAACCGAATCCCAGACCTGCTAATGTCTTCAAATGTGGAGAGATGACTTGATCTGTCTGGGCCTCAGTGTCCCCATCTTTGTGATGGAACAGTAATGCCCACATCTTGGGCACTGTGAGGACTGAACGGCTGTCACAGAGACCAGTGTCTGGCGTGGTCATCTCCATGGTGGATGCCTGGGTCCTCCTCCAGGCTGGGCTCCAGGTTTGCCTCTAAGTCTCCAGAAGCACAGATGGACGGAGCCAGCCCAGCCTGGCCTCGCGGGTCGGTCAGCGGGTCGGCGGGCTCTATGGCCAGGTTTGGCAGCCTAGACCTGATCCCATGGGGTTAAGAGGTATGGTTGAATTGAGCATTTTGTTACTTCTGACTCTCTTCCCTTTTGCTTTGAGGCCTGGGTCACTGGCCACAAGGACACCTTGAACCCTGTCCTCCCCTCAGTGAGTGACGGCCACAAGGGCTCAAGGTTCTCCTCACTCTGGATGGATGGGTTCAAGCAGGGCTTTGAGCTTCAGCCTCCACCCTCATCCCCTGTCCCATTTATTCAGTAGGAACTTATTAAGCACTTGCTGTGTGCAAGCCCCTGCTCCAGGAGCTCAGACCAGAAAGGGGAGCGAGGATGTGGCACCCATGTATGGGCTCTGTTACAGTCCCCCCAGGTGGCCACGACAAGTTCTGGGGGCTGCACATCAGGGGCCTGGTGCCAGCGAGGCTGGTCCTGTGAGGCTGCCTCCCTGGTGCAGATGGCCGCCTGCTTGCCAGGGCCTCGCCAGGCCCTTCCTTCTCGTGCATGTGTGGAGGGGGAGGCAGAGAGGGGGGCCCTCGGTGCCTCTTCTCACAAGGACACCAGTCACATCGGCTCGGCCCCACCGTTGCAATCTCCATTAACCTTAATCGCCCCCTCCACTCACACTCGGGCTTTGACTTCAACATGTGAGTCTGGGGGTGGGGGGCCACCGTCAGCCCTCAGCAGATACCCAAGGAAGACCAATGTGAACTCTGACGAAAAGATACTGTGAGGACCCAGAGCTCTTATCCCAGCCAAGGGAGACCAGGGCAGGCTTCCAGGAGGAAGTGATACCAGAGCCGACTTCTGAAGGAAGGGTGGCAGTGAGATGGAGGAAGCAGCAGCATGAGCACTGGCATGGCCACATGACTTTGCCCGTGTGCACCCTTGTGTGTGTGCACGTGGTTGTACATGTACATGTGTGTGTGAATGCACTTGAGTGTATGTATGCACCTGTGTGCCTGTGTGTGCATGCTTGTGTGTGTATGTGTACGTGCTTGTGTGTGTGTGTGCCTGTGTGTCCACGTGCTTGTGTATGTGTGTGTGTGAGATGGGGGTCAGTAACCTGTTGCTTTTCTATTTGTACGTTTTCTCAAGTCAGTCAGTCAGTCAGTCAACAAGCATTTCCTGAGGTTCGTGCTGCATAGACTAGCACGCAGGCGCTGGTACGGGGTCCCGGGACCTTCTGAGGTTCGTGCTGCATAGACTAGCACGCAGACGCCGGTACGGGGTCCCTGGATGATCTGCAAGCTCAAATGTGCAGAGTTTCCCAAATTATAGGCACAGTATTTGTTCTAACCTAATCAGCCGGCTGGCAGACACTCCCAGTATTCGATTACAGCTGCTGCCCGCTACAGACTCCGTCCCAACAGCTCCCAGGCCACCGGCAGGCCGCGTCTGCTTCAGGTCAGGTGAATATTGAGTTACTACCTGGAGCTGCCTGTGGAGATGTGCCGGGCTGACATCTACAGTAATAGGAGGTTAGCTCTGGGTGCATTCTAAGTCATTTCGCATTTATCTTTTCTGGGGTGGTTTCTTCTCCCCCAGACATTTCCGTTGTTCCTTTTTCTCATCCTTTCGATGTCCTAAGTGGCAGCATGCAGAGCACCTGACTGATTTGTGTGACCAGGTGTGGCTGGACCGGGTGTGACCCAGGTCCTCGGTGGCCTCCTCCAGGTGGGTAGTGGCTAGGCTCCCTATGCTCCCCCTGTCTGCTCACTGCCTCGTGGGAGCCCTCAGCTGCCCAAGGACCAGCTTCCAGCGGTCTGCGAGCACCTTGCCTGCCCCTGCACATGCACCGTGTGTGTGTCGCTCTAGGGGAGGGTCTTCTACAGGGGCACTCATCCCCAAAAAAGGGTAAAAAATCACAGACTCAGAGCAAACTGATCAGATTGAGTGTGCTGCTGAGCGGCTGATAGAGTTTGTGCGGAGGAGGGCATGGCCTCCAAGGGAAATCATTTCTCTTGCTTACGATTTTGGACTTCAAGGCCTGTGGGCTGGGGATCAGGTGGGCTGGGGCAGCAGGTGCCAGGGACCACTTCGCCTGGGCGGGCAGCATCAGGCCCTGGCTGCCCCTTCACTGCCCTGGTGGTACAAGCACTGTGTGCTTTAGAGACTCAGACTGAGCGGCGTCCCTATAAATGCAGAGAGAACAAGTAGATCCCGATGATGCAGGCGATTGTTTTCTCGGCTGCCGGATCCCGAGGTGCTGGGTGGGCGGGTGGAAGTCAGAGGCGAATGACGGGCAGGACCCAGAAGCCTCTGCTGTTACGGAAAATTACGTGTAGAAAATAACCGTCTTTATTTTCCCCCTGAAAATGTGGACAGAATGAGAAATACTCCAATAAATGGGCAAAAGCGATGCTTCTGCCGTAGCGACTCTAATTCTGCTCATCGCTATGGCGTCCTGAGGCGTTTTAGGCTTCATAACCACAATTATGTTGACGTTTCCAGTGTTATAAACGCTTGGTTCCATTGCATATGAGAAACGGTGTTTTCCGTGATGAATTTCGGAAACCGTAATTAATGTCCCTGTCGTGCAGATCTGGGGTCGGCCCACGTCCGCGCTGGGGGAAACTTGGAGGTGGCGGTCGTTACTGGTGCAGGAACAGGCCCGGGGTCTCACAGCTGGTGAGCGGCGGAGCCAGCTGGGGACCCCGATTTCCTCTCTCTGACGTCTCTCCCGCCCCCGCACACAGCTGGGGACTGTAACGGCAGTGCCCGCCTTTCGGGCATCTCTTGGGTTAAAGGAGATACTAGGAGGAAGTGCATGCACAGCAGGTCTGGCCCAGACTGTGAACATGGTGAATGCAAGGGGCCCTTGCCTCCGTTAGTGCACGTGAGCCTCCTCCACAAACCTGGTTCAGGCCTTCCTGAACGGTGCTTCCCCCCGCCCCCCACCCCATGTCCTGGGTGATAAATGTCACATGCTCGTGAGCTATCACATCTTTCTCTGTATTTCCCTGAAACACTTTCACAGACGTGGGGGACACTCTGATAAGCCTTGTACTTTACAGACTTCACTAGGCGGCTGCTGGATTCGCCTCCTGGAAGATGTCTGTCTGGGCCCCTGTGTCCTCATGTGACAGGTCCCCTCTCCTAGCACTCAGGGGTCCAGCTCCCTGCAGCTTGGCTGAGTGGCACTGGTGGTCAGCTGCCTGGCACGTGCAATGCCCAAGGTCAGTGTGATGGGTCCCTCTCTGAGGAACACCACTGGCCAGGCTGTTGTGTTTCCTGAGCAGACGGGGCAATATGTCCCCTGGGAACAGAGGCCCAGATGCCCAGGCTGCTGGTGGCCATTGTCCCATGAACGCTGTGCCATGTGCGCTGGTTCCTGAGCCGGGAGCAGGCGTCACCCGGGCCTTGTCACGCCGAGAACTTCATGCTTATGAACACAAACCGTGGGGCCTCACTGAGCCTCAGCGCGGCCAGATCAGCAAAGCCAATGCAGAAGCAGTGCCACGGGGTCCAGGAGAAGAGGCTCGGGTTCAGGCTTGTTTGAGGAGGGAGGGAGGGGTCTGCATTGGGTGATGTGTGGGGACACAGGCAGTGCCACCTGTGGGCAAGCATGGGGCTCACTCGCTGCCCGGTGAGGACTCAACTCTGGCCTGAATGGAGAGTGTGCTGTGGGGACACTCGGGCGGTGAGGCTGGATGTGTGGTCACAACCACATGACTGTGACGGCAATAATGATGGCCAATGACCATCACCCACATGCTTCGTGCCATGCACGTTTCCAGTGCTTTCTTTCCACATAGGATCTCGTTCAGCCGTGTGCCTTAGGTCCTGTGTTCGTGCCTGTGTTCAGACCAGCACACCACAGCCGTGCAGGGCTCGGGCCCGGCTGAGGGTGCTCGGCCCTGGAGCTCAGAGGTCAGACCAGGATGGATCGCCCGGCCACTCGGCCTGCTTTCGCCTCAAACCCCAGCCCAAAGTGCTTTAGCCCAAACCTCAGAGAAAGGAAGTCATCAAGAGGAAGCATAATTTCCTAATCTCTTGAAAACCGTTTCCTTCCCAAGAACTCATCAGGAGGCCCTTGGAGCACCCCTGGGGGCCGGAAAGGAGCAGTGTGTCTGGGCCATGCTTTAGGGGTTTGTGCGGCCCAGCTTGGCCCTGGGCCCGAGGCTGGGGACCCATCTAGCTGGGGGGACTCTGGGGACTGAGCAGGTGCTCTAGGTGGGAGCAAGGAAGGTCCAGGGGAGGGGGTGGGAATGGAGGGGAAAGCGGGGAACGGAGGGGGTGAAGGTGGGAATGGCAGTGGAGTTGTGGTCCCGGCGCTGGGAGAAGCGTGGAGTCGGGAGGAGCTCATCTTGGGAAGATGATGACTCTGGTCTGAAGGCACGTAGACTTTGGAGATGCCCAGCAGGCATTGAGGATAGAGGGCGCAGCTGGGATTCTGGAAGCAGTCGTGATCTGCGTTCATGGTCCATACAGGAGCCCTCAGGGAGGGCAGGGGCCTGTATCTGAATCCCAGCGACACTCCCATGACCTTGGGCACGTCCTAGAGCGTCTCTGTGCCTGGGGAGTGTTCAGAGAAGTGGGTGGGGTGCTAGGGAGGTGCAGGGGTGCTGGGGGCAGCTGGTGGCCTCTGCAGGGGTGGAGGGGTGTGGGCGCCTGTGTTAGCTTGCTAGTGGTCACTGGTGGTCCCAGTGCCCCTCAGAGTGGCTGGCATCCCTGGTGTGACCTCAGCTCACAGCTCTTTCCTGGACGGCGGCTGACGGAGTTATGAACAGGTGGACGAAATGGGGTTCTGTCTGCACAACGGGGCGCAGCTGTGAGTTTTCTGGCTGCTTGGTAGAAATCGGAGGTTTTCTTCAAGTGTAGTATGCCCTTATTTAGTTTTATTTTCCTGAAGATGCATCATTGGGCCTGGAGGTGGTGGGACAGAGGAGGGTTTGGCACGGAGCCCGTGGGCCGTGTTCTCTTTCTTTGTGCCAAGGGAGTCAGTCTGGTGGGTGGACAAGGAGCGTCCGGGGTTAGGGATCGCCAGGGACCCTGTGGGTTAGAGATTTTCCCCTTTCCCCCTGTAGCCAAGGGGTCACATGTGGTGTGTATACACTGTTGAGATTTTAAAGAGAATTTAGAGAAGAAAACTAAGGAACTAAATGTTACATGAACTCTCTGTTGAAAGTGAGATGCAGGCATCTTTTCTACTGTGTGCTCGTTTTCCCCCAAATTGGACTGTACACAGGGTTTTGTGACCTGCTTTTGTTGCTTAACGATAAATCATGGTGTCTTTTGTAGTCTCTTAAAAATTAATCTCTTATAATTTTAACTCACGTTGTAGTGTTCTACCTTATGCATATCATAGAATTTATTTAACCCATGTGCTGCATATCCAGTGCTTGAAAAACAGGGCACTTTTATTTCCAGGGTGGCAAACAGTTGATGATCACAAAAAATGAAGCTGTAATCACCGGCTGTAAAAAGTGCCCTGAGGGGAACTGGTCGGTGTTGACCATGCTTGCTGGCCGCTGGTCAGGGGCTCCTGAGCTCCGGTTGGCACGTGTCAGAGACAGCGTTCCTGGGAGGGTGGTGCTGAGCAGAAGGGAGGGTCCACCCGTGTGCAAGTGTAGGCGGGCTTCCTGGAGGAGGAGCAGTCAGTGTGGGGGGAGGGGTAGTCCTGTGTCACCCAGCCTGGTATCTTTATTGGCTGTTTGCATTGACTCATTCCTGTCATTTGGTTTCACACTTAGAAAGTTCTTTGCCAACCCAAAGTGACTTATATATCCTCCTATATTTTCTTTATTGTATTTGTTACATTTAAACTGTTAGCCAGTCTGGAAGTTCATGTCTGTATGTTTGGGGAAGTAAGGATATCGTTTATTTTCGTCCAGATGGTCAGGCAGTGTAAAGAACATTATTTACTTAGTGCACTGTGCTTCTCGCACTGGGTGGAAACACCACCCGCATAACATCCTAGCATTGTTTAGATATTTGGCTTTTTCTGGACCTTCTACTACAGTCCATCGATTTGACGTCTCTTCATCGTTACCACACCGTGTGGCTGCTTGTACCTTCTAAACCTGAGAGAACAAATGCCCGGTCATTACTTTTCTTTTTCAAAATGTTCTCAGCTGGTCCCATAAATTATCCTTCCAGATACATTTTAGAGTCATTTTGTGAATTACCTGGATTAATTTGGGGACAAGTGACATCTATTCAATACTATTATTGTCTGGAAAATGGCCACCCTCCCTTCTCTCCTCCTGGGTTCTTAGGTAGAATGTACAGAGACAACACGGGCCCCAAGGGCGCTGCTGTTTCATGCGGAAAATATCACCGAGCTGGAGAACGTGCCTGACGTGAAAGCCGGTGGTTTTCTCTGTCCCCTGTGTCCAGGGCCCTGCCTGCGCTCCTGACTCTGGCTTCACAGTGACGGTGGTCCCCGAGGCCAGGCGTCAGCCCTGAGTGTGAGGGAGTGCCAGTTCCCCTACCCGTGTGCGCATTACCTTGTTTCCTCGTGACGTGACGGGCACATTAGGGACCGTTAGTGTTGTTGGAGCCCTGAGTCTGAGGCCCTGAGCGGTGACAGAATGTGGCCCAGACAGGGCCGGGGAGCGATGGTGAGCAGGAGGCAGGTGGCAGGTGCTGTCAGCAGACGGTTGCAGTGGGTTTGCACTGGGCCTTTTTGCACACACAGCCCTCCTGTTTCCACCAGACCCAGAGCGGGACGCCTGCCCCTCCTTCAGGCCTGGGACAGCCCTGCACTGGCCATTAGCTGCGAGGGAAGGGAGCTGGGAATGCCCCTGTGGGTGTTAGCGGGTGGGATGTGGGGAAGAGGGCTGGTGGTCTCTCTGCCCATGTGTTCAACCCGAGACCTGCACGTGTGGCTCCGGGATGCTGTGCAGCTGTGCGCCTGGTGATCTGGGTGGGGGGGTGCACTGGGTCATTGGGTTGGGGGTGCACCGGGTGATCTGGGGGTTCACCGGGTGATCTGCGGGGGGTTTGCTGGGTGAGCCTGGTGATCTGAGGGGGGTGTGCCGGGTGATCTGGGGGGTGTGTTGGGTAATCTGTGGGGGGTCTCCGTGCTCGGACAGTGGGCTCTTCCTCAGGGATGGGCCTAGCGCAGACACTGTCCCAGGATTGGGCTGTGGGTCATCCCCAGTGAGCGTGATCCCTGCAGGATGCTTGGGGGCTGTGGCCCACGCTGTGGGGTATGCACCCCGCGTGAGGGCGGCCGTGGCAGGCGGGTTCCACACTGTGCTTCCCGGGGTCCTGTGGCTGCATCACTCACAGGCCACAAAGCTCCTGGCGTACCAGGTGGCGCTATCACCCAGGCCTTCTCTATCGCTGCTGTGACGACTCCCTTTCTCGCGGCTCCTGTCAGCTGGATACGGGCGACCCCAGATTCCAGATCCTGTCTCCTCATTCCATTTATCCCCTTTCCTGAGAGATTTCCATAACTTTTCCCGTAGTGTTTTGTAGAGTTTTTTTAGCTGCCGTGTTTTAACTACTAGGAACCCTTCCTTTTTATCTAATTGTTTTTAGAGCTGTGCTCTGCTCTCGTTTTCTGTCCTGTCACACCTGTGAGACTATTGGTGTCATATTTTTCTCTTCTCGGCGTGTCCTATTGCTTCACACGTCTCTTCTCCAAGTGGAGGCTGTGACCGTTCACGATGATGACCCACACCCGCAGGAGCCGTGTGCACAGCTGTGGCTGGTCCTTCCTGGACCCACTGGGCTGGAATTCAGCCACCTCCCCAGGGCCGGCGGTCCCCGGCCACGCACGTCTGCTCCACTTCTCCAGGGCAGAGCCTCTGATTTCTCTCCCGGGTCGGGATGAAGGAATGGCCTGGAGCCGCCATTCTCACAGAGGCGGGAGAGCAGCGGGCAGCGGTGTTGGTCCAGATTGACACTTTCCCTGAAGCCCCTACTTTGGATACGGTGCCTTGTCCCTGCTCTCTGCTCTGTCCCTGGATCTCTGAGCCGGGGCGTCCTGAGAACCAGCCTCTGCACCTGCCATGGGGGACGGCTCATCTGGGGTCCCAGCCAGGAGAGCACCTGGGTCAAATTCTTCCTGCAAGCGTTTCTTCCCTGCACCACCCCGACATCTACAGGACCTTCTGGGGCTCCGCGGCCTGGGCCCTCACGTGAGGCTTCATGGCTCTGCCAACTCCTCGGTTCACCTTCCAGTTTTTATAAATGAGACACTTTCTACATTATCACTTCCCCTGTTTTCTATGTAGTTGGGGGTTTATGCCCTTTGTGAATCCTTTGTTCTCATTTTAGTGGAATTTGGGGAAAGAGAAAAATTATCCATGTGTTAAGTCTGACAAGTTCAGGAAGCCCTGATGTCACCTTAACTTATTTCAGAATAATTTTTTTTGACATGGGTAATAGTACGAGGTGCCGTTTGGAGTGGCTTGTGCATGCGACCTCGCCAAGGCCTCAGGCCCACCCTGGAAGGAGGCGCTGCCGGTGGCAGGTCTGGGTTGAGTGCATGTGGCCTCACTGTGTGCTCTTGGGGAGGAGGGCGTGTGCATGCATGCATGAACCAGACAGCTCACGGTGAGGGTGGATGGGCTGTTGTCACAGGGCTGAGGAAGAAAGGCCACTCCAGGTCCTGGGAGGGGAGAGGAGAGCGAGTCGTCCAAGAGCTGTGATTGGCCCTGTGGTGGTGCTGAGGCCTGTCTCCCAGGACAGTGGGGTGTGTGGGGTGGGCATGCTGGGCAGGGCTAGGGCAGGGTCTGCCCAGGGTGCCAGCAGCATGTGGCCAGGGACAGTCTTCGGGGTGAGAGCAGAGCAGGGGATGCTGCTGGGAGGCCCCCCCACCCCAAACAGCCCCTTCCCTGAAGGAAGTACAAGGGGAAGGAGTGAGGGACCCAGCTTCAGAGCACCGGCCAGGGGAGGATGTTGTAACTGTGGCTCTGTTTCCCTGCGGCCTGTCTGGGGGTCCCTCCTATACCACCTCCCTCACCGGGGACTTCAGAATAAGTCACTCGGTGCCCAAGATGTGTATCTTAAAGTCTCGGATCCATATTATAGCCTTGAAAATAACTAACGACCTGTGGCTGAAGGGGACCGGTCCTGAGGAACCATGTGCAGCTCCATGTGATGAGTGGGAGGGCGGGCGTCAGGTAGCGCGGGGGCCTGGACGTTGTTAAGGATGCCAGGAGCCGTAAATACAGCATTCGCAAGAGTTCCCCAGGGTCATTTAATCCGGCCGCCGCCTGTTGGAGTTCAGGTGCCATGTCTGAGTACAGATGTGTTGTTTCCTGCAGACATGGGTATGTGACGCGTCCTGCAGACATGGGTACATGGTCACGTATGGCACAAGTGGCTTTGGGGTAGCCTGGCCACGCTTGCTAATTGCAGCCTTGAATGTTTTATGAGCTGTATCTCATGTGTTTTATGGCTGTGCATCCCCAACATGCCCACCTGCCCATGGCTTCGCTTCATCATCGGCACCTGAGCAGGAGCAGCAGTGCTCGGGGAAGGCCACACAGGTGCCTCTGTCCCCGCGGCTCAGCCCCATGTGCGGGTTTGAGGACGCCTCTGCAGCTCCAGGCCAGGCTTCTGTGGGGCAGGATGCAGGCGGGCCAACACGGCTGTGACGAGAGGCCATGGCTGCTCCGTGGCTCTTGCACATGAGATCCGCCCACGCTTCATGACTGTGCATGCAGTCTGCCTGCCTGGGCTAGTGCCCCCGCACAGCCCCGTGGCTCCTGTGGCCGGGGTACGGTGGCACGGTGGCCACACAAGGCAGGTAATGCACACTTTTATCTGTTAGTGCAGTTCTGGGAGAGCGGAAGCAGTAACCACGGTCAATGGCGTTATTGGCAGACACACCCCTTGCTGTCAGCTGACCTGCTGTATTTTTTGTAGCAGGGGTTTTATTTTTTCCTTTGTTGCTCTCTGATTCTTTGTTTAAACTTAAAATTTGACTAAGACCAGCAGTGAGAGTCTCAGGAAGGGGTTGAGATATTTCAGGGGCTCTTGGGATGCACACTAAGAGGTGGGAGAGGGCAGGTCTGGGGTTTTGCCATCGGAAAAACTTTCCTAAAATCGAAGTGAGAACAGCGATCTGTTGGTTGTGCTTCTGTCAGAAATCTGGCCCCTCATGTCTGGGGACTTCACAGCCTTCCCGTTCCGCCAGGGCACTTATGGTCCAGCAGGGGCAGTGGACACATTGCACGGCCCCCCACTGAGAGCCTGCTCAGGGGCCAGCGGGCACAATTATGAGGGTGGATCTGGGCTGCTTTTCCAAGAAATATGGAGTCATGGTGGCCTCCACGGAGGAAGCGTGTCTCTTCTCTGCCTTCCTTCCATCCAACTATCTATCCATCCATCCACTGACCATCTGTCTGTCCATCTGTCCACCCATCTATGCCCATTTGTCAATCCATCTATCCATCCACTCATTCATGCCCATCTGTCCATCCATCTATCTGTCTATCCCGTCCATTGATCATCCATCTGTCAACTGTCTATCCACCCATCTATGTCTGTCCATCCATCTATCCATCCATCCATCCTCCTGTCAACTGTCTGTCCACCTGTCTACACCTGTCTGTCCATCCATCCACCAATCATCCATTCATTCATCTGTCCATCTGTCCATCAACTGTGTACCCACTTGCTATACCCATCTGTCCATCCATCCATCAACTGTCCATCCATTAATCCATGTGTGTCTCCCATCTGTCAGTCTGTCTACCCATCCACTGACCATCTGTTAACCCATCTGTCCATCCATCCACTGATTGTCCATCCATCCACCGATCATCCATCCATCCACCGATAATCCATCTGTCCATCCATCCATCAACTGCCTGTCTACCCATCTATGCCTGTCTGTCCATCCATCCATCTATCTATCCATCCATCTGTCCATTCGTTCATGCCTTTCTGTCATCTATCTGCCCCACCCATCTATCCATCTGTCCATCAACTCTCTGCTTACCTGCCTATGCTTGTCTATCCATCCATCTATCTTTCTATTTGTCCATACCTGTCTGTCCATCCGTCCATCTGTCCATCCACCGATCATCCATCCACCTATCCATCTGTCCATCAACTGTCCATTCATCTGTGCCTTTCTTCATCTGTCAGTCTGTCCTCTGTCCATCTACCACATCTGTCAGCCCGTCACTATGTTGGTTTCTGCTGGGCCCCTCTGGTATGAAAGGCCTGATGGGAGAACTTGGGGATCTGGGGGGCGGAGGCAGGCGCAGCACACAAGGCACAGAGCAGAAAATGCGGAAAGGGGAAAGGTCAGGTTTTGCTGCTCTGGGAGAAGGTGATTTCAGGCAAAGCTGTTTCTAGGTTTTTGGAATGAGATTATCTAAACCGTTATGTCAGAGCAGACAGCCCACAGTTATTCCTGTTCACTTCTTGACCGAGACTAGGAGAGCAGGGGTGAAGGCTCCCTGGTCAGAAGGGAAAGCTGGACCTAACCCCCTGCCTCTGTAGCCATGGATCAGGCTGCTGAAGTGAAACTCACCCCAGGAGGCATGGTGGGCTGAGCGGATGGAGCAGGGGTGTGGGGAGGGAGGCCTTGAGTGAGTGCCATGGCAGGGGTGTGGGGAGGGAGGCCCTGGGTTCCGGGCAGGGATGCGGGGAGGGAGGCCCCAGGCGCCAGGGCAGGAGCTGGAGGTCAGAGCTGAGCTTAGCACCCAGTTTTTGCTTTCTTGGCACAGCCCAGTGACATGGCGACTTGGAACCCAGGAGCCCGGAGCCTCGTGCTCAGTGTCACCAATCTTCGGCCAAAACAGGAGTCCGTGAAGGGGCGAGAGGGGCAGGACTCGCTGCGTCTGCCCGAAGGGCAGGACCCCTGGTAGACAAGCCAGGGACACAGGGCCGGCCCCTGAGGTGCAGCCCCAGCTCATCAGGCTCACCTGGGACAGGGCTGGCAGATGACAGAGGCGCCGACACGGGCCCCTTTCCCTAATGGGTGCATTGACCCTGGGTGGTGTGGGCAGCCAGGTGCAAACAGCAAGCATGGAGGGCAGAGAGGAGGCCCTGGCAGTTTCTACCGGAGGGACCAGGAACTTTCTGAGAACAAATGGGTGGATTCCCTCAGAGGTATTCAGGCTGAGCACTGAATGGCTAGTGCGCAGGAGGGGCTGGTGGTAGCCTTGGTCCCCACTTTGCCCCCCAGGGCCCAGTGGCCTTATCCCTAAAGTGGAGGATGTCCGGGCCCCTAGGAAGGACGGCGTGTGACACGGCGCCTGGGAAACCTTTGTGAACGGTCCAGAAACTGTGGGGCATTTGTAAGAGTCGTACCTGGACATCTTGTCATCATCACGTCCACTAGCAGGTGAGAACGGCAGTTTTCTTCAAAGATTTTAGGGAAACTCTGATGACTGATGACAGGTGACATTAGGCCTGCAGTGTCTTGTCTCCATCCTGTCTTCAGTTCAAAAGGGAAGGTGGCCGCTGAGGCCAAAGAGCCGGAGGCCGTGGCTGAGAACTCGCTCCCTGGAAGGCCCGGCCACAGAGGCCGTGTGTCACCCCCTGTCTCAGTGAGCCCTGGCGTCCGGCCACGTCTGTCCAGGTCCCCGGCCCCACCCCCAGGGCCCTCCCTGCCCCCCGCAGTGGCCCCAGGCCCCTCCCGAGTGGCAGGATCACAGCCAAGCAGGTCTGGGTTGCACGGTTAGCATTAACCACGTTCCAGGAAAGCCGTTTGCTCTCGTTTTCTTGGTGAAATCATAGGACGAGCCCACGTGGAGTTTACGGGAAACTGCACGCTGATGAAGACGGGTATGAGTCTCGAGTTGCTTTCCTCAGAATGCTATAGAAACACCGCATCTCACCGTCACCTCTCAATGTTTCTGTCGGAGTCCTGTCTGCTCTTGGAGTTTGTCTTATGGCTAAATTTGATAAAACGATAGCATTGTTTGGGAATTCTCTTCTGTTTTGAATTTGCTTCTTGATTTTTTTTTTTAAATGGAGATCTCAGCCTGTGGGAGGGTTTCGCCTTCTGAGGAAGACAGGGGAGGGGGCGCCGGGGCCACACCATGTGACAAGCCGGCTGCCATCGCCGTCTGGTGGCATTCACATTCCCAGATGCCGTGGCTCTTTCCCCCGCAGCAAAACGACGACAGAGGATTCACGGGCCCCTGGGCGCATTGAGGAAGGGTCAGCCTATGCTGACCTTGGGGCGGTGTGGGGTCGTGTGCGCAGGCCGGGCCATGGGCTCCTCGATCACGTGGAAGTCATGCTCCCTGCAGTCTCGTGTCCCAGGTGCTGACGCGGTGTCTGGCAGAGGGAGGGGAAGCTCGATGTCCTGGGGCAGGGTAGTGGGATGCTGGCCCCGAGCTCTTCCTCCCGGGTCCTTGCCCTGCTGTCCCCAGGCGTCCTGCTGGCGTCCAGGCCCGAGTCTGCGGCTGGGGACCTCCCGGGTGTGAGGTCCCCTGGTACAGCCACCTGCTGCTCGTCTGTCCTGAGTCCCGTCCCGGCTCGTCCTCTCTCCACGGCAGCCCTAGCACACCTTACATGGCCCCAGCGGGTCCCTTCCTGCCACATAGGAGTCGAGAACCTACCTGTCACCAAGGTGTTTCCCTTCTGTGGCGGACATCTGGCAACGCTGAGCCGCCTGCAGGGGGTCTCCACCCTCAGTCTCGGGGGAGCAGGAAATGCGTGCCCTCAGGACCCTGGTGCTGCCTTGGGCACGTCTGCTTTTCCCCAGCAGGGACGGCGGCTGTCTGCTCCCCTCCCGTTGTCCTGATTCCCCCTTCCCTCTCCTGGTGCCCTTGCTCCTCGCCATGGGGACAAGCCTGGTGTGACTGTGTGACGGCTGCCGGGATGTGATTATAAGGGAACGAAAATACACCCAGTCAGTATTTTCAAAATCTCATTCGTGTTGCACAAACATAAATAAAACGTGGTCTGTGTGCATGACAATATTGCTTCAGCCAAGGAGACAGGTCCATAACCATGGATTCTAGTCATGTGGTCCACGCACAGCTACCATTGCACACTACCCACACGTGCACACACGTACACATGCCACCCACACGTGCGCACATGCATTCACACACGCCACCCACATGTTCACACATGCCCAGGCCCTGCACTCCCTAACACACGCACACACTCCTGGCCACCTATTCTTTTTTTTTTTTTGTTTTAAGTTTACTTATTTATTATTTTGAGAAAGAGAGAGAGTCACACAGAATCTTAGGCAGGCTCCAGTTTCTGAACTGTCAGCACAGAGCCCAACACGGGGCTCAAACCCATGGACTGTGACATCATGACCTGAGCTGAAGCAGGACAACTGACTGAGCCCCCAGGCGCCTGGCTACCCCTCTGGTGGCCTGCATGATGGCGTTTCCCAGCTGTTCCCTGTATCACAGGTATTTATGGACCGATTTTAGCATCTACATGGCAGGAGCCTCCCCTGTTTTGTAGCAAAATGTCCTGAGTTCAATAATTTAAAGACGGGGGGCCGTGGGCGGCTCAGTCAGTTAAGTGGTCGACTGGTTCGTGCCCCACGTCGGGCTTTGTGCTGACAGCTCAGAGTCTGGAGCCTGTTTCGGATTCTGTGTCTCCCTCTCTCTCTGACCCTCCCCTGCTCACACTGTCTCTCTCTCTCAGAAAAAATTTTTTAAAAAACATTAAAAATTAAAATAATAATAATAATAATAATTTAAAGACGTGAGCTAAGTCCTTCCTGTGTCCTGAGTACTAGAGGCCGAGGTTATGAAGACACACAGAACAGTGAATGCATAGAAACTCAGAGTCTAGGTCAAGGTTCTCAGTACAAGTCAAGAGGTCTTAGATTAGGAAAAAAGTACCTTTTATTTCACTCATCTCCACGTGGAGAGCATTCCCTTTCCTCAGGAAGGTCAGGAATTGACCAGAGTGATGTTAGAAGTCCCTGTGACCTTGTCCACCACAGAAATCACAGACATTTTTACATCCTCACCATTTCTGTAAGCATTTCACAATATCACCTGTGTTCATCGTCCCTTCAAAATTAGGGTAATTAGGATAAATCTTGTTACTTGATGTGTTAATAAAGAAGCACACGTGTTACCATGTCACACATCTGGTTTTAAAAATATTGGGACACCTGTGTTGCATCCCGATTGCTTTCCCTATAGCCCTGTGTGCTTCCTGTCGCGTGTGGCAACATTGTACTGACAGGGATCCGCCATCTTCGGTGGATTGTGGGGTGGGGGACACACAGCACAAAAACAGCGTCTGGTCTGGCTGGATCAACAACCACTTGGCTAAGTAAGGCGCAGGCGGGGCTGGTAACACGGGCACGGTGTTCGGAGGCACGGAGGGAGATGTCGGTCCGAGAAGCTTCCCAGAGGCCAGGAGCTGAGTGACGGTGAGGAGGACAGTGGGCACGTGTGGGCTGCAGGGCTCCGAGCCGGTTATGTTCACCGTCTCTGAAACCTCCTGACGGCCCTGGAGGCCAGCACTTTATAGTCCCCTTTGACAGAGTAGGAAACCGAGGCCCAGAGAGGTTCATTGACTTGCCCCGCCTCGCACAGCTGGAGGTGGGCTGATTCAGGGCTGATGGCAGGTTCTGGGGTCTGCTTCCCTCGGCCGCGTGTGCATCGTCCCTGGGATATGGGAGGAAGGCTGCGGCCGGGGACCTGGGCGGCTCCCGGTGGCTCTGGCACTGCCGTCCCTCTGTCCCCAGCCGCTGGCTCGGTCTGGAGAGGGGAGGCATGGGGCGCTCCTGGGTCCAAAGGTCGCTCCCTGTCCCATGTGCTGCCCCTGACTTGGGAGAGCTGGTCAGGACCTCACGGGAACCACTGTACTCTGGAGCCACGAGGCCTGGTGATAGGGTGGGGACAGACGCAGAGGAGACGGAAGGGACTCCCGCGGAGGGCAGAGGAGGCCCCTCAGGGGCTGGTGGTGCCTGGAGGCCGTGCCAGTGCCCACAGGACATTCCCTGTCCCGCCGTCACCCGGAAGCGGCAGAGCAGTATTGGCGCCCCGATGCGGCGACGCTTACCTTCCCCAGTGCCCACCCCCAGCACTAAGCATATTTATACCTTATTTTCTCTGTTAGCTGGAAGCATGCCAGCGGAACTCTTGATTTTAGTGAAGACTGAGAAGAAATGTGGATTAAAATTCACCGAGAGGAGACTTGCCCCTGGGAAGGACACTGATGCTGCGAAAGGCCCGCTTTCCCGGCACCGGTGACGGGTGGACCTTCCAGGCTCCTGCTGCCGCATGTGCGGGCTTGCTGTGAACTTCCTGGGTGTGCGTCCCGGGCTTGCCGGTGACGATGTCCCTCGGGGAGGTGGTTGCCTCATCTGGGGAAGGCCGAGCCTGCAGCCTGGGATTCTGCCGCCGGGTCAGGCCAAGGTCAGGGGCTCCGGGGGTTCGGGGCAGCCCTGGCGGAGCAGACCTGGGGGGCAAAGAGGCTGCTTGGCCTCATGAGAAACAGACTTGAGTTTTAGGGAAATAAACGGGCAGCGTCCTGGGCACGGGAGGGAAGTACGTTGTTGGGTGAGCCTTTGTCCTCAGGCCTCCAGAAGGACAGGGTGATTTCAGAGTGGAATCTTTCCAGAACCAGGTTGAGGTTGCCACGTCCCTTGGGCACACTGCACCTGCTGCCCAACAGGCCACCTCCCAGGTCCCAGGCCGCCTGCCTCAGCACCCCCTTGCCCTCAGAGCCCAACCAGGTTCCAGGGTTCACAGTCCAGGTGGGGTCATGTAGGGACACAGCCTGGGCTGGACACGTCTGGAAGCTGTATTTACTGGCCAGCAGCCTGGCCACATGGTTAGACTGCATCTTCAACACCCTCTGCTCCCCCAAGGGCAGGCTGATGCCACAGGGCTCATCGCCTGCTTCTGACCACACCACTGGGGTTTCTGGCATGGCCTGTCCCCATCCTGGGGCATCTGGTCAGCTGTCCGGGGACCACGGATGGATAAGTAGGACACACATCACTTGGGAAACCCCACCTGGAGGGTTGTCTAGGAGCCAGGGGCCAGGCCAGCCAGATTTGCACTGCTCCCCTCCCCTCTACCCCTCCTCCCCTCCCCCACCACCTCAGCTTGTCTCCCCCTACCCCTTCCTTCCCCCAGCCCCTCCTCAATCCCAACCCCGTCCCCCTCAGCTGGCCTCTCCCCATGTCCCCCCTCAACAGGTCACTACCACTTGCCTCCTGGTAACATCACCCTGTTTCCAAGTTGAAATGACCCTGGAAACCTGCTCTTCCTCTCTCCAACCGCCTGGCTGCAGGGGGAGGGGAGAGCAAGCAGACGGGAAGATGAAGGGGTTTTCCTTAGGTTTGATTGAGGACCAAGGGTCCTAGCCGCACCTCTGTGCTTCCAGTCAAATCCTCTGCCCTTGGGCCTCAGTTTACCAATCTAGGGCCTCCTCAAATTGCATTTGGATATTGCTTCAGAGTTTTCAAAGTGTTGGGGGGCCCTTCCTTCCCTGGGCGTCCCACAGGTCTGAGATGGACAAGGTCATTCCCAACCCCTCTTTTTCAGGTAAGGTAACAAGGCTCTGGAAACTAATGCAGTTCGCCGAGGTCACGTGTCACCGAGGCACTGCAGTGGCCGAGGGCCCCGTGCACACCCGCCCCCAGGTGGAGTGAGTGGTTTGACACAGAGCACGTTTTTCTCCCGTGCGAGTCAAGGCCAGGGCTGCTCCGGTGCCCAGCCTGTCCTATTTGCTGGCTAACGAGACAAATCGTAGGCTCCATAAAAGATTAAGCAGCAGCTGCTCCAGTTTCTTCCTGTCCGACTTGGAAATGGTGATGAGCGCACTTGCGCGGCTGCTCCAGGCGCGCCGTCTGGGCCTGCGGGGCCCAAGAGCCCCTGAACGCAGCCTGAATCCTGCGGTTTCTCAGGTTGACTGGTGTGAAGCCTTCCGAGCGCCACCACTCACGGACCGAATGGAGCACAGGATTCCTGCTCACCCTGTTGGCTCTAATTAATAATACCTTCCGGGGAGGCACAACCAGCAGCCTCTCGCTGGAGTAATAGCAAAGAGATGAAATTAGCAGATGCTTTGAGCTGGGAGAAAATTAGCAGGCAGCTCAGCCCCAGACCCCGGCGCTGCTCTTTTAGCCACGAGGACAGAGAGGCAGCGCGGGCCTCAGGCTTCCCGCGTCCTGTTTTCTGGGCACTTAACACGGGTCTAGGCTGCGCATGGCCAAAGAGAAAGGAAGGCTAATTTGCTTCTTTGGTGTGGAGGTTTGGGGACTTTATAAAACGTTGCAAGAAGGATAATAACAATAAAACCCCTGTGCCCATTTCTGGAGAACAAAAGCCTGCTTGCGTTTTCCCTGTGCACTCACCTGAAGTTCATTCATTCCCACGCTCCCTGCTCCCAGAGACCCTCCGTCCCCTTTGCGGTTCTGTGACGTGAGTGACGGTAGAAATCTGTGACAGAAGGAAGTCTTTCGATGCCCCTTAGTGACTATGACTTTTTTTAAGCAAAGCTGTTCATGACTCCCCCAGCTGCACAGGGAACACCTCCCTCCATCCTCCATGCAGCGCTCAGCTAAGAGGGGAGAGAGGGGTGTTTGGGGAACTGGTGGTGTTTCGTCGAACTGTTTCTGACCCACCTCCTTTCTCTGCCAGTGAACTCCACGGACAGCGTGTTTATAACACAGTTTCAGGAATTAGGTAATTTCAGATAGGATGTAATGGTTCAGTATCTATCCTGACCAGAGGGCAGCTTCAGGGTGGCTTCATCCCCGGCAATCATCCCTTCTGCTCTCTTTGTCACATGTTTGTTCTCTGCGTGCAGGGGACCCTCCAGGGAGGAGAGCCGCCAGCCTCACCTGCAGTGTCGCGGGCTGCAGACCCATGGGCCCCTCTGGCAGGGAGGGGATTCAGGGACAGCACCAAAGGGGTGTCAGTTATTTGCAGGCGCCTCTGTGGACTTTATTTAATACCCGCCAACACAGAGCTGTTCTCAGCCCCATGTTCCCTGGAGGAACCCGGTGCGTTGTCTCCAGCCTCTGCCACTGAGTCTGTGAGCAGCCCCCCCGGCCGTCTCTCACCCACCCCAGTGTGACACCATCGGGGATCATAAAAAAATAACGCGTGTTTGTTTCTTGATTGTAAATATTCGTCACAGAGAATCTGGAAAATACAGACACGTATAAAGAAGAATAAAAAGTCAATCCTCAGTCCCAAGGGACACAGGTGATGTTTGGGCGTCTTTCCCTTTTTGTTCTACGCACGTGCATCCTTTCTGTGTCTTAAAAACAAGGACCACGATGTATGCAGTGTTTTGTGCGTTGTTTTTTTCATCAACTGCATATGTGCGGAATTGTCCCAGAATCATTAACACTTAACGACTAGAAAGTCTTCGAAGCCTGACTTTAATGGTTTTAGAGCATTTTATCACAGGAACAGACCCCTAGCGACTACCTTGGTTCAGGTGCCCGACGGACGTACAGGCGCCCCTGAGAAAGCGCCCTGTGACCGACCATCTGTAAGTTGGGGTCTCTGAGGCTGTGCGCGAGGCCCCGGTAGGAGAACAACGGGGCGCATGTGCTTGCGCAGCCCAGGGCCGGCGAGGTTCGCCCCGGCATTCGGCCCTCCCCGCTGGGTTCGAGGCACCAGGCCGCGGGACTCCGTGAAATAAAATGTGCAGCCTTTTCACACCTGCACTTGAGAACCTTCCTGCACCCTAGGCCGACTCGTCCGACCCTGCTCTCGCGTGGACCCAGCGCTGCAGTGGTGACTCCAGGTGATTCCATGGTGACTCCAAGTCACCACGACAGCATGAATTAGTTCCAAGTGACTTGGATAAAGCCTGTCATTGTCTCGTTCTTTCCTGACCATAAACGTGGAACATACTCCTGATGCTTGACACCCTCTGCCAACCACCGGAGCCGGGCGGGCTGAGGCACCACTTCCTGCAACCAGCCAGCAGGGGCTTCAAAGGGGAGCTGAACCACGGGGTGCTGGGGCTGCGGGTGTGATGGGTCATAAGCAACGGAGGTCATGCGGGGAAACCAGATGCCTGTGCTTTGTGGGTAGTAGAGTCAGTCCATGGGTGAACGCGCCTCCGTGGGGATGCCCTCCCCTGGGCCCGGTGCGTTCTGGGGTGGCCGCTCCCAGGGCCGCCCCTCCCCGCAGGCCAGGCCGGCACAGCAGGGACCAGGCTCCGTGTGGAGACCCGGAGGCAGGAGGGGGCACATCCTGTATTTTCTAAGTTAATGTGATGTCCTTGGAGCTCTACCTGCCCGGCTGATGAGCAGGTCAGTCAGAAGATAGGACTCTGTGTGTGTGTGTGTGTGTGTGTGTGTGTGTGATGGGAGTGTGGCCCCTCCTTCCCCAGGTCCTTCCAGGATCATTGGGTCCTGGGCCCTGGCAGGGAAGGTGCTGGGTCCTCAGGCCTTGGCAACTGCAGTGCTTCCTCTCCAGCCGCTGGCTCTCCAGCCAGCGTCTGGGGCCTGTCTCCCCGGGGGTGGCTCAGGTGCCCCTGCTTGCTGCCGCCTACACCCCTCCCCACCAGAGCACACCAAGCCCACCTCCCTGGCCCTGCAGTGACCCCTGTCGCCCTGCTGCGCCACGAGAAGCCCCAGGGACACAGGGACCCGATGGCGAATAGGTAGACGCAGAATGCATGCATGGAGGGGAGGCTGGTGCCCGTGCCACGCGGAGCGCATTGTGGGGGGAGGTGATGCGGGTGCGGAGTGCGTGGGAGGGGAGGGGTGCGGGCACGGACTATACCCTGTCTGTGAGGCATCGAGAGCACGGTGCACTGTGTGCCCTCCGTGATTCAGATTCCCTTTGAAGCCCCCGTTGGCCGGTTGCAGGAAGTGGTGCCTCAGCCCGCCAGGCTCCGGTGGTTGGCAGAGGGTGTCAAGCATCAGGAGTATGTTCCACGTTTTATGGTCAGGAAAGAACGAGACAATGACAGGCTTTATCCAAGTCACTTGGAACGAATTTGTGCTGTCATAGTGACTTGGAGGAAACCCTCCACAGTTAGTGACCTGACCCCCATGTGTTTCTCTTGAGGCACAGGTGGGTCGGATCAGGGTGCCCATTGTGGGACACATGGGGTTGCCTCCCCCAGTAGGCAGAGACCTGGGTGGGGCTCTGGGCCCCCCTCTTTGGAGCTGTGTGAGTTTGTGCAGTTGGTTAAACTTTTTGGTCTTACAATTCTCAGCTATAAAACGAGGGATGTAATTTGGGGTGACTTAAGATTCCTTTCAGCAGGAACATTCTGTAATTTCTGTATGGCTGAGAAGTTTCAGTTGATACATACATGCGTAGTATTTTATAGTTTTCAATGTTTTTATAAAGATCCATTTGATTTTAATAAGCTTGTAAAGGAGATGGGCGATAAACGAGGGGTAGAGCGCTCATTACTATTACCCCGCCCCCCAGTCAGATAAGGGATCTGCTGACAGGGAGCCCAACAGCGGGCCAGTGAGTGGTGTTGTGGCTTTGACCCACAACACCTGACTCCTAGGGGACGGAGGGGAAATGTGGGGACTTGCTGTGGGGACTCTGGTAGGTGGTGGCAGAAAGACTTCTCTCCAGCTAATCATCTTCGGAGAAATGAGCAAACCAAAACAGAGCCGCGAGCTCTTTGCTGCTGGATGAAGCAGGTGGTGGGGTCCCCGCAGACCTGGTGGGGAGAGGGCAGCACTCGAATTTCCATCTTGGTTCAGTGTCTTGCTCTTCCTCTCTGTCCCGAGCCCTGAAAGGTCCCGGTGGCCCTTGGGAAGGTAAACGGATTAGGAGCATCACAGGTGACCTGGACGGAGACTTCGGGCAGGCAGGGGGTGCTGACACGCGGTATTTCCAGAAAGACTGTGTAAAGCCAGTGCTGTCAGCAGCTGGATTTTTGTGAAGTGCCCGTGGAAACCGATACCATGCAGATCAATCCCCCGGGTGTGGATGCGGATGGAATGAGGTAGTGTGTACGCTTTGTGAACTGTGAAGTCCTGCACACTGGAAGATGGCTTTAGTGTTGCCCTCCAGCCATTGCTCACAGAAATGAAAGACATTTGAAGTTTTAAAAACAAAAAGGGCCATGGGCACTTTGAGAATGTGTTCTAGAAATTTCTTCGTTTTCTAAACCTTGACTTGTCTCTTGGGCTTCCGTCCGAGGGCTTGTGCTTTGGGGGGTTGTTACCATTTTTTGTGAAAAAGAGACCAGACATCCTGGAGTTTCCAGGCGGAAGGCGTGTGAGGCCATCTGCCCGCCCCCTCCAGTGACCAGACTGAGCCACCGCTCGGGGCCACAGCTTGTCAGACAGGCAGCCTCATTGTATTGGTCGAGACTCGCTTTAGAAAAGAGCCACGCTTGTAGCTTACCGACCAGTTTTGTGATGTACCCATGTCTTCGTCAGATGTCATCGACTAGTCCTGGGTTTGCGTCAGCTACGGGGTCCGGTGTCCCATCTCCTGTCGCTGGGAGACCCTCAGCTTCTGCTGGGGGATGGGTCTGGGCGGCTTTATTTCAGATGTTTAAAGGCTTGTTCTGTGTTTCCGCATTGAGGTACCGCATCCTGGGATAATTTGTCACGTTGTTGGGCAAACGTTGTGGAGCAATATTGAGACCTGGGTGGGAACCGCGTCATGAGTTAGCACTGCTCTCTCTTTCACTGGGGCTGAACCCAGAGAAAGAGTTTAGGAATAATTGGGTAATCAAAGTGAATTAAATCAAGAGCGAGAAGATCCCACCAAACAGGGGAGAGCTACACTTCCACATCTGTGGTCTTTACGCATTTTAATCAAGTCTAAATTAGGCTATTAAGACTTATTTTTGCTGCATTTCCTTGCTCAGATGCAGCAGACTTTGTA
The DNA here is from genome assembly GCF_003009895.1 of Hyaena hyaena. Lineage (NCBI taxonomy): Eukaryota > Metazoa > Chordata > Mammalia > Carnivora > Hyaenidae > Hyaena > Hyaena hyaena. The sequence continues at coordinate 945,511 of NW_024080735.1, read as the reverse complement.
TTCATCTCTGGATACTTCTGGAAACATTGATGTGTTTCCATGATTTCCAGGGAAGGGCCACTTGATGTGGCGGCAACCCAGCCGCTCAGAGCTGACGTTAGGTTCGCACCGGGCGTGGGATGCAGGCTGTGGCCCCGATGTGGGTGGGTGCCATGTGGACACCGTCATGTGGTGTCAGTGGGGTCTGCTTGATGTTACTCTGCTGTAACAACAGGACGCAGACCCGAGGCCGCAGCAGCCTGCCCGGTCTTGTGTTTCCCGGGGGTCCTGCCTCTCCAGCAAGAAGTCTTTTTAGCCTGATTAGTGACAGTGATCAGCTACCCTTTTTTCCAGATGCCTCTTAAATGTGTAAAGTGATACATCTGGATTATGGGGTGACATAGCACCACATTCACAAACAAAATTAACTTAGAAGCCTTTGATTACCTTCATTGAATTGTTGGTGTGTTGTATCTGAAAATTCATCTTAAACCTGTTTGTTTGCTCTGATCCCTTTCTCCGTGTTTTCTGTTTGGTTTTGGCTGGACTCTGGGGTCCCCAGGAACGTGGCCGTCCTTGTGCCGGGAGGAGGGGACAGCGCCAGATGGGCCTCCCCAGAACAGAGGTCAGCACCCAGAGTGCCCCCACAGCTCTCCCCTCTGGGCTCGGCTGCTAATTTACAGAAGTCAGACTCTGCCTGGTTAAGGCTCAGCCGTTTGGCCAAAGGCAGGACTGTTGTGCTCATGTTCAACAGTCATTTGCAAAGACTCTTTGTTCTAGCCCACGTGAGGAAACAACTTTGGATATTTTTGGGAATTAAGGTGGTTCTAGGAAATCAGGAGGTCACCACTTGATGAAGCTCTGTGTTTGTTCTTTAGGGAACTGGTTGAATATTAATAATGTAACAGTTTGCCTTCACTTATTACCCACTTGCTGTGTGCTGGCCTATTTATACCTCTCTTAAACTGCACAATAACCCTAGAAGTAGGCACTCATAACAGTCATGTTATATATGAAGAAACGTAAGACACAGAGAGGTTAAGTAACTTGGCCAAGATTACACAGCTAGAAAATGGCAAATTCAGGATTCAAAGCACACAGTCTCACCCCACAACCTGTGCTCTTAAGCATCAACTACGTTAGTTGAAGTAACTGTATGTTTTCAAATAGAATGAGAACAGGGTGTACTTAGAGCAATGATTTTTAAACCTTTTTGACTGTGAACTTCTGGAACAGATGTTTTATGTTGCAGACTACCAGCTGATGAAATCACATGCAATGGTCCCCCCTCACCCTGTGAGATGCAGTCTGACTTTTCTATTTCATTTCCAAAAAGTGCCCGTTGTGACCCTTAAAATCCATGTCCTGATACCGTAAGGCCACAACTTGCAGATAAGTCACTCCTGACAGTCCCAGGTGTAGGCTCACTCTACAGGGGGCCTGGGCTCATGTGGTTTGCTGAGTGAATGCCCGTCGGCAGCTTGTCCCCCGTGCCCAGCAGTGTGCCATGACTCGGTGTATAAATAGAGTAAAAATCCCCTTTCTCTTTCTTCCCTTTTCTTTTTAAAAACAAAGCTAAAACTCAGCCAAACATGGAGATTATTTAGACTGGAACAGAGAAGGTCAAGAACCACTTAATAATGATCTTGTTAGGGAAACGTGGGTTACAAATCAATTTTTATAAAGCAAATTACGTTTTCCTGTAGATCTTAATTGTAACTGTAACAGTGTTAAATTGCTGTTTCTACGGCATTCCGATCCTGGGCCCTCCTCTCAGTGCTGCGAGGGTCCTCTGTGGCCCACCCAGCTCCTGTGGAGGAGGCGGGCCTGGGCCTGGTGATCAGATATGTCTGCGGCAGCCTTTCCGGGCACACGTCTGGTGGCCCCCAGATGGGCTGTCATCGGGGACGGGATCCCGTGCGTGTTCGAGCCTGACCTTGCCTAGCACGGGCCCCCAGGAATTGAAGATGACGTCTGGGTGACTCTGAGGTGGCCGGAAGCTTCTGGCACGCCAGGTGGTTCTGTGTGATCAGACTGCCAGCAGTCTGGAGCACCATGTGTTCAAACCCTGGTGTGGGAGGGTTGGTGTGTCTGCCGGACGGGCTCTGCTTCTTGTCGTTTCCGCAGGTTGCTTTTCCCTCTGTTGCTCATGCTGTAGACACAGCCCCGGTTCCCGTGCTCCCTGGATAAGACAGGCTGTCAGTCCATGCGTTCACTCAGAGGATGAGCTCAGGGGTGTCTGGGGGGCTCAGTCCATTAAACGCCTGACTCTTGGTCTCGGCTCAGGTCATGATCTCACCATTGTGAGATTGAGCCCGGTGTCAGGCTCTGCTGGGATTCTCTGTCTCCCTCTCTCTCTCTGCCCCTTCCCACTCATTCTCTCTCTCTCTGTCTCAAAATAAATAAAAATAAAATAAAATAAACAGATAAGCAAAGGTCATTCTGAGAGAAAAGGAGTTTTGAGGCGGCGGGAAGCTCCAGGGGGTGTAGGCGCGGTGGGGAGGCCGGCCCAGGCCCTGCCCGATGGCTGGCTTGGTGCTGAGAACTCAACAAGCCAGACTAGACCTTCAGGGCCTTTAAAAGTAGGAGCGGTTGTGAAGGTTTTCCCTTCTAGTGAAGGGACGTTCTTCTGGTGACATGGTCTTAGAGAAACCATGTCTGCATCGCTGGTGAGGGGAGAAAGGGGATCAGCCCGGGCGAAGCTGGGTTTGTTCAGACCGACGGAGGGATGCTTTGGTGTTGTGGAGAAGGACTCCTCGGGCCCACGACCTTCCTGCCTTTACTCTTGGCCTCTGAGGACGCGTCCCCCACTGTCCAGGGCTGGGAGAGACTTTGGCACCAGAGTGTGGCACCGGCCACACTGTGGTCAGGGGGTGCTCGGTGGCCGGCTCCCCGGGGTCCGGGTGTTTCAGGTGAGGCATCTCGCTGACACCATGCAGTGGCACATGTCCGCACTGCGGGACCACGAGGGTTGTGTCCTGTGGAGGCACTAGCATCTCACCACTGTGGTTTGCTTTGTCCTGTCCTGACAGCTAAGGAGACCCAAAAACGTTTACAAACGTTCTTTCCCTCAAAGACGTTGCAGAATCGTGAAGGTGTGAGCCACCCACACATGTGAGCCACACCAGGAGAGGCCCCGGGGGTGGCAATGGGAGTGGTTGGTGCTTGGGGACCCGTGGGGGCCCATGGGGGCCAGGAGCTCGAGCCTGGGTGTGGTTCTGGCCCCTGCCCCCAGCCCGGACTCCCCCCGGGACATCAGAGCTCCAACTCTGATCCCTGGGAGGGCTCGTGCCCAGTGACACTGGGGAGTGACCCTGACTGGGAGTGCTGGGAACAGGGCTCGGGGCTGCCCTGGATTCAAGCTCAAACATGCAGACGCGTCTGCTTAAACCTTGGCCGGAACGCCCTTCCCTCACTTGCCCCAGGACCCTCTCTCTAAACGAATGCATAAAAAATCAATTTTTGTGTGTGTATTCTGTTTTTTCCTCCAAAGACTCACACAGCAGTTTACAGAGAGCTGGAAAGCGGCCCTAGTTCTAAATCGATTTGGCCGCATTGGATATAGTCCTCCTTCCTCGAACAGGACTCTTCAGTTATAATAAAGCCCAAAGATTGCTTTTCACGCCTCTTTCAGTTTTAGGATTCTTTTCAGAGACTTCTTACGTTGCTCACAGTTAAACTGCTTGGTGGGTTTCAACAGACTCAGAAGTAGCCAGAGGGAAGTGTCAGGACCTCACGATGAGCCTGAGGTTTTGATCCATTTCTTTGTGTGTGAAGGACCCTTGGGGCCTGCCACTAACACAGCTCGCGGCTGGAAGAAAAGGGAAGGAGACCTTTTCCTCCCGCTCCGCCAAAAGCCAGAGCCCTAAGTACAGAGCTTCCCAGACGATTCCTGGGGTCACAGGCGCCAGGCAGGGCTGTTCATGCCAGCAGAGGGGATGCCTCACCAAGGGGCTGTCACAGGTCGGGACTGCCCAGCAGGCTGCTTCCTGGGACTTGGTTCTGGAGAAAAACAATGTCTGTCATCCCCTGGAGCATGGGTTCCCGGAGGAAACGGGGCCAGGAGGTGAGGTCTATTCCTCCCTCCATCCTGCTTTCTCGCACATGTGTGTGCAGTGTGCACACCCCCTTGCACACACACATGCACACTCACATGCACACATGCACACACTCTACAAGGAACTGGCTCATGTGGGTGTGCAGGTTGGGAGGTCCAGGATCCCCCTGGCAACCTGGACCCAGGAGGGCTGATGGTGTGGGCTCTGGTCCGAGTCCACATCTGAAGGCAGGAGGGGACTGATGTGCCAGCCTGAGGTGTCAGGCAGAGACAATTCTTGCTCACTTACCCTTTTGTTCTATCCAGGCCATCAACAGATTAGATGAGGCCCACCCACATCAGGGGGGGCCATCTGCTATACTCGGTCTATGGACTCAAGTGGTGACTCATCCAGAATACCATGTGACCAAATGTCTGGGCGCCGTGACTTGGTCACGTGGACATGTGAGGTGGACTGTCACGTGGATTGACCCTTGGGCATGCATGCAGCGTTCTTAATTGAATTTAGGAGGAACAGCCAGGGGTGCCACCTCCCAGGACTTATTAAAATGGAGGTGTTTTGGGACACCTGGGTGGCTCAGTCAGTTAAGCATCCAGCTTCGGCTCCAGTCATGATCTCACGGTTTGTGGGTTCGAGCCCTGTGCTGACAGCTAGCTCAGAGCCTGGAGCCTGTTTCAGATTCTCTCTCTCTCTCTCTCTCTCTCTCTCATCCTCCCCTGCTCATGCTGTCTCTATCTCTCTCTCAAAAATAAAAAAAAAATTTTTAAACATTAGAATGGAGGTGTTTTCCCTTTCTTCCAGTTCCCCCAAAAGAAAGGTGTTAGAAATCATCTGTGAACTCTCTCCTCCCTAAACCGTGGCCGCTCACTTCCAAAGCATACGCAGGATTTGTAGCCTGGAGGGCAGGCTCCCAGGACCTCCTGGGCAGGCCATGCCCCCGCCCCCAGTGAGTGTGCATCGGTGTGCCGACCCCCACAATGCAGAGGACGGGGACAACCCCCAGGCTGGGGACTTCGGAAAGTGGCACCTTGACTCTGGCAGGCCGTGGGCAGCGACTGTCCTGCTTAATGGGGTCGGTTGTCCACGCCATCCCCCCAACCTGTCCCCCCAACCTGGGCCGGCGGCTCCCCCCGGGAGACCCTTCCAGCCCTGCACCTGCCTCAGCCACACCCCCAGTGCCCTTCATCTTCTGCCAGTGGGTGCGTCTTGTGCCTTTGCCCAGCTGCCTGCCTGCCTCCTGCTACACCTTCCTGTGCTCTCCGTCCCTTCTGTCCCTGAACTCAGGCATCTGCGAAGTTAGTATCTCCTGTGGCCTTTCCACACCACTCCTGCCTCTTGTGGCCCATCATTTCTCGCCAGGACAGCTGCAGTAGCTTGAGGCTCCACACACCTCAATTGCTGGCCCTCCCAGGTGCTGGACTGGCTGCCTCAGAGCTATTTGCAGAGCTTTCTAGAAGGACAGCCCGTTGCCCCTTCCCCCCCCTCCCCGAGGCACCGGGGTCCACAAGTCTGCCTCTCACAAACTGTCCCCGGATCCTGGTGTAGCTGGTGTCTGGGACACATTTCTGGTGGTCTTCCTGCCTCCTGCCTGCTCTGTGCATGTCTGTCCTCTGCCTGGGTGAGGAGAAGCTGTTCCGAGGCACGAGTCTGGTCCCTGTCATGTCTTTGTTCATGCTCTCAGTCTCTGGGGTTAATATCCAAAGTATATGAAGAACTCATATAACACCAAAAAACAATCCAATTAAAAAATGAGCAGAAGATCTGAATGGACATTTCTCCAAAGAAGACTTCCAGATGACCAACAGACACATGAAAAGATGCTCAACATCACTCATCATCAGGGAAATGCAAATCAAATCACAATGAGAGACCACCTCACACCTGTCAGAATGGCTAAAATCAACAACACAAGAAACAACAGATGTTGGCAAGGATGTGGAGAAAGGGGAACCCTCTGCACTGCTGGTGGGAATGCAAACTGGTGCAGCCACTGTGGGAAACAGTGTGGAGGTTCCTCAAAAAGCTACAGATAGAACTACCCTATGGCCCAGTAATTCCACTACTGGGTATTTACCCGTAGAAAATGAAGACACTAATTCAGGAGGATACACGCACCCGGGTGCTTATTTGCAGGGTTATTTACTACTGTAAATACTACGGTAAGAGTATTTTATTTATTTATTCAAGCTACGGGAAGAGCCCCAGTGTCCACTGACTGATGAATGGACGAAAAAGTGTTATACCTACAATGGAATATTATGCAGCCATAAAAAGAATGAAATCTTGCCATCTGTGACAATATAAATGGACCTTGAGGGTATTGTGCTCAGTGAAGAGAAACAAATACTCTATAGGCTAGTGGAATCAAAACGCAAAGGATCCGAAGAACTCATGTGGTTGCCGGAGGGGAGGGGTGCAGGGAGTGGTACAGGGAGGGGGGACCAGGGAGCACAGTCACAGCACAGGGAGCATAGCAGTGGTGGTGTCAGTGATGTGTGGTGACGACGGCAGCTCCGCTCATGTGACCACATCATCGCGTGCACACTGCCGGCTCACTGCGTTATGTGGCTGACATTAATGTGACGCCATGTGCCAGCGGCCCCTAACAGCACAGGACTCTGTTCTTGGCTTGACTCCCGGATGGCCACACCGTGTCCAAGCCCTGGGCTCACAGCGCTGCCCGTCCGCCCCCGGCCCTGCCCCACCCCCGCCCAACTCCGCCTCCGGCGCCGGCCCAACTCACCTCCTGACTCCGCCCCCCACTCTGCTTCCTTCAGGTCCCCCTGGTCAGAGGAGCCCCTCCCCCACGGCGACCTCCCCAACAGGTCCATCCCCTCTGGCTGGCGGGCATCTGCTGGCTGGGGCCTCGCCTGCCCCTCGCCACCCCTCCAGGGCCGCCCCGAGGCTGCCGGACTGCAGGCAATGGACCACGAGCATCACTTAGAGGCACTCAACTGTCGGCTTTCCTTCCAAGCAGAGACATGACACCATCACTTAAGGACACTTTGCTGCCCTCCCCTCTGCTCGGACTTCTGCGCAGCCTCCCCCTCAAGTTATAACGTCTGCAGACCTCAGACACGCGCCCTGCTCTGTGGCTCCCCGCTGCCTCCTCGCTTGGCCCCGCATTCTAGGGTCACCCCAGCAGGTTTCCCTTCCCCAACGCGGTTCATTCATTCCTCTAACATCTGGGGAGCTCTTTCTGTGCAGGATGGGACGGACTGTGGGCCGAAAAGATGAAGGGCTCATGGCCCAGCACCGGCCATGCTGTTCCCACACTGTTCCCTGCGGGGCTGGGCTCACAGGTTAGGAAGGCACCAGGACCTCGGGAGCCTGGGGCAGGGGCGAGGGGCAGGGAGGAGAAGGAGCGTTCACTGCCCAGGCCAGCCCTGCCGGAAGCCATCTCCACCTCCCCGACATTGTTCTGTCCCCGGAATGTCGTGCGTGTGTCCTGCAGGGCCTGGCTCCGGTCCCACCGCCTCCTTCCCGGCCAGCGCCCTGCTTCCGTTCCTCAAGCCTCCGCGAAGGGTGGGCCATGGGCAGAAGACTGTCCGAGTCGCAGGCAGGGCGTCTGCTCCGGTCTCTCGTGTTGCGTAGCTGCATGGCCACGGCGTGTGGACTGCAGGGCAGGCCCTCGGCGTGAGGGGCGCATTCAGAGGCACCTTTTCTTCTCTCTGTCAATGTAGGGTTCGATGGCCTTCAGGCGTGCCCGGACCCAGGCGTCCCCGAGAACGGCTTCAGGACGCCCAGCGGAGGCGCCTTCCCTGAAAGCTCTCTCACCCAGTTTCACTGTGAAGACGGGTTCAAGCTGAAGGGCCCCACAAAGAGACTGTGTGTGAGACACCCTAATGGAACCCTCGGCTGGATCCCCGGTGATAAGCCCGTCTGCGCGCAAGAAGGTAAAGTGTGCCCCCTGCCCGCACCTGCCCGCTCCTGCCCGCGCCAGCCGCTACCCCGGGGCCGCGCGGAAGCCCAGCCGCCAGACCGGAAGGCAGTGTGCTGGGGCCGCAGGGGGAACCGGGTTCCTCCTCTGCCCCAGTTCCAGTCCCACTTATCACTGTGTTTGTCAGTGCAAGGGAGCAGCTCGGAGAACGTTAGAGCCACTCGGGCGGCCTACCCGCCACCAGCCTCTGTCTCGTGTCCGCGTCACTCAGGAGAAAGCGCCATAAATGACTTGGTCAAAATGGTACTTGTAGATGGCAATGAGAAAGAATGAAATCTGGCCATGTGTAGCAACATGGCTGGACCTTGAGGGTGTTATGCTGAGTGACATAAGTCAGGCAGAGAAGGACAGAAACCATATGTTTGCACGTATAGGAGGATTGGGAGGAACTTAACAGAGGACCGTGGGGGAGAGGGGGGAGATGGACATGGACTTGTGGGGATGAGCACTGGGTGTTATATGGAAACCAACTTGACAATAAACTATTTGTAAAAAAAAAAAAAAANACAGAAACCATATGTTTGCACGTATAGGAGGATTGGGAGGAACTTAACAGAGGACCGTGGGGGAGAAGAAGGGGGGAAGTAGTGGGGGAGAGGGAGGGAGGCAAACCATGAGACTCTTGAATGCTGAGAACAAACTGAGGACTGATGGGTGTTGGGGGGAGGGGGGAGATGGACATGGACTTGTGGGGATGAGCACTGGGTGTTATATGGAAACCAACTTGACAATAAACTATTTGTAAAAAAAAAAAAAAAGTAGATACGGCATCACAAGTCACTGATAAATTGTGTTTTAGACGCGGACCATTTAAACAGGGAGCATACAGGGCCCGCGGGACCAGATGGACGTTTATTTCTGGCAATTATCCTGCAGTCACTGGTGATGTGGCAGTCACTTACGCTAGCCTTGTGCCCACATCTGCTGTTGAGGCGACTTTGCTTGTAGGTGCGTAGAGTCCATAAGAGAGCTCTGGGGGGCTGGTTGGGGGGGTGCATTTCGGTTTGTGTGTTGGGGCCAGCAGAGCCTCGGCGTCTCAGTTCGGTGTACTGTGGTTGATTTGGTTTAGCACAGAGCTCTCATCGTACCATGTGGGCTGTCACTCCGATGTAGCAGAGATGCTCCTTAGGAAAGTCTTCACATAACTGACTCAGGGATGCATTGGCAGGGCACCGGCTCAGCCCTCCTGGGGACTGTGACCTGCCGCCAGAGTTCCTGCTGCCTTTGCTTCGATTTTCAAGGTATTTTTTTAAAGAGCCAAAATTAGTGCAAAGAATGAAGGTAAAACGAGTCAGAGAAAGACGAACACCGCGGGATTTCACCTCTGTGTGGACACTAAAGAACAAAACTGACAAATAAACAGAACAGAAGAGAAACAGACCCACAGACAGAGGGAGCAAGCTGGAGACTGTGGGAGAGAGAATCCTAGGCAGGCGCTGAACCCTGGAATCATGGCCTGAGCCAAAACGAAGAGTCAGACGCCTAAATGAGCCACCCAGGCGCCCCATAAATTCATATTTTCTGCTTACATGCAGCCCGTGCAAGCTACAGTTTCCATAAGGTTCTATTAATTAAAAGTGTGTTTGGGGCGCCTGGTGGCTCAGTCTGTTAAGCTTCCAACTTTGGCTCAGGTCATGATCTCACAGTTTGTGGGTTCGAGCCCCACATCAGGCTCTGTGGTAACAGCTCAGAGCCTGGAGCCTGCTTCACATTCTGTGTCTCCCTCTCACTCTGCCCAACTCATGCTTTATCTTTCTTTGTCTCAAAAATAAATTATTTTTAAAAAAGTGTGTTTGCTTTGCAAATACAGACTTTCCTGCTAAAACCCATGGCCTAAGATACTCAGTGTTTAAAATCTGGATAAGTTCAGGAACGTCAGAGGATGAAGAAGACACGTGGGCTTTGAGGATGGTCTCCTCGAAGGATGGAGACCTTTTCTTATTTCCTTGTCTGCCCCGAAAAAAAGAAAGAAAAAGAAAGCTTACCTAAAGATGGCCTTTTTGCAGCGCTCCATGACCACGTAGCTTGCGGTAATTCCAGAGGGAAGGGGCGTCTGCCGTGGAGAGCCCCAGGTGCACCGGAAAATAAGGCCACTCCTTCCAGAGGGTTCCGGGTTTAGGATGGGTGTAGGAAGTCCGGAAGGACAGAGACCACCTTTCTAAGTAGCAGCCATTTTTAATATTAATGGTAACTCTGTTGGGCTTTGGAAGATCTGCGTGAAGGGTGGCCTGTCTGCCGTGATAGCGGAGACAGGCGCCACTGTTCGTGGACCCCAGGGACAGGGGCGCTGTGGGCGTCCCACAGAGGTGAGAACTCGGAACCCTTCTCCACTGCTGTGGCCCAGACAGTGCCGTGCAGACTCCGGGGCTGCTGAATTCATTGGCTCCCCCTCCATCTGGGTGCTGAATTTTGGGGCTGTAGTAATGACCATAGTCAGTTATCACATTCAGATAAGCCCTTGACACTTAGAAGTGCTTTCCTGTTCGTCCCCTGCTTGGCGAGGCAGCCTCCCAGATTAGGAAAGTGAGGTTAGAGGTTTGTGGCTTTGTCGGGGTCACACAGCCATGTAGTGGGCTCGGAACCGCGTGTTTTCCTCTGTGAGGTGGTGTCTGACCTCCTTCCTGTCACCAAGGCCACTCCCAAGGACACGTGGTTACTGCAGACAGCAGGGCTGGCACTCAGGGTGGAGGAAACCAGAGAACGTGTGGTCCAGACCCTCCTTCTGATCAAGGTTTTGTCTGACCCATAGAGAGACCGAGTCCCAGAGAAACTGAGAGACTTCCCGGAGTTAAATGGCCATTTAGGGATAGACCTGGTCCAGGCAGGCCCTGGTCTTGTCACTGTCACAGGCTCTCACACTGGTGGCCAGTTCCGTCTGAGATGCAGATTTTTGAAAAGTGAGTTTATGTGCATGAAAATGCATTGTAGCGCTTGAGGGAGGTGGCACATCACTCACTCCCTGGCACACACAACCGCTGTCTGACTCTCCACCGCGCTCCACCTCAGCTTGGCTACCTCCCCTCCCCTGCGGCCCCGGACTCCAGTCGTAGTCATTTATTCCTAGTAAATGATCCAGTACAGGTTTGGACTCACGGAGATGGATTCATTTTATGCACCGAGACCTTCCATCCTGGAGACGCAGAGGCATCTGCTGCAGGCTGGTTCTGCGAGACCAGAGTCCACAGGGCCCTCAGTCGGGCCCAGGACAGTCACTGTTCAGGGAGCAGGGGAGGCCACTGGTGTGGCGGAGGGGACGGAAAATACGCCCTGTGGGTGCAGGTCAGTGATGTGGTGAGTCCAGAGCCCAGGGGCCAGGGTGACAGCCACCGCTGGGCCTCTGCTCAGGTCTGCTTGAGGGGACATCTGCCCCAGTACACACCCCTCCCCCACCTCTCCCTGGAGGCAAAGCCCCCTGATGAACGTTTATTGGATGCACGTCAAACCAGCACACGGAGAAGCCGTGCCTCCCCTGAGGGTCAGTGTTTTAACTCAGATAATGGTTTGCACACACAAGGAAGTGGTGTATTTAAAAGATAAATACCCAAATGAGACGACAATAAGATGAATGCAAATCCATTTATATTCTGAGGAAACAGTGTATGGGGGCTGGAGTGGGGGTGGGAGCGCACTCGCCTGTGTCTTGCTGAAATGGACGAGTCCTCGGTCCTCGTGGAAAAAACTGGCCGCCAGGCACAGCGAGCGCCCTGGCCTGGGTCATACCGGCTGCCAGCTGCGTGGTCCTCCCCCGCCATGGGGGCAGCCCCAGGTTACGAGGCCACAATCTACGACCTTCTGTCCTGAGGGCCCTCGTTCCGGGAGGGTGTTTGGGACGTTGGCTTCCGAGTGGACCCAGCTTTGAGTTCAGACAAGCTGCTCGTCTTGCAAAGCCACAGCCTCCGCTCTCCCTACTGCCCTTTCTCTCCTGGAGGCTTTGGAGGCCGACGGACCGTGTGCGCAGGGTTTGGATACTGAAGGAGCCGTGGTCTGCGTGCGGCCGACACGGCCCTCATCCCTGCAGCAGCTCCATGAATGGTCACCGTCACACCAAAGTCGGTCTCAGGCAGATGCACGGTGAGCAAACCAGAGGGGCATCTGGCAGAGCCAGGACGTCACAGGTCTCAGACAGCTGCCCACGGGGGTTCCCAGACGGCACCTCTGGGGTGCTTTCCCAACATGGGTGTGGCCGGCGGAGGCGCTGTGACCTGAACAGGGGCCGGGGGACCCTACCTCGGCGCCAGTGGGAATGGGGAGTGTATGGGGGACAAAGGGCTTGTTGAGGCCGCTTGTGCACGCACCCTGAAAGCACCGCCCCTGTCAGGAGACCCCAGCGTCTTCCTGGCCATGTGAACGACTCCCTGGAATGGCCAGGGGGGAGGCGAGCCGCGCCTCGCCCGGCCTCGCCGCCCTTGTAGGAGGGAGGCGCAAGCCCAGGGGCAGCTCTGCACGCTGGCCAGTCTCCTGATGCGGTTTGTCTCATGGTTTGCGGGGGCCCAAGGGCCTCCTTCTTCGCCGGTGCCACCAGATCGGTCACTGGCCCACGGACCCCTCCCCTCCCCACTAGGCTGCCCCTCACCTGGGTCAGGAGCTCATGTGGTTATCACGCAGCCCAGGTGTGTGTATTCCCAAATACGACACCACTTTAACTTACTTTTGCCTTATTTTTGAATTTATATACATGGATTTATACAGTGAGTATTTTAAGTTAGACTTTTTTACTTGTTTGTGAAATTCACGCCTACTTTCCATGCAGCTGTAGTTGGTACATTTGCATAGTGTTCTGTTATAAATAGACCAGAATTTGAACATTCTGATGTTAATGGACATTCAGGATTTTTCTAACTGGGTCTGTTACAAGTGCAGGCGTCCCCCCTTATCCATGGAGGATGGGTTCGGAGGCCACCAGTAGACATCTGAAACCGTGGATGATACCAAACCCTGTGTAACTGTGTGTTTTCCTGTACGTACTCACCTATGACAAAGTGTAACTTAAAAATTAGATATAGGTAGAGATAAATAATAATCATTAATTATAAAATGGAATAATTATATGGAGCACCTGGGTGGCTCAGTTGGTTAAGTGTGCGACTTCGGCTCAGGTCATGATCTCACGGTTTGTGGGTTCGAGCCCCGCGTCGGGCTCTGTGCTGACAGCTCAGAGCCTGGAGCCTGTATCAGATTCTGTGTCTCCCTCTCTCTCTCTGTCCCTCCCCTGTGTGTGCTCTTTCTCTTTCTCTGTCTCAAAAATGGTTTAAAAAGTAGAATACTCATAACAATACACCATAATAACAGAATGTGAACGTGGTCTGTCTCTCCCTAAACATTTTGCTGTCCTGCCCTTACCTTCTGTGAGGGTCAGCGAGGATGAGATGTCCACGTGGGGAGACCATGTGAGGTGAGTGACACGGCCAGGTGACATAGTGTATGGTCAGCAGAGGACCGTCTGCTGGCCGGCTGTGGGCGCTGAGGGGAGCGCTGCGGTGCTGCTGCAAACACTCTTGAACACGCCTCTGGCGCCCTTTCCCCACTTGTCCCGTGGCGGTGGCACGGTGTGGACGGTGCCCATTTCTCCCAGCAGCGACATGTGACAGCCCCATGAATGCTGACACTGAGGAAGCTCCCCTGAACTGCAGTGTCCAGCACTGTCCCCGGGGCCCAGCCACATGGGCAGGGTCAGCCCCACACACGGCTCAGCCTCCAGCTCCCCAGAAGCAGAGCGGGTCCCCCGCAGGACCCAGGCTCCGTGGCCTCAGTCACAGCATCAGCACAGAGCGTCTGCTGTGGCCCGGAGGCTCCCAATGAACAGACACTCAGCCTGGGGAGGGTGTCCTAGGGAGGTCATGACCCACGGCCTGAGGGCAAAGACCAGGCCTCTCTTTGGGCCAGGTAATCCCTCAGGGCGTGTGTGGCAGTCTTCAAGTACCAGAGTCGCAGCGTGTCACAGCCCATGCTTCACAAGCTTCAGGAGCTGCACGTTGCACAGAGTCAACCCCAGATCCCTGCCCTGCTCTGCAAGGCGCTGTGGGGACTGGCCTGGCCTCCCTCTTGCTCACTGTGTCTCGGACCCACGACACACAGCTGTTCCCTGTGCCCGAAACCTTCTTCTCCCGAATCTGCGTTGAGCTCCGTTAACAAATGTCATCTCCTGGGGGCTCCTGTCCCATCTTCCCAAATCCAAGGGGCCCTTGGTTAGTGTCTGTGCATGACCTTGGGCCCTGCTCGTCAGAGCTTCGATCGCGGCCCGTCTCTTTAGCTCACCTGTCTCCTCACTCTGCACGCAGCTCCATAAGGTGCCGTTCCCAACTGTCTGTCTGTGCTCAGCATGAGGAGCGATGCTCAGTGGCCCACTGATGAGTGCGTGAGCGAGCCAGTGAACAGGACAGACAGACGAGTAAATAATGAACCTCGCAGATGCTGGTCTACACAAAATCCAGAGGCCTTTACAGCAGGACTCCAGAGCCTGTGATGTGCAGCTATGAACTGGGGATCTCGAGTGTGGATTACGAACTCGAGTTCCTGGAAATGCCTTCTGGCATTGATGTCAGAAGCTGGCATTTTAGGGAATCGGATTCATTTTCACATATAACACTTATAAAGGGAAGTAAATCTTGTGCGTGGTACATATTCTTAAAACTTCTTTTTGCCTTTTCTGCTCCATTCGTCAGGACCCTGCTGTGTGCTAACTGCTGTGATCAGTTCATCTGTTCTTCAGCATAAATGCGTAACACTGCTTTAATGTCCCCTCCTTTGTCTGTTTATGATATTAAATCCTGTGCTAAAGCAGGGCCACTGGCAGCAATGGCGGGCGGGTGAATTTCTAGGAGGGAAGCCTTTGATAATCTCGGTTACATCCCCAAAGTTCCCATTTGAGCGCCGTCTACCAAGGATTGGATCGTTGACCCCGTTCTGCACGACCGAATCGATACTGATGGACCTGTGTTAACAGCCCTCGGTAGTGGTGGTTTTTACAGTGGCTTTTAAAACTTCTTGCTGCTGACTGGATGCATTTGTGCTATAGAAAACCTGAGTTACTTCCATTTGAAACTTCAGAATTGACAAAGATTACATTATTTTCTGACTCTACAGATTGTGGCTTATCTGTTTCCACAGAAATAATGTCCGTAGCTATTTACGGCTACAGGCAGCTGGGTGGGGTACACTCGATTCTTCCTACCCCCTCGCCCAGAGGGGACACTGGGCACCAGACACTGTGGTTCCATGTGCCATTCGCTCCTGTCCAGGTGTGACTTAGGGTTTATTACAGCTTGTCTGTTTCAGTTCTGTCCTTTGTCCGGGCACAGCTTACAGGAGCTCAGAGTCTAGCCTCCCGCCCTCAGGTCGGTGCGCACCCCTGTCCCCCAGCAGACGGTCCTCTGCCGCTCCCCGTGGTGACCCCTCTCTGAGCAGAGGCTGGGAGGCTGTGGTTCCCTGTGACCTTTGTGTCACATGCCCTGCCTGTGTCCCCAGCTCCTGCCCGTGGACACGGGCTTGTAGGTGGGAGTTCAGAGCCCTCTGTGTTACCTCGATCACGGGCGAGGCTTCTGCCCGTGCTGGGCTGGTGTTGGCATGCCCTCGGTGGCCGTGGGCTTGACTCCCTGAAGCTGGCAGCCTCCTGAGCCCACGGGCCACTTACTAGACAAGTCCCAAGTCAGCTGTGGAAATGGCTGTTTGGTCACGTAGATTCCTGCCCCAGGGTCGATTTACGGCGAGGTTTTATAGACGGGGGACTTAATAAATGTGTTTGTATCTGCTGCGAGTAGTTCCTGCATCGTGATATTGAAAAATGTGACTCATGTTTTCCATTGAGAAGGTCAGGATTCTTCCAGCACCAATTCTGGGGGACGCGGCTGTTGTGGTGGGAGACTGTTGGTTGGTTAAATGTGAGCAGGTGGAAATGCCCTCCCACCGTCCAAAGCTCAAAACCAAGAGGTTGACTTAGAGGCAGGACCACGTTTCCAGCCAGGACGGCCGCTGTGGAAATCCTCAGGCCAAGGGAAGGCCTGGAGGGAGGGGACCCGGGGCTGTCTGGGTCCCGTGCCTGGGTGGCATTTCTTCTCTGCTCCCGGTAAACCCAGCCCCATGTCAGAGCTCCAGGCCGCCTTCCCTCTGCCGCCTCAGGCCTCCCAGGCTCAGGCCTCAGGGCTGACGGTTCAGAGCTTCGGGGACCTGGAAGGTCAGGACCTGCTCCAGCCATGGGGGTTCAGCAAGAATTCTCTTAAAACTTCCGAAGCCTGGAGCACAGCCCACCTTAAGGGGGGCCTCCTCACTCGGACAGCGGGAATAAACTTCTTGGGCTTCTGGGCATGTGAGTCAGAGGTGCGGACTGAGAGGGGGCGGCTGTGCGGTGAGCAGGGGGGAGACGGCACTGGAGGCAGCAGGTTAGACTCCACTCACTTTATCTTATCTCTTGATCATTTGCTGTGTGGACTTCTTGTTCCTCGGACCCTCGTCCGGATGGCCGTGCCCTCCTTATCTCTGCACCTGCTCCAGCTGCGCTTTCGGGAGGCCGTACAGCCTCTTGCCCCGAACTCTTGGGAAATGCTAGCAGGTGCAGTCCCGCCTTGGCCCCCTCTGTCCCCAGAGGCTGAGGCGGTGGGCCACACGGGACCCCACTCCATGCGTGGCGTCATGAACCCCCAGCTCTTGTGTTCCTTCACTCATTTCCAGAATCACCGAGAGCTCACCCCTGGGGTATCAAGTGTCACAGGCAGGAGATGAAGTTATTTTCGTGACTGAATCTTCTTCCCGTGTCCCTCCCTGTGTCCCTCCATCCCTTCCTGTATCCCTCCCCATGTCCCTCCCCGTGTCCCTTCCTGTGTCCCTTCCCGTGTCCCTCCCTGTGTCCTCCCGTGTCTCTCCCCATGTCCCTTCCCGTGTCCCTTCCCATGTCCCTTCCCGTGTCCCTTCCCATGTCCCTTCCCGTGTCCCTTCCCGTGTCCCTCCCGGTGTCCCTGAGAAGCAGGCTGTGCTGCTTGCGGGCAGAACCTGACCCAGAGTGGAGCCTGAGGTCAGGTCTGGGAATAGGAGTGAAGCTGGGAACCACCACCAGTTTGAGTCGGGATAATAACGCGTCCTGTCCCTGCCATTGCAGATTGCCGCGTCCCTCAGGTGGAAGACGCTGACATCCGTAACAAGACCTACAGACACGGAGATAAGCTGGTTGTCACCTGTCACGAAGGGTTCAAGATCCGTTACCCTGACCTGTACAACATGGTTTCGCTGTGTCGCGATGACGGGACCTGGGACAACCTGCCCCTGTGTCAAGGTGGGTGCAGAGTGCGTGTCCCTGACAGGCAGGGGGTGTGGAGCGCATGTCCCTGACAGGTGGGGGGGTGCAGAGCATGTGTCCCTGACAGGTGGGGGGGCCAGGTCTGGCCCTGCTCCCCCTGCGCTGGTGTCGGAATCCCCACACCCTCCCGGCAAAAGCGGTGGCAGGAATATCTCATTGCTCAGCACGTTGGATTCTCCTTCACACTAAGAAACAGAAGTAGTTTAGCAGGTAGGAGGCCAGTTACTGGGCCGTGAGCACGATGACAAATTATTGTATATTTAACGAAAATAACAGCATTTATACTCATTTCAGTGGTGGTGAGAATATACATAAAGCTAGCTAATATCACAGAGACTGTTTTTTCCTCAATAACGTGATCCCTTTTTATAATGCATGAGGATCAGAAGAATAATCAAATTCAGATTTTCTCCAAACTGCACGATGAATATTTCTTGCATTTTTAAAATTTGCCTGGGCCAACGTTGAGGGCCCCCGTTTGTGAAAACAAGTCCCCACATTCACATCAGCTCTGATTCTGTTTTCTGACGCGTGACCTGGAGCGAAGGCCTGAGAAGCCCGTGTGTAATTGGTAATTTGGGGGAGGGAGGCTGGCTTTCCGCCAGAGCTGGCTAGGGCCCCTGACGACCAGCGCGAGCCCCGCGCATGGGGGGTCCCAGCTGTCAGGCTCTGTGAGCCGAGCCGCGGTTGGAGAGAAGTGATTTCCTTCTGTGAACGCTGGAGTGGGCGGGGGGGGGGGGGGGGGGGGGGGCATGCACCACGCTGTGGCCTCTCCTCAGAAACCCCGCGCACCTGCCCTGCTGCTCCCCCACTTTCTGAAGGCTCCCTTTCACGTCACTGGAGCACCCCCTGCCCCTTTATGAACTCTTTTGGTCCCAGTTATTTTTATAAAAACACCTGATGGTGGGTCCTTATCAGGGGCTCAGGGGTGGCTCTCCTTATGCCCCCCTCCGTCCACTGCCCCACACTTGGATCTCAGCGCAGGAGGGAAGAGTCTTGCTTCCTCCGTCAGCTCTGCAGCCCTCATCTCTCCTGTGGCCCCGTCTGGGCCCTGCCCCCCTCCACTGGGGCCCCTGCCCTGCTCCCACTCCATTGGAGCCCCTGCTCTTCCCACCTCCACTAGGGCCACAGTCTGCACCCCCTCTTCCCTTCCCCTCCCCCCGGGGCCTTGCCCTGCCCTCCCCTCCACCTGCCTGGCTGCTTAAAGGCACTGCCCCTGCCCCAGCACTTGCCTGTGCCCTGCCCTGTGGGCGTGAGGAGTCTGGCTGCCCAAGACAGCCCGACTCCTCCTCCTCCTCAGAGCCCTAGGGAGAAGATAATTGGCCTTAGAATGACATTCCACCCGGTGGTGGCTTTCATTTGCACCTACAGATCCAGGGGCTGAAGCCCAAGGAGGAGCTGCCGTCTGTTATCTGGAGGTGCAAATAGGCATCCCACTGACTGTGGAGTCAAAGGCCGTCTTCTCCTGCTGCGTTTAGAACCTGCCGCCTCCAACCACACAGCATCTTTCTTTCTCTGACTTACTACTCACCTTCTGTCTGCTTGCAGGCAGGTGGGCTGTGGGGGAGCACTGTCCCAAGGCCCTTTTTCCTTAGGGGAGGCCAGCTTAGCCGTGGGGGCGGCTCAGAACCGCACTCCTTCCGGGAGGAGGCCAGGGTCCCCGTGTCGGCACATTTGAACTGTGCTCGGGGTTCAGATGCATCACGTGTTCACACTGACATGCCTGTCCTTTCTTCTCAACTATTCTCTTCGTTCCTGATTCCCAACCTGCCCCTGCTCTCTGACGTTTCACTTTTGTGACAAACACTGTTAGTGTTCATTTAAGGCCGTGGAGAGGTCACGTGGCAGTATGTCTCAGCTGTGGTCCACCCTGGGTGTTAGCTGCTCTGGGAAGTGGGCTGTTGGGTCCCCAGATCTCTGTGGCAGCAGCACACAGCCGTGCATGGTCAGCCCCAGAGCAGGTCTCCCAAAATTCTGCTGCAGGGGGGAGGGGGTGGAGGGCCCTTTGGCCACACACTGCTCTCGCCCTTGTGTACAGACATCGCCTACCGGTTTGCTGACCAAAGCAGTTTCAGAAGACCAAGCTCTCTGAAGCTTCTGACATGTAACACAGTCTCCTAGAAGGAGGGCTCGGTCCCCTGCTGCGGTGGCTGCAGTGTCATTTGTACTTGCTGATTGGAAGGGACAGGAGGGATTTCCATCATACATTCTTTACTGCTCTCACAGCTAGTTCTCCCCAGGAAGAGCATGGGCTCAGCAGGGCTGTTAGCCCCGCCAGCGAAACCGCTGAAGGCAATAGAGACCCTGTGGTCGCCGTGGATGCCACAGAGCGGGTCTGTGCCGCTGGGGATGTCCCACCAGGCTGCAGAGGTGTGGGAGTGCAGGCTGCAGCTCCACTACCTGGGGTGTGCTGCACGGACTCCCCTCGCAGGCACTCCGCAGCGGCCCCAGTCTGCACCGGCACCGGGGAACCTTAGCGCCCATCCTTGGGCTCCACTCGGACCCAAACCTGAGGCCAGGGGAGGCCCCACCAGTCTGTCCTATGACACCCTCTGTCCAGGTCACTGTCAAGGCTGAGAGTGGGGGCCCCACACCCACGACACATAAAACACAGCTGGGGCTTCGGGTTGAATGATGCTGGACCAGGCACAGCAGAAGGGGGTTTGCGTGACAGCCGTCTCGAGCCCCCCGGGCTCCCCACCCCCCAACTTTGAAACAGTCGGGGTGTTCGTTCTCCCCACAGAGGGTCTCAACCCGGCAGCACATTTTAATTTCCGGGGGAGCATCCAGGCTTTCCATGGACCCGGGGCACGGGGCCAGGCATTGGTGTTTGTTGAAAGTTCCTCGGGTGATTCTAAGGTGCAGTCAGGGCTGCGACCACCCGCCAGGGCCCCCCAGCCATGCCCTCCCCACCCCCCCACCCCCACTGCCCTGACCCTCCCTGCCGTGTGCAGCTGTAAAACCTAACATCCGCGTCACGAATACAGTAGGTGAGCGGTTGGGGAGGTCTGGTCACGGTGCTCAGTCCTCAGAGGCCAGGCCACGCTTCCAGTGGACGAATCCGCGGGAGGGGTGGTCTTGAAGGTGGCACAGAGGTGACCGAGCAAGACCGTCCCCTTCCCTCCCCATCCCAGGCTGCCTGAGGCCGCTCTCGTCTTCCAACGGCTATGTGAACATCTCCGAGCTCCAGACCTCCTTCCCCGTGGGGACTGTCATCTCCTACCACTGCTTTCCTGGGTTTAAGCTGGAGGGGTCGGAGTATCTCGAGTGTTTACACACCCTCATCTGGTCGTCCAGCCCACCCCGGTGCCTTGCTCTGGAAGGTAAGCAGGTTGGATCTGGGGTTACTGAAGCGGACGTTGCACTAGGAGAGCTGAGCCTTACGGTCTACGCAGTAGCTCCTGTTCCCCGAGGCACGTGGCCCGAGTCTGGCCCGAGTCGAGGCGGCGAGGCTGGCCCTTGGCCGAGAGGCAGAACTTAACAACCGTCGTAAGACCGGCCTCCCCCGTCCTAGGCTTAAAGGGGATAAAAGAGAAAAGTTCCAAGCGTCAGAGGTTAAACTGCACAATATTGCAGAGTTAAATGAAATGTCTTCAAAAATTAATTTTCTCGGCACTAAATGAAAACAGGTTGTGTTATGGCGCCATTAATCTCACCCCTGTTTTATTGTCGTGTCAATGTTTCTTCCTATTTCTGAGCACTTAATGGCTTGGCTGTAAATGCTTTGCTGGGAGCACACACTTGGAAGCCTGAAACCCAGGTCCCCTTCCCAGTGGTTTCCCTTCCTAGTGGTCTGTCATTGTTCTAGAGTGCGGTTCATGAAGGGGCCCTGATCAGCGGGGGGTCGAGCCATACAGACTTCTGCCAGGAAAGGTGGGCACCCTGGCTCCGCCCTCCCTTTCATGCAGGGCTTGAAATTATGATGGAAGAACAAACACCAGGTTGCTTCTGGGCATCTGAGCCCGGCGGGCGGGATGGGGAAGAGAGCTCCAGCCAGGAGCCCATCCGCAGCCCGCAGCCCCTGTGGCCTCTCCTGGGAAACAAGACACCAGAGCTGCAGCTCGGGAAGAGGCCCAGGGAGTCTGGGAAGCGCCTCCCCAGGGACTTGGACTTGGTGTGGGCGGGGGCTGGAGCTTTGGCAGGGAGTGGGGCAGAGGGGATGCCGGAGCATCAGCGGCAGGGGTGTCCTTGGAGCCCAGCCCCCCCTGCCCACCCTCCCCAAATCCCCCCAGGGGACACGTCAGATGACATGTGGGTGCACAGTTAAATCTGAGTTTCAGATAAACTGCAAATGATTTTAAAAAAATTTTTAATGTTTATTTATTTTTGAGAGTGAGACAGAGAGAGAGAAAGAGAGAGAAACAGACAGAGCGTGAGCAGAGGAGGGGCAGAGAGAGAGGGAGACACAGAATCCAAAGCAGGCTCCAGGCTCTGAGCTGTCAGCAGAGCCCAACACGGGGCTCGAACCCATGAACTGAGATTATGGCCTGAGCTGGAGTTGGACACTCAACCGACTGAGCCCCCCAGGTGCCCCAACAGCAAGCCATTTCTTACTATGAACGTGCCCTTAACTCATGGTGGAAAATCACTCTGTTAAATCTGAAACTGATACACAACTGAGCGTTTGGGATTTCCCTTGTTAAACTGGAGACCCTAACCTCAGGGGGGGCGTCTGCAACCCCCCGTCTGGCCCGCAGGCTGAGGTGAGCGTGGGCCCAAGAGAGGGGACTCTGAGGTCCGGAAGGGACTCCCTGCACAGACGACCAGAAACAGAGACTCCATTGAGGGAGTCGTTGTTGGGATTCTGTCAGTTCAAAATGCCTGTTTTCACACCTTTTCAACTTTGGTTTGAATGTTTTCAAGTGGTTGCTTTCTGATCGGCCCCATTTTGAAACCTGGAACGCTGGTTTTGTGGAACCTGGAGACCACGATGTAAACAAGTACAGTGAACGTGGAGGTTTGAACCGGGAGGTGGGATGCCTGCCCGCCCCAGCGAGGGCCATCCCTTCCCCCAGTAGGCCGACTCCCCCCCCCCACCCCCAGTGTGCCGCCAGCATCCCGAATGCTGCCCAATAATGTGTCTTTCCTGGGATTTTGTTGTGGGTGTTTAGATCATCTTCACTCCCCCGGCACGGCTCCTTACCTCACCTGCGGGACCCAGGTGGGGGACCTTGCACTGCTCACCCGCTAGAGATGATCCTGGACCCCGAGACATGGTGCAGACTTGTCTAAAGACTTGATAGAAATGGGGCTGAATTAAACGATGAGTCAAAGCAACACTTTATGAGAGATTAGCCAGACGGGCCCTGGCGTTGGTGTTTCCTTGGCTTCCTGGAATCATGTGCAGCGTTTGTGGGAGGCGGGACCTAATTCGTACGACATAGTCACTGGGCGTCCATCATCACTGAGCCGTCCCGAGGGACTCTGCCTCTTCCATGTCACTGTGTCCCCCTCAGTGTCTTCCTCCTGAGCACACGATCTGGTTTTTCCTGATGGCCCAGTGAAAATCCATGCACACTGCCAGGGAAGAAGGATGCTCTCAGGGACCTTTAAATATGGGGGTGACCTGGCTCCCCGAGTGCCTGGGCCTGGATGGCTGTGGCGAGGAGGCCTCTCTCCATGGTGCTTTATCCCCTCCCCTTCTGGGCTCACTGTGACCCCCCACCCCATTGGCTATCAGTGTCCCTGCAGCTCCCCCAGCCTCAGCTTTTCCAGACCTGTCAAGGCCTGAAGGGGTCACCAAGAAGACCAGGAGGCAGTGAGGCACACTGAGCAAGGAAGTGGACCGGCATCAGACGGGCTGTGTGGGCTCCCATCCCGGGTCCCCCCCTTAATCGCTCTGCCCTGAGGTGGGTCACTCAGCGTGTCAGTCTCCATCCTTGCACCTGCAAAATGGGACAGATCTGTTCCTCCTGAGGCCGCGAGGACCCAGCGTATAATCCAGCACCTGGGGAGGGGCTGCCCAGTGTCCGCTGTTATCATTGCTCTCAGAGTTTAGATAAGTCGGTGAGTCTGGGCATGGCTGTGTGAATAGAGTACCTGGGCTTTTATGCTTGTACTTTGTGACACTGCTCTGGCTGCTCTGGTGTTTGCCGATAACATGAATCCTGGGTAATGGGAACCCTGAACCACAGCAACTGCCGTTAATCTTGAGAGGTTACTATGTGTCAGAATGTTGGACACAGTAACTCAGTCTTCCTAGCGAAGCAGGTGCTGTTTGAACCCACTTCAATGATGGGCAGGCCCAGGCTTGTAAAGTTCCAGAAACTCACCATATCACAGCACCAGTAAGCAGGTGAGAGCTAGGACTCAGGCGTGAGTCTCTGTCACCAAAAAGCTTCCATTCTTATTCGTCAAGGCACATTATCCACTTGTTCTGACTGCTTTCCAGTCCAACAGGGAAACAACGGGATGTTTTTATAGCCCTTTTTTAAAAAGTCAAAAATTTTGAAAGAACACACACAGGAAGGGACTCGTCTGTCTAGTTGTTTGTCCTGTGGGAATCCCAGCGCAGGGGACATGAGGCCCAACGGAGGCTGCTTGCTGCTGCCCTCAGGGCCCGCCGTCTCCCCGTCGCGACGAAGAGCGCGTCTGGATGGTGTCTGCTTTCACAGACCAGCCCTGACACCCTGAAGGATGGCCTGACTCGTCCAACCCCTCCGCCCCTGGGTCCTGGCTCTTCTGCCACGTGGTACCTCCTGACCTCACTCCGCTGGAGGGCGCCCCGTGAGGTTAGGATTCTGGGGCCCCAACATCCAGTGGCCACACCCACGTGTCTGCCATCCCAGAATGGATGCCCGGCCTCATGAAGGAGCTCATGCTTTGGAAGGAGAAGCTCCCCCAGCTTCACTGAAGGTACAGGCTGTGTGTCCTTGAGGTCTGGACACTTGTCACACTGAGAGCTGATGGTCCTGGAGCACATGTTCCCACAGTTGTGCTGTGGGAGGGGATAAGGCACCTGAAATCACAGTCTTGAACCAGAAAGTCACTCCATCATTTAAAAATAGATGTGTGTGTATAAGTACACTTGAAAGGGTCCCTGGTACACGGGTCCCTGGGTGCCAGCTGGCTCATCGTGAGCGCCTGTGCTTTCTGTCTCCGTGTACTTTAACGTCATCCACTGTCAGTCTACCCACATCCCTGACGCATTCCTCCCTCTCTGTGTCTTTCACACACACACACACACACACAGAATCCAATAAATCTTAAAAAAAAAAAAAACACACACACACACACTAAAACCCAACCTTTGACAATGAATGTGGGCGTTTTCTTATTCATGAGGGCTAAGGACTCAGTTCATGTTGCTGGTGGTGTTTACTGAACACCTGCCCGACACAGAGCAGCACCAGACTGGGCACAGGAATTACCCAGAAAAAAACAGGAATAATTGGTTACCCTGCAAAGTTTATAGCCTAATGGGGAGAACCAGATGAGTCCCATTATCGAGAGGCCAGCTTCACTACAGATGCACTGGCACCCACACGCAGCTGCCTCTCCCAAGGCTCATGCATTTGGGAAGGGTGCCAGGACACTTCTAGTAGGTGATGCCACAAAAGTAAAATGAAAGTGTCTCCCCGGGGATTTGCAAGGTTTGGTTTCTTTCTCCTGGAGACCAAATAGAAGCATGTTTTCTATCTCCGTGAGCTTTGGGAGAAGAGAAAGAATCTGAACGTCTCACTTGTATGGAAGATGTGCGTTTTGATGCTGGGTAGGGCACATTAGCCCAGGCAGTGTGCTGGTGTGTGTGAGGGTGCAGCCCAGTCGTGTGAGGGTGGAGCATGGAAGGATGTTGAGAGGCATGAAAATAAGTAAACAAACCACCTGTATAATAAACCCTTGGGCAGACACCCCTGGGCTGCCTAGAAGGAGGTGCTAACTGCCCAGAACCCCCTCGGTCCCATGCTTGGGGGCCACAAGGGATGCTGTCTACTGTGGCTACAGAAAAGGGCTCCTTGTCTACATAGGGAGAGCCATCCAAAACCCTGAAGTATCCAGAACATTCCTCTCACATTCTGGTTTTCCAATGACTGGAAGTAGTTGAGGGTGGTGGACATCTGGTGACAGGCATTCCTGGGAGCAGGCTAACAACAGAGGTCACATGGCTGCATCTCTGAGACAGGTGACAAGGCCTAGAAGACAGATGGGTGAAGCCCAAACTTGTAATTTGGAGTCCTTGGTTGTGACCCTCCCCTAGAGATTCTTTTGTTTGCCCACTGTTGAATTAGAGGACTAGATCCTTGAATCAGAAGTCTTTCTTTCAGTAGATTCTATGGGAAGAGGTGAGATCCGATCTAGAAAGACCAAGTTCTGCAGTTGTCATCCAGAAGACACCTCCCCATCTCCTGGCTAGAGACCAGCGAGGATTCTGATTGTGGTCCCACAGGACTGTATATATTTGCATACTTTAAAAGCTGCTGCCCCAGGGTCTGACTTTGAGTCAGCCTAAAAGGAGGTATGAATGAGATCCCTCCCCTTGGGACACTGACAAGTCTTAACACACGTTCCACAAGGGGGACACACCAAGATGAGATCAGGAAGTTTAAACAATCACAAAGGTTCGAGAGACAGCCAAGAGCTAGGGCAGGTGAATGAGAAGTTTCATCACCTACAAAAGGCCACTTCTTCAAGAGTGAGGTAGCTATTTCACCAAACACATAGAAACAAACAGAGAGTCAAGCAAAATGAGGAAACAGAAAGATATGTTCCATAGGAAAGAATAAGACAAAACCTTAGAAAAAACCTTAATGATATGGAGATAAGGCATCTATCTGCCTGTCAGAGAACTCTAAGTAATGGTCATAAAGATATTCACCAAACTCAGGAAAAGAATGGATGAACACAGTGAGAACTCTAACAAACAGACAGAAAACAAGAAAGTACCAAACATAAGTCACAGAGCACAAGAATACAGTAACTGAACTGAGAAAACACTGGAAGGGTTCAGCAGCTGCAGAGGACAGAAGAATGGATCAGTGATCTGGGAGAGAAAGCAATGAAACTCACCCAGACAGAGTAGCAAAAAGAAAAAAACAGGTTTTACAAATGAAGGTAACAGAAAGGACCTCTGGGCCAACATCAAATGGAATAACATTTTCATCACCGGGGTCCCAAGAGAAGAGTGAGTAAGGCGTAGAAAATTATTTGCAGAAATAATGGCGAGAAACCACTCTACCTAGGGAGGAAAACAGACATCCGTGTCCAGAAAACCCCAAGAATTGAAAATTAGATGAATTGAAAGAGATGCACACCAAGACACATTATAATTAAAATGTCAAAAGTTAAAGAGAGAATCTTAAAAGTAACAAGGGAGGAACAGCTTGTTACATACAAGGGAAACCCATAAGGCTATCAGCAGATTTCTCAGCAGAAACTGCAGGCCAGACGGCAGTAACAGGACATATTCAAAGTGCTGTAAGGAGAAACCTCCCCACCAAGAAAAGTCTACCTGGCAAGGTTATCATTCAGAATTGAAGGAGAGACAAAGGGTTTTCCAGACAAATAAAAGCTAACAGAGTTCATTGCTACTAAACTGGCCTTACTTGAAATGTAACAGAACATTTTTAAGCTGAAAAGAAATGGCACCAATTAATAGCAAAAAAAAGTGAAAGTAAAAAAAAAACTCACTCAAAAAGGTAAATATATAGTAAAGTTACTGGCTTAATCGCTTGCAAAACTACTTTGAAAGTTAAAAGAAATTAGCAAAATAACTGTGACTACATTGATTAGTTAAGAGATACATAAAATAAAAAGATATAAAGTGTGACATAATGAACATAAAATGTGAGGGAAGGAATAAAAATGTAGAGTCCTGGAATGGGTTCAAATTTAAGCTGCTATGAACTTAAAATAGACTGTTATAGATATATGATGATATATGTGAACCTCACAATAACTACAAAGCGAAACCATTTAGTAAATACACAAAAGAAAATGAGAAAGGGATCTAAACATAAAACTAAAGAAAGTTATCAAACCACAAGGGAGGAGAGGAAGGGAAAAGAAAGGAACAGAGAGGAACTACAAAAATAGCCAGAAGACAATTAACAAAGTGGCAATAAGTATGTAACTATCAATAATTATTTTAAATGTAAATGGACTAAATTCTCCAATCAAAAGGCATGGAGTGGCTCAATGGATTGAAGAGACTCACCTATATGCTGCCTACAGAAGACTCATTTCAGAGGTAAGGACACAGATGGAAAGTGAAGGAATGGAAAAAGACAAGACATTTCATGCACATGGAAGTGAACAAAAAAGCTGGGACAGCAGTACCTCTACCAGAGGTAGAACTAAGGTACAACTAAGGTTGTAATAAAGAACAACAAACAGCACTGTATAATAATATGGGTGTCAATCCAGCAAGAAGATATAGCATTTATAAATGCATATGTACCCCATATCAACACAGGAAACAACAGGTGTTGGCAAGGATGCTGAGAAAGGGGAACCCTCTGCATGGTTGTTGGGAATGCAGACTGCTGCGACCGCTGTGGGAAACAGTATGGAGGTTCCTCAAAAAAATTAGAAATAGAACTACCATATGATGCGGTAATTCCACCTCTGGGTATTTACCCAAAGAATACAAGAACACTAATTCAAAGGGCTACATGCACCCTAGTGTTTACTGGAACATTATTTACAGTAGCCAAGAAATAGAAAGAACCTAATTGTCCACCAGTAGATGAATGGAAGATGTGGTTTATATGCACAATGGAATATCACTCAACCATAAAATTAGGAATGAGATCTTGCCATTTGCAACAGCATGGATGGGTTTTAAGTGAAATGTCAGACAAAGACAGGTACTGCATGGTTTTACTTATATATGGAATCTAAAAAACAAATCCCAGACTCCTACATTGAGAGAACATATTGGTGGTTGGTAGGGGTCGGGCAGGTGAAACGGTGGGGGAGGGAATCAAGAAATATAAACTTCCAGTTACAAAATGACACAGCGTGGGGAATATAGCCAGTGGTGTTGTATTACCGGTGGGTGGTGACACATGTCACCAGACTTATGGCAGTGGCCATTTCACCATGTGTACAAACGTCAAAGCAGTGTGTTGCACAGGTAATGTAATACTGTGTGTCACTTGGACCTCAGTGAAAGGAAGAGAAGTAGGCAGGGAACATGGGCATCTGGGAAAGTGGGGAGCATGGACCCAAGGCCCAGGGGTTGTGCTTGTGTTAGTTTTTCTCAAACAGGGACTAAATCACAGCAGGATCGGCAGGAATGAAGGACTTGGGCAGTGGGTTCGCCAGTGCAGCCTCGGGGCTGGCATTTCTCCTGGGAACCAGCCAAGCTGACCCTATTAGCTGCTGAACATCAGACAGTTTCTGTTTTTAAATCTGACCAGTCCCACCACTCAAAATGCCCGAAGCGATTTTTCCCTTCCGTTCACTTCAGAGCGCACAGGGTCGGGGATGCGAGTTTAACCCACAGTTTCAGACTCAATTACAGGAACGCGGTGTTCGATTTCCTGAGAACCTGCTAGCGCCCAAGGGTCCGCTCAGGTCTGCATCCTTTTGCAAGAGAAAGAGCAAAACTAAGAACCTGAAAAACCCTGTTTGGCCAAATGTGAAATAACTGGAAAAGCTCCAACTTAGGATCAAAGCTGAAAGCCAGCGTGGATGTGGGGGGTTGGCTGCGGCAGAGCAGTCAGGACCCATGGTGTCCGAGAGCACCCGGTGAGATTTCCCTGTAGGACCTGGGCGTCACGTAGAAGCACCTCATGGCTCTGAGGCGACCCTGTGCCAGGAACAGCAGACATGCAGCAGGGAGTGTGTGCTTCTCGGATGAGACCCACCCTGAGCCACTCGGGGGTCCGGGTCACACTCAAGGGCACCCACCCTGCACCAGCGTCATCCCGTCTTACAGAAGGAGCACTCCAGCCCACCAAGGGGTCGTTCTGAAGAAGGATGCTGTACACTCTTGTCTGTGAGATTACATGTCGCTGTGTCCCAGGTGAGACCCTCCATGTCACCAGACCAGCCAGCAAGGGAGAGGCGGGTCTCTACGGCCTTCCCTCCCTCGGTCCTTGAAAAGACAGTGGAGAATGGGATCCCTTGGTTAACTGGCAACTCTTCTGTGCCGGATTTTATGTAGCTCGGCAGAACCACATCTCAGCGGGGTTTCCTGGTGCTGGGTTTGGACCATCCATCTGGAATTCAGAGTGTGGGAAGCCTTAGACACCCACTTACCTTTCTGCACCTCCCTACGGCCCCCTGCGCCTCCTTGGCAGAAATGGGTGTGTCCCCACCAGGTGAGGGTGTGCCAGTCCCTGCATCTGCACCTGCGCCAGCACCCCGGCTGTGACACCATCTCTCTTGTGAGGAGCATCCCTGCCACTCTGTCCCCCTCCTCACCTTCATGTGGGGAGGGCCTCTGCCACTCTGTCCCCCCTCCTCACCTGTGTGTGTGTGGGGAGCACCCCTGCCACTCTGTCTCCCCTCCTCACCCTCATGTGGGGAGCACCCCCGCCACTCTGTCCCCCCTCCTCTGGGCTCCGAGCTTTCCATTTTCTAGGACGTTCTCGAGGGGGAGGACAGGCTCTGTGATTGGCGGGAGCCACCTTGCCCGTGACCCCAGCAGGGTTTTCATCAGATGGAAATGCAGAAGATGGAGCAGTCTTGTTAATGTGCCAGAGAAGGTGATGGGGACGCTGTTCCCACGTGGGGCCCCCACGCCGCAGCCACGCGATCGTAGGAACACAGAACCTCCCGCCATCGCTGTGCTCACGTGTCTCTACTTCTCACAGCGATGCTGCTACTGCAGCCCCCCTCCGACACCCCCTCCAGGCTACGCATCTCGTGCTTGAGAGCTGGTTGTGCTCTGGCTTCAGGAAACTTCATTCTTCTTTCTGTGCGGCATCCAGAAGCTCTGACCTTTCTGTCCTAAGAAACCCAAAGACCTTGTAGAACGGGGCTCTCGGGCCCCCTGTCCAGGTCCCTGTAGGCGGCCTGAGCCCCGCAGCCCTGTCTGGGCGCCTTGCCTGTCTGGTGGCCTCGACAGAAATCCATGGCCATCCGCTCTCCAGCCTTCCTTGTTTCCCACCCCATCCAGATGGAGAGATTTACACCAGAGGGACTGGCCGAGGCCAGGAGCTGGGGCACTCTGGACTGGTTTCTCCCACCAAGTGTGGGAACGAGGGGGCCGCGTCCCTGCAGGCTCCCCTCCAGAGAGCGGATCCCCTAGGCTCCAGCCCTACGCCCCGAGGCCCCCGCCCGCAGGCATCCCGGCCCCAGGGCTCGCTCTTCTGAGCTGGTCTGATCCCCGCCCCTTCCAGGGCACCAGAGATCTGGTGACCCAGGCTCAGTGTGTTGTTAGGACGTGAGTGGGGACCAGTCCCTCCCTTTCACCGTCTGTGGCTCCCACCAACAGCGTTGTTTCTGTGCACTCAAGGATGTGCCAGCTGAGGTCTCATCTTGTGTTCAGATGTTGGTCTGAAGGGATGTGGAGCTGAGCAGTAGCACAGTGGTGCCCAGTGAGTGGAGCCACGAGCAGCTGCATTGTGCCCGGAAAATGGGTGGCCGGGACAAATGGGAAAATCTCGCTGTTCATCCCTAACCTCCAGAATATCCTGTCTGTCGCTGCTACGGGCAGAATTTCTTTCCTTCCTTCCTCTCTGCGGAGTTAGGCGACTGTATTTCCTGGTAATTAAGCCCTGGCAGTGTCAGGTCCACCACACACAGTAACAGGTTCCTCGGGTCTGTCCCAGCCTCTTCAGCCGGGACGTCACGGAGCATGCATCAGGGTGACTTGGGGCCATTCTTCCCCGGCTGCGGTCCTGCCCCCGCCACCCCACTGCTTGTCACCACAGGTGGTCACCAGGAGTGCCAGTAGACACCTGGGTGACAGGCCGGTAAGCCTTGCACACGTTTTCACGTCTATTTTGGGGTCTCAGATTGTTCGTTGTTTTTGAGAGCCTGTAACCGTGATGGCTGTGTCCATAATTATGTCCCCTCTCAGTGTGGGAGAAAGCATGCTTGTCCTTGGTTTTGTTTTTGCGCAAAGATGGATTGTGCCTGGATTTCCATCAAAGTGACAGCTCCCCCTCCCTCCTGTGGCCCCTGAAAATACTGCAGGACTCGGCACGTGCCGGCTGGCTCGATCTGACAGCTGCAGCCAAACGCGGTTCGAGCACTGTCTCTTCCGCTCGTGGGGAGAGACGTGGTGGGTGCAGGCGTCGGGAAGGTAGGGCCATAGCCCCGATTCTAGCCGAGAAGGCAATTATATTGGGATATGAATTCTTAACCTGGTCCCCCGTGCAGGTGGTGACGTGTGCGTCTTCGTCAGTTTTCATACCGCAGGTTGAACTGGGAAGGAAGGTAGAGTGTAGACAGTGGCAGCCAGGAATTCTGTAGGAGTCATGAGGGGGACCTCGCTCCACCTCCGCTTGACATTTCAGGGCCCTGGCCCCTTGGTTAACTGCGGGCAACCCTGCACTGTCCCCAGCCTCGTTGTGTGGGCGCTGCCCTGAGAGGTGTGACAGTGATGTCCACTGGGGCCCCCAGGGCTTGGGGTCTGTGTCACCTCCCCCATGCCGCTGTGGCCTGTCTCAGCCTGCCCACTGGGACGTTCGCGGCTTGTTGACTGTCCCTTTGAGGGGACCTCGGGGTCCAGCTGACCCAGGAAACCCTCCGAGTTCAGCTGGCTGCTTCACAGGACCTAGGACTCAGTCTCACTTCTAGGCCAAGGCCTAGAGCCACTATCACAAAGTGCCACATATGGGGTGACTTAGAACAGCAGGATCCGATTTTCTCTCCGTTCTGGGGGCTGGAAATCTCGGGTCTGAGTGTCCACAGGGCCGTGCTCCTTCTGGGGCCTTCCTTAGCCGGTCTGGCTTCCAGGGAGGCCACCAAGTCCCTTGTTGGTTGTCACACGTGGTCATGTCCCTTCTACCTCTCCTGTAGGCACACCAGTCCCCATGGACTAAGGGCTGACCCCCCAGCAGCAGAACCTCGTCGTACTTGATTTCACCTGCCACACACCCATGTTCATGGGTCCCTGGCGTCACGACCCCAGTGTCACCATCCAGCCCGCACCTCGAGCTCTCCCTTGGCTGAGGGGAAAACAGGCGTCCTCGGTTTTCCCTCCACCTGCTTCCAGTGTGGAAGGGCTCGCTCTCCTTAGGGCATCTCAGCCCCATGGACTCCTCTGGACTCTATCCACAGCCCTGTCCCAGGCTAGGGTCCCCTCTGGCCAGCGCACCACCTGCCACGCCTCTGAGCCCATGGGGCTCCCTGACCGCCTCTCCCTCTGCCTCTTTCCGACCTCCGACCTGCCCGAGCTCAGCTCAGCAGATAAATCACTGCTCGTGCATCTGTCCTCGGGGGTCTGCACCCCGTGCCCCACGCAGGACTCGGGAGGGAGCGTGGCTTCAGGGTGACCTCACTTACGGTCAGACCCCAGCTGGGCAGTTTATTACCTGGGTGACCTTGGGCAAGTGACTTCACCCCTCTAAGCCTCAATTCCCTTATCTGCAAAGGCACACCTGCCCTGGAAAGTGGTTGTGAAGGTCAGGTGTGCGGCATGTGGGCAGCCCCCACGGTGGTGTCCGGTGGGCTGTGGCTGTATTTACCTCCATGCCCACAGCGTAGCCGACAGTGACCCTGACTGCTGATCAGGGTCGGGGTTTCATGCTAACGGGCGGGTCTTGTCCCTCACTTAGACAAGCCTGTGCAGGTTATGACCTCTGTTTCACAGGCCACAGGAGCCCAGGCGCAGAGCCAGGCCCCATGCACGCCGGGCAGCTGAGCAGGATTCAAACCCTGGAGAGTGTGCTTTGCACTTCTTAGAGCTGCAGTGGGGTCAGCTCTCAGCCCTGGCTTGCGCTCACTGATCTGCTGGCTGGCCGGCCTCGCCTGTCTTCTCTGTCCTCACGCGGTGGCTTCTAACCCAGTTCTGATTGGCTCACGGAACAGCAGTTTGTTTTCCAGAACAGGAAACATGTGCAAACCTTAGAGGCCATTTTGCCAACAGAAAACGTGGTTGTTTATTTTCTGTGTGTGATGTACAGCCATGCCCAGTGGGTGCACACATGCACACTCTTACACACGCACACTCACACACAAGCTCACACACATACCCACACTCGCGTGTGCACTTGCACAAGTGCTCACGCTCGTGCGCTCACATGCATGCACACATGTGCACTTGCACAAATGCTAATACACTCACATGGACATGACCTGTGTGTGCACACACACTCACACACATGTACACACATGCATGCACTCACATGCACATGTACTTGCACACACTTCACATGCATGCACGTGCACACATACACTTATGCATGCACGCGTGTGCTTGCACACTTACACGTGTGCACTCCCATGTGCCCTTCACCTGCACTCACACACTGGCACACGTACATGCGCACACAGGCATGCACACAGCTTGGCACAGAGTGTGACCGACGCTTCCCACTGTCACAAACAGACTATTCAAGACTTCTTATCTGCTAGGATTTGCTAACAGATGAGAATGAACAAGCACCAAAAATCAAAGGAGATACTGACAGGAGGAAATTTGGATTCAGAAATTCAGGACATTGGCTCTGTCACTGCAGCGCCATGTCCAGGGTGTGGAAGGAGAATTTGAGACGCGCTGTGATGCCTTGGAGCATCGAACTTGGGCGGGACCCCAGGCGAGAGGGAGACTCGGGAAGAACCAGCTCCAAGCTCCTGGACCTGGGCTTCCTGCATAGACACGTGCAACATGCTCTGTTTTCCGTCTCATGCCTCTGATTATTTCCCTGTTCGAAAATTTAAGATGCACCAAGTCCAGCAGGAATTCCATCCAGAGGGCAGTGAATTCTCCCTCAGAAGAGCCCCCCAGACGCGAGGGCACTGACACACACGTCTCCCGCTCTGCTCCTGCCCCGCGGTGATGGAGGCCAGGCCCCACTTGGCCGTCAGCGCCCAGTCGCCGTGAACAGGGACCAGCAGCCTTGTCAGAGCCGGAGACACCTGCCAGCCATGCCTGCCACGGGGGCTGTGGGAGTGACCACAGCTGTGGTCCCGTGGCCTTGCCCGCGCTGCTCCGTGGCTTGGCGGTGTCTGCAGACCCGGCCCACCCCGACCCCTGCCGTGGAGCCGCGTTTCTGTGCCCCGACACTGCAGGCTGTAGTTGGATGCATTCTGTGTCCCTTGAGGGTCACCCCGACCGGGCGGCTCCAAAGTGCAGAGCAAACCATAGCCCCTCTCAGGGCTGCCGGATAGGATTGATCTCAACTTTGATCTGTCAGCACGTCTCTGAGCACAGAGACACCAGGCTCCCTCCGGCCTCGTCACCATTTGCTTCCTGGGGTGGACACATTTATTGGCCTTCTGTGTTGTTACCTCGAGCAAAATTGGAAAATATAATGTGCTGGGTAACATTTATGGATTTTCCCTGAGCTAGAAGTAAAGTTTCAGGCGTCGCCTTGGAAACAGCTCTGACTTTGACCTGGAGGGGTTTCGTCCCGCTTCCTGGAATCATTACCCAGATGCAGACGGGGCTGGGAGCAGCTGGCATGCTGATGGCGGAGGTTAGGGACTGTGTCCTGGGCAGAGTGAGGCCTGTGTCCCCCGCTGCTCTGGGAGCCGCTCAGACAATGTGCCAGGTTGTCTGCACCACCCCCCCCCAGAGCTGCCAGCCCCCCTCCCCACCCCCTGCAGGGCAGCCAGGTCCAGACTCCCGCCTTCCCTCCTCACCTCACTGCACTTGGCCTGGGCAGTGCCTCCCAGACCATCTGACTCACCCGAGAATTCCGCTCAGATGAAGGCTCCACTCAGGTCCGGGCTGGGCTGAAAGATGCATTTCTGACAGACTTGCAGCCAAGCCCACAGCTGTCGGCCGGGGACTGCGGGTGGAAGCCAGGGTCTGGTGGGAGCTAAAGACGCAGACTGGGTGCCACGGTCACTTGGATCTCACGCTGGCTCCCTTGGACATTGTGAGCTGGCGACCCTACGCCCTGCCCAGCCGCTGAGCCCGTGCCCTCAGCTAGACCACCCGTTAGACTAGCCTGGGGCCCGGAGGACCTCGCTATGCCCAGGGCCCACCCCGGCCCAGCCCAGTGGTTCTCCCCAGTGACGCCAAGGCGCGGCCAGGGCTGGGGAACCGCTGAGCATCATTCAGCCCAGGAAGGAGGGTCCTGGAGCCCCCCCACCCTTGCCCCCTACCCCGCCTTGACCCTGAGCCTCACTGGGGTCACTCTCTTTAGACACTCAGGTCCTGGCTGTATACCCACATTCTGTCGGATCAGCCCTCAAACTCTCCCGTTTCACAGGTGAGGATGCTGAGGCCCAGAGGTGAGAAGCAGCTGGCTCGGGGTCACTCGGCAGGCCAGGCGCTGGGCCAGAGCTCAGACCGGGGCTGGGTGCTTCCAGAGAGCCTGAGCTCTGAGCCCCTGCTTCCCCACCCCTGCGAGGAGCCCGCGGGATCCCGCAGCGGTCGTTGGCAGAATCAGAGGAGTGAGTGTAGAGGGCCCCTTGCCCGGCACCTCGGGACGCCTCTGCGCGTGGCGGCCCCTCTTGCTCTCACATGGCCTGCGTGTGCGGGGTCTCGCTGGAGGGCACGGGGCTGCCCCACGTGTGGCCGTGAGCTGGCCGTGGTAGATTCTGTGCCTGGATCGTGTCCAGGGACCGGTTACAGGACACTAGCGGTTCTGTCCAGAGAGGACACCGAAAAAGCTCTTTTTCTTCCCCTGAAGTCAAAGACTATTAGGGTCAGAGCAACTGTAAATCATGGGGGGTGGGATAAGCTTCCATTCTGCAGGGGAGAACATCGAGGCCTGAAGAGGCTGCATGATGTGCGTGAGGCCACGGCGTGGGGGGCTCCCTGCCATGTCCGCTGCTCGCTCGCCCACCAGGCACCTGCCTGGGGCTGCACCCCCATCAGTGGAGCATTTATCTGTAAACATCTTCATCACACGTGCTGGGGTGTCCGGCCCGATGTAACACGCTGTCATAAAGGGGCACACACTTGGCCACGTAACACGAACGTCTCTGACGAGATACTCAACAGCCTGTGCCCGGGGTGCTGCAGGGGCCCCCGTCCCCCTGCGGGTTCTGAAGCCCCTCTTCTCCCCGCTGCTCCAGTGTGTCCGCTGCCTCCCACCGTGAGTCACGGGGATTTCGTCTGCCACCCACGGCCTTGCGAGCGCTACAACCACGGGACCGTGGTGGAGTTCTACTGCGACCCCGGCTACAGCCTCACCAGTGACTACAAGTACATCACCTGCCAGTACGGAGAGTGGTTTCCCTCCTACCAGGTTTACTGCATCAAGTCAGGTGAGCAGCTCAGGTCACGGCCTCCTCCCCAGCTCCAGCGCCAGGAACAGATGTGACGGGAAACTCCTTGCTGTGGCCACAGATGCCTCCAGACCCCGGGGCAGGAGGTCCTCTGGGCTCTGGGCACAGGGGTCTCCCCCAAGCCCCATCCCTCCCTCTGACGAGGCCCCAGACCCGTGGGTGTCACCCATACGGTGCAGGGCCCAGCCTTTGGCTTCCAGCCGAGGACGCGAATAGAACACAGAGGGTAACATTGTTGGTAAGACCTGCACTCGCTTATAACACGGCAGGCCGTTCGCAGGCCTGGGGGCCTCTTAGTTACTATCAAGATACTAGCAAACTAACCACTGGCCCCAGAGTGCAGGGCAGTGACCGCATGCCACAGACTCAGTCTCCTGAGCATGGTCTCGCACACCTGGTTCCGCCCACTTGCCCTGGGGCTCCCTGCCAGCGCACCTGTCCCCCGGCCTCTGTATGTGGGGGAAGCGCTACTAACCAGGGACATAGGGCAACGCTCGGATAGGAACCCGTTACATAGGGAGGAGGTGGCCCCAAGGGAGGATGGCGGGTGACAGGACAACCTGGGCCCCAGGGATGGGACACGGCAGGTGACAGACGGGATGGCCTGGGCCCTGGGATGGGACACGCAGGTGACCGATGGGACAACTTGGGCCCCAGGGATGGGACACAGCAGGTGACAGACGGGACAACCTGGGCCCCAGGGATGGGACACAGCGGGTAACAGACGGGATGACCTGGGCCCCAGGGATGGGACACAGTGGGTGACAGATAGGACAACTTGGGCCCCAGGGATGGGACACAGCAGGTGACAGATGGGACGACCTGGACCCCAGGGATGGGACATGGCGGGTGACAGACAGGACAACCTGGACCCCAGGTATGGGACATGGCGGGTGACAGACGGGAGGACCTGGGCCCCAGGGATGGGACACAGCGGGTGACAGATGGGACAGCCTGGGCCCTGGGGATGGGACACAGCGGATGACAGATGGGACAGCCTGGGCCCCAGGGATGAGGACTCCCCTGGAAAGCCTGCTCCTGCGTCTTCTCCTGGCAGGCATGTTGGAGGTCAGAGGCGGATGGGAGACAGGGGCCACGGAAGACACATCCCTTTGCCCCCCTCATCCCTTCCTTCAGCACGGCTGAGAGCCCCAGCCCCGTCCCCCTGCCCTGGGTGCTCAGGAAGAGCAGCCCCCATTCTCTGCCAGAGAAGCAGGTGCATTTCTCGCTGTGCACCGGGCTGTCTGCCCTGCGTGCACCTGCCAGCAGCCTCACAGAGGCCGCACTGGGGATGGACTTCAGGGCACGGGGACCTGAGCTGGGGCGCACCAGCCTGCCCGTGGAGCCCTGCAGGTCCGATCCAGCAAACGCATATGTATCCTGCTCTCTCTGTCCTCTCCCCACAGAGCAAACGTGGCCTGGCACTCACGAGACCCTCCTGACCACGTGGAAGATCGTGGCGTTCACGGCCACCAGCGTGCTGCTGGTGCTGCTGCTCGTCATCCTGGCCAGGCTGTTCCAGACCAAGTTCAAGGCCCATTTCCCCGCCAGGTCAGTGCCGAGGCCTGGCACCCTGCGTGGGCTTCGAGCAGCCGGGAGGAGGAGGAGGGAGCACAGGTCAGGCCAGCAGATGGAGGGGCGCCATGGGGTCCGGGGTCCAAGTACGGAGCTGGGTGGAGCTCGCCTCATTTCCCCATGTCCTTGTGTGCCCTGGTGGACAGCTCCAGGTGGGCGCCGCGGGGTGCGGAGATGGATGTAGAGTCAGGGCTGTGGCCATGCAGGGGCCCCGGGGCCCAGTTCCCATCACCCCCATGTATGTGTGCCCCCAGGGAGGGTGGAAAATTCACAGAACTCAGTAGGAGATGCGGGCACACGTGTGAGACCCAGCAGCGGTTCCAAACCAGCATGCCAGGGAAGTCTCTGGAAGCAGACAGGGCTGTGGACAGGGAGTGTGGGGGGCGGGGCAGGACCCACTAGCCCTATCCTGGCCGGTGCACACACGGGCTCATGCTGGCACCTCCATCCTCACGGTGGTCATCTCAGGTGCGTGCTCAGAACACAGCACGTCAGCCTCTCCGACAATCTAGCTGTGATGCTGGCTGCTGGCCGACCACCATTCCTGGGAGAGGCATCACTGACAAAGTCAGGGGATGGGTTTGTGACTGTCAGGAGGCAGAGGTCTGAGCACTGGCCAGCCTCACCCAAAGGAATCTCAAGTGTCCTCAGGCCCCCCGTGCCCATGTCGGACCCTTTGGAACCCTGTGCATCTAGAACGGGCATTTGTCCTGCCCACAGGGCCGGTGTGACCCCGATGTGTACGTGCTTTCCTGGAAAGGCGGGTCGTAGCAGAGCAGGAAGCTCCTGGAATGAACCCCTTCCCGCTCCTGCCTCCAGGAAAGTCCAGTCTCAACTTCCTGGCCACACGAGGACCAAGGGAGGCCTGAGGCCCCCTGGCTGGCCCCATGTCGCTGAGCTCCTCTCTTGCTGGGCCGCAGGGGTCCCAGCTTCACAGGCTCCCTCACTCCTGGCCTGGCACATGGAGGTGCCCCAGTCATGCCCCTGCTGAGATGCCAGGACCTTCTTTGCTCTGTGGCCTCAGTCTTTGTGTCTATGGCTTACTAACCAAGGGACCGTGACCTGTCATGAGCAATCATAGCATCTACAGACTTCGGGGCTCAAAGAGGGGCTGACCCACATGTGATTCATGGTGCATCAGGTGCTTGAAAATGGAGCCATTTCCTCATGTCTGCTTGGGAGAGAAGCTTCCAGAACATCCACCGAATGAGGTGTTTTTAAAATGTACCCCAAAGCCCTTCATGTGGTATTTTCTACTCTAGAGTATTTTCACCCTAGATGCCCTGAAGTCGTTTTGGAAAAGCTGCTCTCCATCATCTGCACAGATGACAGCTTTTTCAGGACAAGCCCACGGTGGACTTTTCTCGGGGGGACACCGGGGAGCCGGTGGCTCGATGGCAGCACGGGGGGACTGAGCGCAGTCAGCGGGCGAGACGGGAGAACAGACAGGCGCAGGCTGGGGGAAGGGGACCTGCAGCCTCTCGCAGGGGGAGCCTCCTGGCCAGCTTGCCAGCCCTCCCTGCCTGCCTCCCTCATCTCTGGGATTGTGCCCCGGTGTCCATGTGCTTGGGCAGCCCCCAGGCGGCCCCTCCACCCAGTGTCCATGTCCACGCATGGCACTTCCCCGGGATTTTGGAGCCGTGGCCGCCAGCGGTCTGTGCTTGGGGTCTGCCCACCAGCCGGGCCATCTCCTCCTTTGGACGTTTATTCTCCGGCTGCCTCACTCAGCACCAGGGCCCAGCAGAGAAGTAGGAAACCGAGTTCACCAGCCACTAGGGCCCTTTGGGGGACAGATGCACGCAGTGGTCAGACCCCCATCAGGGCGACTGGGCGTGCAGGGGCGAGGCCCGCAGAGACAGCGACCACACTGGCGGCTGCTGGGCAGGGGGTGAAGGGGGCCTGTGTAACGAGTAAGGGATGAGACGGGTTTGCTCCTTTCTGCCTTGACACTTAGTGGTTCTCATGCTGGAGCAGAAAACAGAAACGGAGCCTAAGATGCGCAGGGTCTAACCTTTCCTCGTACACTTAGGGTCCGAGGTCTCCTACTGGTTCGCAGAGCTTTTCTGTTTACAGTGGGCTTCCTGAGCGTCCCTGAGGAAGCATGGTGGGAGGGGCCAAGGATGAGGAGGAGAAAGGCGGAGGGGCAAGTGAGGCCCAGACAGAGGAGGGACACTGCTGTGGGGGGACTGCCGTGGTGCTCGGTGACACCATCTGCCCACGAGGCGGGGGAGGCTCCACGCGGACTCCACTGCCACATAGAGCCTTGGAGGGGCCTCAGTCCTCAGGGGACCTCCCCTGCACAGGGTGGGGGCTTCAGTCCTGGGGGGTTCTGGGGGGAACCTTAGTCCTGGGGAAGGGTGCTGTGGACCTCAGTCCTGGGGGGCCTCTGCTGCACAGGGTGCTGGGGGCCTCAGTCCTGGGGAAACCTCAGTCTTGGGGGTCCTGCCACTCTGACCTGTTGGCGCTGCTCTCCTCGGCACAGGGGGCCTCCCCGGAGCTCCAGCAGCGACCCGGACTTCGTGGTGGTGGACGGGGTTCCCGTCATGCTTCCATCCTATGACGAGGCTGTGAGCGGCAGCTTGAGGGCCTCAGGCCCCGGGTACCTGGCCTCCGTGGGCCAGGGCTGCCCCTTGCCTGTGGACGACCAGAGCCCCCCGGCATACCCCGGCTCAGGGGACACGGACACAGACCCAGGGGGATCAGAACCCTGCGATGGTGTCTCAGGCTCCTCCGAGCTGCTCCAGAGTCTGTATTCACCTTCCGCGTGCCAAGGAGGCCCCCGCCCTGACAGCGCTGACACGGGGGCTGACACGGCAGGGGAGACAGCATCCAGCAGCCCAGGCATCGACATCGCAGACGGTGAGTGTCCACCCTGTGCCCGGCACCTGCCCTCTCCTGCAGCTTAAATAGCTCGTTGCCCCCCCCCGCCCCCCCGCGTGAGGCCTCAAGAGAGGCCTTCATCTCACACGTGAAGAGTGGAGATTTCAGGAGGCACCGAGCTGTCTGGAGCAGGAAGCCTATGGTGCACCCATGCGTGTTTCATAGCGTCCGTGTGAGCCAGGGAGACTTCTGCCTGGTCCGTCCGTTAGGCATGGCTGGGAAGAGCTTAGCACCGGGGTCAGCACGCACGTGGGAGAACAGGGGTGGCCGGCACAAGGAAAGGCCAGTTGTAGCTCACGGAGAAGTGGGAGCAACACGGCGGGGTGGGGGTGGGGGGTTCTCCCCGGGAGACGCATCAGCACTGCAGTGCACGCTAGGGCCCCAGTCCCAGCGTGCAGTGGCTGTGATGGCTGAGATGGCACAGAGACTGGCCTCCTTCCTGCCCACCCGCTGCCTCCCTGCGCGGCCTCTCACCCTCTGGCTGCTCTGACCACCAGGACACGGGGTTAGAGTCTCAGCACTTTATTTTTTGTGAGCCGGGTGTGAGATTTTCCAGCAAAGATGGAAAAACCACGCAGTTTACGTGGTCAGGTTACAAGGGACTTCTGTTTTCTTCTGACACCAGGACTTACAGATATTTTAATAAAGCTTTCATTCCCAGCTCCTTGCAGCTAAGCTGGTAACGGGCTCTCCTTTCACAGAGATCCCTCTGATGGAAGAAGACGCGTGACCAGCAGAGCTCCGACGATTCTCCTGCCCCTGGGGGTGTGAACTGTCCACCCCGGGGTGAGACCTCGTGGGGACAGAGCTCGGGGGCCTGGGGGGTTCCAGCTTTGGGGGCAGTGACTCATGTCATCCATTGCAGACCTGACTGCGGCTGGCAGGCTGGTGGCAGCGGTGTTCATGACACTCGAAGGGAGCGGGGGCCCAGGGGCCCCGGATGTTCCTGGAGAAGGTGTCCCGTGTGTCCCCGCTTCGGAGCAATCCCGTGATGTGCGCTATGGGCACTGCCTGCCTGCTATGAGCATGTCCCTCACCGATGCGCCCCGAGGTCCACTGCACCCATCGCAGGCTCCGTCCGGGGGCTCAGCCTGCAGGAGGCCCCCGGGGGAGGCTCCCGGGCGCTTTGGGGCAACCTCCTTGACCAACACTGTACTCAAAGTGGGTGCGGCTGTTGCAGCGAGGGAGGAAAGAAAAGAGCAGGGCGGACCCTGCCTTCTGGAAGTTTGTCCAGAAGCGGAGTTTCTGCCCTCCAGGCTGCCCTCTGGGGAAGCATGATCAGCATCTGTCCACGGACTGGCCCACGGACGGTGCATCGGGTCAGTCTGGTGACTTCGTGGCCAGCCGGATGTGGTCAGATGCAACGCCTGGCAGCAAACGTTATGAGGTAACGTTTCATTTGGCGTTTTAAGGAGTTGCAGAACCACGTGTCTCAAGGGTCGCGAGCCCCCTCATTACCCATTACGGGGTCACCCCCGTGCAGCCATACAGTTTATTTTCCGAAACAGAAATTGTTTCTGTAAACGTGGTCCTCCTCCACATAAAGTATGAGGTTGGATTTTCTTCTTTCTATTTTGTCTGCAAAGTAGACCGGCCACCCAGCCCAGACGGCTGCCCCCTCCCTCCCGGGGGCCACAGCCACCCCCCTGCCTGTGCACCTGCTGTGTGGGCCTCCCTGGGCCCACAGGGTGCTGTACCTAAGAAACTGATGGATGAAAAATTCTCCTGAGTCCTGAAATGTCTCCTCAAATACATGTTCATCTGTGGATTCGATTTCTTTCTTCCTCTGGGCTTTAGACAAATAGAAACAAAACTCTGACCCATAAAATTGCTACATGGAGAGCTGGGAGCTTGGTCAAATCCTGGTTTATCTCTACGCAGACAGATTAAAAATTAAAAACAAAATGACAGCTTGCAGTGTGACTTTAATATCCGAGTGGGGTCGGGCAGGCAGTGGAGGTGCAGCGACCTCTCGGTGGGTGGGGCTGAAGGCGGCGGGTGGGAGAGGCTCTAGGGGCCATGGGGGAGGGGGGGCAGTGAGGGCGCATGGGGAGCTGTGTTTGCTCACTAGACCTTTGTTGGGCACAACTCTGTATCACAAGCCACAGGGAAGGAGCTCAATTTTCACCAGTGTCCACACTTAAATGCCACCTGGCTGTCCAGAGACAGGGGTGATGGCAGCTGAGGGGGTCCAGGGCCCACCATGGAGCCCGGGCAGGCCAGGTGTTCCCCATGCCTGCACTGTCCTGCCTCCCAGGCCACCAAGCGGTGGGGCATGTCAGAGACCTCTGGGTAAGTGCCTCATTTCCTGCAGGGCAGCTGGGAGGGGGCGCTCCTGGCCTCGGCTCCTTCCGGGAAAGTGCTCTCCCTCCCGAAGTAGAGAGCAGCCCCCTCACCCATGAGCCGAGTGCAGGGGCGCTGCTCCAGCCCCACACCTGGAAGACGGTAGTGCCGTGGACGCCAGGTCTTAGTGGCAGCAGTGGTGTCAGCATCGAGGCCGGTTAGGAGGAGGTGCCGCTTCTCTGCGTCAGGGTCTAAATGAGTCCCCTGGACTCCCTCAGTCCCTCTAGTTTCTGGCCACGTCAGAGTCTCGCCCACAAATGCTGTTCCCTGTGATTTTTTATATAGTGAGCCTTTGTGTCTGGAAAGGATGTTCGTAATGTCCCCAGCACGTCCCAATCCTGTCCTGGATCCTGGCACTGCCCTGGGGCGTGGTCAGCAGGCAGGCTGGTGCCCTCCCTGGGACGCCCCTGGGGCTTCAGAGCCCCCCGACCTGCCTCCTGGCCCCAGTCCCAGTAGCTACATGAGACCGCAGGCCCAGGACAGATAGGAGTCCAAGGCTCTGGGTCCAGATGCTCCTGCCCCCGTGCCCCAGGGCCTGGTGCCAGGCGTCCCCGCAAGGGCAGCATAGGGACACGGGAGAGCAAGGCTTTGCCATGGCCACCACCTGGCTTCAGATCCTGCCTCTGCCACCAAAGGGCTGTGTGTTCAGACGAGGTGTTGCCGCCTGGATCTCCTCCTGGAGAAACGAGGGCCGGCTCCCCTTGGCCTTCCTCGCTGGCTTGCGGTGAGCAGGAGAGCAAACCTGGACTCACACGCAGCGCCCAGCAGGCATTGACAGACGGTGGCTCTTCTCCCCTTGTGGCCGAGCGTGTGTGAGGGGTCATGTGGGTGATTTCCAGGCACCTTCGCCTGCCTAGGCCCCTGCCGCCCTGGGGGGTGCTTGCTGGAGGCCGCCCCCAGCAGATGGGCGGGAAGGTGACGCCCGTTCCCCTGGCCTCTCCCCTGGAGCCCCTCCCTGAGCTCTCTGTGCAGAGACACGTGTCCAGTCCTCTGAATGCTCCAGAAGCTTCTGCTCACGGAGGGCAGGACAACCTCCAGAATTTCCTACACAGCTGCCCTGCTCCCTAATTTTATAGTCTGTCTTGGATCGAAAGCATAAAAGTTAATGCCTATGCGTTTCCAGGTGATAAAGGGGAGACCCCACAGTAAAGACGCCTGATCTGGCAGACAGAACAGGGCCCCGGAGAGAGCACTGGGGAGGCTGGGTCCTGGGCACAGTGGCCTTGAAATCATAAAACTTAACGTAGAGTGAGTGGTGTCAACGCAGCCACATTTACAAGCCATGACAGGCAGCACACCGTCTCCACGCTGGGCGAGGAATCAGCCCCTGGGTACCTTCGATGCACAGTTTTTAGGGCCAGCGGCATGGCCCGACCACCTTCGTAGGAGCCGTGGGCCTGCCGAGGAGGTGGGGACCCTGGTCCCCAGTTCCCCAGGCCACGGGATAAACCCACACCCCAGGGACATGGGACAGAGCCTGAGTGGATGAGTATCCGCTGAGCACCTGCCGTGTGCGAGGCCCCGCGCGAGCTCTCCGGGCCGGGCCTTGCAGAGGGGTGGTGAATGGGCAGCCGCAGACTGTGACACACAGGAT
This sequence comes from Hyaena hyaena, assembly GCF_003009895.1. Taxonomy (NCBI): domain Eukaryota; kingdom Metazoa; phylum Chordata; class Mammalia; order Carnivora; family Hyaenidae; genus Hyaena; species Hyaena hyaena. The sequence continues at coordinate 900,554 of NW_024080735.1, read as the reverse complement.
GCCCACCCAGGCCCAGGTGCTCAGGGAAGCCGAGGCTGCACGCTGACGGGGGGGGGGGTCCCCCAGGGCAGGAGGAACAGGTTTGTGGCAGAGGGGTGCTGGGGGCCCAGAGGCCAGGGGGTGGGAGCCTGGAGAGGGGAGGGAGGGCGGATAGGCACAGGTGTGACGGCAGGATGGCCGGGTCAGGCCCATACCCCGGGGGCCCCTCGAGGGTGACAGTGGCTCCTCAGGGGCCTTGAAACAGGGAAGCAACTGGTCGAGACAGGAGCACAGGTCTGAAAGGTCCATGCAGCCCTCAGTGTGTGGAGCCCATCTCAGGACTTCCCTCCCCGCAGCGCCTCTCCCCTGCACACGCGGGCTCAGTCGGAAGCATCTACCCTGAGCAACTCTGAGCCACCTGCCTCGGGAGAGAGCATGTGGGGACGGGGGTGGGGGGGGGGTGTCACCCTGGGTCAGGACGAGCTCCCTCCTGGGGCAGCGACCAGCCCAGACCAGTGACCAGGTAGCTGCTTCACAATCAGGTAGCGTTTCCTGCTCCATGAGGCGTGCGGGCAGCCGGGGGGAGCCCAGAGGAGCCCGGTGCGAGGTGCACGTCCCGCAGCTTTACTGGTACGTCAGCCCTGCCCCCTGGTTAGGCTCGTGTGCACGGACATTTCGTAGTTTTATAACAGACTGTATTTTCCAGAGCAGCTTGAGTTACAAGAAAATAGAGCGGAGAGTACAAAACCCCACATCCCCCTCCCCCGTACCTAGTTTCTCCTGTTATTACCGCCTAGAGTTTGCTTGTGATGATGGACGAGCCAGTGTTGACACATGGTGGCCCCCCCCCCCCACCCATCTGAAACTTTCTTGAGCCGAAATGGCAAAAGTCAAAGAGTGTCCCCTGCTTTACAACAGTTCGCGTTCGGCCGCTTAGCTTTCACTGAGGGCCCATTCCCACGGTCCACTAACTGAAGGAGCGCCAAGGGGATTTTTGCTTTGATGAAAAAGCCGTTGGCGCTAACGCAGAGCGTGAGCTTCTGGAAAGCAGGGTTTCCAGGTTAGGAGCTGGAGTGCTGGGTTTACTGTAGGAGACGCACCTTCCCTCGGTGTGGACAACAGTATGGTGACATGGCTCCACCGCGACCGTGTCACACAGAGTCTGCCTGCTCACACCTACCATCTCCCCTCTGGCCACGCGCTCCGTCCCTCGGTGCTCGAGGATCCCTGGCTGTGCGGAGCAATGTCAGCTTCAGGTTTCTCCGGGGGCCTGAGGGTGCTGGGCTGCGCTATGCACCTATTAGCTCCTGGTTCAGGTCCTGGCCCAGTCGCTTACAGGAGCCAGCAGCCAGGAGCACGGGCATTCAGCCTCGCGTCCCTCGCCATCAGGGGACACTGTGAATGGCACCTGCCTCCCAGTGTCCCGTCAGGACTGAATCCAGCTACGACGGCTCAGCGGCCTGGCCTGGAGGAGGAGACTCTCAGACGTGGGGGCTTCCCTCGGTCGGGCATCCTTCCTCCTCTGTGCTCTGAAGGAGCTGAGAAATGCACCCTTTTTCCGGGTCTCCTGTCCTCCCTGCACCAAGCACCCAGGGCAGCAGGTGGCCCTGACGCCCACTCTCCGGCTGTTACAGGAACTAGGGATCCTCTAGGGTCAGTGAGGCCACAGCTGCTGCCCCAAGGGGGTCCAGCAACCTGGCCTCATCTGTTCCCCTCAGGCATCCCCACCCCTGCCCCTCTACCTGGGCCCCTGTCAGTCACCACGGTGAGGCCACCAGCCTCTGTCTACCCGGAACTCACTAAGGAGAACAGGAGTCTGCAAACAGCCTCACTGACCGAGAGCTCGGCATGGAGGTATTCTGGCAGCGAGCCCTCCCAGCACCCTCCAATGTAGACAGTGTGCCTGGCACGGTGGCTTCAGCCAGGCGTCTTGCACCCCAGGGCATGTTTCGCAGTGTCCACAGGCACAGCACAGCCCTCTCGCCCAGGATCACCCCGAGTACCAGCAGTGCTGACGTGAGAAGCTGTGGTTTGGACACATTCCGTGGCACTGATGAGCCCACGCAACTGACACAGGTGAGCCTCAATGCGGCCACTCCCCGTCTGGGTCGGGATCGTGGCCGTCCACGCTGGCGTGCCACCGTTTGCCAAGGAGTGTGGAACTTCCCTCCGGATATTTTTAAATGCATAACATCAACAAAGCCAATGAATTCTGTGGAAGCACAATCATCAAGACATTTTTTAAACTGACATATAACAGCTACGTGTTGTTGCTTGGTTAGCACATTGAATAACAAGGCCTAGCAGCAGCTGCTCTCATGGCCACAGCGCGAAGCAGCGAAGGGCTGTGCGGACCACATCCCGATGTGTCTGTGAGCGCTGTAACGCACAGGTGCGGCTGTAACGTGGCTTTAGCAGGATGAGCCAGATTCCGCAAGAGGTCAGTAAGAATGAGCTGGACCCCAAGAGTCCTGCCCCCTGACCTGGAATTAAAGCCCTTACCCTAAAGCTTGTACTGCTGAGGCTGATGTTCGCATCCAAACTGGGTCAACTTCTCCTCTGCAACAGGTGTGAGCTCAAGACCCAGAGAAAATCCCACGGGGTCTTGTGAGCCCCAGAGAAGCTCTGGTCGTTTACCCAGTGGTCCCCGTGAAGAAAGCACAGGGTTGGGGCGCCTGGGTGGCTCAGTCGGTTGAGCCTCTGACTTCAGCTCAGGTCATCATCTCACAGTTCGTGAGTTCCAGCCCCATGTCAGGCTCTGTGCTGACAGCTCAGCAGCTGGAGCCTGCTTCATATTCTGTGTCTCCCTCTCTCTCTGACCCTGCCCACTCATGCTCTGTCTCTCTCTGTTTCGCAATAATAAATAAATGTTTAAAAAAAAACCCACAGGATTTGGAACAAGAAAACTTAAATTTATACCCCAGCTCCAGGCGGGGGGTGGGGTGGGGGGATGGGGGGAGCTCAGAGAGTAGGGTGTGGGATGGAGCTGCAGAGCCCGAGGCCACAGACGCATGCGGGGGGGGGGGGGTTGCGGGGGGTGACTCCTCATGTGGGGGCTGAGACCATGTCTGCCATGGCTCGGTGGTTACTGTGCCCTGTGCCTGCGGGCTCGCTCCTGGGAAGATCTTCCCGGCATCTTGCTGGCCCTTCCCAGCCCCACTACCTGGGTGGGAAGGAGGACACCCGGGTCCTGTGCCTCCTCAGCCACTTACTCCCTGAGGTCTGCACCCCACTGCCCCCAGCTAGGTCCTCATTGGGCTCCAGGTCAGAATGACCACCGCTTGTCCAGTGTCCCTTTGTGCTATTTCTGATCCCTGTCAGGAGACACTTCTAAAGCACAAACAAAACCAAACCCCTGCAAGGCTTCCATCTTCTGGGACAAAGGCCATCCTCTTGGGGACTCACGGGTCCCCCTGTTGAGATCCCTGCCGGCCCCTCCATGGCACTGGCCCGCAGCACAACACCCAGCACAACATCCTCTGGTTGGGAGTCAGTGGGGGCCTCATACCCCAGCACCCTTCCCGGAGCAGCCCCACAGGCCCCCCGGCTGACCCCCTCCTCCTAGCCCCCCTCCCGATGCCCTGTGCGCTGCCGCCCGCATCTTCAGGCCAGTGCCCGCCTGGCTGTAGGAGGGGACCTGGGGTCTGGCCTGCCGGCTGTGGGCTATCAGCCCCTGGGCTCACCCCGTGCCGGTGCATAGCTTCCCCTGACACCCCAAGTCCCAGCAAAGTCCTCTGTGAGGAACACTCACCTGCTGGGGACACAGATGGCTTTAATGTATGTGGACAGCCTCTTTCAGATGTTTAGGGTTCCGGTTTTTAGCCTTCCACATACACAGTAAAAATACATTCTCTGCACTTCCCGTAGAAGAACTATCCGCTGCCCCTCAGCCCTTAGTTCACCGTGGCAAAGCCCACCTTCCAGGACTTTGTGTGTTGTGCATGTGCGAGCCCATGGGGTGGGGGGGGGGAGGCTGACACAGCTGAGCTGGCCCTACTGACCCCATCAGGCCTGGGTCTCAGCCCAAAACCCCGGAAGATGCAGGGTCACAGGGACGCTGCCCCTGGCAGGCCTGGTCGTCAGGTGTGGCCAGTCAGAACCCCCAGAATTCCACCTGCGTCCACATCCCAGCCTCCATTTGGCTGTGTCCCCACGGCCCCACCTCCAGCCCCCGGAGAGGCAGCTCTGCGTGCATCCCAGCCATCGTCCTGGGGCCAGAGCTGGGCCTCCCACCTAGTGGACAGTGGATGCTCTCTGACCAGGCGCTTCTGGGCACTGCTTGTAGCCCACATTGTCTGCTTGGCTGTAGACAGTGTTTGGGGACTGATTCTGGTTTCCTATCAGCAAGTTGGATGTTCTCGAGATCAGCCTGTCCTCCCCGAAGGGGGTGTGTCCCTGCCCCAGAGTGGGGAGCCTGCACCCTGGGATCCAAGGACCCCAGCGCCCGCGTGACTCAGACCCAAGCAGCTGAGCGTCTCTGGTCAGCCCCCGTGTCAGGCTGGGAGCTCCCGGCAGGCCCCCTCCTCACTTGGTTTCTCATAAGCTAGGAGACCGGCTTCCTGTTCCCAGGGCTGTGCAGACCCCGGGCAGAGACGGAAGACGTGCTCTCTCCCAGGAAGTCCTCTGACATTGCCCGTGGCATCTGCCAGGTTCATCTGCGTGGCAGCGATTGGCAGAAATTCCTTCTCTGGTAAGTCACAAAATCCCATCCCCTGTTTGCACCACACTGTGTTTATCCATCAGCCATCGACGGACGCGGCTGCTGGCTCCTTTTGGCTGCGGTGACAGGTCCTGCTGTGGTGGGAGGGGGTGTGGGTATTGCCCCCTGAGGGGACACCCCAGGTGGGACCAGGCGGGGGATGAGGGCATCGCCCCCGAGGGAACCCCCCAGGTGGGACTGCTGCATCCTACGACTGTGGTTTTAGTTCCACGAGAACGGCCATGGCGGTTTCCACAGCAGGTCATGAAGTGCCCCGTCCCCAGTGTGTCCCACCATCTGCCCCCTGTTGTGGCCGGTGCCCTCTGGCCACACGGTGGGAGCCGGCCCAGCACTGGCTCTGTGTTTGCCCTCCCCACCAGCCTGTGTGCAGCACGTGCCTCCCTCGTCCTGAAACAGGCTTGTTTGCAGGTGGTTGGTTTGGGCAGGGACGCCAAGGAGCGGGAACAGTGGCTTGGAAGATTGAAGCAGAAGAGATTGAGCAGAGGTGACACGAGAGGACGTCACCGCTGGGGTGCAGGGAGCTGGATCCCACTGCCTGGGAACCCCCCCACATTGGCCTGTCACCTCGGGTCCAGTGTGGTCCCCAGGGCTCATGGAGGTCGTGTGTCGCCAGCGTCTGGCAGTTCCCTCGGGAGATGGGTACCGGCCTCAGCCGCGGCCGGAAAGGCAGGTGGGTCCCAGGCATCAGTCCCGGGACCTCGCCTGCATGTGATGCTAACCATCGCATGAGTCACGGCAGCCGGCTCGTCACGGCTCTCACCGCGGGTCTGGCTCAGGATGCTATGCATCCTGTGCTCGCCCCAACTTAGGCAATGAAGTGGAGGCAGACACAGTCAGCTTTGCACCCAAGGTCACCCTGCTGGTCAAAGCAAAGCAGGGCTCAGAGCCCCTCTGCAGACCCCACCCTGATGCACACACTCCCAGAGCCCACAGAGCACACGCACGGGAGCCCCAGGCTGGGGAAGCCAAGACTCTGGGCTCTGCCATCTGGGTTGAGGACCTGGCTGGGTTCAGGTCATGGCCCTGCCCTCATTGGCAGCGTCACATACACACTGTCACATACATAGCAAGTCACATACACAGTCACCCCCAGGAGCCAAAATTGGGAAGCCTCTCAGGAGGAGGGCGGGATATTCGCGTAGTAGGGGCTCCTCAGCCCTGAAAAGGAAGGACATACTGATACATACAACATCATTCATTCCATGCACATGAATCTTAAAAACATCCTCGGAGGTTAGGGGGACGGGATGGATGGGGACAGGCAGCAGGAATGATCTGGACTGATGGCAGTGTTCTCTTGTTTCACAGGGGTTAGGCTTACACCGCTGTTTCCTTTTTTCAAAACTCGATTTCACTGTAAGTACATTTACCTTAAAAGAAAAACCCTCAAAAAAAACCCCTCCTCACCTCTGGTTGATGACTGGGTGCTTAGCTGGGAGTGTACTGACACTCACAATGTTCAAACCCCGCTAGGTAGGGTCCCCAGAGAACAGCGCCTCCGCCTCAGGGGGGCAGCTCTGTCCCCACTTTGTTCGAGTCTGTTCATCAGGCCTTGTCCCCAAGCGCCCCTCATCCAGGTGTCCCCCGAGCCCAGCCGCTGGGTGACAAGGCCTCACACAGCACCAGGCCCACCTGGCCGAGGAGAAGCATCAGGACCAGGGCCCCTCAGCCCATCGGTGAGGAGGACACAGGTCCCCAACTCCACCCCTGGCCAGGCCCCCACCCCCGTGCTGGGCACAGAGGCGGTCGTGGGCGCCACCCCTCCCCGGGAAAGTGATGTGGACAGAGGGTGGGAACTTGCAACAGGCGGTTGGCTGGAGCCAAGGCCCCAACCATGCTTCGCGGCTCCAAACACTAACAACACCTTCACTGTCACGCCTGGCGGTTCTGGGGTCGGCTGGGCTCAGCTGGTGGTCTTCACGGTCACATGGTGGCCTCCCTCCTCTCCTGGCTGTTGGCTCTGACCTCAGGCGCCCGCACGTGCAGAACCCGCCCGCTACGTGTGTAGTAGTCAAAGGAGGGGGGGGGCGGGAGATGTCCCTAATCAGGAGCCAGCTCGTGCGGCCGTGGACACCTGCAGAGCCCGCGTTCCCGTTCGAGCCCGAAGGCTGCGAGCCGCTGTGGGACCCGCGTGAGCCGTGCAGCACACCTTCCTGGTTAAACATGGCTGGAGACCTTGTGTGGTTTCGTTGTGTCGTGAATGGGATCTGAGTGTGTGCCCACGTACCTCACTGAACCCCACGATTTAATTAAAATCTAACACATTGTATAGGTGTGCCCGCCGCCTGTGAATAAAGAGATTTTCTCTCCTTCTCCATCCTCATTGCCATGGGCTCGCTCTCCCGTCTCACAAGATTTGCTAGCGTTGATCCTGGCAGGGCCTGGGCCTTGTTCTCGAATTCACAGAAATGACTCCCACATTTTTCCATTTAGTCAAATGTTTGATCTGGGGTTTTAGCAGTGAGTCTTTATCATGTTTAAGCAGTTTCTATCCACACTCAACAACTTCTTAGGGGAGAAAATAATACGTAGCTATCAAATTCGTGATGGAAACACCAAGTGTCTATGAAACCGGGTCCATAAATTGTGAGCGTAAATCATATTTCCATTTTCTCTGCAACAGTATGAAACTCATAAATTTTTGTGGTTAGGAAATTTAAAACAACGGACCGTGTTTTGGAAACCCCACTCCGTCGCCTCCCGGGGACCTCCACGCCTGTGGTCACCAGGCCACGGGGCCCAGCTGCCCAAAGAGAACATGGTGGCTTCAGTCCGGGGAGTGGAGTGCAGAGGTCAGGGACGCAGATGGGGCGAGATGGAATGTGTGGAAGAGGAGGGCGCCCCAGGCGGGGTGGAGGGTCAGAGAAGGGGTGGAAGAGGCATCACTGTGGCAGAAATGAGATAAACCTGGTGTGTGCGGGGCCACTAGGTCGTGGACGAACCCTCTCCCTCCTGGTCCCCTCTCCTCCGCCTCCCCTTTCCCTCAATCTTTTCTTTCCCCTGCTCGCTCCACCCCTCCACACCGTTTTCCGGATCGACAGCTGCTTCCTCTCCATGCAGCCACCCAAGGGCCTTCCCGGTGGATCCTCACTCAGCACACAGGCCATACTGGGCACTGTTCTGGACGCAGGAGATGGGACACGGCAGATGTGGCCTTGGTCCACACGTTGCCGACACCTCAGGCTCAGCCACCACTCTGTCCTGGGAGAGGAGCCCAGGCCACATGGGCCACGGGGAAGGATCAGTGTGAGTGCACCTCCCCTTCTGTCTCTCAGGGATTCTGTGGGAGGTGGAGCTCAATCACTGACAGGAGCCTCATTCTGTCTTCTAAGGGGTGGGGGGGCTTGAATGCTGTGACCTGGGACACCTGGGGGGCTCAGTCGGTTAAGTGTCCGACTTCAGCTCAGGTCATGATCTCATGGTTCGTGGGTTCAAGCCCCGCATCAGGCTCTGTACTGACAGTTCAGATCCTGGAGCCTGCTTCAGATTGTGTCTCCCTCTCTCTCTACCCCTCCCTCACTCATGCTCTATCTCTCTGTGTCTCAAAAATAAATAAACTATATATAAAAAAAATCTCCTTGAACACTGTGACCTTCCTGCCAAGCAGTCCCAGTGGCTCCTTATGGCCCATATGCTGCGTCTTCATGTCATTCCCTGCAAGGGCTTCCTAAAATCTCCCTCGAGACGTCCTCCCTGGGCCATCAATTATTCACAAGTACGTTGTTTAGCTTCGGAACATTTGGTGACTTTTATCTCTCGGTCCTTGATTTCTATTCTACTGCCACTGTGGTCTGTGGACGCACTGAGCACTTGGCTCAACACTTACATTCTCAGAGGCTGGTTGTCCGTCCTGTGGAGAACACGTGTGGTGCTGCTGGGGTCATGGCTGCGTCCTCGCTGGCTTCTGTCCCGAGTCCCGGCAGCTGCCGTCTCCAGTTGTGGCTGCGGCCTGTCCTCTCTTCTCCCAGTGCCTCTGGTTTTGCCCCCCGCCCCCCACAGCTCTGACGTTGACTTTGCCCCCTCACTGGGTGCCCCCGCCCCCCACGGCTCTGACGTCGACTCTGCCCCTTCACTGGGTGCCCCTGCCCCCCACGGCTCTTACGTCGACTCTGCCCCCTCATCCAGAGCAAGAAGCAGAACTCCCCGGGAGTCCGAGTGACAGAAGGGATGCAGTGCTGGGTGTGTCTCACCCACGTGGCTGCCATGGCCAGTGGGCAAGCCGATTCATTTGGGAGCTCAGCTCACACGATGTCACTCGGCATGGTCACCGTGGGAGCTCTTGGAGAAGCTGGCCAGACTGTGGTCTCCTCTGTTCTCCTTCCCGATGCAGCCACACAGCTGTGCTACTGAGGAATGAGGACGGGGGGTGGGGGTGGGGGGGAGCCTGCCTGCTGGGGACAGGTGTCCTTGAGCCACCTGTGTGCACGGCCTTGCTCCCACTCAGGGACCTTCTTACCTACGTGTCTCTCGTTGCCTCACGGTGAATCTCAGGCGGCCAGCATCCCTTGGGACAGGGCTGCGTGAGCCGAGCGGCCTGAGAGTCACCCACAGCGTGGTCTAGTCCGCTTGGGTTGGGCAGCCCCGTGGGTGTCACCCAGTTCTGGAGGCTGGCGGCCCCAGATCCCCGGGTCTGGTGAGCTCTGCTTCCTGGCCTTCTCCCTGTGTCCCCACCGGCGGGCAGGTCTTGTGTCTTGTCCTCTTCTCATGAAGCCACAGGTCCCTTAGGAGGACCCACCTTCACGACCCCGTCTGCTCCTGAGCACCTCCCCAGGCCCACGTCCTGCAGGTGAGGGCTTCGGCATGTGGATCTGGGGGACACGACACAGTCACTAACACTGGGTCCCTGTGGTCAGCCTCTGGCCGGGGGCTTCTAGGGGTGGAGGGTCCCTTGGTTTCTCACCTGAGAAGGGGCCTGAGTGGAGCTGGTGCAGGGGATGTGGCCTCGTGGAGGGAGGCCCGGACTCCCATCTCTAACCCACGTGCCCCGAGCTCGTCTGCCGGCCCCGGGGCTCAGTGCCCGGAAGGGGGTGCCTGTGTCGTCTGACCTCCCGCGGCGGACGGGTGAGGGCGCTGGCCCCGTGCGGAGTCGCCTCCCTCCTCACATCCTGGTATCACTGTCCCCGGTGCCCCTTTCGGGGCCAGGCCGCCCTTCACCCTCCTGCCCCCGGCCACGGGCTGCAGGGAGTTCCCAGTGAGAAGCCTTCACTGCAGACTCCCTAACAGAGACTCCGGGGATGAGAGTAGAGACGGGCTGGCAGGGAGAACGCGGGGCTAGGTCTGTGCAAGAGCAGGAACCACCGGATCCCAAGAAACTAAAAGGAGGGGCCATGTCTGTGTCTGTTTCACAGGTGCCCACGCAGGGCTCTCGGCCCCTCAAGGACCACCTGCTTTCCTGTGTCATACCTGACCTGCCCCTCCACATGGTCACCCGCCTGCACCCCGTTCCTGACGCTGTGGCTCCCCGGGGCCCTGCCTGCCTCTCAGAGGCTGTGATTGCAGCCACAGGGAGGACAACCTTATTTATGAGGCGTCTCCCATCCGTGCAGCTCAGCCCTAGTCTCCGTGACCCTGAGGCTCACTACCGGCCCCCCGAGGCCCCCAGCCTATAGAGCCACACGCTTCTCTACATTGAGGCAAAGTCCTTGAGGGAAACCCACCTGCCTGAGCGAGAGCCCCCACTTCCTGCCTTCCTGCTGTGGGGCCGTTTCTACACTGGCCATTTTGAGGATGATGCACCAGTCTAGGGACTGAGGCCTTCGTCCTGGTGTCCCTCGGCCTGGCCGAGGCCCTGCTCTGTCTCCTCTGCCTGGCTGATGCCCCCCTCTGTCCACGCGTCTCCTCTGGTCTTGGGGCTTCCTTGAGAGCTGCCGGAATGCCCTTGGGTGTGAGCACTGGTCTCTTCCACTTCCCAGTTTGTTGTTTTTCAAATCCTGAACGCACTGTTTGGTGGTTTGGAGGTTTGGCTCTGGGGATGTTGGCTGTGTGACCTCAGGCAGGCTTCTTTCTGTTGCTGCCTCATGGTTTTCACTGACCTCCTCGTTAGGTGGTGTCAGGTCAGCACCTGCCAAAGGCATCAAGCAATGAACTTGCAGAGCTTAGCTGCCGCCCCGGGTGCCAGCAGTTACCATGATTACAATTTAGGAAAACGGGATTCGGTGGCAGGCGCTGACCCCTCGAGGCTTGTGGGACACCGAGGGCCCAGAACGTCACCACAGGGACATCTGTGGCTAAAGCTGACCTGCATGGCCTGGGCCTGGGAACCAGAGGGCCCACTGCGGGGGCAGGAGCAGGCAGGAGTGGCCGGGCCATGAGCAGGCAATCCGGGCTTTGACCCTTGTCCGACCTGGTGGCCATGGGCCAGTCTCTGTCCAGTTTTGGTCTCTGTCTCCTCAGCCGTAAGACGGGGATGACCTTTTCCAGATAAGGGTATTTAATAAGGTTTAAAGGACATGTGTCTAAGATGTGCAGCACCAGCCTACCCCAGGGGAATGCCCAGTCCTTTATCTCCGCTACGACCCCCATACCCTCCGTCTGTGATAACCATAGTTTCCAAACCTCTACAAGAAGGGGTGAGGGGAGAGGGGCAAAAGCAGGAACAAGGTCTCATTCCCCCAACAGTACACGGCAGCTCCAGGGACTTTCACAATCTTGACTTCACCCTTGAGGGTCTCTTGGAGGAGAACATTTGGCAGGGGCGTCAGCCCACATGAGGAGGGAGCAGGGGCGGGAGGTAACGGGATTGCCTGAGGCCGTGTCCTGAGGGGCACCCCGTCCTTTACCTGGCATCCCCCCAGCTTGGCCACCTCACAGTGATGTGAAGGGGTCAGAGAACATGGCCTTGGGCCAGGGAATACATTTACTGCTTAATGACCAGTTTGCACGAGCAAGAGGAGGTGCTGGCTCATTTGTGTGCTTATGAGCATTGATGTGAGATGTTGTGTTTGGATGGGTCGTCATCAGGGAAGGTTTGAAAACCACTTTATAGGATCCTGCAGCTCATACTGACCGCTGAGCGTGCTGTGAGGGCAGATACTGTTCCAAGCACTCCACTCCTTCTCGATCAGGAGCCAGCAGGTTTCCCCCATTTCTGGAGCAACAGTAAATTCTTCCAGATCTGCATCCGGGACGCGGCCACCTCCCTTCATCTCAAAAACTCTGCGCACTCCTTCCGCCTCCCCCGGCGAGTCCAAATTCTCCCTGGCTCCTAACGGCCAGCATCATCCTCCGGCCCCTCCCCTGTGCCATCTCTCCCCTCCAGGCCAGGCTTCCTTCCCTCCCTCTGTCAAAGCTCAGCATTTCCCGTGGGGGAGCCTCCTGGCCTGGTCATGTGCCCTGGGCGGTTGCTGAATTGCTGTACTTAAAACCACAGTCCTGATTTCAGTGCTTGGAGATTCATCTTGTGTCACGCCCATGGCAGTGGGTTCCTTTTTTCCATCACCGAGCACCGGTCCACCCACCACAACGGGTTCCCCATTTGCAATGAGTTTGCCAAACTGCAGAGTTGGAGGAAGCACTTCTTGAGTGAGTGGGCCTGCCCTCACCGAGTCTGGGAGTCCCCAGGGCCGCCCTCACCCCAGATAATCCGGCTGCAGATTTCAGAGTCCCCACAGCCGAAGAGTCCACTATGCTCAGCATTACCAGATAAGAACGCGCGGCAGTTTCCATCCATGGCACCAGGCAGGTTGGACACGACGTCTCCGTGTCCTCGGGGATGTGTTACCCTCCTGGCATCAGGCTGTGGCCAAGTGCAGGGAGCACTGCCGATGAGGGAGCGTAAGGCAGGCTGAAGGCCCAGCACAAGCTAGCACCGCCCCCCCCCCCCCCCCCCCGCCGGCTGCCCAAGGACAAAGGAAAGGAAAGAAAACAAATAGTTAACTGAGTCTCCATCAGTTTACAAACGTCTTAGTAAATTACAAGAAAAAGGCAATCTTATCAACAACTTAGTCTCTAGAAACCTGTAGACTCAGTTTCCTGGAGCCCTGACATCACTATCATCTCCACAGTGATGTGGGAACCAGGCCAGAGGAAATGGCAGGTGAAATTGATTTCCTCATAACCTGCAGCCCACTGACAAATACTTGAGGCAAATACAGAGCATGACATTTCTCCAGGAACTCCCTACCCTAACATTAGTTAATGCTTCACTAGAGGGAAACAACCTTAGCTTGACAGTATCGAGGCCTCTGGCATCTTTGGAGTCCTCTTTAGCACATCAAGTCCTTCTTTTTTTTTTTTTTAATGTTTTATTTATTTCTAGGAGAGAGAGAGATACAGCGTGAGCAGGGGAGGGTCAGAGAGAGGGAGTCACAGACTCCAAAACAGGCTCCAGGCTCTGAGCCGGCAGTCAGCACAGAGCCCGACGCGGGGCTCGAACCCATGAACCGTGAGATCATGACTTAAGCGAAAGTCGGACGCTTAACCGACTAAGCCACCCAGGTGCCCCGCACGTCAAGTCCTTCTAGAAACCTCCCTTTTGCCTTTACCTCCCCCAACTCCATGTATAGAACCAGTCACTCTGCACAACCCCAGTGCAGCTCTTCCTGCCCACAGGTCTGTCCCTGTGCTTTAGTAAAATCACCTTTTTTGCACCAAAGTTGTCTCAAGAGTTCTTTCTTGGCCACTGGCCAAACCCCCCTCACCCCTTAACCCCATCACTGCCAGCCCAGGAGGCTCGACCACATGCGGTCTGCGGGGCTCCCCTTTGGTCTGCTCCCCTCCCCGAAGCTGGAGCTGATATTGAGGGCCCCGACGCCCACCACAGATCGTGCTGTTAGGCTCCTGGTCGCCGAGCCCCCAGACAAACAGAAACAGTCCTGTGCAGCAGGATGTGTCTTCTCTACGCCCCCTCACCCCCTCAAGGGACACCCAGGGCATGGCCAGCCTGGGGCTTTGGGAATCGAGCTGCAACACTGCAACCACAGAGGTGGCCCCGGAAGGACTGGGCCGAGGGAGACAGATGTGTACGTAGGACTCCACATTTGTGAAGCTACAGAAAAGGCACGTCTCATCTCTGGCGGTGGGGGAGCTAAGGCCACATGATCCACGGGGCCCGGTGCGTCTCATTGTGGGGAGACCACACCTCGGTAACATGGAGTTTGAAACACCCCACCCCGAACGCAAATTGGTGTAGCCGCTCTGGAAAACAGTGAGGAGGTTCCTCAAAATGGTAAAAATAGAACCACCCTAGGACCCCGCAACCGCACTGCTAGGAATTTATCCAGAGGAGACAAACATGCTGATTCAAAAGGGCACATGCACCCCAGTGTTTACAGCAGTGCGATCGACAATAGCCAAAGTATGGAAAGAGTCCAAATGTCCATCGACTGACGGATGGATAAAGGAGATGTGGTATAAATATGCAACGGAGTACTACTCAGATGCCCAAGAGTATTAAATCCTGCCATTTGCGGCAACGTGGATGGAACTAGAGGGTATTATCCTAAGCAAAATAAGTCGGTCGGAGAAAGAAAAATCTATAATTTCACTCATAAGTGGAATTTGAGAAACGCAACAGATGAACACAGGGGAAGGGAAGGAAAAATAAGTTACAAACTGTAAGAGGGAGAGGGAAGCAGACCACGAGACTCTTAAATACAGAGAACAAACTGAGGGCTGATGGGGGTGGGGGGATGGATAGATGGGCGAGGGGCTTCGAGGAGGGCACTTGTTGGGACGAGCACTGGGTGCTGTACATAAGCGACGAACCACTGGATCCACTCCTGAAGCCAAGACTACACTATATGTTGCCAACTTGACAATGAATTATTAAAATAAATAAATGAAGTAAATCAAACACCCCACCCACACGCACTGAGCCCTTGCTCCGGGCCGGCCATTTTGCTGAGCTCTTTCCAGTATCAATACTTTCACGCTCAGGTGTCGCTGAGTTTGAACCCAGGCCTTCAAATATCTGTTTGAACCCAGGCCTCCTGGCACTCAAATCACCTGTTCTCTGCTGTGCTGTCTTCTGGTTGGGGTTTCTCTGGCCCCATAGCCTCTCTCAGCCCCAAGGACAGAAACGGCATCAACAGGGAAGGAGGGCGCACCTGTGGGTGTCTCTCCAGACTTCCCACATCAGTGTCTTCAGTGTTCTGTGTTGTCATTTATCAGAACTTAATATACATACGTGCTGTAACATGAGGTTTTTTTGATTTAATAATGTTTTATAATTAACATTTCCTCATCTCCTTGAGTTATTGGTTCGTTGAAATTTCAGAGCAAGAATGGAGATAAGTTTTAAGGTTTTCCTGGGGAGCCTGGGTGGCTCAGTCGGTTAAGCGTCTGACTGCGGCTCGGGTCATGATCTCTCAGTTCATGGGTTCAAGCCCCGCGTCGGGTTCTGTGCTGACAGCTCAGAGCCTGGAGCCTGTTTCGGATTCCATGCCTCTTTCTCTCTCTCTGTCCCTCCCCCGCTCATGCTCTGTCTCTCTCTGTCTCAAAAATAAATAAACTATTAAAAAAAAAGGTTTAAGGTTTTCTTTTTTAAAGTTATTTTTGTTTTTTATTTTAGAGAGATGAGAGAGAGTGCCAGCAGGGGAGAGGGACAGAGAGAGAGATTGAGATTCTCTCTTTCTAACCAATAATCAAAGAACATGCTGAGACTGGAGCCTGACGTGGGGCTGTATCCCACGACCTTGAGGTCATGGCCTGAGCCAAAATCAAGAGTTGGACACTCGACCAACTGAGCCGCCCAGGCGCCTCGAGGTTTAAGGTTTTCTAAACCATCACTGGCAGGCCACTTGTCATGGACACAGGAGCCGACGCCGTACCTGCACAAGGTCCCCTCAGGGGGATGGCTGTACCCTCCTGATGCTTATGCTGACGGAGGTCAACAACTCATAGAAAACACCCTTTGTCAAGTACATTCATCTCTGCTCCTAAGTAGTTATATTTCCTTAAGGACAACTCTAACGGGTAAAAATATGAACTGTCTGACTCTAATTCTACATATATAATATACTAATGAATATTTCTCCTTATATAGAGGTAGATCTGTATCTCAGGAATTTAAATATTCTCCAAGAACATCCTTAAAGTCTGCACGTATCCCAGGCCGCCAATGTGCCATAATTAACTCAGCCAACGTCCCTTTGTCCAGCGGCTAACCCCCTCCTGTTCTCTGAGAATCATATGTAAGGCTGCAGCGTCCACAGGCAAATGCTGTGGTCAGTTTGAAGGACAACCAAAACCAGTGTGAAATCTGTCAGAAAAGACTAAGAATGTAGAACTTCACAGGAGAGTCTGGGGGAGGAGGTCTTGGGTCAGTCGGTGTCTGGGCTCTTTAAGAATGAAAACGTCCAGTGCTGTCACACTGACCAGGGAGAGGAGCAGCATGGCCCCGTTCCCGCACCGTGTCCTGGTCCAGGTCGGTGTTCTGCGCCCCGTAACCCTGCAGTGACACCCCACTGGGCTCCCAGGCCCCTTGGCCAACATGGAGGTCTTGTCGCACGGGAACTGCTGCTGTTTGGGGGTTTTGTTTTTCATTTTTGCCAGTTGGTGCGTGGGCTGTGGGACAACTGTGCTTGCCCGAAGTGAGCCAACTGGGAAATAAGACAGAATGTTCAGCAGACGGAGGAGCAACATGACCCTCACCAGCAGTACAGTCGGGATAGTGTGGGAGCCAGAAAGAGCGTGCGTGGCCTCGAACAGCCGCTCTCTGGCATAACCGCACCTGCCAGAGCGGCTGGATCGTGTGGTCTGGGAGGAGAGGATGAGAGGCGCAACCTCCTTGCCCCCAGACGCCGGTGGACGTGAGTTCCACCCACAGGAAAACAAGAGCCAAAGGGGCCGACTTCCATGGAGAGGAAACATGAGAGGCCGTGGACATGCGGGAGGGACTCTTGGCCTCTTGAAGAAAGCATCAGGGTTGGGGAGAGACTTTTCCCCCAGCCAGTACGCAATGGCTTTAGTGGGATTCCCCCAATCGCTAGTGAGGCGGGACACATCTGCATGAGTTTATTATTGGCAGTTGAAGCTTCCTGTCCTGGGAATTTGCCCATTTCTCTATGGTGTTGTCTGTCTTCATTGTACGGTTTGTGGGCATTGCTTACATGTTCTGAACACCAAGCTTTTGTTAGCAATGCACGCCGCCAGCGCATTACCGCAGCTGTTCCATGGCGTTTACTTATTTATGATGAAGTGGGAGTATATGAAAACTGAGGATTTTTATTTTAATGGAGACAAATCCCTTATCAGTTCTTCTCTTTAAGGTGCATGATTTTGGTACCTCGTTTAAGAAACCCTTATCTTCTTTTTATGGGATCTTTTAGCATGAGTTTAGGGGTGTGTATGCTCTGAGCAGAAGTCCTGAGGGCGCCCAGGTGAAGATCGGCATGGAGGAGAGGCAGGGAGGCCAGCCTCCCTGTCAGGTGAGTCCTGAGCAGCCAACAGGCCAGATCAGCCGGGGCAACAGGAGACAGAAAACCTGAGGTCCGCACAGTGGGGGCCCACTGGGGTCTGGATGTGCCGAGGCAGCTCTGAGCCTTGCCCACGATGCCCTTCTCTGCGGATGGAGCTTGTCCCACCCATGCTGGGAACTGGCCTGTCCCTGAGAGGTCTGGGAGGGGACTGCCTGAGACCAGATGGACTCTGGGTCCACCCAGGCAAGAAGGGGCCGAGGGCTCCCGGGAGGGTTTGTGAATGCAGAGCTGATGCCCCAGAACACGGAGCTGGGCTGTGCCTCCAGCTCCTTCCCTCCGCACCCCCGAGTGCCTCTGATGCGGTTGCCTGGCTCCAACACGTCCCGGGCTGTGTCTGCAGCTCCCCGTCTCCATATGGGGGAGCCCCCCCCAGCAGCTCCAGACTTGCACTGCTGGGACCCGAGGTTTCCCTCGAAGGTCTTCCCAGCCCAGCAGACTAGCCGCCTGTTAGTGCTGGTGGCCCCGGCGCTCCAGCCCCTCCCTAACACATGACTTCACTCACACCCAGTCCAGGAGGGCTTTGCCGCGGGGGCGGGGCATTGGTGGTGTCACCTCCCCAGTGCCCGTCCACCTGCCAGCTGGCACTGACAGAGACTGGATTGTTTTTACCCCCGCTGCTCAGAACATCCAGGAAACAAAAATCTGCCATTTCAGTGCAGTGGTCCAGAGCGTCTGCAGTAACCAAGGCAGAGGAGGAAAGCAAGGGGCGGGAGGTGGGGGGGGGGGGGCACAGCGAGAGACAGAGACAGAGAGAGAGACAGCTCTCTGAGCATCACTGAGCAGAGTGCACAGTGATCTCCAGGACAGACACCAGCAGGTATACATGTGCGCCGATCCCCCCAGGACGGCTCTGAGGCGTCCCCAGGGCGGATCCCACTCACTTCTGCACGCTCCCCCTCACATAATACTCACATCAGTTTTGGCATGAAGGCATTATTATTCTTTGTACTTTCCAGATAATTAAATCAAAGCTTCAAGAAATAAGACTTGCTGGGTCTCCCAGCTGTGGGCCTGGGGAGGGTGTGCAGGAGCAGATGGGGTCGCGAGGGCGGATGGGGACACAGCGTGGGTGGCAGCTGCGGGGACGCAGCGTTTGGTCACAAGAGGAGCATCGCTAGTGGCAGGAGCCCCACCCCCACCCTGCCCTTAAGGTGGCTCCCCGTCTGCTATTTCCCTCCCTGGCCACCGACACGCAAGACCGAGGCACAAACACCCAGCACTGGGCACTGAAGCCTCCCCTCACCCCCGGTGACCCAGCCGTGGCCACTCCCACAGCCCCCTCGGCAGTCCCAGCCGGCAGGTGTCTCGGGCTCTGACGAGGCTGCTGGTCCCTCTTCACAGCGAGCGGGCACTGACGGCCAAGGGGGCCTGGCCTCCATCACCGCGGGGCAGGAGCAGAGCGGGAGACGTGTGTGTCAGTGCCCTCGCGTCTGGGGGGCCCTTCTGAGGGAGAATTCACTGCCCTCTGTCTGGAATTCCTGCTGGACTTGGTGCATCTGAAATTTTTGAAGGGGGAAGAAATCAGGGCTTCAGGCTGGTCCGCAGACTAAGCTGGCACACACAAAGCAAAAGCCAGCATGGACGTCGAATAGAATGAGGGCTCAGACACCCTGTGCTACTGGGACCCGGAGGGACAGGGACGTGTGGGGGTTGAACCATCAAGAAGGCATTCACGGAGGAGCTCAGGACGCCTGAAGGGTTAGGGTGGTGGCCGGAAGGGGCTCTGGGAGGGGGGTTCGGAATGAAGGCAGAATAAGCCAGATTTGTCCCAACTGGAACCAGAGGGGCCTTGACCCCCAAGGGCCTTTGGGCCAGACAGATGGCCCGCGGCAGCCTGGGCGTCAGCCACTGACATAACTCTCTCTTCTTCCCATTAAAATATTGACGGACAGGGGGTGAGTCCTCACCGAAAATTGGGTCTAATAGTCAGTCACCCTATAACCACAGAGTTCATAAGCCTGGACTGAGGAGCCCAGAGGCAGATACAGAACATCTGCTCAACGCAGATACAGGGGCCCCATCGCTGCCCCCACTGCTGGGTGTGGATTCCAAAATACAAAACCTGCATCGTCCAGAAAACCAGGCAGTCAGTCTCCTGGCAGCTCCCCCAGAAGTGGGAAGGAGCCGTGCTCCCTCTGGTCAGCCCTCCACCCCTCACCCCTCACCAACCCTGTCTTCATGCACCTGTTCACAGACTCCGCTTCCAAAGCGGATGGGGCAGGCAGGAGGGGTGGGGGAAAGGAGGCACCCAGGTCAGGACGCGGCTGGGAGTGGTGGCTCTGGGCAGCGGATTTTATATGTCAGAGAACAGGCTGGAGAAGACAGGCATCGTCCAGGGGAAGGGAGGCGTCGCAGCCGTTAGACACAGGAGTCGGGCTGGAGCTCCGCCCTGGATCTGGTGTCCAGAGAAGAATCTAGGAAGGGAATTTGACAGGTAGGTAAGTAAAGAGCGAGATGCCCTGACCAGTCATGTGTGGGTCCCCACCCCGAAGGCTCACACAAGGTCCCCACCTCTGCAGGTGGTTTTCTACGAACCCGAAGCAAAGCTGAGAAATCGTACTTGGCATTCTGTAAAGGATACGGAAGGATGCGGCCCTTGTGAAGCGGAGCAGAGGGAGAAGGCCTAGGATGAAGACAGGAGGGCTCGCAGGGACGGTAAGAAAACATGACAGCACCTTGGTGCCAAGTATCACCCCACGGATCGCCTGCTAATCTCAGAGGGGAAATATGTCCCCACAACAGAGGGCCCGATTCTTCCTGCCCTGACATGGTGATACACTTAGCATCGTGGACGACAGATATTCACCTGCGAACCTAGCTCCACTTTGCAACAAACTCAGGGACAAGGGAAAAAACTAAATACACCACGAGGCAAACAATCGGACAAATCCAGAATGTGCAGAGCGTACACGGAAACATCCAGAAAGTGTGGGGAGGGAGGGCCTGCTTTAGGTCAAGAGACCACACAGCAGAAAGCCATGTGCTTGCTAGCTGTGATCGGGACTGAACTGGGGGGACAATTGAGGAAGTCTGAGTACGGACTGGCTATTAGATATTAGGAAATTAGTGTTATGTTTTTCAGGTCTGATGCGGTATTGAGATTAGAAAGAAGAAGTGTTCCTTTAAAGAGATGTGTGCTGAAGTCCTTCAAGGGGCGTGTTATAATATTCGCAATGTAGTTCCAGACGGATCAGCATTTTAAATAAACATGCATTTAAAACGCATATATTACAAACAAAATATGGACAACTATTGAATCCATGTGATGATTATTGTATTGTACTTTCAGCTTTCCCATTTGGAAATGGGAAAGTTTCATAATGAGACGTGAGGAGGTCATCTTGTGTCAGTAAAGAACAGAACAACTGTGATCTACTGTGTATTGTGAAGACCCCTCGAGAAGCCGTCCCAGAAAGCGGAAGCTAAGAGCGCAGACGGAAAAGCCAGGGGAGGGAGGCAGAGCCTGACAGGACAATCCAGACTCTCACCTCCTGAGAAGCAGACATGACCGTGAAGGGAGCCCCAGCGTGGGAAGGGCAGCTGTTCCTGGAGAAGACGCTAAAGCAAACAGAAATAAAAATCAAGGGCATCATTAAAGAACACAGCCCAAGTAGGAAGTATAAAAGCACAGTTCCGATTCTGGGCAAAAGCAATGACTCAACCCTTTTCTAGGAATCTTCTGGAAGTAGTTTTCAATGATAAGGAAATGCAAGAAAGTACTCTAACCATTCCCAGAAAAGGGAAATTTCTGAGTTGCATTTTAAGCAAAGGAATGGATTTTAAGTTACAGACTTCTCAGCAGTGTTAAATGTTTTCTTTTTTTACATTACATCCAGAGCATTTTGAGTGAAGAAAGTAAGAATTCAAGAATATGATTTCCAGCCAAATTACTTGGGATATGTGGAAGCTGAATAAAACTATTCTTGTGTATGGGCGAGGAAAACATAACTTCTATGGGAAAAATCACATAAGCATACTGAACCAAGTGCTAAATTTGGAACAGGAGACTGATGAAATCACACACAAATGTATTTGTGGGTCTTGGTGGGTCCAGATCCCAGTTTTAGTAATGCAGTCAGATGATGGCTTTCCAGAGCAAAGCAACCACGCGGAGTCCCTGCACCCCTTCCTCCACCCCTTCCTCCCCTGCGTCTGTGTCTTTCCCAGTGCAGGCCGTGTGGCCTGCCTGCATCGCCCCTGTTGCTACGGTTTCTCTGGCTCTGGGCCTGAAAGAACAATGTTGCTGTTCTGCTCCGGGGGCTGAGCTGCAGTGAGCACCGTGCAGGGCTCTGCCAGGAGAATTACCTGACTGAGCATCTTTTCCCTTTGCAGATACAGCTACACAATACCAAGGAACTTTCATAGTGATTTTGCCACATCTGGAGTGAGAGTATTTTTGTTTTTATTTTTTAAAAATAATACCAGGAAGCAGAATTATGTTACTAGCTTCTGTTCATATCATCTTTTATCTGAGATGTGTGAATGTTCTTTTATGTTAATTATTCCTTAAAAAGATTATAAGCAGTGTGGCCCTGATAATGTTGTGTACACACACACACACACACACACACACACACACACACACATAAAGAGAGCTCAGGAGAGGAGTGAGGAAATGAGACAAAGATGAACCTTATTTCCTGGACAGCAGAGATCCCCTCCAGAGGAATGTTTGATTGTGTGGAAAGTTTGCTTTCACGGTGATGTGCACATGATCTCACACACACACACACACACAGAGGCATTCGTGCACACGTACATGTACAACACACATGCACACAGGTGGTAGTCGTAAATCTCCCACCCATGGGGCTTCTGGTTTGCTGAGTGGGGAATGCAAAAGGAGGTGGTAACTGAATTGTTCCAAAACACAGAAAGATGTTGTGGGGCAGGGGGCTCTATGAGAATATTAGCTAACACCTGTGTGCCAGGTGCCATTCTGAGCATTTCTGTGAGTACAAGCAACTCTGAGAGGCAGGTACTATTATTATCCCCACTTTACAGATGAGGAAAAGTGAGGCACAGAGATGTTAAATAACTTACCCAAAGCCCTATAGCCAGGAAGTCGCAGAACCTGGGGCTCAACCGAGGCAGTGCTGGCAGCAGAGTCTGTGCCCATAGCTGTCACTGCCCTGCCCTCCAGATGCCAAGGCCTGGGCGGGGCAGAGAGGTGGCAGATGGCAATGCGGACGCGTTTCTAACGGTGGCATTCTCCTTCCCATCTTCCAGCTAAGTATGTCATAAAATAGTCAGTTCTCTTTAATGCCTGGTTTTGTGGTTACAATGAAGTGCCACGTATGACACATGTTTGTGTGTGTGCACATGCATGTGTGTGCATGCTTGTGTACATGTGTTTGTGTGTGTGCATGTTTGTGCGTGCATGTTTTGTGTGCATGTGTGTTTGTGCACACATGGGCATATGTGTTGTGTGTGCACATGTGCGTGTGTGCATGCTTGTGTGTGCACATACATGCGCGTGCCCAGAAAGAACGTAAGAATATACAAGAATCTGGGTAACTTTTCTTCGTTACATTTTCATTTTCTGTAATATTCTACAGTGAATGTGTACACTTTTACAATCAGGAAAAAAGACTATTTCTTAAAAACAAGTTCATACAGTTCAGTAGTTGCCGTGTGATGATTGCATAGCAAATAGCTCGGAAAGAAACTCATCTGAGTGTTAGCAGTGATTATAACTAGATGGATGTCAAACCACGCATGATCACTTTTGAAATGGAAAAAATCGTTTTAAATGAAATCAAGAATAATTTTAGATGCAACAAGCCATGGGCCGTTATCGAAGAGGAGGGGCGTGGAGGCAGCGGGTTGGGGGTCTGATCGTGGCTGGAGGTGAGAGGCCGGAACGGAGGTCGAGTGGGCCCGGCTGCAGAGAGACCCCTCCCCTAACTGGTGTGTTCACATCAGCCACGGGCCGACCACGGGCTGGGGTTAGAGTGAGCGGGGAGCCCGCACACTAAACACGTACACAGTAAACACACACTGGTGACTTCAGACTGTGATGGGGGAGGGAGGGAGTGAGTAACGTACCGACCAGGAGGCCTGGGAGAGGTGGCGAGGGAGGCCTCTGAGCCAAGTGGAGGCTGGACTGAAGGGGAAGGCGGTCCAGGTGGCAGGTGCCCTGGGGACAAAGGCTGGGTGAGGGGGAAGGATAGGAAGGGCAGCGGGAGGGGCAGGGGACAGGAGTTGAGTCTGGAGGCCACACAAAGGGGTCTTCACTGTATTGCAGGTACAAGGAGGGGCCATCGGAAGACCTCAGTAGTGGGACACCCTGCCCCTGGAGAGGGACCTGAGCAGGGCAGGGAGGGGTCAGCTGCTGGTGGCAGTGAAGGTGACGGTGACCGCCAGACCTCTCCAGAACCGGCCCAGCTGTGCCCCCACATGCCCTATGATGTCCTGTGCTGCACCTGCAGCGCTAAGCTGATGGGCTCTCTGCCTGTGGGCCTTGGTCTTCGGGGCAGAGCCACTGGTTTGTCGCCTTGGCAATAGCTGGAGGTGGGGGGTGGATGGGGGGGCAGGAAGGGAACTACTACATGCAGGGCTGGGCGGTTTCAGGCCGCCTGCTGTTTTCTTCCTGATAACAGCCTGGTAAGGTGGCTATTATTCTCCCCATTTTACAGATAAGAAACTGAAGTTTAGAAAGACAGAAATTCATCCCAGGTCACAGAGCTGAGCTTTGCACGTGGGTCTGGCAGGCTTTGGAGCCCACGTTGCTGTCAAGTGGAGATTCATGGACCCGTGTTCACGGGTGACCAAGGAGAGGGGGGCCTGGCCCGCAGCGCTGACAGGCCAGAGACGGGGAAGTGGCAGCAGGATCAAAGTCCCAGAGGACACAGGACACCCCCTGCGCATGGGGGCCATGGGAGGCAGCTGTTGGCTCCTTCAAGGTCAGCAGGTGAGGCCCTGCAGTCCACTAAGACGAAGTGCGGTAAACATGACCTGGTCAAGGGAGAGAACCCCAAGGTCATCACGGGTCTCCCATGCACAGGGGGTGGTGCACCAGGTGTGGACACCCACCACACGTGCCATGTCACATCCTCTGGAGAGACGTTCCCCATGGTGGCAGTTCATTCCCAGAGCCTCCACCTTTTTGAGATCCAGGTGACAACTTGGTTTTCCTATTTTTCTGTCCAGTCTCTTTGATTCTTCCTCTTTTATAATCCCCTACGTGAAGTGTAGCACACACGTGTGAAACTGCAGGTCATAACAACCGATCACACAGCGAACCTTCTGTACCCAGCACTCAGGTCCAGTCACAGAGCAGTGCCTCCACCCTGCAAGACCGGGCGCTCCCCGCCCCGCCCAAAGGGGCCGCCCCGACCTCCACAGGGATGCTGTCTTGACATTGTAAAATAGCTTGTCTAGCAGCACAAGGTAGCCTGGCTAATTTCGAATTTTATACAAATGGAATAACATTGATCTATTCTCTTGGGTTGTGATGTATCTATATTATACTTTGTTTTCACTCACATGTTTTTATGTTTTAGCCACGTTGTTGGATATAATTACAGTTCATTCCTTTCTGACGACGTCGGACACTCCATTTCATGATCATTATTGATCCCCAGTTTATTTGTCCATCTTATTTGTGACAGACATTCAGGTGATTTCCAATTTGGTGATTGTATTTGTTATTTTTTTTTTTTTTCCTGTATAACAACTCACCCCCAAAACCCTAGTGGCTTAAAACAACAACTTGTATTGTGTCACAGACTCTGGGCATGGCCTGTCCAGGTCCTCTGGCTCCGGCCGCTCACAAGGCTGCAATCCAGTCGCTGAGTGGGGCTGTGGTCTCATCTGCAGGTTCGACTGGATTGAATTCACTTCTAAGTTTACTCAGGGGTTAGTGGCAAGAGTGGTTTCTCATGGGCTGTTGGACTCAGACTTCAGATCCACACTGGCTGGTGGCAAGAGGGCCTCCTGCACCCCCACCACGTGGACCTGGTCACAGGGCAGCTGGAGGCTCTGCAGCAGGCTTCCTAAGAGAGGAAGGGAGAGGGCCAGAGAGCAGGTGTGGCCAGGCAGAAATCATGTTATTTTGTAACCTCATCTCAGAAGTGGCTGCTGGTCCCTGTACCACATTCCAATTGTTAGAGGCAAGTCACTGGGCCCGGCCCAAACCCAGAGGAAGGGTAACGAGGAGGTGAGGATGCCAGGAGGTGGAATCACTGGGAGCCATTCTAGGAAATGTTTGTCTCAGAGACAGCCCAACTATGCTGTCTTAGACACCTCCACGTGTGTCTTCCGGGTGCGTGAGGACCAGGCACGGACACCCCGGTCTTGGGGCATGTGGATCTTCAGCTGTCCAACATAACGCCCCACTTCCCCAAGCGCCCACACCAGTTCCCATTTCTGCTGGTGACATGGGCGAATTTGTGTTGCTTCATATCATCACCGACTCTTGTTATTATCAGACTTTTTATTTTGGTTCAATGTATGTGAAGTATGTGATATATTAGGGCTTTGATTTGCATTTCTCAGATTACTAAGGAGGTTTGGCACTTTTACACTCATTTCTTTATTGGTTGTCTTGGGTTTCATCTTTTGTGGATGTGCCTGCATCTTTTCTCTGTTTTCCTGTTCTTTTCTTACCGATTTGTGTGACTTCTTCGTATGACCTAGATTCTTGCTCCAAATTGTAAACATCTTCCCCAGTTTTCTTTCCTGCCTTTTCACTCTTTAAATGATATCTTTGGATGAACAGAGGTCTTATTTGATCATAACTAAATCTAAGTCTTTTCTTAGATTAAATCTAAGGCCTTTCCTGGGCCTTGACTACGTCAGTCACTTTTCTAGACTCTGTTTTTCACCATTGTCTCCAGCTGTCACCTCTGTCCCTGATGCCTCCCCACCAGCCTCCATGCAGGTGTCACATATGATGTGGACGCACGTCTTCAGCTGCTGGATGGGGCCAGCATATGGCCCCACACCAGTGTACCCCAAAGCCACTTCAACCTACCCCTCCAAGCCTGCCTCCTGCTGGACCCCACATTTCCTCACTCCACACTGGCACCCGTCCATCACAGAGCCACAGTGGAACTACGTCGGCGGCTCTTAGTGAGGATGATGTTTTTCTGATCCTACAGCCCGAGCCTATACTTGCCTGTCTTCTGGCACCAGAGTGTAAGTTCTACGAGACGGCCACCCTGTCCAGCTTGCTTACTACCGTGACACCCAGCACGGGAGCACGGTAGGGATTCTAGAGTCCAGTTATCTGAGTTCCCAACCCTGGCTCTGTTGTCGACTAGCTGTGTAAGCACCTGTGAATACATAACCTCTTCTCTTCCAGTTTCCTCATTTGTAAAAGGGGGTGATAACGGTCCTGAGTCATAGGCTCATGTGAGGATTAAATCAGTCCATGCGTGCCTGGTGCTCGGAACAGAGCAGAGCACATGGTAAGCACTCAACAAACATCCGCTGTGGCTTCTGCCTCCTACCACTCGCATGGTGCTTGCCTCATGAAAGCATACAAACACTTATTAACTAAAAGGAATGAATGTCGCTGCTCTAATTTACAATCATTATCTGTGCTTGGACAATAGCTGGAGCCTCCGAACGGGGCCTGTTTTCTACTAAGCACCCGTCCCTCACCCAGTCACTGCACACATTGCTGTCAGGGGTAATTATAACGTGCGGACGTGAAGGTGGGCTGTCCCTCCATCGCCAGCATGGTCTGATGGGTCTCCAGGGCCGCAGGCGCCAGAACACCATCCCAACTCCTGTGGGCACGGGCTCCGGGGACCTGATCCCCGCCCACTGCACACACACAAAGGGCACCCCACTAACACCAACCACGCAGTTTTCCAAACGAGCCACCTCCCTTCCGTCCCCAGTACCTCTGCTCTTCTCCTGCCTGAGCAAACGCCCTCCCCGCTGCTCTGCCCAGCTGATAAGATTGCCTCCACCTTCTCAGTTGCAGTAAGGACATCAGATCCTGGGTGCAGGGACTTGCAGGCAGACAGGAAGTTCTGTAGCACTTTATCAAATCACATCATAACCATCTGTGTCCACCGGCACCTTTCCCAGTGGGCTCTGAGTTCTTTGTCACTGATAGTCAGCTCAGGATTTATATTCCTGGCGAGAAGTACAGGGTCTACAGTGGAAGCTTAATATAGCTGCTGAATGAATGGTTAGGTTTCTTTTTTTAATATTGTTTATTTTGAGAGAGAGAGAGAGCGTGAATGGAGGGGGGCAGAGAGAGAGAGAGAGAGAGAGATTGAGAATCCCAAGCAGGCTCCACACTGTTAGTGCAGAGCCCCATGCGGGGCTCAATCTCACAAAATGAAATCATGACCTGAGCTGAAACTTAACTGACAGAGCCACCCAGGTGCCCCTGGATGGTTAGTTTTAAGACAAACCTAATAAATGTTGGTATTTGTATTTCCCGGGATCTTGATTTGGTTGTTACCTTTTTTTTCCTTTTCAAATTTTTATTTAAATTCTAGTTTGCTAACGTACAGTGCACTATTGGTTTCAGGAGTAGAAGCCAGTGATTCGTCACTTACATACGACACCCAGTGCTCATCCCAGCAAGTCCCTCCTGACTCCCCTCACCCACCTCCCTTCTTCCACCCTCAGTTTGTTCACTATCCACAAGAGTCTTTTGTGGTTTTTTCCCCTCTCCTCTATTCACCACCCCCTTCCCCTATGTTCAACTGCTTTGTTTCTTAAATTCCACATATGAGTGAAATCATATGATTGTTACCTTTTTAAATAGAAAATAGTAAATACCAAAGCTTAAAAAGTAAACACAGAACCTTGTGTTTACAAGTTTATTGAGTTCTAATTTTTTCCTTTAAAATGAAGACTGCTAATACCATTCATTTGTTCATTCATTCGCCAACAAATATTTATTGGGGACACTTGTCAGACTCCAGATTTGAAGTGTACGGTCAGGCACGGCTCCTCCCCTCCGGAGGCTGACAGTCTTAAGTTTTAAGGGGGAGACAGACCTTTAACCAAGAAACACATCAACGCAACACCACAAAACGGGGTAAGAGATGTGACGGAAGGAACAGGATATAAAAAAGACAGGAGACCTAATTTGGAAAGAGGGTCTCAGGACCTTCCGCCTGAAGAAGTGACAGCAGGTGGAAGGGTGTACAGGAGTGAGCCGCGTGGAGCCAGGAGCAGGGCGCTGAGCAGGCTAAAGGAGGCTGGTGAGGCGGGAGCCTGGGAGGCGGGGACGGGGAGACAAGGGCTGCCGGCACCTGGTCTGGACTCTGGCCTGTATTCCCAGAACCCGGGAGGCCCCCGGAGGTTGCAACGGGGGTGTTGTGAGCTCTAAGAGCTCCCTGCCTGCGCACATCTTGTACTGCCCTGAGGGTGTGTGTGCTACTCTGGACTCTCTGAGCAAAAGCAGGTGACAGTCCTTGGCTGGAGCAGCAAAGGCTTTAGTCACCAGCTCCTCCCCAGCCACAAAAAGGATAACGGAAGCTCAGGAAAGGGCCACATGCAAGAAGACCCTAGCTGCCCCAGCCACGCAGGTGGGACCTCATCTGCCCACAGACAGGGCCAGGGAGACAGGACCTGCGTCCCTTGGAGCCAGGAGCGGCAGAGGAGAGGGTGCTGAGAGTCCCCGGAGGTGGTAACCCTGCCTGGGATGCCCCTTCCCCACCCCACATGTGGTGACGGCCCAGCCCCTGCAGGTCCCACGCCACAGGACAGAGCAGGGTCGCCTGTGCCACACACCAGGCCCTCCTCACTGTCCTCTGATGCACAGTCCGGTTCTGGGGCCCCGCGGGTGGGGGGCCCTTGCCCAGCATAAGCGCCCGGCTCCCACAGCCCCACAACGGGCTTCACCCTTGTTCACGCAGCCGTCAGGCACCTGCTGGGGGCACTGCTGGCTGGGGAGAGGGGCTAAGTGCCAGGCTGTTTTGGAACCTTCTCACTGAGCCCCGTGGACAGTGGGTAGGAGGTCAGCTGTCCACGATGCGGCTTGTTAGTGTGGACGCCCCCTTCACCTGCGGTCAGCACCCCACCCACAACCTTATCCAAG
Organism: Hyaena hyaena; assembly: GCF_003009895.1. Classification (NCBI taxonomy): domain Eukaryota; kingdom Metazoa; phylum Chordata; class Mammalia; order Carnivora; family Hyaenidae; genus Hyaena; species Hyaena hyaena. The sequence continues at coordinate 871,420 of NW_024080735.1, read as the reverse complement.
ACAGGGCCAGGCTGGCCTTGAAGGGGGTTTCACCCCTTCTGCGGTGAAGGCGCCTCGCCTGAACTCCCAGCCGCCGGATCCGCGGACTTCAGCAGCATAGAAAGTGCGGCAGTTCAGAGAAGAGGACACATGGCCCTGTCCTCGCCGGCTTCCCTGTCCGGTCACCCAGGCCCCAAACAAAGATATTGGAAATTTGGGTCGTGGTTTGGCCAAGCGCAAGGAGCACTGCACGGGGATGGGGATGGGGGCTCAGAGCGCAGGGCCCTCCTCACCGGCTCGGCTACGCCTCTGGACGGTTTTTCCAGGTCTCCTCTGCAGCGGGAGGAGAGGGGGCCGTGCTGGCCTGGGTGACCTCAAGGACAGTCCAGGGGCAGCCCTTTCCCCTCAGATCCAGTCCAGGGCGCCCGTGTCCCAGCCTCCAGCTCCCAAGCGCACAGATGTCCCTACACGTTTCCTCGTCCATGCAGCCGCAAGGTCTCAGGGGCACGTGTGAGGGGCCAGGATGTTGGAGCAGGCGGTCGCGCCACTGGTCACAGAGCTTAAAGAGGTGACCCAGGCCGCGGGGCGGGGCCTGTCAGGGGCGGGCTGGCAGGTGGCCGGGGCCCTTGCGGGGCGGGGCCATGTGGGCGGGCCCTGGTCGGGGAGCGGCGGGGGAGGTGGGCGGGGCCTGGTCTGTGAACCAGAATGGGCGGGGCAGGGTCTGGCATGTGAGCCGGGCCGGAAGGGGTCGGGGTGGGGTGGAGGGTGGGCCGGGACATGGGGCGGGGCAGGTTCTGGGGGCGGGGCGGGACCTGCCCGGGTGGGGGCCTTCCCGAGAACAAGACAAGGGCTCCAGGCCCGGCTGCGAGGTGCGGGGAGCCTTCCCCGGAGGTAAGCGCCCCGCCGCGGACGGGGACATCGCCCCCCGCCCTGGCCCACCCCGGGCTGCCGGCGGGGTCCGACGCCAATCTCCCGGGGGAGTCCCGGGCGGCTTCTGGCTCTCCTCCCGGGAGGGGGCTGGCCGCGTGGCCGGCTGGTGCCCTGGGGGTGGGATATGAGAAGCCAGGGTTCTGACAAGGTCCCTGGCGTCCCCACCTTTGAAGAGCTGTCATTTTCTCACTTTCTTTTCCGTCCGCACCTGGGAAGGGGCAGGTGGCCTCCAGGCCCCAGAAAAGGGGCTCCTAATCCCGGCACCCAGCGCACACAGGGAAGCAGCCTGGCGGAGGCGGCACGGTTTACACGAATGGACTTTACGTTGTAAACAGTCTGCCTGTGAAGATGCGGGCGCAGAGGCGGGGCGCCTGTAAAACTGCAGCCAGGACATCCTCGCAAGGCTCATCATCCCCATCGGGGTGAGTGTGCGGGGACGCAGGAAGCCTGGCTGCCGAGGCCATGGTGAGGGGCTTGCTCCTTCCGGTGGGTCAGCTTTGAGCACACCTACCCCGCGCCAGGTGACCCGCGAACAAGGCTGAACGTCAGACCCCTTAGACACTGTTGCTGAGCAATGACGCAGTCCATAGGGTGTCCTGTGTGGAGATCAGGTGCATCCGGGGGTCGTCCTCTGGCTCAGTGCCCGGGGATAATGCTGATACGGGCGGTGGAGGTGCGGGCGTCGTTGCCCTGGGGTAGACGAACGTGGCGTAATCACTTTCCCCCACATTTTGTCAGCCTGGCTGAGCGTTGACAAATCTGCCCAGGACCCCCTGGGCTCCGCGACTTGCTTCACCTTGTTCTCGTGGGTAGAAGACAGCAACTTCTCAATGTGCCAGGCACAGCCCCTTGGGGGAGAAAACGGCGGGCAGGGCCCTGGGAGGTCTGTGGTGCTGTGTAGTTCCTCGTGTTGGGGTTCTGGGCAGGGTCTGTGGGGTTCCAGAAGAAGGGCCCAGGCCGAAGCTGATTAGCACGCCTGCTTTCTCAGTCCCCTGGGAGCGTCCCCGTCAGTCGTCCATCCTAAGTGGTGTCTGTCACAGGGTCACCTGCTTGGTCGGCTCAGCTCTGAGGGAAGCAGGAAGTGTTTGGAGTCCACGTTCTGAATGCAAACCTGACCCTGCTACATTTTTGGCTTTGTTTGCACGGAAGACTTTTCAGGAAGTTGTATCCAGCCTCACAGACGTCCACTGTCAGTTTGCCTGCATTGGGAAGTTTCTCTTTTTGTCTGTTGAAATCAGAATAGGCCTGTTTGGGTGTTTCTGCATGCTCACAGACTCAGCAAAAAACAACCATGGGATGTGCAGTTACTGGGTCCAGATGTGTGTTCCCTTAGTTGTGTGAACAGAAATGGAGCCTGCAGATCCAGACCTCCGTCTAGCCTCCTGTTAGGGTGATTCCTTCTGCTGGCTTTGCATCCCACCTCCTGGTGAGCTCTGCTCTGTGGGACCCGGCTCGTGTGAGGCATTGTCCCTGCCCCTCGGAGGCTCCCAGGTTCACATGGGAATGCAAAGCCAGCACTTGGGAAACAAGAGCAGTTAAGTGTGAAGTCGTGTGCTGTATCATCTGCTAGTTCAAAAACGACAGCCAGTGTGGGCTGAAAAAGAGGGGGCTTTGGGGAGCCACTGGTCTCCCTCTGGATTTAGAAATGGCAGCTAGGGACCAGGCCAGGCAAGTGGAAGGAGGCCCGAGGGTGACACTCTAAGACTTAGAATACGTAATGGTGCTCACTGCCCACCAGGTGTGGTCCAGACCCCCTGTCGCAGACTTTGAGTCTGGGGTTCTCTCTTGTCCAGCAAGAGAACAGACACAGAATTGAATACAAGAGAGTTGAGACAAAAGCCCCAAATAGGGGGTTTCGTCTTCATATTTATTGAGCGCTCAAGATCTTACACACCTGGTGAGTATGAAGAAAACAAGACGTTACACACATGAGTAGAGAAAACAATCAGAGTAATCATTAACTTGTGTGTGTAAGAAGCAAAGGGTTTGGGGGACAAGTGGTGTTTGTGATCAAAGTACATTAGTATATTGGCACCACCTGAAAGAAGTTTCCTGCAGGTGAAATAACAAGTTTCTCGTGATCCCATTACAGTATCTCTCTAGCTAATCTCGGGCGCTTTCACCCCATGGGGGCAGCTTTCTGCCCTGACCCTTTTTTTTAACCCATTTATGTAAGTAGAACCCATTTCCCCACAACCCCCCTCCTCCCTTTCCAGTTCTGGCCACTCTCTTCATGTCCCCTGACACACTGACCTTCCAGAAGGTTCTCATTAGGCCTTTTTTGCATGCCTCACTCCTTACACTCCCTCTTCTGCCCAGAATGCCCTGTTGGGGAATCGTCTACATCTTTCTAAGCAGCATCTCAAACAGCCCCTCCTCTGACGAGTTCTCAAGGGCCGAGCTGGAGAGCCCCCTCGTCTGCCCTGCACTGCTCCTTGCACGCTCCTCTGTTGGAACGCTTATCCCCGGCAGTGCCCACTGAGGGGAGGGGTCTTTGCCCAACTCACGGAGGCAGGGCTGCGTCTCCCACATCTGGGGACCCTCTGAGCCAACGCTGGTGTCTGGCACATACATGATCCTTGGTAGCGATTCAGGCATATACAGGGCACAGGGAAGAGCCTCACCTACCTGGTGCGGAAGGTGCAGACTGGGAATCTAAGACTGCATACGTTTGGAAGAGTCACATGCCAGAGGCCTTGAGGAGCTTGTGTCTGAAGGTGGCAGTCCTCAAGGCCCTCGCAGCCGCCACTGCCCCAGGATGGCAGGCGCGACCTTCTTGGCTGAAGAATAGCCTCTCCATCCTCACCCCCACCAGCGCCCACGCACTTACACTTGGACCTTCGGAGTCACTCCACCTGCGGGGGCTCCAGGCCTGGGCTCCTGCCTCTCCCTTGAGCACGCTGCTTACTGCTCCTATGCCTGAGGTGCCAGTGTCTATACCCCCTGGTTAGAGGTGCCCTTGGGCTGGGGGGGGGTGCGTCCTCCTCTGCCCCGAGGCACCATGTGTGGTCCTGTGACCGCATCACGCCTCTGCCTTCCGGGGCTGCCTCCAGGTTCGCCCGAGGGGAGAGATTAGGTGTGTCTTGACCCCAGTGGCTAACATCCTCCCTAGGAGACCGCACCCAGTAAGTGTGTGGCGGACAGAAGACTGACCAGGGTGATGGGAAGGTAAAAGGACAGACAACTCAGCTCTAGAGACATTTGGGAAAGAAAAGCAGCCCCAGGAAGGCTGGCAGGTGTCGCGAGAGTTGGCCCCCCGCCCCCCCGAGATGCCCACGTCCATGCTCCTCGCTCCCAGTACAGGTGATGTCAGGGCTGGAGAGGATCCTGGGCGCGTGAGTGGTGGGACAGTCCAACTCGTGAACCGTGACCCACAAGCCAGGGGGTGGGGGAGGGAAAAGGGACAGGTGGAGAAGACGAGGACACAGGGGCCGAAGCTGTCGGCGCCACGAAAGTAAACGGGGAGATTCGGACAAGAACAGGTGAGGAGGCGGTGAGCTCGGGAGGGGGGGCCCCAAGGGAGGCCATGGGGCCAACTGGGGCCAGGCAGTGGGCGGCCCTTGTACTTCCTGTTGGAGGAGTTTGGCCGTCAAGGGAAGGGCCGTCGTGTGAAGAGATTTTGTTTGTGGTTTTTTTTGTGTTTTTTTTTAAATTTATTTCTAGGAGAGAGAGAGAAAGAGAGACAGCGTGAGCAGGGGAGGGTCAGAGAGAGAGGGAGTCACAGACTGAAATAGGCTCCAGGCTCTGAGCTGGCAGTCAGCACAGAGCCCGACGCTGGGCTTTAACCCACTAACCGTGAGATCATGACCTAAGCTAAAGTCGGCCGCTTAACCGACTAAGCCACCCAGGCGCCCCGAGATTTTGTTTGTTTTATGATAAGAGATCTGATCCCTGTTTGGGAAACTGAAGCCAAAACCACCTGCAAGCGATTTTGGGGTACAGTCTGGCCACGTACCTGGCTGCCAGGTCACACTCATGTGTGCACATTTAGAAACAGGACAGGGAAATTCAGCTCATCAAGGGTGAACCGACAGTGGCCACAGGATTCCCCTCTCCTAGCCCAGGGCTTTGGCCACAGTCTTGGAAATTCCCGCCCACAGCAACTTGGCCTCTGGCCGGCTCTGCCCCACCCAGAATGGAACAGGGCTGTGGGGCTGCTGGCCCAGGGCGGATTTCACCCTCACGAACCTCCCTGGGGTGTGGTCGCTGGCACGAGGCAGAAACATGTGCTTCCAATGGCAGCCCCCCCCCCCCCCGCCCCGCCCCGCCACCGCCCCGCTCCCAAGTCCCTGGGGCCACCAGTGAACTCCTTCTCCACCCCCGCAAGGGAGATGCAGGACCCCCCCTTCCCGGCCTGATTCCCTCCCTCACCTCCCACCCAGGGCGGCTCTGTCAGCTGCGAGTGGACTTGGTTTCATCAGCCCATCAGCCCAGGGAGGTTTCTCTTTCTGTTTTCCTTAGCTCAGCCCAGATATCACCCTCCCCGGACGGTTCTCAAGTGCTTGTAATCTCCCTTCACATTTCCATTCTGTGTCCATAGTTTATGAGGTTTTTCTTCACTGCGCCTCCCCCCACCGCTTCCATTTACATCATCCCAATCCAGGCTGTCACGACTTCCGGGGGACGCAGAGTCGGGCTCTCCGTGGGCCCTGACACCTGACCTGCTGTTGCCCCTCTTCCTGGCAGTCAGCTTGGCTGAGCTGCAGCTGGGAGGCTGTCAGAGCCTCCGATGTTAATTTTCTGAGTACTGGTGCTGTCTGAAGCTGGAGACAGAGATAGTCCTTGACAAGCTCCCTTTTCTCGAGGATTTTAAACGTGTGGTGCATGTTGTTAGTCTTTAATCATCACCCAAGAGAAAAGATTTCTTTTCTCGGTCAGCTGTTTTAAAACGGTGCTACAGAATTTCTTAACAAACAGAGAAACCATTCCGTTGGGGTTTCAGCACACTGTGTTCAGAACACCAGCTCCTCTGGACGCTGGCGGGGGGTGGGGGGGGGGGCACCACCACCTGAACACGTTAAAGGCCATCGGGCAAGATGTACATAACTTCCCAGGAGTGCAGCAAAGGGAAGCACCTCATCGCGGCGGCATGCTGGCAAATCCTGGTTCCTCCTCCGTGTTCCCCTTCAGTGGTTCGAGAGGGAGTGCTTTCCTGGTGAGGTGCGCTCGGACAAATGATGTCTGTACATAAGCAGTAAGAAACATCAGAGGGTGGCGCATTAGGAACCGGTTGCTCTGGACCAGGCCCCCAAGTGTCCCGGGCAGGAGAACCTTATTGTTGCTGGTGTGTAGACGGTCACGCTGGTGCTCAGAGAGGCTGGGCACTTGCTCGAGGTCACGCGTCCTTGGAACTAGGACTCAAATCCAGGTCCAAACTTCGTCCTCATTTTGATCTCCCTCCTCCAGTCAAAATTGTGTGCGCTGCAAAACAGATGCAGCGCTCAGAGCGTGCGTGGGGCGGGGGCGGGGCGGTGTGGATGATTATTTCCAAGCCATGCGCTGGGGAAGAAGATGCCACCGGCCTGGGCTAGCCCCCACCCGGGGCCCCTGTGCACCTGCGCGCCCAGCGCTGGCGCCTTGGCCGCGCCCGGGCCCGCCCTCTGCCGCCCCCTGCCGGTCGGCGGGAGAAGCGCCCTCCCTGAAACCCTGGAGGCCCCGTGCACTTGTTTCCACCGCTAAGCAAGCCACCCCCCGTGTCCCGTCCAGCCCAGGCCTCAGGACCCTCCGCTGATCCTCGTTAGCAACCATCTGATGCTTCACCCGCCTGGTCTGAGAAGAGTTGGGGCAAAGGTTTTAACGTGGCCCCTTCCAAGAAGTGACCGGGCAGCCTCTGGCCAGCCTTGGTCCCCAGGAGGACAGGCAGCCTGAGCAGTGAGCGCCGACCAATCACAGGTCTAGGGCCTTGTCACTCGGACTGTGAGGACCACCTGGAGGCTTGTGGAGAGCCAGAGCCTCAGGTCCCGGCCCTGCCTACTGACCAGATCTGCATTTCAGCAACCTCCGCAGGTGATCCCTAGGCACCCTCCGCGGTGCCGTGTGCAGTATACTCCACTTTGAGTTATTTGAAAAGATCAAAATGACGACTAAGCTTGTAGCTGGATTCAAGCCACAGCTCCCAGTTGGACGGATGCACGACACTGAGCTCAGCCTCTGTGAGCAGCAGTGTGATCATCAGCTCTTCAGCCGACAGGACCCCTCATTCTAAACCTGAGGCTTAATGATTCTGAGCCCATGTCCCCTAACTGGGCCCTAATTTAGCCAGCCGGGCTGCTCCAAACGCCAAGCTCTGATGGCAAACTTGGACATTTGCCATAGAACAGACAGTGCTTGTTTGCCCTCAACCCTGGGCTTAAGCCTTCATCACCAAGTGGCCACGGCAAGGTCACGTGAAAGGGATGTTTTGGTCTAGCAAGACACTTCCTCACCACCAGTGATTTGAAGAAGAATGCACTGGATCGTGAAAGTGTAGAGTTTCCCTCCGCGGAGTCCCAAGGAAGAAATCTCCCATCTGACTGGCCCAGACACCCACCTTCTGAACCAGAGGCTGGGCCTACACGTCTCAAGAAGCCTTCAGCTCTGATGCTCCACGTGCCCTGATTTACAAAATGGTCTTGATCTTTTCCAATTGAAATTCTGCCCCATAAGAGACACACGTAAAGCTTTAAATTCTTCTACAGAGAAAAGTGCTATATAGCAGAGAAAAACATGTGCTTCGCGGTTTCTGTTTCTCTCTCTTAATTAGCTTTTCTCCTTTAAGAAAAGAAAAGCCCTTCCTCCTGATTCATTAAATCAACACTGACCACCTTCATCACTGTGATGAATTTCCTATGGTCTCAGGAACGGGAGCCCTGGACCAACCCGGGCGTGGGGGGCTGTGTCCCCAGAACAAGGACGTGTTAGGAGCTCTCTGTGTTAGGACTGGGAGGTGATTCTGACAATAATAAACCTTCAGAATATTAGTAGGGATAATATCATTGGGGTGTTAAACTGTACTACCTTGGGGATACTGTACAAATAAAGACAGTGTCTCTGCCCTCAAGGAATGTGCAGTCTAGGAAGAAGGTGTAATTTAATAAAAATGCTGTCAGGGAGGTGTGGACACCTCCTTGAATATGTGGACAGAATATCAGGGTGCCAGGGTGGGGGGCAGGGCATGAGGACTGTGTCGTGGAGGAGCTGGGCTCCGAGGTGGCCTCTGAAGCGCGAGCCGGATACTCAGACAGAAGCATCTCCCATCCCCGGGGTCCTGCCTAAGCAGGGAAATCAGGTGGAGGCCAAGTTCTGAGAAGGTGGCCTCCCTCCGGAGCACTGGCCCAGACCACAGGTGTGGCTGGGAGGGGGCGTTGGCTTGGGATCCCCTCTGTCAGGTGAGAAGGTCAGAAGTTCCAGGTTAGACTACAGTCCACAGTGGACGGCCTAGAAGTCCTGTTCCCTTCGTGGGCAGAAGGAGCTGTGAAGGCTTCTGATCAGAGGTGTGCCCTGGGGCTCCCTGGGGTAGCTGGGTGAAGGGTGCGTGTGTCCATGGGGGTCTGCTGGGAGGTCCCTGGGCAGGGGCAGGGCGGCCCCGGCCGGCAGAGAGGCAACGCCCTGGAGCGAACCTTGCAGAATTGGCCACCGAGAGCGTGGCGCTCACACTGGAGGCCTCTGCCAGGAGGAATTAAGGGAACCTGTTCAACCTCGCCCACCCAGTTAGGTTTTCAGAATATGTACACTGAAGACAGAAATGAGGGTCCAAGACCAAACATGAACAGGACACAGGGTTTGACCAGTGAGAAGAGACTTGAGGGGCCACAGCCCCAAATACTCTGAACCTGGAGGAAGAGACACAGATGCCCAAAAGGACACGTCCAGCTGGTCCAGACGAGGAAGAAGAGGGAAGGGACAGTGTAGGGCTAACCTGGCAAGAGGGAGAGGCGAGGACTCAGGCTCGCATGCAGACCAGTCCATCCAGGGACTCAGAACCACAGAAGAGCCGTCAGCATGCAGGAAGCAGCCCCTGTGGGGCCGTGGGCCAGACGGAGGCCCTGAGGGAGCTGCAAATCCATTCACTCAGGGCTTCTCGCACATGGAGCACATTCTGGGGGCTGGCAGGGACAGAGGACCAAAGAAGTGACCCCTGTCCCCAGGAATGAAATTCTGACTTATAAGAAGGGACACAGGTGACTCATAAACTACACACTAGAGAGCCTGACAGCAGCTGTGGACAGATTTCTGGAAGAGTTATTGCAAATAGTGAGTGTGGGGGAGGCTCTCTGAAGAAGTGTCCATGTGAGATCCAGACATATAAGGACCAGAGAGAAGGAAGCAGCATGTGCCAAGCACATGCTTCCAAACACAGGAAGCAGCATGTGCCAAGTCCCTGAGGTTGGAAAGAGTTTGGAATGGCAGGCAGGAGACCCATCTGGAACTCCCAGCCACCCAGGACTGGTGCTGACTGCTCCTCCCACCTCACATTAGGGCCTCTCCTTTTCCTTTCCTCCCTTCAGGCCTCTGCTCTGGTACAATTTCATCAGAGAGAGCTTTCCTGACCACTCTCCAAGTAGCAGCCAGCACCTGGCCCTGGCAGTCCCTGTCTCCATTTTTCCTTCTTTTGTTGGGTGTCCCCCCCCCCTTTGCTGCTTCTCTGCACCAGCACATGAGGACAGGTGTGGCCTGTGTGTTCAACACCCACTCTCCTGTGTCCCAAATGGTGCCCAGCACATAGTGGATGCTCTGTACATACTTGTCGAGGAACCTGTTGGGAAGACAAAGCCAGAGCACAAAAGTCCTTGTGGCTGTCATCCCCAGGGCAGCAGGAAGGGGACAGGCTCTGTGCAGGGAGGGGACAGCAGAGTCCCCAGCCCGCTGGGAGGGCGAGCCACCCCTGGGAGGTGCAGGGACTCTTGGCTGCTGCCTTGGGCCTTGGTCGGAAATGGCGAGAAATGAACAGATTGGATCAGCATTCTCGCCGACTTCTTCCCAGTGACTATTAAAGGCCCGGTTTTGATACTTGGAGTCAACTCGGAGTCAATACCTACTTGTGATTTGCTATAATCTGTGTGTCACAGCCTCAGGGTTTCCATGGAAACCAGCCCCCACATGGAGCAAAGCGTCTGCAGAGCTCACTATGAACTAGGGGTTAAGGCAGGTGCCCCCTTCTCCCTTCCACCACCCCTCCTTCTCCCGGCTCCTGAGCTGCATCAGTCTGTCCTTCCCTTTGGACGTTACAGTGAGAGCCCATGGAATCCACCATGGGCACCAGACACAGGGGCTCCGAAGGCTGATTCCCCGCGTTTTCTCCATCCCCACAACCTGGCCCTGGGAACATGAGTCAGATGCTGCTGTGCCGCCGAGCAACCACACGGCCCCACGTGCCGGGCTCAGCGGCGGCTGATAGCCTGCATTAGACCCATCCCGCCTGACACTTTGTGGAGAGTGGCATCAAGTAACTCGTGCTTGTGAGCTAAGGCATCCTGTATGTGGATGGAGGACTGAGGAGCCGACCGGCTGGCGGCCCTGCCAGGTCAGCTGCAGAGACACAACAGCGGAGCCCCAGGCCCAGGGGACACGCAAACGTATCTCTGCCTGCTGCCTTCTCCCGCGTCCTCCACAGATCTTGAATAACCAATTGTGTGAACTAATGGACAGTTATTGTAAAGATTGAGTGTTTCTGAAGGACTTAGACTAGTGCTTACCTTGTAGGCCTGCACCATGAGTGATTGAGAGAGAACGGCTCTGTCTACACAGTCCGTCCATCACAGCTGCACCCACGGGCTGGAGGAACAAAGGGTCTGCGGCAGCAGGGACGTCGTGGGGGAGCACCCAGGTCCTCGGGGTCGTGCGCAATGCCTGGGGCTCAGACTGCTGTGTCTTCATTCTCCCGTCTTCTCCGTGGGATCATGGGAGACCACCTTGACCTTCTCTTCGGAGTGGTGCTCATGGCCAGTCCTGTGCTCGAGATTTCTTCCTGCTCCTCAGACGGTCGGCTAGCCTTGTACCGATCTTGCAACCTCACCCAGGTGCCGTGGGTGCCCGGCACCACTGAGATCCTCCTGCTGAGCTTCAACTACATCGAGAACATCACCACCTCATCATTTCCCTTCCTGGAGCAGCTGGGGCTGCTGGAGCTTGGGACTCAGCTTACCCCCATGAGTATTGACAGAGAGGCCTTCCGGAACCTGCCCAATCTTAGAGTCCTGGACCTGGGCAAGAGCCACATGCGTTTCCTGCATCCCGACGCTTTTCAGGGGCTGCCCCACCTGTTTGAACTTCGACTCTTCTACTGCACTCTCTCTGATGCTGTATTAAAAGATGGTTATTTCAGAAATTTAGAGTCTTTGGCTCGCCTGGACCTCTCTAAAAATCAGATCCGTAGCCTTTCCCTTCATCCTTCATTCTGGGAACTGAATTCCTTGAAGTCCATTGATCTTTCCCTCAACCAAATACCCATTGTCTGTGAACAGGAGCTCAAGCCTCTCCAAGGGAAGACGTTCTCCTTCATAAGCCTCGCTGCCAACAACTTGTACAACAGGGTCTCCATGGACTGGGAGGAATGTATGAACCCGTTCAGAGACATGGAGCTGGAAACCCTAGATGTTTCGAGCAATGGCTGGACCGCAGACATCACAGGGAACTTCAGCAAGGCCATCAATGGGAGCCAGATCTCCTCTCTGGTTCTTGCTCACCACATTATGGGGTCTGGGTTTGGCTTCCATAACATCAGGGACCCTGACCGGAGCACATTTGCTGGCCTGGCCAGGAGCTCAGTGGTGCATCTGGATCTTTCACACGGCTTTATCTTCTCCCTGAACTTTCGACTCTTTGAGTCTCTCCGGCACTTGAAAGTCCTGAACCTTGCCCACAACAAGATAAACAAGATTGCAGGAGAAGCATTTTATGGACTTGACAGACTACAGGTTCTCAACATGTCATATAACCTTCTGGGTGAGCTTTATAATTCTGATTTCCGTGGACTCCCAGAGGTAGCCTATATTGACCTTCAAAACAACCACATTGGGATCATTCAGGACCAGACATTCCTATTGCTGAAAGCATTACAGACCTTGGATCTCCGTGATAATGCTCTTAAAACCATTTCTTTCATTCCGAGCATCCCTACTATCTTCTTGGGCAGCAATAAACTGGCGACCTTGCCGAACATGAGGTTTACAGCCAATTTCATCCACTTATCAGAGAACAGGTTGGAAAATCTGGACAGTCTTTACTTCCTTCTCCGGGTCCCTCACCTCCAGACCCTCATTCTGAATCAAAACCGCCTTTCTTCTTGCAACCCAGTTCATGCCCCAACGGGGAGCCTCAGCCTGGAGAAACTTTTCCTTGGAGGAAACATGTTGCAGCTTGCTTGGGAAACCGGCTTCTGCTGGGATGTTTTTAAGGGGCTCTCCCGGCTCCAGATTCTGTATCTAAATAACAACTACCTGAATTTCCTTCCACCAGGAATATTTAGCGACCTAACTGCACTGAGGGGGCTCAGCCTCAGCTCCAACAGGCTGACTGTTCTTTCTCCCAGCGACTTGCCTGCTAATTTGGAGGTCCTTGATGTGTCCAGAAACGAGCTCCTGTTCCCTGACCCTGATCTGTTTGCGGCCCTCAGTGCCGTAGACATAAGGTACAACAAGTTCATCTGTGAGTGCGAACTCCGTCGCTTCATCAGCTGGCTCAACCAGACCAACGTCACTGTGTTTGGATCTCATGCAGACATCCTCTGCATGCACCCCGCCTCGCTTGCTGGGACCCCCCTCTCCTCTGTGTCTATGGAGGGTTGTGACGAAGAGGAAGTCTTAAAGTCCCTAAAGTTGTCCTTTTTCATTCTATCCAGTGTCACTGTGACTCTGTTCCTCACGACCGTCCTCACAATCACCAAGTTCCGGGGGTTTTGTTTCATCTGCTACAAGGCAGCCTGCAGACTGCTGTCCATGGACCAGGCCAAGGGCAGTGGGTCTGATGTGTACAAATACGATGCGTATTTGTGCTTCAGCAACAAAGACTTTGAGTGGGTGCAAAACGCTCTGCTCAAGCACCTGGATGCTCAGTACAATGACCAAAACAGATTTAACCTGTGCTTCGAGGAGAGAGACTTTGTCCCGGGGCAAGACCACATTGCCAACATCCAGGACGCCGTGTGGAGCAGCAGGAAGGTGGTCTGTCTTGTGAGCAGACACTTCCTCCGAGACGGCTGGTGTCTTGAAGCCTTCAGTTATGCCCAGAGCAGGTGCGTGTCTGACCTCGACGGCGCCCTCATCCTGGTGGTCGTGGGGTCCCTGTCCCAGTACCAGCTGATGAAGCATCAGTCTCTCAGGGGATTTGTGCGGAAGCGGCAGTATTTGAGGTGGCCCGAAGATCTCCAGGATGTCAGCTGGTTTCTTAATAAACTCTCTCAGCACATTCTAAAGAAAGAAAAGGAAACGAAGAGAGACGGTGACATTCAGCTGCAAACCATAGCGACCGTCTCCTAGTCGGCTAATCCCAAACCACAGACAACTGTGCATCTGTGCTAAGCTACCATTTTGGGGGTCCTTTTTTGGAGTTTGTCTTTCCCACTAGGAACACAATGAGCTGTTGATTTTCATAGCGACACTATGCCTGGTCACGCCAACCCCAATGTGGAAGGGAGTACTGTTCCCGCCCATTGGGCCAACCACAGGGGGTGCCTCAGTCATGGGACAGGCACCGGGAGACCCTTCCCCGGCACTCAGGCTGCCCCTGCAGAATGACACTAAGTGGGACACATGGACAAAGAGGCGTGTTTCCCCCCTGCCTGGGAACAGTGCTATTCCTGGGTTCTGTTCATACTCCGCCTAGCGGTAGGGGTGACCCCCAGGAAGCCGGAACGTCTTGCAGCCATACCACACTTCCTGTACTGACCCTCGAGGTCTGACCTCTGTGAGCCATGAACATTCTTTTTCAGTTCTATTTCTTCCCACTCGTCAACCGTTCAGGCAGCTGCAGGGAGACCTTGGGCTTTGGGCTCACATCCTGGTCTGAGTCCTGAGTCTGCATCCATGGGCTGTGTGACCCGGAGTGCATGACGTGCCCTCTGTGGGCCTGGTTTCTCGTGTGTGTGGGGGTGCTCATATCTACCAAGGATGTCAGGCTTCTCAGATCTTTCCTTGGTCACCCTGTAGGCCACAGGGGGTCCTCACACCGAGGCGCCTTTGCAGGCAGTCAAAACTTCTTTGAGGTTGTATTTTTCTTTATCTCAAAAGAAATCTATATATATTTTACATTCTGTCTTTTTCTGTGCTTATTTTAATACCAGAAATGTTCTTCTGCAATAGTGTTAAGAAAACCAAGGAAGGTGTGCCAAAGTCACCCCGTGGCTCACACACAGCCTCCCCCCAATCCAGCAGCCCCAGTGCTGCAGCCACGTGCGAGGAGCCCCTAGGCCTGGGCTCAGGGCTCACCCCCCTGTTTCTGTGCCCCCCGCCCTGACTCCTCTAGAGCACACATCCCCCAGTACACCTCTTCCTTCTAGAATGTTCTCCCAGGGCCCTGGTAGGCCTCCAATTCAATGGCCTCCCTCCCTTTTGTGCAAACTCTTGTCACCTTACCCATTCTTCTAAGACAAGCACACACTACTTCCTTTGAGTTGTGAGCCTGTCCAGCTGCTCTCCACTCTGGGCTACAGGCTCCAAGCAAAGGCCTTTCTTCTATGTCCCACTGCCGCTGGCCCTCACAGGCCTCATAGGGTGTCAGGAAAGGATTCCTTCTCTCCATCCTCATCCCAATCTGCCTGCTGAATTTCCTAGCACAGCTGCCATTCCTTGTGACCCTACGGATTTTTGTCACCAATAGGTAGCCTTGTGTTGTGCCTGGACTGTGAGCCCCTGAGGGCAGGGACCTTGTCTTATTCATCATGGTCTCCTAAGCCCTGTTCGGTGCCTGGTCCCTAGTACATGCTCAACAAAGGCCTGGTAGACGGATGAAGTGCACTGTGCCAGCGCCCCTGGTGTCCATGTCTGCTCCTGGGGGGGGGAGATGGGAGGTTTGCCAGAGCAGGTGCTGAGTGGGGGCAGAGGGTTTCCAGCCCTAGGCTCATCAGACCATGTAGCATGGCTGGGGTCCCTGGGTCGGGGGACAGCCAGCCTCAGTGAGCAGCCAGGGGTTGGGCTAGAATGAGGGGATGGAGGGGTTGGTTGGAGGGATGAAGGGAAGGGGGATGGGAGGTAGGGAATGAGGAAGGAAGACAGAGTGAAGAAGCTTCTCTTGAGCCTTGGACTAAGAAATGCAGTGAAGCAAGCATCACAGTGGGGAGTCGCTGCCAGTGAGAGTTTCCACCAGGGATCCAGAAGGCTGTAAGAGGCTGGTGCCCCAGGACAGTGTTCCTGCCCCCCAGGCTTGCTGCGGGAACGTGGCAGCACAGCCCTGACCTCATCCCTCACCAGGACGACCAGGCCAGGCACTCCCTTGTCCTGGGGGGTGGGAGTCTCGGGGGCAGCGCTGCCCCAGGTACCCCCTTGCTTTGGGCGCCCGTCACCATGACTATTTTCCAAGCCAAGCCCAGGCCCTTAGAAGGACAAGGGAAAGCGTATTGTAGGGCCGGCAGGTTGGGGCGCAGATAGCGCTGGATTTGAGGGGGTCCGTCCCACCACCCTTCTAATCCTCACGCCCCAAACACAAACAGCAGTAATTTTCCTAATGAAACACATTTAAAAAGCACCTTTGGACATTTCTGTCAGAGTTTATGAGGGGGCCCGTTCACATCAGACGTCCCGGCCACTGTGAACTCAATAGGCCACTCTAATTTATTCCCGAATTTCTCTCTTCTGACCAAGACCAGAATCTTTCTTAACTGCCTTCCCTCTCATCAGCAGAGCCAACACTTGGAATTCTGTTTGAGGAGATTTTCCCAAGTCTCGCTTCACGAGGTTGGTGGGAGGCAGCCCTGGCCTCATCCTGGGGGGACGTGGGCACCAAGCGGTCAGCGGAGAAGCTCCTTGCTGGGCCAGGACACCTGCGTTCCAGTTCCCGGCATCGCCGTGGGTAGAGGGTCCCCCGGGGTCGGTCCCAGGTGGGAGGAGCTATAGCCTGTCTCAGAATGACGACATCTTGCTGTATTCGAGACCTTTCTGGAAAATGCAAGACATTGTTTGGGGCAGCTGAGGCTTGGAAGGGAATCCCCCTCATCACTCCAAATACACTTGACTTTGGAGGTTTCCTCTCAGCCATGCGAATCCTCAGTGAACGAGATTTCACACAGTCCTGATACGATGTGAAGTAGATGGGGCTGAGCAGGAATTATGAAAGAACGCTGTGGGGGGAAAGGAGAGGCAGGTAGGATGGATAAACACCATCCACCACCACAACGAACGGGTATGAAGTGTAGCAAGGCCAAGTCAAGGAATAGCATTCTAAGGTGAGGTCAGAAACCTGGAGATGCCGGGAGAAAGAACTCGACACATCACCGGTGCTTATCTATGAGAGTTCCCCCGATTCTTCCGCTGGGGGGTGTCGAGAGGAGCTGGGGAAACTAGCTTTAAAACCTACCTGAAGGCATCGGAGAACCACACGGCCGTAAGTAGGGCCAACATTTACTGCAGGAGGCGGAAGACCGCAAGAGGAAGACCACATTGACATTCAGACCAATTAATAATCAAATGCAGACAGAATAAATAATCAGTACACATACACACAATGGAGACAACAAGTTCTGTCCTTGGCAGAAGACAGAGAAAATAGAATTAACTGGAATTTTAAGATCATACCACCCACAAAGAAAAACAACATTATTTCAGCGGAGCAATATACATGGGAATGGTGCAGTTAATATTAGGCTCAATTTTATCTTTTTCAGATTAAAGAAACTTTTCATCTGTTTCACTTAGCAATTAAAGATTTATTTCTCCATGGCCACAATCACGTCCATTTAGCTAGACCTTTGAGAAATTTAACATTTTTATTTTACAGACCGACCATGGAAGGAATTTGCTGGACTCCCTCTCGGCAGCGTGGTCTGGGTGGGCAGGACAAGGCGGCTTTATTCCTGGCTTCAGGACCTCATCCAACGGCTGGAAATCGTGTTTCTTTTCCCGGGGCGGGCACCTCCCCACCCCTCCCCGGGAAGGTTGCCTCCCTGAGACGTGATAAGACTCCATGACATCATGTCTCATCGGGGCCCAGCGCCCCCCCAGGAAGCAGGTGTCCCGGTGGAGTCTGCCTGCCGCCTTGACCTGAGTCTGCCTCTGAGCGGCACTTAGGGCTTAGAACTTGAGGCTGCTTTCGTGGTTTTTCCAGTGACCTTGGCCATCGGCCGCTGCGGCTCTTCCCAGCTGCAGCTGCTACTGGGCCAGCATCTTGCAGGCCTGCCGGTCATACGTGGGGAGATTCACAAAAAGAAGTCACCAGTGTTTGTGTGCTGGTCGTGTGAAAACAAGGACCCTTTCAGAGAGGGGACCAGGAGTTACCACCAGAGCCTGGAAGGAAGTTGTCAAACAGAGAGGGGGGAGCTGGGGTGCGGACTCGCTGACTGGCTCTGGCATCGCCCCAGGTGAGCCTGGGTCAGAGGCAGCCACACAGCGGCCACCCATCTTGGGTGTGGACTGGAAACCTGAGTCAGAGTCCTCGCTGCCCATGTTGTCCAGCTGCTTGGAGCATCAGGTCTGGGGTTGTTCTTGTTGATTCCCCCACCTCGAGTGTGTGGAAGCAACTAGCATGGTCCCAGCGTGAAATAGCTGCGTGTCACCACCGCGCGGTGCAGAGTGGGACCATGTCCCACACGCTGGCCACCAGCTTTCCAGGGCTGCCTCTGACCCTTGAACTCTGGTGTAAAACTGGCCCCTGGGGCTCCTGGGGGGCTCAGTCGGTTAAGAGTCCGACTTCGGCTCAGGTCATGATCTCACCGCTCATGGATTCAAGCCCTGTGTCGGGCTCTGTGCTGACAGCTTAGAGCCTGGAGCCTCCTTCAGATTCTGTGTCTCTCTTTGCCCCTTTATCACTAGTGCTCCGTCTCTCTCAAAAATTAATAAACAGTAAAAAAATTTTTTTAAAACCCCAGCCCCTCTCAAGGTCTAGGCAATGCCGCTGGGAATCGGAGAAGGAAATCTGTGAGCTGTTCTCTTTCTGACACAAAAGCAGGTCCTTAGTGTGCACCTGGGTACCTGGGTAATGTCCTTCTCGGTCAGGACATAGAGCCCCCCCCATCACCCTGAAGGGTGCCCACCTACACCTGCCTGGTTCCCCTCACAGGAGCTTCTAGAAGCTCATACAAATTTAATCACTCAATTCACCTGTATCAGGCTTCCTCCACTTACAGCTCGTGGTTCAGACTCCTCACAGTGTCGCATCTCCTGCGGGTTTGTTCAGCATGTTTCACAGATTCATCACCGTGTATTTATTCCGTCTCCTGTTGGGGCTCAGAGAGAACCGCCCACGTCTGTCACGGCTGCCGGCGGCCTGAGGCCCTGCTGTCCTCACCGGGCACTCAGCCTTTCCGGAGGGCGTGACGCAGCGCTTCCCCACTGGCCCTGCTGTTGGACACCTTCCCCTGTGCGGGTTACCCGTTCACGCGCGTTCTGCCACTCGGTGTCTGTCTCGATGCCCGTCCTCGGCGCGTGATTTCCTACAAGCTGTCGATCCGTGGGCATGTCTCCCACAGCACTTCCGGGGGACACGCAGGGCCCCGAGGACCCACTCTGGCCTGACACAGGCTCTCCCAAAAGCCAGAGCCTCAGGACGTGACCTTACGTGAGGCAGGGTTCTTGCAGACGGAATTACAGGGCTGCCCCCTTGTCTACAGGGGTGCATCCATGAACCCCAGCGGATGCCCGAACCCGATGTGACTGCCTGTCTGTGCAGACACGCCCGTGGAAAGGTTTCATGTACGAGTGCCGGCGGGGGTTGACAGCAGTAACTACTAGTGATGGAGACGAGCTGTGGGTGTGGGTGCTGTGACGCAGCGTGGGCACCTCTGGGCTCCGGGCCAGCCTGTCCGAGCATCAGCTGGACCAGCGCTGACCCCAGATAACAGGCGCAGAACATGACTCTGGAGGGGCTCCTGCAGTCAGAGAGCAGGGTGGGCGCTGGTCCAGGACCTGTGTCCCCGGGAAGGGGCTTTAGACACGACACACTGCAGGCAGAGGTCCTGGCAACCCGCCTATGGGCCAAAGATGCAGCAAAGCGCCAGAGGCTTGGGAGAGACTGACACAGATCATCCCTGGCCTGGGAGGAACCCAAGTGACTGCCACCACTGTGCTCTGGTGCCCAGCCTCCGTACTGAGGCCACAAGTGTGTCGTGTCAGCCGCCCAGTTTGACTTGATGGCGACCTGAGGAAGCTGGTGTACGGAGGACGGGAAGGTGAGGCGCAGGTGGGCATGAGGCGGTCCTAGCTGGCCTGACGGCAGACAACAGGGCTTGGCTGTAGTGGGATGAGACTGGACGCTTCCCTTGATTCGTAGCCCTCGGCTCCCTCCTGTCACCGACCGTCAGTCCTGTGGGAACACAGGAGCCGTGGTCCAGGCGCTGCAGCCAGTGGCCGTGGGCAGTGAGGAGCTCTCGGGGGGCGGCGGCCAAGCCTGACCCCAGGATGTGGTGTCACCAGGTCTGGCCCATGACTGGGGGGGACAGAGGGACACAACACAGCTCCCATGTGTGTCACCCATGCTGCACCCGGCACTTTCTCAGAACTGACGGCACGTGGCATGTGGCGCAGGTAGAATTCTGCAACGGGCGAGGTGGTCAAAGTCATGCCAGGAGGACAGAGCTGCTTGGGGTCCCTGTTGGCGTCCAGACTGGATTCACCACTTTGGGGCAAATCAGTGAACTCTGCTGGGCCCCCTCGGCTTCTACAGGGGTAAGAACAGGCTTCGCAACATCCACGCCAGCCTGGGAACCTGGCATTTGGGACAAGTGCCTTGTTTTCTTGCTGCATCTCCGTCTCCCGAGAAGTGCGTCGGGAGATGGTCCCTGCTGGGTGGTATCTGCTGCCGGGGACAGCGAGGTCCCCTTTCCAAGCACACAGCCCCATCGGGACTGTCGGGGAACCAGCCCTCAGCCCACGGGGTCAGCAACAGAGCCAGTGAGGCACACGTGCTCACGCCTCTGGTCTGCAATTTAAAACGTGTTCATCTTTGCATTCAAGAAGCCGATGTTGGGGCGCCTGGGTGGCTTAGTCGGTTAAGCGTCCGGCTTTCGCTTGGGTCATGATCTCGCGGTTCGTGGGTTCGAGCCCCGCGTCGGGCTCTGTGCTGACTGCCAGCTCGGAGCCTGGAGCCTGTTTCAGTCTGTGGCTCCCTCTCTCTCTGACCCTCCCCTGCTCACGCTGTCTCTCTCTCTCTCTCCTAGAAATAAATAAAAATATATTAAAAAAAAAAAAAGAAGAAGCCGATGTTATTTCCCTCCGTTTTAGAACCTGCCGCGTGTATGAGGATTGATTTCTCAGTCCTCGTGTATATTTGTCTTTCAGTAAAAGCAGTGGCGTTTCGGTGGCGTCCTCAGCCACATGTTTCACCCTCTCAGTTCAGACTCCACTGAAGCCTCCTGGTAGGTCCACGTGTAAGAAGATTAGGTGTCCCGCTCTGTTTCACAGCACACCCCGTGGGGACGCGGGGGTCGGGGCTGAAGGAGGAATAGGCCGCGACCACGAGATGGCGCTGGCGAGCAACGGGCCGGTTGGGGTGATGCTTGGACAGGTTCCCCGGGAGGGAAAGTCCTGGATCAGGGGACCCTCCAGAGACACTGGCTTGGGGTCACCACCGAGGTCTGGTTGGCTCCACCTGGTGTATTTGTATAGATGTGTGTGAGCTATGTTAAAGCACTTGGATGTGTAAAGATTTGACTCTGGTGCCAGTGGGCTGGGCGCTAATGGTCCCAACCCCCCATGAAGTGAACTCATACACAGCCCAGCCCGAAAGAAAACAGCAGGCAGTCACCTGGGTGGCTCAGTTGGTCAAGTATCTGGCTCCTGATTTCAGCTCAGCTCATGGTCTCAGGGTTCGTGGGATCGAGCCCCTCATCCGACTCTGCACACATGATCTCCTTGCCTGGCCCCCTTAGATTGCTCACATGCTCCGCCTCAAGGGCAAATTGGAGAGACCCAGCGGCTACCCAGTGATGTCCCCAAACTGCAGCCCAACTAGCTCAGATCGCAGAGTGAAACCCGCTCGCAGTAGTGCGTGAACCTCCCCAGAGTCTGGGAGCAGGCCTGCCACTGGGGTCATCCGGGGTTGCCCTGTCCCTGACACTTTTCAGGTAAGGACAGACTGCAGTTTCTTCAGTCTCTCGAAAATGTGCCCGCCACAGTCTCAGTGCACAAGGGACCCACTTGGTGCACGGACTTGTCACTATCTCAGTGAAGCCAGATGACAATGTCCTTGGGCACTGACTGGGCCATCTTTTTCAATGAGATTCTGAGCTGGTTTTTAGTAGCAAGAGAGAAACAATGCTGCCATATCCTAGATGCCATTCACTGCCCTTTTTCTGATCGACCACTGACCACTGACATGTTTCCAGCACTTACCACGTTAAGTAGTGACGATCCTGGTTATTCGTGTTAGATGAAAACGTGCTCCAGAATGCGTAGAACGTGATCGTGAAACCCTGGGCTTGTGGACGCGGCACCACCCCATGTGGTCACAAGAAGGTCCCTTTCTGCTCCCACATCCTAGGGCTCCATCCAATTCCTCCCCTGGGCGAGGCTCACGGTGTTTCTCGGGGCCCAGACGCCCCTCAGAAGGGGCTCCCAGGACCTCACAGCTGCCCGGAGACCCAATACTTGACCTTCATAACAGCAGACACTCCTGGGCCCTTGTAATTCATGCACGACTGGGCTCAGCGCTTCTCGCTGCTGGGACTGCAGGAAGGGACGTGGGCCCCAGGCTGGAGGCACTGCTCCTGACCCCTTAGGGAAGGAAAAATAATGTGCCTCCACACTTCTGAGCACCTGGCAGAGACCCCTGTGATAAGAGACTGATTAGCAACAAAAAACAAGCATGTGTTATAGACGTGTAGACCTCACACTTACCTGGAAGACGCCCAGGGAA
Organism: Hyaena hyaena; assembly: GCF_003009895.1. Classification (NCBI taxonomy): domain Eukaryota; kingdom Metazoa; phylum Chordata; class Mammalia; order Carnivora; family Hyaenidae; genus Hyaena; species Hyaena hyaena. The sequence goes on along the minus strand of NW_024080735.1, from coordinate 849,535 downwards.
AGTGAGTCACTCCTGAGATGGCACAAAATTAGGCCTAAATACCCGCTTTGGGAAAGGGGGGTGCAGGCCTCTGGGGGGAATTGAGTGATTTGGGGAAAGCTGAGTGGCCCCATGATGTCTGTGACAAGTCTGTGGGGTGACAGTGTCTGGTCTCCCCTCCTGTGGCCAGTGCTCCCTGGAGGGTGGAGCCCCTGGGGTCTGTGAAGCCTGTGGACCCTTTGGGGATCCGTCCCCGGGCAGACAAGTGACGCAGACAAGTGACGTTCAGAGAAGCCGCTCCCTGCATCTGCTGTCTTCCAAGTGCCTACAACCCAAAGGAGCGAGTCAGCCAGAGTGGTATGTGTCAGGCAGCGTGTCCTGTGGCCCTTTGCCCCTTGCTGGGGTCAGGGAAGGAGGGCAGCTGTTGGCCTCAGACCCTCCTGAGCCATCTGTCAGCAGGCTCCATGCATGCTGCCTCCTAACGATCTCTGACCCTACTGTCCACTGTCCCCACCGTCCCTGCCGTCCCCACCCGCCGTCCCCACTTGCCGTCCCCGCCATCCCTGACGTCCCCGCCATCCCCATGGTCCCCACCTTGTTCATTCGCCTCGATCACTCGGTGGCTCTCGGCTCTGGCACCACAACACAGCCACCTGTGGGGCCTTTCAGAGCATCCACACCAGGCCCTGTCCCAACACTGACGTCAGGACCCCTGCAGGTAGAAGCCTGGTCTGCACGTCCCCCAGGCGGGGGGACTGCGATGTGAGGGTTGCTGCTCTCACCTGCTGCTCTCAGCCTGGGTTGCACCGTGGGATCCCCTGGGAGCTTCAGGAAGTCCCGTGGCCACACTGCAGAGCAGGTGCTCCGGGAGGGTTAGGGTGGGACCCAGGCCTCCCTGCTTGTCAGCTCCCTGGGACTCCCAACAGGCCCCGGCCACTGCTCTGGGTGCTCCTCCGTCCTCCCCATTCCTCCTCGGTCCTCCTCCACACAGCAGCCCAGGACCTTCCAGCCACAGACCCCATCCTGTCTCCTCCAGCTTAAAGTCCCTACATGAGACCTTACTGCATTTAGAATGCAGTGACTCAGAATTCGTGCCTGGGCTTCTAAGGCCATTGCTGGGATGTGTCCAGGACTCCCCACAGACGCCCTGGAGGGGAGCCCCCAGGCCTGAGCCCCTGGGTGCTGAAGACACACCAGGAGGCAGGCAGGGGGATGGGGGGACATTGGAGGCAAAGAGAGCAGAGCCTTTGGGAGGGAACCCACGAGGGACCGGGAGGATGCCCCCTTCCCTGGGATGTAGACTCCCCCCACCCCCCATGCCTGCAAATGCCTTGAGAGCAGGGCTCCCACCATCTGTCCGTCTCATCTCTACTCTCGGGTCAGTAGGGGCCTGTCTGGGACCCACAACAGATGTGTGTCAGAGGACAGAAGCGGCAGGGGGGGTGGAGCAGACAGGCCGGAGCACAGAGGTGAATGTGCATCTGGGACTTCCGGGGGGGGGGGGGTGGGCGGAGCAGAAGAAGCCTCTGTGGCCTTGGATTTGTCCTAAGAGCAAAGGGACATCACTGAAGGGTTTTAAGCCAGAGGGGATATGACCAGATCAGTACTTTGAAGAACTACTCCCATGGCAGTGAGGACGGTGGATTGAGGGCAGTGATTTTAGTTAATAGAGTTTTTAAAATTATATTTTTAGGCACTCGGGCCGAAAGAGATGGGGGCAAAGAAGATGAGGCCCCAGCAAGTGGAACCTAACAATTCTGACCTGGGCTGGGGCTCAGGGAGCACAGGACAGGAGGCGCTGCTCTGGGCTGTCAAGTACAGGGTGGCTGACAGCCATGGGGACACCGCAGGCTGGAGAGCTGAGGAGGCCGCCCACATGAAGGGCCCAACCCAAACCACTGTGGGCCTCAGTGTTCCCATCTGTAAAACCGGGTTTGTGAAGAGTCGGTGAGATGGAACCTACAAGGGGCTTGTCTCTGTACCTGGTATACAGTAGGCACTCACTACGTGTTGGCTGTTATTACTTCAAAGCAAAGGAGCTATAGCCGGGGTCAGTGAGAAGCTGGCAGTAGGGGTGAGTGGATAGGAGTTGGAGCGGGGAGAGCCCTGACTTTCTCACGGGATGCTGGGTTCTTCCCTCCAGGCTCAAGAGGGCTGTGAATGGATCCTGCTGTTTTGCCCAGAAGGGAAAGATTTTAAGCTGACCCACAGGAGAGAAAGGAGTCCAGGAGGCCCCCAGGATTCACTGATCACATAGTGAAGAGTGGGATGCAGATAAGATGACAACTTAGGATCAGAGGCCCTGATACCAGAGGGGTGGGGGGGAGGGTTGGTTTCTGGAGACTTGGGAAGAGACTCAGCTGGAGATGCCACTTTGAGCATCATCAATACCAAGGGAGGAGTTGAGGCAAAGAGTGCAAGAGTCTGGAGAATGAGCAACACCAGGGTCAGGGACAGAGAATATTTAAGTGGCAAGTAGAAGAAGAGAGGGCACAGAGAGAGGACACTAGGGAAGAGGGACCAGGAGAGAGCAGGAGCACAGAAGCTAGGAGACTGGCCTCAAAAGAAGAGATACATCAGACAACTGTGTGGTGGGCGAATGAGTGGATGGATGGTTGGGTGGATAGAAGGATGGGTGAGTAGATGGGTAAGTGGGTGGATGGATGGTTGGGTAGATAGAAGGATGGGTGGGTAGATGGTTGGGTAGGTGGTGGATGGATGGAAGGAAGGAAGGAAGGATGTGTGGGTGGATGGAAGGATGGATGGAGGGATGAGTGGGTAGATGGTTGGGTAGATGGTGGATGGATGGAAGGAAGGATGGGTAGGTGGGTGGATGGAAGTATGGGTGGGTAGTTATGTAAGTGGGTGGGTGGATGGATGAGAGGATGGGTGGATGGATGGTTGGGTGAATAGAAGGATGGTTGAGTAGATGGGTAAGTGGGTAGATGGATGGTTGGGTGGATAGAAGGATGGGTGGATAAATGTTTGGGTAGGTGGTGGATGGATGGAAAGAAGGAAGGAAGGATGTATGGGTGGATGGATGGAGGGATGAGTGGGTAGATGGTTGGGTAGGTGGTAGATGGATGGAAGGAAGGAAGGAAGGATTGGTGGATCATGAGTGGATGGAAGGATGAATGGGTAGATGGTTTAGGTGGGTGGATGGTCATTGTCCAAAGCTATGTGGCAATCCCATAAAAAAGGGCCTAACATTGGCTACGTGGAGGTCACTGATGCCTTCAGAGCCATGTCAGGACCCAGACGGTAGTTGTTTGGGGAATGACTGGTGCCGGAGAGTGAAGACAGCAAGTGGAGACGGCTCTAGGAAGCAGCTTGGCTCTGGAGGGCAGAAAAGACTAGTGTTTAGGAGGGAGATGCAGTGAAGGTTTTGGTTCTGCTGAAAGATGGAAGAGACTTGAGGGTGCTAATGTGCCCGTGAAGCACCCAGTAGGTGCAGAGCAGAGGACCCGGGAGGAAGGGGAGCTGGCTGGGGTGGGTAAGAAAACAGGCATGGACTGACCCAGGAGCAAATGTGCAGTGTGAGGGGGAGGCAGGACACCGTGGCTGTGCCGAGGCCACCGGACGTTCCTGAACTGAGGAGAAACTCGCCCCTCCCCTGTGTCAGAAAGCATATTCGAGCGGTTTCGTGTGGACGCCTCTCTCCCCTCCGCGCTCAGCACACAGATGTGCTCCTGGCCCCACCGATGCCTCGCTTCACGTGTTTTGAGGGAACTTTCTTCGTAAATATCTTCAAAGACTAAGAATGCAGTGTGTGCACTCGTGCAATTTCATCTCGTTTAAAGTCTCAGTTGGGAAACCTAAGCCGTGTAGACTCGTCATGGAAAGAAATGCTCATGTCTCGTAACAATCTGGTGTGGGGGGACCAGCCCAGGAGCACCGAGGGCGTCTTTCTCCCGCGAGCTCCCTCCTCGGTAATTGCACTTAACTTTCATGGAAAACATTTTCCTTGAAGGGCTCCACAGTCTGAGTCAGTCTTGACGTGAATCTTTGGGGGGAAAAAGTGAGCTAAACTCGCAGCAACTGTTTCTGACTGACGGGATGTTGGACACGCGCTCTCCCTCTCCTGTAAAAGAGAGGGAGGAAGAAACACTGACCTATTTTTACGCTTGCCAGCAGCGGAGCCATAACCCCCAAGCCTGGCGGGCCCGGCGGACACCTTTGAAGAGGCGAGGAGGGAAGCGGCCGCAGACATCACAGATGTTAAAACCCTGCCTCGCAGCCTGCAGGGAAAGCACTTCCCACCCAGAACTGAAGCAAACCTCATTAGCGGAGCCCCACCAAAACGCTTCAGGGATGTTGCCAACTGCCATTTCTTCTCATTAAAAACAAGCCTGAAAAGAGGAAGAAAAGGCAGAATGAAAGCAACATGCACGGCCGCGCAGCACGAAGGCAGGCGAGGCACCGGCGCGAGCTCCGCAGCCCCCAGCCGGCTCCCGAGGCCGCGGCAGGCGTCTTTCCAGGCCGAGGCGGGGGCTTTACGCCGGCATCTGAGGGCGCGAACGGTGAGACCCCGGGCACGGGGAGCCTGCGTGTCAGGCCCACGGGAGGCGTGAGGGGCCCGCGGACTTGATTCCCCAAAGCTCACCGGAAACTTCAAACGGCTCATCTCCCATCAGAACTCGGCTCGGCTGTGTCCCAGGACAAAGCGCGATGACAACAACTTGGGGTGAGGGGCTGCAGCGCCCTCCCCCCGGGCCCGGGGTCTGGCCTCAGCTATCCCCCGGCCTGGGAGTACCCAGCACGTGGGGTTTGGAAGCAAGACACCTGGCTCAGAGCCCGACCCCGACAATTACGGACATTTCTCTGCAGGGCCGGCGGGAGGCGTCGGGTCAGCAGGAGTGAGGGGAGAAGATGGGAGTAGAGCCCCCCGAGCCACACACCTGCCTCGGCGGCCCCGGTGCCCTTGGGCCTCAGCCTCCCCATCTGGCTCCTGCCCCTCAACCACACCCTGGCAGACTCAAAGGGCACAGGCTGGAGTGCGGGGGCCAGGATACAGCCCGTCTGCACCGCCGGCTCCTCACCTGCCACACGGCCAGGCGGCCCCACTGAAGCCCAGACTCCAGGGCCCACACAGCCCCCGCCTCCCAGGATCCACCTCCGCCCTACAATGACCCGATGACCAGTGACCAAGGCCGCGGGGCTGATCCCGCAGAAGCCGCTGCCGCTCCCCTCACGGCCCCCAGGTGGCGCTGCAGGACCTCCGCCCAGGAAACCAGGCTCCACAGCTTCCAGAGTTTTCCACCGGGCCACCCCCAGGGCATCTCACATCCCTGCCTCAGAGGACAGAGTGGGGAGCCTTAAGTTCCCAACCCAGTGCCTCCGGTCCTGTCCCCTCAGGAGCCTCCTCAGGAGCCAAATAATGCACACGCAGGACACACCATGTGTACACACACATCCACACACACCAAGTTACATACACACACCCCACACACATACCCCATGTACACACACATCCCCCATGTACATACGCACACATACGCACACTGCATCATGGGAGTGTGACCTCACAATGGTCCCGGGTAAAGTGCACGCTGATCGGGAGGGGCGGGGTGATGGCCTCTGCACTGGAGACGCCAGGTGCCAGAAGGAGCCCCCCCCCCCCCCAACCAGAGCAGAATGGCTTCAGCCACCTGCAGAATTGGCTGTGAGTGGCTCACCTGGAGCCAGAGGAAGATTCCAGAATATTCTAGTAACTGACCAAACATTTGACAAGAGCTCTGGGCCACGGAAGGTAAAACACCAGTTATGAGGAAATGGAGAGGAAGGTCAAAGCTGATGGACAAACCATACCTTTAGCATGTGGAGTAGCCTTCCCCTCCCCGGGGTGGGAGTGAAGGCAGCTTTCTTCCGTTTTCTTACAGAAGAATGGCTCGTGGGACCCGGTTCCTTTCCTCCCAGTGCTCAAGGGTACACGCTGGGAGCAGCAGTGTGGCCCCTGGGGCCCAAGGCCAGAGATCCCGGACAGCAGGCTGCACTGGCGCTGCGTGGGGGCCGGGGTCAGCCCAGCTGGCCTGCAGTGTCTGCTGCCCCGGGTCACGAGGCCACCCGAGGACAGCTGGGATGAGGGTAAATGTCGGTGTGAGCAGGACCTCCAGCCCATGTCACTGGGAAGCCCAAGCAGAGACAGGGTTCAGCGCCCCTGCCCAGACCCCTTCCACGGTTCACAAATCCCGCCAGCACATCCACCCAGCACTGGCACCCAGCTAACCAGCTGTTAACCCAGTTCCCGAGCAGGCCGGGTTCTGTCTGCCAGCCCCTGCTTCTCAATAGTGACCAGCAACGGTCCCCCAAAATGAGGACCGCCAGGACTTGCACAATGATAAGTGTCAGTGGCTCTGGTCTGGATGGTCAGAATAGGCTCCGCGGGAGGGGTCGGGGTGGGGAGTTAAGGCGTCCATCTCTCCTTTGCCATGGGGACTTGTCCTGGCCCCCTGGGAGGGACGATCTAGCGGCTGCCTGACACAGGTCGGAGCGGGAGCCCTCGCAAGTCGGCCACGGCGTGCTTGAGGAGCTCATTCTGCATTCTCACATCCATGTGAAAGCTGCCTCTGAGACCTTCTCCCGGATTCCACCCCCGTGAAGCTCTGAAAGCCTTCTCCTTCTCCACGGGTGGGGTGACCCAGACATGAGGGGCAGGGTGGCCCAGCAGCTGCAGGGTCACAGCACCCACCACGCTCGTGCCTCCAAGTCACTGGAAGGCGGAGGGCTGGGCTCCGTGGGCTGCACCATCGTGTGGAAGAGCGGACGTGTCCCACCTCCTGAGGCAGGGCCTGGCGGCCCTCGATGGGGTGTACACAGTCCCCCAAACACCCTGGCCCCCCACCTGCATACCTGTCCCCTGCTTTCTCCTTCCCCCAGCTCTGGGCTGGCTCGGGGCTCCGCGGGGCCAACCTGGAGCCAAAGCAACTGCTCTGGTTCCAGAGTTTGAAAGCCTAGGAGTTTTTTGCTCCATCTGCGGGGACACCGGCCCCCACTCTGTGAGCATCTCTGCCCCGAGTGGTAAGAGCCCAGACAGACAGAGGCCTCCACTCTGCCCTCGCTGGCCACCCGCAGCCTGGTCCCCGTCCCCGTCCTGTAGGCCAGTCCTCAACCCTCCCCCCCCATCCCGCAGCCCGGTCCCCAAACCCCTGTCTGTCAGCCTGGTCCCTGTCGCATCCCGCCGCAGCCGCCCAGCCCCGATGGAGAATCCAGGAGCAGGGGGGCATCCCAGTGAGCTCACAGACCAGTCTTGATGGACAGAGCCCAAGCTTCTGGAGGCCTCATAAATACCCTGCCTGCTCCCCTGTACCCCGTACCGCTTTGCTATTGGGCTGGCACTTTGGGGGCCTTCCAGAGGGCGAAACAGGTATGCAGCAGTGCCCGGGACAGCCTGATGGGGACACGACTGTGTGGGTCCCGTCTGCACAGCCAGGCAGCTGCAGACATTACCTAATCTCCCGGCGCGAGTCTCAGGTCTCCAGTTCAGGGGAAAGTGACTCCCACCCTCCCTCCCTCCTCCTCCCACCCCATCCCTGTGAGGACCCAGGAGGGCAGAGTGGGCTCCCGTGTGCTCATGAGGGAAAGCAAGGCTCCCTGGACCCCGTCCCCTGGAATCAGAGCTGGATCTGCTGCTGGGGACACGAGGTGTCCTTAGGGTATCCAGCACCACCTTGGGCCCAGAGATTGTGGGACCCACTTCTCCCTGAGCCTGGGCCTTTGTGTTCTGCTTAGCTCTGCATCGATGTGGCCCTCCCTGTCCTATATCTGTAGTTCTCTCTGCCTGTGATCCTCCCTCCCTGTGTCCGTGGTCCTCCCCGCCCTGTGTCCATGGTCCTCCTTCCCTGTGTCCGTGGTCCTCCTCACCTGTGACTATGATCCTCCCCACCCTGTGTCCATGATCCTCCCCACCCTGTGTCCATGATCCTCCCCACCCTGTGTCTATTGTCCTCCCTCCCTGTGTCCATGATCCTCCCCACTCTATGTCCATGGTCCTCCTCAGGACAAAGACATATTCCCTTTAGTGTCTCGGAGACCCTCCTGTGGTGAAGGGCTTTTGCACAATAGTTGTTCAGCAAGTGATGAGTTAAATGAAATACAGCAAATTAGTTTCATGTTGTGCAGATAGTGAGGAAGGGTCTTGACCTCCCCAGGAAGCCAGAGGTGGACGCTGGGCTGCAGGCCATGCCCATGCCAGCCCCTTGTCCATGACTGTGGCCAGCAGACACCGTGTGAGGCCCAAGTGCCAACAGAGGTGATGAAGCGCCAGGACCACGCCCCCACCCCCCCAGCCGTGCACAGGGGTCCGTGTGCACCTGCAGCCCGTGGTGCTGAGCCCGCACGGCTGGATGGAAGGGAGGGATTCCTGGGAGGGAGCCCATCACGTGTCCACTGACTAGTCCGCTGGGGACTCCCTTCCTTCCTCAGGGGCTACTACAGGAATTTCCCTCTCATCTTCAAAACGGGAAAGCAATAGGGAGACAGAAGGAGGGAGGAGGGACGGGAGGAGCCCCGCCAGCCAACTGCTTCTGACAGCCACCCATCTCCACACAGGAGGGCTGGCTTTCCTGTTTGGACATCATACCTGGTAAAAGGAAATCAAGACTCAAGTAATATTAACAGTCATGTGCACCCATGGCGTGTCCACTTGGCTGTGGGCGACTGGGGCTCCGGGAAGACTTGGCCAGGGAGGGGATCCCTCGGGGACGCCGGTGGGCCCGCAGGGACCTGCAAGACTGGGGGCGGGAGTGGTGCTCCCAGCCCTGCCAGCTGGTGAGCCTTGGACTCAGCGTCCTCGACACTAACAGCGAGAGGACACCCAGTTCGCAGGTGCATGTCGCACATTTGGGCCCATCCCAGAATGTTTGTGTCACCTTGAAGGCACAGGGGCTGAAGGTGCGAGCTTCATTTAATCCTGAGAAGACAGCGGTCATATCACCGAGGGACAAGGGGAGAAGAGAAGGGATTTCACAGGGCAATGTGTGCATGGCCCGGCTCAATCGCCTTGTGAGCTGATGGCCTCCCCGGTGAATCTCTCGCCCCAGGTCTGCCTGGCACAGCGCCCGTCCGCAGGCAGCCCCATGGCGTGTGCTGGAGGCATGCCCGACCCCACTCGAGGCACGGCGGGCGGGTTGTGCACTGGCCACAGGAACCAGGAGAGAATGTGCGTGGTTCCCAGATCCGGCACGCCTGGGGGCCCCTCCCAGCCCCTCTGTGGGACAGAGGGGCGGTCAGCAGAGGTTAAGCTGTGCGGGAGGGAATTCTCGCAGCACACCAGGAGCCGCTGAGCGTGAGGGTCAGGCACCAAGACTTTGCTAGTGTCATCACTGTGCTGAAATTCCTAGGATGTTACAACTCCAACCGTGTTTACGGGATGGGCTAACAAAGAGGGAAACGGAGGCACCGTGGCAGGAAGTGTGTGCCCCGAGCTCACGGAGGGATTTTCAAATGTGGTCAGCGCTCAGTGGATTTGAGTCCGTGCCTCCTGTCTGCCCATGGCCCTTCCTGCAGGGCTGCCCTGTTCTTTACTCTAATGCTCGTTTTTGCTGAACGGTGCCGGATACCTTCATGAAAGACCGTTAAGACATCAAAAATAGCGTTCACTCAACCCGACAGATCGTGAGCAAAAAATATACACACCAGAAGGCTGATTGTTGAGCCATGAATCTTTAACACGCTGCTGACGAACTACGAGCCTCAATGAGGACAGTGGCTGTGCTGTGTTCACAACAGAGGCACGCACCAAGCGCACGCCCCTCCCTGCCAGCTGCTGGGGGACACCTGGCCCCACGGCACAGACGTGTCAGCAGGCCTCGCACAGCCCACGGCCACGTTGTCATTTGCTCCTTCCCAGGACCACAAAAAACAAACTGTCTCTTTCTAAAGAAAGAAGTGACCGCCCAGAGGGGCGTGGGGCACTTGCCGCTCCTGGGGCTATGTGGCGCCCTGCCCCCAGGGTCATGGTCACCCGTGCCCCCCCCCCCCGGGTCCCCATCCGCCCACCCACACCAACCTCTCAGACCCAACGGCTCCATTCAACACACCAGCGACCCCTCCGAAGCCAGGAAGTTTGCTCTCTGTCCACTTCTATTTTGGGAGTTTGGACTCAGCCCTGGAATTTTACAGGCCTGGGAGGACCTGGCCGGGTCTCAGCACTTTCCTCTGCCCCCACGAGGCGCCATCCTCTGTGTCCCCGGACTCCGCGAGGCCAGCTTTCCCAGGCAGGCAGCGGGGGGCGCGGGGAGGAGCAGAGGCCCCGTGCAGGAGGCTGAAGCGTGCTTTCTTCAGCAAGACTGTGTGGCCTATGATGTCTCAACTGCAGTGTCTCTTAGCTGATGTCCGGGCAAAATACAGTGTCTGGCCGTAAAGGTAAACTGCCCGTGATGACTTGTTTATGGCCCAGCTCCCGACGAGCACGCGCTTCCCGAGGGCGCCAGGATGTTTGTCTTAGTCACTGTCCCTGCGTCCGCTCCCCCCCTTCTGCGCGTGGGACAGAGTGCGTGGCCCCACAGCAGGTACTCGGCAAAGGTGGAGGGAGAAAAGAGGGGGAGGGGCCACGTCACAGCTGTGTGTCCACAGACACGGGGGACACGGGGGACACAGGGGCATGGGGGACACGGGGAACACGGGGGCACGGGGGACCCAGGGGCACAGGGGACACGGGGGCACGGGGGACACGGGGTGGGAACGGGTGGCTCTAAGCAAACCATTCCTTCCGCCGTGTCTTAGGGGACAAATGTCTGTTACCTGCTGACGGGAGATAAGTGCAAGGTCCCCACGTTCCTCACATTCCTGCTTCGATTGTATAAGACCCGTCAGAGGAAGGACATGAAGGAGAACCCGTGTTTGCTTCCGAAATGGCCGCCATGGCTGATGCACTTGGTCAGGTCCCTGCAGAGCCGTCGGGGACGTCTAACAGCAGACCCCTCGAGTACCACACGTCAGAAACCATGCATTTTGAGTGACCCCAGACTCACACTGGCAAAAATCATAGGATCACAAATCTCAGATGAGTGTTCTCGAACCCTTATCTGGAGCCAGATACCCCTGTCTGGGGCAGATACCCCTGTCTGGGGGGCAGATACCCCTTGTTTGCGGGGCAGATACCCCCCATCTGGGGGGCAGATACCCCTTGTTTGGGAGGCAGATACCCCCCATCTGGGGACAGATAACCCCCGTCTGGGGCTGTCTTAGGTGTTGCAGGACATCAGCCTCATCTTTAGCCTCTACTGACCAGAAGCCAGTGTAACAACCAAAACTGTCTCCAGACATTGCCAAACACCCCCTCGGGGGACAAAGTGCCCCCAGCTAAAGACCATTGAGCTGGGGGCGCCTGGAGTTTCAGCCATTTGGGTGTCAGACTCTTGATCTTGGCTCAGGTCATGATCTCACAGTTTCTTAGTTCAAGCCACACGTTGGGCTCTGTGTCGACAGTGAGGAGCCTGCTTGGGATTCTCTCTCTCTCTCTCTCTCTCTCTCTCTCTCTCTCTCTCTCTCTCTCCCCCCTCCTCCCCTGCTTGTGTACTTGTGTGCACACTCTCTCTCTCCCGCTCTCTCTCTCAAGATAAATAAATAAACTTAAAACAACCCATTGAGCTAGAGGGAATTTACAGAAGAACTTTTACTGATGGGAAAGGCAGGGCTTGGAGAGGTCCTGGACCAGAGTGCAGGAATCCAGAAGCATCTTTCCTGAAAGTTATGCTTCACTGCCTGGGCCCCCAGGTGCCTCACTGAGCCCCCCAGGCATCCCAGATAAAGACAATTTTAACTAGTTTTAGAATAAGCCTCTTTGCCTCTGCTTTCAAGGGCTCAGAAAAAAGGCTCAATCTCAGAGCTGCTTGATAAAGCAAATGTTCTAATGGCCAGGAAGGACACATTTGTCTCTGAAACTGTCACTTGCAGGAAGACGGGGAGCTCCTACCTCTGCTGGATGTGGCAAAGCCAGACGCCTGGCCAACGGGCCGGGGCAGCAGTCGCCAGCCAGCTGGGGAGTCCCAGCTTCTGGGCTCTGAGCACCACACGGCCTGGCATCAGCGGCGTCTAGAGCTGCTTCCTCGGGGCAGACAGGCCAGCAGCTCATGAGAACGTGGGTCCCAGGAACGGGGACTGTGTCCCTGCATCCCGCACGCTGCCCGGAGCTCAGCAGGTACCTGTGGGTTATACTTGTCACCTAGTGCCGAGCCGATCCTGCCCACCGTGGCCACACTGCCTCCTTGAAGGCCAGTGACCGCCAGCATCCCCTGGGTTTGGGGCAACCGGTCTTCTGTACCTTAACCACCAACTTCTCATGATTTTACCATCTTTGGGGGCTACACGCACAGTTGCCAAATGGCCTGGCAGACCCACATGTCTGGTTCCAAGCTATCCAGGAATAATTTTTCATGACTTCTCGATACCTCTCCCACTAGCTTCCTTACCGCTCTCCCTCTCTATCTACACATCCTTCACCCACTTTACCCACTTCACCCACTTTGCCTATATGGCCCTCCTTAATCACTGCGAGGCCAGCGGTTCAGATCTGGATCACCCTTTTGGGACATATTAGTTGATTTAACAAACGTTTATTGAGCACCCCCTGTGTGCTAAGTGCTAGAGATGAAGAATAAGTAAAGCAGGTGGCCCTACCTTCTTGGGGAGATCCCAGGCAGTATTCATAATCAAAGCTGCCCCTCTTTCTGACCTAGCCTGATGCTAGGAAACCTTCAAGTGCACCTCCCTTGACTCTGCCTCCAAACTTAAGGACCACCCTGTAATTATCACTTACCTTTTCAAGTGTCCTTGCTATAGGGAGAGAACTCAGCAGACCCTCTGTAGTAAAGGATTTGATTCTGGTCTATACATCAGCCTCTGAGAGTTTGGTTAATGTGAGTCTGCCCCAAGAAACAGAGCCGCTGTGGCTGTGCTGACAGCATGTTTCTGGGCTTATGAGGCTGGGAGCCAGATGAGGGAACTGTCAATCATTGAGAGGTGTCCCCTGAGGGCCTTTTCTAAGCTCATTACTCTGTCACTTGGTACCTCCATAAACTGGTCACAGTAGTGTCATGACTGTGAGGAATACAGAGGACACACGCTCACTGTGGCAGACAAGCCCGGGGCATTCACCCTCCGATGGACTCAACCCGCTCAGACATTGTCTGGTGTCTACCCTGAGGGGACTCAGTGGGTGCTCGCTGGAGAGCAAAGCCTGATAAATTCCGGCTTAAAGCTTTGAAAAATCCCAGAAGGTTAATTAAAAGGAGAACAAGCTTACAATGACTAGAAAACAGGGGGGACAAGACAATCACGTTAATCAGTCTCACTGCCTCTCAATAAAAGTGTTTAAATTCAATTACTTCCAATTCTCTACTAACTCAATAGAGAGAGGTTTCTACAGTAACTAATTTGCTCTCTAAAAAAATAAAATTTCAGCCTAAAGCCTGAGCCAGAAACAGGTGAATCTGGGAAGAGTCCGCAGGGCCTGGTTCCCGCCCCAGGTGCTCAGCCACAGAAGCTGCGGGGCAATGGCAGGGGGCCCTTTGTTCACGCAGATCTGCTTGTTCCCCGAGAGTGTGGGTTTCATGCTGGAGCAGAAGGGAGGCACCTCCCAGTGCTGGTCACAGCGCTCCAGGCGGGCGGGCATGCTGGGGCCATGGGAGCATGGAGGTTGGTGTGGCAGGGGGCGGCCACGCAGGCGGCCCGGGAGGGGAGGGGGAGCTGGCATGCGGTCCTGGCAGAGTCGTGGGGGCACAGAGTGTGAATGCCTGACTTGCTTTCCGCCTTCCAGGAAGGGACAGAAGTGACACAAACAGGCCCAGCTTCTCCCAGGTCAGCAGCCATCATCGCGAACGGGGCCTTGGAGATGCTTTGGAAGGACACCAACGATGTGATGTCTGACTTTACCGGGTGTCATAAGCGCCCCAGAAATGAGGGCATGTGTGCTGCTCCAGCAGGAATGATTTCCTCCGCGCCCAGCCCAGGACCAGCCAGAAGCCCTCAGCAGACTGGAGAAAATTACCCTGAAGGTCTGGCCCCGGCCCAAGGGCTCAGCTGCGAATGGGGTCCCAACCCTCCAGGTGCCACAGCAGAGACGCTGTCTCAAGAGTCTCAAGTCATCAACAGGACCATTTCCACTCAGAAGTTCTGGTCATAAAACTGGACTTTTAGGCCTAGAGCCAAGCGTAGCGCCAGCCCCGTCCCGCCCACACGGGGTCTCAGGACAGCCTGGCCCAGGGGGCTGTGCAGGGGCGGGGCAGGCGGTGTCAATTCCGGCCCTGGTCACATCAGTCTCCCGTGTCTGCTGAGGTAATGGTGTCTTCTCTTTCCTTCCCTCCAGGAGGCCGTGGCCAACACTGTGAAGACACTGCGTGGCCTCCGTGGTAGGAGCCAGGCTGTGCCCTCGTGGTCAGAGCACCTCTCGCCATTGCTGATGACGAAAGGCAGGGACACCAACTGTCACCACTTGTATTTTTAACTTGTCCCTGAAGGCTAAAGAAAGAAGAGATGGACAGAGTGAAGCTGTCCCCGTTAGTGGACGTGTGACGGCATGTGCAGAAAGTCCGAAAGAGTCTACAGACAATTAGGATTAATAAGGTCACAGACAGAAGGTCAACAGACAAAAATTAAGTGTATTTCTATATCCGAGCAACAGAGAATTAGGAAAAATTTCTCAGTGTCATTGACAATGACATCAGAAAGGATCAGGTGTCCAGGGACAAAAGATGGGAGAGATTCTACATGGAGTCTTCACACAGTGGAGAGGGAGGTAAAGGTCTCAACAGACAGAGTGTACAGTTCATGGACTGAGAGATGGTGTTTACAACATGGATGCTTCTAGATCTACCATCACAATAAAAATCCCAGTAGAGTTTTGGTTTCTTGTTTGAGAACAGTAAGAAGCAGACTTAAAATCTGTGTGGAATCCCACTGGGCCTGGATTGTCTCCTTGGACGGAGAGCCACGTGGGAGAGCGAGCGGAAGGACCAGGGGAGTGTGCGTTCGAGGGACGAGAGGCACAGAGACCCAGGGCTTGGAGCGGAGTCAACTGTGTGGTCCCGGGGCTGCTATTTGGGGGGTAGAGTGTCGGCCCCACGTGCATGAGGAAACTATACACAAGCTAACTCCAGATCAACCCTAGACCTGATGTCAGGAAAAGACAAAAAAGAACCACAGGTCCAGAAGAAAACGTGGAGAATTTCTCCGTGACCTTGGAGCAAGCAGCGATCTCTTGAATTAGACACAGAAAGATCAACCCCAAAAGAAGGTCAGATAAATGGGGCTCCATTGAAATTAAAAACTTCTGTTCCTCAAAAGACGCCATAAGAGGGTGAACAGACCAGCCACCTCTCCCTCCCTCCCACGGCTGCGAGCAACAGGGTGGGGGTCTGGGACCAGCGACCCCTTGTCCTTGGATGATGAATGATGACCCCTGTGACCTGAGGGAGAAGCAGACCCCGTCCTGCTGCCTCGAAGGTGTTTGGCACCGAAACACCAGAAATGTGGCAGGAAAAGTTGGCTGGAGGTAGGACCTGGGGCAGCCCCTCCCTCAGGAGGAGGCTGGATGGTGGTGGCTACCCTCCTCCCAGCTCGGTGCTCACATTCGGCTGGACTCCCAGCCTGTGGGTCTCTGTGGGGCTCGCCACTGACGCCCCCAGAGCCGCCTGGGATCAAAGCCCACACCCACCACGCATAATAACTAGGTGGTAAGAGGGCCGGGAACAAAGGAGCCCTGTGGACAGGGCAAGGCGCTGGCCGACGCCTCCGTTGACGTGTCAGGCCCTGAGCTGCGGGGACAGCCAGACGGGGAGGCCGGCGGGTCAGGAATACGGGAGCCAGGGCGCCTGGGCTGCCCACGGGAAGGAAGGGTGGGGAGACTAAATGGGGGCCTTCACGGGCATTGGGCTCAGGGGCTGTGTTTGTGTGGGACGTAGTCATAAATTAGCCCCACACGTAGGTGTTCCCAAGGGCCAACTGAGGAAAAACACTTCCATTTTTCCAGATGGAGCCAGTGTCCTGGAGGTTCACAGGCCCCAGGAGACCTCTCTGTGCCCCCCAGCCCTGCTGCCCAGAGCTGCAGACCAGAGCTGCCAGGCCCCGGACGGGACGGGCTCGAGGCGAGAGTGCCCGTAAGCGGATGGTGCCTGATGGGACCAGCCCCCCAGCCCTCAGCTCCCCAGCCTGCAGCCCCCCAGCCCTCAGACCCCCAACCCACAGCCCCCCCTCAGCCCTCAGCCCCCCAACCCACAGCCTCCCAGCCCACAGTCCCCCAACCTGCAGCCCCCCAACCTGCAGCCCCCCAGCCTGCAGCCCCCCAGCCCTCAGACCCCCAACCCACAGCCCCCCTCGGCCCTCAGCCCCCCAGCCCATAGTCCCCCAACCCGCAGCTCCCCAGCCTGCAGCCCCCCAGACCTCAGCCCTCCTAGCCCTCAGCCCCCCAGCTGGCAGACCCCTCTGGGGTTGGTAACAGTGAGGCAGAAGAGTTTCAAGAGTCACAGTGGTTCAGGTCGTCTTGTGCCCAATGAAGCCCAGAGGCCCCCTCACCTTAGGCAGGCAGTCCTGCCCTGACACCTCTGCTTTCGGTGTCCCTCGGTCGCAGGCCTTCCCTCGGGGCAGATCAGTGGGATCAGCAGCTTGTCTGCCTGGAAAGCACACCCTGCTCGGCGGGCCCAGGACCCTCGATTCCCCGTGTCCCCGGACTCTGCCCCGGGCCCCTCTTGGAAGGGACATGCTGGTTCCTGGCTGCGGGGCAGGACGGGGCTGGAGGGGAGGGGCCGCTCTTCCAGCACCTCCACCTGATGCTGAAACCCTAAACTGAAGGCGTATCCATCACGGTTGGGGAGCGGAACACGTGGTACTTAAGGCTTGTGAATATTTGGACGTCCAGTGTGTGGGCCTGGACGGCCCCTCACATCAGTGTCAGTCGGGCCAAAACCTAGCAAGACGTGGCTCCTGGGGTCGGTCAGGTGAGCTTTAGAGGAAGGAGATCATTCAAGCTTCGGTTTGTGCGCCAGCCGAGTGCCCGTGGTAACGTTGACCCCCCGGGGCCCCTTGCTCCCAGAAGACAGTCTGCCGTGGCACTCGGGCCATCCGTGTCCTCCCTGCTCTGCGGGTCACCTGGCCCCCGTGGGTGCCTGGTCTCACTCTCGCTCCAGATGCTGGCACTTCTGGAGGCCACGGGGTCGTTCCTGCCACCAGGGCTGGGCGCTCAGAGGGGACGCCGACGGACAAGCCCACTCGTGCAGGAGAGGCTGGGACCTCCAAAATAGAGCAGCAGGGACAGTGTGGGAACGAGACCTCAGACCAGCGTCCCGGGAGCCCCACAGCAAGGTCTGGGTGAGGGGCGTCCAGGTGTAGACAGCGACCTTCATCCTGTAGCATTTGATGGCGAGGGGTCTGCAGAGAACAACTGTGCACAGAAGAGGCCTCAGCCACACATGGGGTTCTGGAATGCTCTTGGGTCCCCCGAGGGAACTTATGATCATAAGCACCAAAGCGACCTGAGCTGGCCAGTGTCCGCGGGCCGCACCCGCCAGCCGGGGCGTGGAGCCCGGGGCATCGCGCTGCAGAGGCGGCCCGCCTGCGTCTCACCAGACTCCACCGCGACTCCGTGTTGACGGTCTCCAAACGGAGTCTAGTTCTGAGGGAGGGACGGGGTAGGACTTCAACTCCCTTCTGAGGGAACACAGTCCAGCCACCAAATGCTCTTCCGCCCTCAGCACCCACGCCCCTTCTCACAGACCTAGAAGCTCACAGTCTCCTTTACGTTTCTGGGAAATTCCAAGGCCCCTGGCGGCAACAGCAGGCGTGAGGTGTCCAGGGTTACTTCGCAAACAACAAACACCCGTAATACTCACGTGCCACACTCCACTCCTGGCCGGAAACACCAGAAAACCACACGGGAGCCAGGCCCCAACCCATGGCTTCTGACCGACCGTCTATCTCCGGTTCCCGCAGCCCCGGCTGCTCCGCGGCCGTGCCGAAGCCCCGAGGACCGGAGGCAGGAGAGTGGCCGTGTAAGCAAAGTGGCTTCGGGGCTCGAACACAAGAATACGCATCTGTAAACCAGGCATTTCTTCCTGTTGTGTGTTTGCTTAATGATGGAAGCACCAGGGACACACGTCCAAAGGGAAACTCCAGCCAGTGCAAATATTCAAAGTGCTTGGAGCCGTCCCCACAGAACACCTGTCACCTCCCGGGCTCGCCGGCTGGTCTCCCACGGGTGCTGAGGATGGAGTGAAAGCAGACGCTGCCCCAGGCTGGTCCTAACGCCTCTCCCGGCAGCCTGTGTCCCCTCCGGCCTGGGTGCCTGGGCTGGTCCCTCCGGGGTGGCCGTGTAGCCATGGAGGGTTCTCCACACTGTAAGTTCCTGCGGGGGTGCCGGCGTGGTGCCCTCCTCCAGGGCCGGGCCGACCCTGACCTTGTCCAGCTCGGTCAGATGCCGGAAAAGACTGGGAACCAGTGGCAAGAAGGCACCGCCTCTGGGCCGGAAGCAGACGTGAGCCCTCCCCTGGGCAAGGGTGTTGGGGGGTCCGAACCGCAGGTCCCCGTGCCCCCACGCACCTTCACTAATGAAGGTCTCTCAGGGCAACAGCTAAGGAAATGTAAAAATCGTCGTTTCACATGCAGATCCTCTGGTCCAGGCGTTTGTGGCGTTTGGACCTTCTCGAGGTCAGAGCTCCCCCACCATCGTCCCTCTGTCCCGCCTGCCACGTCCAACCCCTGCAGGGCCCTGTGCCCTCGGCCACACCACCTGCCTCTCCCGCCCCGGGTCCTCAGGTCCGCAGCGGCATTGACGCCCTACCGACGGCCTGAGGAGTCACTCTCCCTCCGTGGACCCCCTGAGAGCTCCCCCCAGACACTCAGCCCAAACCCAACTTGGCGGGTGTGCCCCGCCCCCAACAGCACCGGAGGGGAATCGTGTGCGGACCTCGTCACCTCCACCCCCGTTCAAGTCCCACGGCCACGTCTGAGCTTCGCGGGGAGGAAACGAGAGAGCTTCCTGGCTTCCCTCACTCCCTGTTCGTCACTGCCACAGCCAGGAGACAAAGTGTCTGAGGAATCCTGTGAAGGCGTCCCCACAGAGATGGGACAGGACACCCTGTCAGAGACATGGCCGGGGTGTGGAAAGGCCTCTCTGCCAGGCTGCAGACAGGGGTCAGGCAGGGACTGAGGAGGGTTCCAGCTGGATTCCTGCCTGGTCTTTACGTGGCCACCTGGATGGGCCGCTGCCCACTGACGCGGCCTCGCTGCTGCTGTGGCCTCCGCCACGATCACTGGCCAACGAAGGCCATTCGTGAGCACCTTGGGAAGCACTCGTGGGCATGGGCATGGCTTTCATGCTGTCACTGCCTCAGTCCCCCAAGCAGGGTGAAAGGAAGAGAGGGCCTCACAGTGTTTCCCCTGGTGCCACATGTCCATGGCGGGGCCACGGCCACCCCTGCTTGCTAGCTCTCGTCAGCAGCAGCGTCGGTAATTTTCCAACGTGGCATCTGATTTGAAGTTACATGCGTATGCTCCCCTGAAGTGCCTAATTATCACGTTCTTCTGAAACACAGGAGCGCCTCTTCCCAGCCACCCGAAGTCCCCCTGGGAGGAAAGGACGGACCAGCAGTTAGTCCTTAAACCCAGATCCTCGACGGTCCACGTGGGCCCCGGGATGTGTGTGGCGGCCCAAGGGTACCTATACCTTCACTTCTGCCCCCGAGCTGTGTTCTCTGGGTCCTGTGCTCCCAGCAGACATGCTGTGCTCAGATCTGCAGGAGGGAAGGCTGCAGGGAGGTGCCCCAAGGGACGCTCCGCAGCGCGAGGCCCACACACCTGCAGACCCTGATGCTCCCAGGACCTCGCTCGCTGCTGCTCAGCCTGAGGGACCCGGTCCCTTCTCCACCCCTCCTGCAGCAAGACATGGTTTCCTGCACTGGGGAAGGGATCTGCCAGCCAGCTGCGCCCAAAGAAGCAAGCCCATGGCTCCAGCCCGGTGCCCCCTTCCCACCCAGCCTGGGAGAGGGGGGCACCATCCAGTCCCCTGCCCCAACTCCCCAGGCCAGTTGCCCCCACACCCACCTGTCCACACTGACCTCCCTCCAGACCTCCTGCTGTGATGGTGCCGTGAAATCCATCACTGGCTTCTGATATCCAGACTTGCCGTGGCTCCATCCAGGCTGTGGTGTGGTCAGTGAGCCCCGTGGCCCCTGCCAGGCTGGACTCCAGAATCACCCGTGGATATTCATGCCCTCGTGTCCAGGCCACGTCCTGACTAGTGACACCAGAGCCTGTGGACCAGGCATCCCCCTAGGGCAGGAGCCCCGAGCAGTAGGCGGGGCTTCTCAAACACCACGTGTACCACGTAGGCAGTATGGGGAGGACATGGGCCTGGGGCGCCACTGCTGCCCGTCCACAGATCTCACCTTGGATGACAAGGCACTTGATTACATTTGGAACTTTCTGGAACTGCCCTCTGCCCAACCCCAGCTGAACCCTTGCACATGTTTCGTGATGGCCAGTCAGCCCCCTACTAGACCTGACCCCATAGCGCACAGGGCTGCTCCTGAGCAGGCGTGAGCATGAGGCACTGAGCAAAAAGTACCCAATGCCTGGTCCTTCAGATGCGCCCACAGCTCACAGACCCAAGTGTCTGTGACACCCACAGCCTCTCCGTTTGGGGACAGCACAGGTAGGGGTGCGGTGAGGAAGTGCAGGGTTGGGGGCTGCAGGGGGCATGGACTCTCCTTCCTGCTAATCCAAAATCCTAACTGGGAACCCCTCGGGCTCCAGCTGTTTTCACCTCAAGCCCCTGTCCCAGCCCCCACTCTATCCCTGCAGGACGGGGGGAGGGGCACCCCAGGGTGCGTGGGAGCCATACCACCCCTTTCCCCCAGCCTCCTCCTGCCTCGGGGGTCCTCAGTTCTGCCTCCCTGGGCAGTGGGGCCTGGGGAGATGGCAGCCCAGTGCCAGTGGGCTAGGCTGGGGACAGGCAGGGGACAGAGGACAGGCCAGGGACAGGGGGACAGGCAGGGGACAGGCCTCCAGTGTCAGGACGTCCCTTTACTCCAGTGGGAGAGAGGCTGCTCATTCTCCTGACTGTTTCTCTCCGCCTGCTCCACCCGCAGATACGGACAGTCCATTCTCTCGTGCCTCCTGCCTGGGTCCAGGCGCCGGCTCCCAGGGCGGGAGGAGGCCATGGCCTGTGGCCCGTGAGAAGGCAGGAGAGGGTCCTGGATGCTAATGGACAGCACTGTGGCGAGAAGGGGTCCTGGCCCCCCTGAGGCAGGTGAACCCTTGCCCATGTGCCTCCAAGGACACAGAGAACCATTCCACTATCCACAGAGGTGAGGTCCTTCCTCTCCATTCGCGCCCCTCACCTCTGCCCCTGACGGGAACCTCAGCAAGACCCGGCCGGTGCAGGAGGCAGCAGGGGTCGGCCACACCGTGACCCTGGCGGGCACAGCGTCCCTCACAAGCAGCCGCCAGCGCCAGCCCCCCGGCCCATGTTGCCAGGCAGCAGGCACCCTCAGTCCTCACTTTCTGTGGCTTGGAGATGGTCGTGTGCTGTCGGGTCAGGAGACCTACCCCTTCCTCCTCCTGTGATCCGGACCTGCAGAGGCCAGACTGAGGGGCTGGTCCCCTCGGGGACAGTGACACTTCCTACCCAACATTCAACTGCTGGTCTCTGTCTTTTTTTGGTTTAATGAGTTTGCTCATCACATAAGGAAAAGGAACTCTGCCTCTAACTCCAGAGAGGGCACAGATCCAGAGCAGCGTCTGCCCACGAGCTGGTCCCCCGCAGCCCCGGCGGGTTCACCCCACCTCAGGCCCAGCCCTAACCTCCCAGCAGCCTGGCCGGGTGGGTGCTCACGCCTCGTCCCTGGTGGATGGGAGTCTGTCTCCCCTCATGCACGGCACCTGCAACACCTGGAACGTTCTCTCCATGGCAGACCTCCGAATCTACACCATCACCCACGTGGACAGAGAGCCATCGAGGTCCAGCCGACTTCTGCCCGGTGGTGCAATTCCCCAGTTCTTGCATTATCAGATCATCTTCCTTTACGGAAATTGAAGGACTCAACATGTCTTCTGGTCCCTCCACATGTCCCCTGGCCCATGGCCCTCTTCTCCAGGGGGGCTGACTCCCGGGGAAGCCGCTGGGGGTCAGGCACAGCCCCTGCCTCTGCCCTGTCCAGTGTGCATTTGGTGGTGCATTTGCACCATTAGTATTTGCTGGGAAAGTGAAGGTCTCAGAGACTATGAGACCCAGACACGGTTACTAGAACATTTAGAACGGTCGTTATAAGTTGCGGCTTCTGTGTAGAACCCAAAACCCCAGGAAAAATCCTAAACCTGAAAGGAAATCATGAAGACAAGGTGTTAGCCGAGGCGCTGGTGCACCTGCCTGCCTCCTGCTGCTTCCATCCCTTCCATGAGATGGAGACTGTGACATTATAACGTCCCCCTTCCCGCAGGGTTCCCGTGTTGTGTTGAGCAAGGCTCTGAGCTGCAGAAGACAGAATCTATCCTAGTGGTGTTTACAGCACAGGATTCCTTGAGGGACGTCAGGAAGGTCACTGAAATGCTGCTGGAGACACGGGCTCTGAGCTTCCAGAGCGACTCAGGCACCTCACTGGAGTCACTCTGGTACGTGAGAGCCTGTCGCCCTCAAGCCCAGGAGCAGCTGCGTGTGCCCGTCCCTGCTGGCATGATCACCTTCATCCCGAGTCAGATGCGGCTCCACAGGGCTGGCAGAGCTGGTGTCTGCAGCCTTGAGGTAAGTGGGGCTCAGCATGGCTTCTGCATGTGACGGCAGGAAAGCAGGGTCACCACTGTGAGAAGCTTTCCAACTATGCACAGGCTGTTAAGTTTGGGGGTGCCTGTAAGGGGATGAAGCCCGGCTCACAGATTCCCTTTACTAGGCTCACGTCTGCATTTCCTGGTTCCGCAGAAGCCCCTGTTCAACCTTTCAGTTTAGAGCATCTGAAGAAGTCTGTAGAACAAAGGATTTTGATTTCGTTGACTTGGTTCCGTCACCTTTTTCCAGCCTTCCTGTATCGAGTAACAACGATTCTCAGCTATTAATGGCCCTGAACTCTTGCCTTTGTTTTCCCTGGCTGCTGCCCCCAGGACCTGCCCAGACAGGTGCACTGGATCTGGGACCCCGAGGGACGCCCCTGGCTTAAAGGCTGGCTCTGCCACTGCGTTTCCTGATCTTTCTTGCCCTCAGTTTGCACATTTATAAAGTAGGGTCATGTTGTTGACTTCAACAGTTGTTGAGGGCTGGATGACTGGTGGGTGAAACAGGGCCATATGGGCAGACAGTGAACGCTTAGAATTCCTCACCGCCTTCCCTTCCTCTCTTTCACCTCAAGTAGAGCATTTCTGATAAACTGTGTCACTTGGACATTTAATGATTTTATTTAAAAAATATTTAAAGCAAATAAAGACCACCTATATTCCAGGCACATTGGGAAAGTATGTAAGTAACGTAAAACCACTCTCTTCTTGTAATGATCCCCTCACTGGACTCCACTCTCCACAGGGAGCCTCTGCTACAAGTTTTGTGTGTATGATGTAAACATTTTATTTGAAACTCTTTTTGTCCCATTTAACAGGAAACCATTGTTATCTTTCCAGGTCAGCTTATAAATACCTGCATCATTATTTTAAGGGTGACACAAAGTATTCCATAGTTTTACTGAACCACAGGTCCATTGGTGAACATCAGGTTGTTTTCAAATTCTTGTCACCCATATCCCCACACATGTGTCTCACTCTCTCTCACTGGCATTTCCAGAGGAACAGGTCCTAAAATGGGACTCTAGTATTACAGACTATAAACATTCACCATTGTTATTAAAACTGCCCTCTTGAAATGTTGTGATTTCTACTCATGCAAAACAGTGCCTCTTTCCCTCATTGTCCCCGATCTTACATTCTGGCCCATCTGCTAGGTTAGGATGTCAAGTCACTTAGTGGGTAGATTGCCCTGTACTCCTTCTGCCAAGTGCCTGTTCCTGCCACTTGCCCATTTTTTGACTCGGTGTCCTTTTCTTTCAGATTTGTATGATAGAGGTACTAATCCTTTGTCTGTTGTAGATGTTGTAAAATTGGTCTTCTTGCAGGTAGTCATTTGTCCTTTGTGATGATCTGTTTACTGCTCTGGGCTCTTGGGAGGCAGGGCACCTCCACCTGTAGATGGCTCAGGGCCACAATCAGCACTGGCTGCTGCATAAATGAGTGAATCAAAACATGGATGGCAGACCAATCAAGGGACAGTCTGCATTAGTGAACACTCTACATTAGGAAATTTTAAATTTTTTTAAATATTTATTTTTGAGAGAGAGAGAGAGAGAGATAGAACATGAGCAGGGGAGGGGCAGAGAGAGAGGGAGACACAGAATTGGAAGCAGGTTCCAGGCTCTGAGCTGTCAGCACAGAGCCCGACATGGGGCTTGAACTCATGAACAGCGAGATCATGACCTGAGCCGAAGTTGGATGCTCAACGGACAGAGCCACCCAGGAGCCCCATGGAGATTTTAAAAATAAAATGCATATTATGGAAATCATATCCTTTTGCTGAAAGATTCATCCTCAGGTCAGATCACTGCAGAAAAACCAGTGTGGGTCCTGAATATTGTTTTTCAATTCCTGGGCATTTTGAGGCCCTCAGAATGAATATGATACACACATATTATGCAGCAGTGGTCATATATGTAAATAACACATAGGGAACTAGAAAAATGTTCATCTACTTTGGTTAAAAACTAAACAAAGATTAACAGATTAACACAATCACGTGATTGTGTCATGAGGTAACATACAGACTGCTAAACTCCACACAATATCAAGGAATCATTAACCTTTTTTAAAAATGACTTGGTTTTGGTGGGTTTATATCACAGAAAAAACCCTGGGCTCCTAGCTTGGCATCTGTCAACTGAGTGACCAAGTTAAGAGCCTCAACCGTGGTTTCATCATCTGTGAGCAGGGGAGATTTCTGCCCAGCTTACGTCTACCACTCATCACCCACTCAGCACCTGGCAGACATCTCACAGCGCCGGTCATGTAATTTAAATGAGGAGCACAGGGGCGTCTGCGGAGCTCAGTCAGTTGTGTCCGACTTGATTTTGTCTCAGATCATGATCCCAGGGTCATGGGGTCGAGCCCCATGTCAGGCTCTGTGCTGACAGTGTGGAGCCTGACTGGGGTTCTCTCCCTCTCCCTCTCCCCTGCTCGCACTCTAAAATAAAAGAAATAAAAATTTTTAAAATATTAAATGAGGATCACATACAGGTGACCCCAAGAATATAAGGGATGAAAACATTGATACAACTTCTAGAACAGAAGCAAATGCAGCTTATTGAAAACACAGGGATGTCGCAGGGAGACAGACTGGAGAAGGATAAAGTCTTTGTTACTCCGAAGTGTTTGTGGAAATACCTGCACTGGAGCCGCCGCGTGTGCACACTCTCCACACCACATGCACCTGCCGTCGTGCACAGATGGCGTCTGAAGCTAACAGTCCGCAGACTGTGCTCCCCCGAGGAGAGTGACGCGGCTGGGGCAGCACCTGTGCAGAGCGTGTCTCGTCAGTCAAGTCCTTGCCACCCTGAGTCCATTGCCAGCTTTAGTTTATGGATTCGGGAGGGGTCCTGTTCCTCAGGTTTGGTTTTTAACTGCAAATCTTTTTTTAAGGCCTTGCTGCTTTATCCCAGGCAATTCTAATATGCGTGAGACACGCGGACCCAACACCCTCATGCCCCCATTTAAACACCTGGGGCACCTGGGTGGCTCAGTCTTGGGGCACCTGGGTGGCTCAGTCAGTTAAGCGTCCGACTTCGGCTCAGGTCATGATATCACAGTTCGTGGGTTCGAGCCCCCGTCGGGCTCTGTGCTGACAGCCAGCTCAGAGCCTGGAGCCTGCTTCAAATTCTGTCTCTCTCTCTCTCTCTCTCTCTCTCTCTCTCTCTGACCCTTCCCTGCTCATGCTGTCTCTCTCTCGCTCTCTCTCTCAAAAATAAATTTAAAAAACATTAAAAAAATTTTTTTTAATTAAAAAAATAAACAAGTCTTCTTGTACAGTCACCTGATTTGCAGTCTTTTTTTCTTGGGGGCATCAGCTCTGCCTCTTAACGACTGAAGCTTTCCTGACAAGGACTCCCCCTCGTCAGATTCCCTCCTGGTGCCCTGCACGCGGCTTTCAGTGAGGCTGTTGCTTCGGCGCGGTGCCCCTCCGAAGAGCAAAGAGCACCGAGCACCGTAGGGGCTTCGTCTCCCAAGGAATCAGTCTAGTGAGGGAGACAGATAATCAGGCAATCATTCATTAGCGCCTGCAGAGATGCCAGAGGGACCCTACACAAACAAGCCAGGGCGGTGTCCTGTGGTCACTCAGGACACCACACTGTGTCAAGGACCCATCGCCTGATTCTCCCCAGACCCAAAAATGGCAACAAAACACAAAGAACAGAAGACCTTCCCTCCTGTCTAAAGGGGCTCAAGATTCAGGATGAGCTCTGCCTCCAGTACGGTTTGTAACAATCAATCTACAGACGAGAAAAATCAGTTTTTGTTTCCAAGGCATGATCTGTCTCTACGTGTTTTCTGAATCACAGTGATTTAGAGGAGGGGTTGAATTTCATCTTAAACTTCGCTTTTCTAGCCTCCGCTTACTCTCGGACGGACAGGCGCTGTGTGGTCAGGCGGGACTGGCGGGGAAGGTCCCCGCCTGACATTCACCGCCTGGACTGTGTGACAAGAGATCTGCAACCGCACAAGAACCTTCCCCCCCCCAACCCCCTCAGTGTGCACTCCTGAGAACACATCTGTTTAGCTGTTCTGCTTGAACTGCACACAGGATGTGTGGCATGTCACCAAGTCTCAGGGCGGGGCCACCATGCACTTCTGCCACCACATACCTTCTTACTCAAGTTAAAAGTCTACGGCTCTCTAGGTTACTGAAAACAAAGCCCCTAGAGGAAATCCAGGCCGGGAAGGGAAGAGCCCTTCTGAATGCAGGGCGTCACAGCTTTGCTGTCTGCCCCACTCGAACCGCAAGCTGCCCCAGGTCTCAGGGGGGTTGTGATGTGCCGTGGACACCTGTCCCCGACAGCAAGCCACTGATGGATCTGTGCTGACCCTGGTCATTCGCTCAGCTGCTCCTGTGGGCACATACTGTGCTCTCTACACATTATGAGAATAGAAGTTACGCTCTTGGTTTTGTTTTTTTCATGAAAAATCCAAAATTTGGGCAGTTAAAACATTGTTAAGAAAAAAAGGCAAAAAATTCTACTAATCAATCATAGATATTCATTACTTATCGTTTTTCTCATATTTTTAATGCAAAGATCTGAAACCTTGTAGTGTACAAAACCAAACATTAACGAAAGTGCCTGCTTTACAAAAAACCCCCACATAGATTAATATAGAATTGGAAATAACCAAATTAAATGCCAGTGAACATTCTGGAAAGATCCATGATCCATAAAGGGTATTTGAACATGACAGTTTCTTCTGCATTAAAAAAAAAAATGCCCTCATGATTTCGGCAAATTTCTATGTTCCTGGTTGTGTCTGAATCTTATGAAAAAAAATGCAATGGAATCTTTGGATGTTTTTTTTAACAGAGACTTAACTTTTTCTTCTAAAATGACTCTCCTTGTTAGAGAAAAGACAACTGCGTTCGGTCATTGTTTGCTCATGTTTCATTCTGAAAGTGTCGCGGCTCCTGGGGGAAGGTAGTTTCCATGTGAGGCGAGTGAATCAGGACCCCTTCCTTATCTTCTGCAAAACCCCACTTGTAAAACTAGCCTTCCGATCACCTGTTGCAATAGTTTCAAAATTTAGAATGGTTACGGCCGCAGCACAGAGTATCATAATGAAATTTAATACCACAACAGCAAAGCCTAACTTTATCGTTTCAGGAGGCAGGATGTTTTACAGGAGAAACGAACAAACATGGATGAGGCAGGCAGCTTATTTCAATCAACGCGGCTCTTCTCTGAAAAACTTTGTGCTCTTGGCCTATTGTACTTTTCAACCAAGTTGAGATTTAAGAAGTGAGCTTGGAGGGAAAAAGTCAGGGACAAATTTGGGAACGTGGACTCACAGCTGAAGGTACTTTTCTGTTGTAGTAACGGATGGCGTGGAAACAGTTCACAGGGAAAGGGCTCTTTTCCCCATGTGTAATTTGACTCCTTCTCTCCACCGGGACTGTGGATGAGACTTCTTGGTGAGACAAAACTAGAAATAGGGGCCCTTTGCTGCCCACTAATGAGGACTTAAAAAAAAGAAAAAGCTTTCTAGTCCCAGCTAACAAATTCTTTAAGAAATCCCTGCATGAAAACATAGTTCAAAGCCCAGAGTCCAGAGATGGACCCGCCACACTCAGGGTTCAGGGCAGCAATGGGGTGGAAAGCTGGAAATGTGTCTCCAGTCGGTGTCTGCGCCAGCAGGAAAGTGCTCTGGGTCCCTGAACCTTCACTAGCCAACTTCACGGCTACACGTCCCAGGAGTAAAAATCCTATTTTCAAGTGTCCTGTCTTCTGCCACATCCAGACCTTCCTCACAGAGTCAAGCGCAACAGGGAAGGACACAGAGTCCTGAGCTTCAGGACAGAGCACTAACCGGCTCCACAGTGGCTCAGCCGCAGGCCACGTGACTCAGTGGCTCAGTGCCCCCACTGCCGCCCGAGACCCGGCTGTGACGTCCTCGCCATGCATTACTTCCGCCTGAGTGAACTAACAGGAGCCCGTGCGGTCCCGGTTTCGGGGCCTACACGTGGCAGGGACTGTGCGGAGGCTACGACCGTGCAGCCGGTGTCTGATCCATCCAAACCTGGCGGGGGACAGTGGAGGGACGTGTTGTGGAGGCCACGCAGCAGAAGGATCAGAGACCGTGCTCTCACTTCAGAGAGCAGGAGGAGAATCAGCTGGGGACCAGACCTGGGGGCAGCCACGTGACCTGGTAGTGAGCCCCTCATCATGCAAGTAACAAAGAAGCTGGAAAGCTACTTAACAGACCTGTGTGCTGGAGCCAGGGAGCCATAGGGTCCCTTCAGACTCTGACAGCTTTTCCAGGCCCTAGCACACTATTCAGAGCCAATTTGGACAATGATTCTCAGAAAACAAGCAACAGGGTTTGGGGAAAGAACACGGTATTGAAAGCATTTCCCCTGCTCTCTTCAGAGGACCCAGCTAGAGGCAGGATGCGAGGGGCACGGGGGCAGCTGTGGGGGGCACTTCACAGGGGAAGCCCCCTCACCCCGAAAGCTTTGAGGGGCCGTGGTCCGTCTCACCCGAGTCTATCAAATGCACCCTATCACGTGCTCTCCGGGCGGGACATGTGGCCTGACCCGGACGCGGCCCTCACCCCCAGCTTATCAGGTGTAATAAGGGAACAATAGTACGTTTTGGTTAGTGTGGAGAAGACCCTGATTTGGACAGAAATGAGTTACTGGCTTCATGTACAGTCTACTCATGCAGATGGACAGAATGTGCCATTAACATGACGGGGAAGTGACTTTTACGTGAGGCCTCACTGCTATGTAGTTCCTGGACCCCAGCCAAAGTGGCTCTCATAAAATCAGGGCTTCTGTGGGGCAACCAGACGCCCCAGAATCAGGGTGTGGGGTGACCCTCGTGGCCAGGGAGACCTGAGCTCCTGGGCACCTTGGAACCTTGCTCTCTGGCTCACGGCTACGGGACGGCAGAGACTTGGACAGGTGCTCGTCAAGCCGGGTATTAAGGTAAAAAACAACTTTAAGCTGTTTGAAAATATAAAACCCAGTAATCTGACAACGCTCAATAGAAATGGGAGTTTGTTCATTTATCATAAAAAATATAGGGGCGCCTGGGTGGCTCAGTCGGTTAAGCGTCCAACTTCGGCTCAGGTCATGATCTCACAGTCTGTGGGTTGGAGCCCCACGTCAGGCTCTGTGCGGACAGCTCGGAGCCTGGAGCCTGCTTCTGATTCTGTGTCTCCCTTTCTCTCTGCCCCTCCCCTGCTCGCTCTCTGTCTCTCAAAATAAAGACATCAAAAATTTTTTTAAAAAGAAAAAAACATAAAAATACTTCATGAGTTTTAACACAGTGGAACTTGCTCATGCATTTTTGGGCTCCCTTTCCAAACTTACAGACTTTACCTCCATTTCAAAGGAACAACTGAGAGGCATCAGTTCTGAATTTAACACTATATTTATTAGAGGGTTTTTATTAACAAACTTTCACCAGAAAGTTCCGAGTGTGTGAATGCAGAGGGCACACTGGCCTCACTGTCCACAGAGTCGCCCTCTGGGCAGGACCCAGGCTGTGCGTCCCCTGTTACGTGGTTAAACACCAAGCGTGGTTCACTCTGAGCTGACTGTTCCGGGTTCTGTGACAAGTGCAGCTCTGTGGTCCTGTCTGTCTTGTCCGTCTGACCCCCTGGGCCCGAGCCCTGGTTCCCAGCCCCTCCGCCACCCTCCCTGTGCCCGATGTCTCTGTTCCTAGCGAGTCCCCTTTGGCTGTTCTCAGGATCACAGTGCACTTTCTGTGGAGACCCAGGGCCTCTACAGACACAGGGCGACGGCCCCGCCATCTGGGGACTGTGCTCCACGCTCGGAAGACTGTGTGCACAGGTCTTCTCTGGGGCCTGAATATGCTGCACGGGGTGGAGGACAAAGCTCGTGGGCAGAGGATTCTGCGGTCCCGGTGCTTTCGCTCCACCTTGCAGGCAGGGACAGTGGCGGACGTGCTGGACGGCGCACATGAAGCCATCGGGGACCTGGTGTGTGCCCTTCTGCACATGCACGAAGCTGCTGGCGGGGGCGGCACACCAGGGACACAGGCTGTCACCTGCCTGCTGGCCGGTGTGCGGGCCAGGCGTCAAATGTCTGTAGGCATTTGGGCAAGAACATCTCTGATTCAGAGAGAAGTGACACAGGGCGTGCTGCTCGAGAGGGGGCGGAAACAAGGCACTGCTGCTGTCGTTCCCGGTGCCTCTGCTGTACGCTGCACGCACCGGCATCCCTGAGTTCTTCACGTGGCTGTTGAAAAATTCAGAGCAGATGTGGGTCTCCCCAGAGGTGCTACAGCTGTGGGACGCCAGAGGCTCCAACTCATAAAACTCATGCTCCATTTCGGATTTGGGGGCCCTGGGATCGAGATGATAAGCATTCACGGTATGTGTTTTGCTTTGTCCCTTGTCACCGGGGCTCGTGGACATGGCATGGGAGAAGGCACCACACTGGAGTCTTCTGGGTAAAGGAATCTGACCACAGGTGCCCTGTGGCCCAAGGCAGCGGCACAGGCACTGGAAGAAGAAGGTGGCAAAAGCCCAGCTGACGCACATGATGAGCATCATGAAGGTCCCCAGCTGGGTGTATGCCAGAACCGTGGACGGCATCATCATGGCCCCGGCCACGAAGGTGGTCAGGGCAGCCATGGCCATTGCGGACCCCATGCGACTCAGGGAGAAGATCACCTTCCCCTCTCGGTCGGCATCTGGGGCCAGGCGGTAAGCCACCCCATAGTGGACGGCGAAGTCCACAGACAGGCCAACAGCCACGGAGATGGTCACGGACTCCAGAACGTTCAGCTCCCAGCCCAGCAGGACAAGTGAGCCCACTGTGACAAATATGGTTCCTGTGATGGAGACGATGGCAAAGAGGCTGATGAAGACATTCCAGGTGGTGAGCAGCATCACGCTGAACGCCACAGCCACGGAGAGCCCCATCGCGATGAGGGTGCCATCGGAGAGGCTGTCTTGCAGGTCATAGAACTCCAGATTGCTGACAAACCAGCCATTGCTGAGGCCCTCGGGAGCCGAACTCAGCTCCCTGGAGATCCATGCATCCACCTCCTTGTAAAACTGGTGCATTTTCTCATAAGCCAGCGTGAAGAGGTAGGTGCTCTGGAACTCGAGCACGACGGCCCTGATGGTGTCGTTGATGTCAAACCTTGGCCCTGGGGTCTTGCTATCCAGGTGGTACCCCGTGCTCCTCTCCAGTTCCATGATGGCTCTCTTGATGCACAGCTCGAAGATCTCCTGCTTGTAGGGGAAGCTCCAGCGCCTGCAGCACAGGTACAGAGCTGGCTCGTCACAGTCCTGGTTCTCCATCCACTGCTTGAATGTCTCGATGAAGCAGCTCGTGAAGTCCTGCTCATCTGTCTGGTGAAAGAAAGTCTGGTTTCTCAGTTTTTGACAGAAGTGCAAGATCCACACCTGGGACGCAGGGCTTGCAATGTTAAAGCTGCCGTCCAGGGCCAGCTTCCCTTTGCTCTTGGGGTTCAAGGGGTCACCGTTGTCCTCTGGGGACACGCCCCAGACCACCGTGATGGGCATGTGCAGCTCTTCCCCGCGGTGCACGCGCTCAAACATGAAGAGCTTTTTGTACTCGGCGTCGTAGCGCTCAAAGGGGTGCGAGGCCCTGAAGAGTTGGAACTCATTCAGCTCCAGGGAAGGGAGCTTCATCTTGGGGTTCACGCACACAATGTAGGCCCCGCCCACGGTCAGGGCCAGGAACCAGAACAGCCAAAGGTAGCGAAACTTAATGACCACGCATGGCAACACCTTCTCAAAGAAAATTCGCGATGCTTCCGAGACGGCAAACAGCAGCCTGTGGCACTTCTGGCGAGCCGCCGTCCAGCAGCTCTTGCTAACGTAGGCCTGCTGCTGCGGCTTCCTGAAGCAGCTGAATATGTTGAGAAGGTACCGCTCGTGCAGGACGACAACGGCCGGAAGCCACGTGACCATCAGCATGTAGTTCACCAGGACCGCCGTGCCCGCGTACACTCCGAAGCACCGGATGGCCGTGATGTTGCTCACGTAGTTGGCATAAAAGGCAGCGGCTGTGGTGAAGCTGGTGACGAACATGGACAGCGCTGCGTGCTGCAGGGTGACACCCACTGTCTCCGCCGTCCCCGCGCGGGGCTTGTCGAACTTGGCATAGCTCCAAACGTCACACAGGACGAACGCATCATCTGCACCAATCCCGACCAAGATGACAAGCGCAGTGAGGTTCATGAACGGGAAGAACTCAAAGTTGAACACCACGCGGTAGAGGAAATAGGAGACAATCAGGGAGCTGATGACGGCAAACATGGTCATCAGGGTGATGAACAGGGACCGGGTGTAGGCGCACATGACCAGCAGGACCAGGAGGACGGCAATGGCCGGGTACGCCGTGTCCGTCAGGAGATAGTCCTGGAACAGGCTGTGCTTGATGCCGAACTCGATCCCGGCGATGCTGGTGACACCATCCGAGCCGTTCCAGTCCACGAAGTTGTCCAGGTAGATGTCCATCATGCTCTCCCCTTTCTCTGTGGGGGAGAAGAGCATGCTGTACTTCAAGGCGGGTGCGGCGGGGTCGGCGGTCTTTGGGGCCATGAAGTCTTTGTCCACCAAGTAGTGCAGGATCTGGTACACGGCGTTGTACTTGGTGCACTTGCGGGGCACGCCTGTGCACTTGAGCTGACCCTTCCTCCTGGCTGCCGCGTCCCAGCAGTCGGGCCCCAGCGTGCCGTTGTGGTAGTGCCTGGCGCAGGCCCGCAGCAGCTTCAGGGTGTGAGCCACGTCTCGCTCGACGATCTTCTGGCAGGATGACCGGTTATTGAGGATTGCGATGTAGTTCCCTATCGTCCAGCTCGGGCAGCAGGACGCAGCCGTGGTCCTCTGGCACAGGTCCCCGAACTGCGGGTGGGCTCTGATCTGCAGGGAGAGACACGCGGAGACCGGCGTTTAAAACCGCTTCCCCCATAGTTCGAGTTAAGGCGGCCTGGAGGGCGGGGGGCGTCGTACAGGCTAAGTAACATCCTCCTGGGACACAGGTGGACACCCCCAAGCCTGTGTTGCGGGGTGCCCGCCGGGCACTGCCCTCCGTGCAGCAAACTGCTCAGCACGCGCTGACACGCCAGTGTGAAACCACTGGTGGTTTGGTTTTAAGGAGACAAAGTTAGCACCTTTTTAGGAAACAGGTCTTCCAGAGTCTTTTTAAAAAGCAACAGAAAGGATGGGCTGTGAGGCTTACTTATACACATCAGCAGGATTAATTCAGAGAACAGAGAACAGTCGTCCAACTGATAGAGGGGCAAATTGGTGGCTTTGCCTAAAATTTCTGGTCATCGGCATGAAACCTTTGGTGACAAAGGTACTAGATCTCAACCAGCTTAGCTGGAAGCCAAGATGATATTCCCCAGAAAACTGCCAGTGAGCCTGGAAGTGACCCTGGTGATGTCAGGATCGATGTTCCTAAATTAAATATCCCACATTTCTGATTTTAAATAATATGCGTACAGTTAATAAAACAAAGAAGAAGGACTTTATTTCTTCCACATCCTTACAGGCTTATTCAAGATGGCTAAAACTCCTTTTGGGGTTTTGGTAAAGCGGGGTCTTCTGCGTATCAGCACCATGACAGTTCTGGATTTAGCGCGGACAGTATCTCACTTAGAACATTGTCCCTGGGGCCGGCCTTCCTTCTTTTGGTTGTTGTTACAGCAAACTGAAACACTACTCTGGTGCCTGAGGTGGCACTGCCGGAACACAGTGACGCCTGCCCACAATCCCACCACCGCACAAACCTGTGAGTTGCGTGAGTGGCCCCTCTTCCCTGAGGGCGAGTTTAGGAAATATCCTCTAATCGGAAACCTTTAGGGGCCTGCCAGAGACTTCTCTTTGGAAGGTGACCCACTCATCTCTATTTACCAAAGGCTGTTCCAAGGAGGAAACTGCAAAGTTCAAGAAGGGTGTGACTGTTTCTTCTACGGGGATTAAACCACTCCACCCTTATGCTTAATCAATCATACGCTGAAGTATCTTCGCAAAGCAAAGGGAACGCTGGTACGGATCATCTCTTTGGACCTTAGACTCACCCAAGAACTGCCTTCCTACGCCCCTGGCTGTCCAGAAACCTGAGCGGGACCAGTCCTGGCAGAGGAAACAACACGGCACGTGTAACCCAAGCATTAGAGCCAGGCGACCCGCCATGGGGGTTTGTTATAACGGTTTGCTTCTGCATACATTTGATAATTTCCATAATAAAAAATTTTTTAAAGGCTACTCTGTTGAAGGCAAAGAAAAATGAGCCCAAAGGGTTATGACTCAGGTGTACTAAAATAATGTTTATTTTAATAAAGTCTTAATTTTTAGGCTCATTTCTAAAGAGCAATAATTATTTGACATTTTATAAACCAGTAGAGTTAGTATTTAATTCTTTGTAGGTAAAAGCATTCACATACAGTAACTCAGGGGAAACTCTGGGATAGCAGCTCTCTGGTTTTCATGGCAGATAACCAGTTTTGTCCTACTAAGAAGTATCACACTGCCCCTAGAGTTGGCCTGGTGACTCAGGAGAAAGGTAATGCAGCCCTGACGCCTGACAGTTTCAGACGGAGGAAAATGCATCCATCACGAAGCCTGTCAGCTGAGAGTTATACACTTGCAGGTGTTGAAATAACCACATGCCAGAGAGAAAGGAAACAGGGTTGCCAGCTAAAACTAGGAAAGAAATAACCTTCAATAACCTTTTCAAGTAATAACTGGGTTTGTGTGTGTGTGTCTGACTGGAGATTACAAAGTTAGACAAGATAAATGCAGACTGAAGACAGTCATATTTTGATGGTTATTATCAAAAACACATGCCAGTGGGAGCCCTGGAGACCAGCTGTCAAATCCAAAGGTGGTGTTGGCTGATGTACAACCTTCCAAACAGTTCTTGAGGACCCTGACAGGGTTAGAAAGGACAGAGAAAAGATGTTGTGACTGATAATCTTTACCCCAAGTTGGATCCCAGCACCTGAATCTAAAGGGATGGAGCCCGAGAGAATGTTTAGGCTTTCAGGAAGTAAGGCCATATGTTCCTATTCATCTATCCACCCACGCGTCCATGTCCATCCATCTACCCATCTATCCACCCACCCACCCATCCATATGTCCACCCATCTACCTACCAACCCATTCACCCAATGTCCATCTACCCACCCGTCCATATGTCCACACATCCATCTGCTTACCACCCATTCATCATCTGTCCATCCACCCATCTATCTACCCATCCATCCACTCATAAGAAAAATAATACTTATTGAGAAGGTACACATGAAGAATAAGGGACAGTGGTCCTTGCCCTTGAGTTGCACATAGTGAGGCAGAGAAATAAAAAGATCAGCCATTATAACTCAACACAGGAAACAGCATATATGTGTAAGGGTCTGTGTGAACTTGCAGAAGGGGCACCCAAGTCTAAAGGGTTTGGTTGTTCATGACGGGAATGGTGAGATTCACAGGCATTTATGGTACTGTGGGGCTTAAAGAGATTGCAAGGAGGCAATCTTCACGCAGAAGGCAGGTATGTTTGCTGCCAGGCTTTTGGGGAATAGATTCATAGGAATGATTTCAAAATCTTTTAAATTCTCAAAATCAGAAGTTAGTGAAAGTAATTTCTTGTTACTTAAGAGAAGGTGGCCCTTTCTGTTCTCATCAGTCACAGATGGGACATTTTTAGGGAGTCATTTTGCTTCTGTGGCTGTAACAGGTCTGGGCACATGTCCATTGCCAGACAGCAGCAGGGGTAAGGCGAACTTAGAATGAGAGGAGGCAAGAGAAGAGAGAAAAGAAGAAACCAGCA
This sequence comes from Hyaena hyaena, assembly GCF_003009895.1. Lineage (NCBI taxonomy): Eukaryota > Metazoa > Chordata > Mammalia > Carnivora > Hyaenidae > Hyaena > Hyaena hyaena. Next base: position 812,997 of record NW_024080735.1, on the reverse strand, counting down.
GAGTTTGCAATGATGCCTTAACTTGTAAAGCTACTGGCTGGGCTGGGGACATTTTATTTTTATTTTTTATTAAGATTTTTAATGTTCTATTTATTTTTGAGAGAGACAGTGCAAGTGAGGGAGGGTCAGCGAGAGAGGGAGACACAGAATCTGAAGAGAGGCTCCAGGCTCTGAGCTAGCTGTCAGCACAAAGCCCGATGTGGGGCTTGAACCCATGAACCGGGAGATCATGACCTGAGCCAAAATCGGACGCTTAACCGACTGAGCCACCCATGCGCCCCGAGGCTGGAGACATTTTAAAAGGCTGAGAAAAGAATGACGATCAAGAATACGCCTCAGTACAGGGTCTCATCCACTCTCCTTCCACGTGACAAAATCCCTCTCGTACTAAAAGCTCAAGGGACCCAGGGAGACGAGGCACAGGAGGGGCCCCACTGTCCTCTGTAAAACAAGCACCCCAGGAAGCATATTTCTGGAGTCCGCAAAGTTACAGGGAGCTCGTGTGTCCACTAAACGTACCCAGTAAACAGGGTGTTTGGCACTAAATCCCACAACTCTTTGACAAGCTGGTTGCTTCAGTGCTAACTTCCATGATGGGCAAAGCCTAAGAATCAGGGTAAAGGGTTTCCAGCAGAGTCAGGACCCGAGAAACACTGGCTGCTAATGGCCATCTGCCAGTGTGTCCCTGGGGGTGTCAAGGCAAGAAAAGTAATGAAAATCTGGGGAGTTCGCTGAGGACGCGAGTGTTCTGTCAGTGGGTAGAGACAGCATCAGAAACAGGACCACTCGCTCTGGAAACCAAAGCCCATGGGAATCATGCACAAAAGGGGCACATAATTATTATGGAAGCTGGGGTTGGAGCTCAGTGTGTTGCAAACACAGGCAGGTGACAAGGGACACACGTGGCCTGAGACTCTTCCTCGATTACAGGCCATTTTCCAGTCGTCACACCCACAGTTAAGCCCTCTTGCTCGGTACCACGTGGTGTGGATCCCATCAGCTTGGTGGCTACTTGAGCACAAGAGCTGGGTGTGAGGGGAGTAGAAGGGGCAGGCTGACAAGTAGCCTGTGCACACAGTTTACACGAACCATGACCAGGACAAATAACACTCTGCAAAAGGTTCTGACCCTGGAGGCCTGGAAAGGGAACAGTAGTCATCTGCAGGCTGAGTTTTTACGTAGGATGTCAGGGAATATGCGATCTCTGCGAGAAATGTATATTGTTCTGTACTCACTGCAGAGGCCACGTGTGCAACTAGTATAAATAGTCTTTAACAAGGACAATTATAACCTGCCCTATCAGGTAGAATTCTGGGGCCCTGAGCCCCTATTTTCTCATGTGTCGCTGTGAATCTGTAACTGGCTTGAGCCTTCAGGCAGACACACTGTGGGTCAGCTCCTGAAAATTTCAGAAGACTACATGCTTGCCACGTTCTTGCAGGAATCATGAATTCGAACCCATGGCCATCTGGTGCTCGCTTCGGCAGCACATATACGAACCCATGGCCATCTGGTCCTGATTACGAGTGCACATCGGGAAAACAGACAAGAGAGACACTGCTCCTTCAATAGTCTAAATTTTGCAAATGCATCATATGCCAAACCATTGGGAAGCCACATATTCAGATTTTATTGCTTTTAATCCCTTGTAGAAATTGCTTTTGCCGTAACATTCCTCTGGCTGCCAGCCTAAGACACGGCTGGGTCTCCAATTCAACACTGTGCATCCCGTAAGCACACTGGTAATTAAGGACTTTGTGTGGGACACCTCACTTGTTCTACTGAGGCCATGGGGATGGTGCTCCCCATATTAGTAGGAGGGGAAGCGGAGGATCTTCTAAAACATGTTTGTTAGGGCGCCTGGGTGGCTCAGTGGGTTAAGCGTCAGACTTCGGCTCAGGTCATGATCTCATAGTTCGTGGGTTTGAGCCCCGCATCAGGCTCTGTGCTGACAGCAGCTCAGAACATGGAGCCTATTTCAGATTCTGTCTCCCTCTCTCTCTGACCCTTCCCTGCTCACGCTGTCTCTCTCTCTCTCAGAAATAAATATTAACAATATTTATAAAACATGTTTGTTGCCCTATTTACATGACTTTTGTCACCAAGTGTGAATTCTGTTTTGCTCTGGCTACCAGGGAAGGGGGAGGTGGAGTGCAGCTCACGGCCAGCTAGCGTGGAAGACCGTGGGCATGCACCACTGCGTGTGGACCACACTGTTCCTGTCCCTTTAATTCTACCCCATCAGCCTTTTTGTGAGCTACCTGCTCCTGCTGGTGTCTATCATCTGACCGCATCTGATACACACCCACATGTACATGGAACAGCGTCGCTCCCATGCGGCTCTGGGTCTATTCAGCACCCAGCAGTACTCACAGGATCAGCTGTTGCTCTTGTAACAAAAGGTATTCATTCTAGGCCACGAGGGCTCTGTGAGGATCACTTTGGTGGGAAAGGGCCTGTGTGATAACACGAGACAAACAGAAGACGGGTGGCCGTCTTCTGCAGTGTGATGCATGGCAGGAAACACAGACTAATGTTAGGCTGGGTTCAAATCCACATCTGCCACTTGGCATCTGCGTGGACCTTGCCCATCCACAAAACAGGCCAGTAATAGGACTGTAATTCACGACACTATCACAGAGACTTAACGAAACAGTCCAGTGTCTGGAACACATCCTGACAAATTCAACAAAACCCAACACACACAAGCTTTGAATCAGCTGCATGAATCCGGTCTCTTCTGAGTCTTTGGGGAGGGAAGGTTAAAGGTCAACAGCGAAGGTTGGAAAACAAGGACCAGCAGCTGTGGAGTCACCACACTGTTCTCCTGAGAGGGTGGTTACCACACAACCATGTGTGAAAAGGAGCTGCGGGCACCAGGGCGCGGGGCCGCGGGAAGGTGCCAGGCAGGAAGTCTCACGCGTGTTAAGTAGGGCTGCGCCTTTACTCCTGGAGAGTTAGCTCTCCATACGAGAAGGGCTGTAACTTGTTCAGTTTCCAAATAATGAGCCAATAGCTGGAGAAGAGAAGAAAATAAGGCAAATGAAACCCGACCACTGACTAAGACACTTCGGTGGCTTGTGACTTTGGTCTGCTGGAGCTGGACAGACAGAAGACGGCACTCACAGAAATTCCTGATGGCCGACCAGCAGGAGAAGACGCACAGTTGTTCAGAATGAGGAGGAGAGTCACAGGGCCCAGGGGTGACCTGGACGAGCCACTCAGTTCCTGGGAGGTTCACGCATCAACACGGTGGGTGCTGGCCCCGTGGCCTCCCAGAGCCCTGTCTGCTTCCCCGAGAAGCCCCATGGCCAGGGCCCTGGGGTGTTGGGCTCACTCTTGGGAGGGCACACGGTCAGATTTCCAGGGAACCAGGGGCTTTAGGCATTAAGAGTGATGCTAGGAGAGCGGTGAGCTCCTTCCCTGCCTGGGCACCTGCTGGGACAGGTGCACCAGTGACCCCGACGGCAGTCTCTACTCAGAGCATCTGCCTCTGAGCACACGGAGCTGAGCCTGGAGGCCGACTCCACGTTTTCTGGGGTAACATCCGCCGGCTCCAGACACTAAGAGCAGAGGGCATCTTGTGTTGTCCAGGGCAACCTGGACTGGAGCGCTCACCACTCACACACATATGTGCACCTCGATGGCCCTTCCCCAGCCTGTGCCCTGATCTGCCCCACAGACCCACGGCTGCCAGGGAGGCAGGCAGCCCACGGCCTGGTTGGGCCGCTGACCCAAGGAAACACGGAAGCGGCTTAGGAAAGACCCAACACAACCACGAAAAGGAGATATCCTGTGAAATTAAAGACTGTGGACAGAGAACGAGGCGTAGGAAAGAAAGAGTTCTTTATTGAAGAACACGGGGGTGCAGAGGCACCTGGGTCTGGGGATGTAAGATCGTGGGGGACCAGCCTCTGGCGGGTGGTCCCCAGGGCTCAGGCACCAGGAACACTCTCATTCCAGCGGTCACCACATCAGCAGGGAAAGGACTTTCAAAAATACCTTATCTGTTCCAAACATATTTCAGTTTTGCTTACATACCCTTGAGTTGTCTACACTGCACATGGATTTAATTGCAGGTAAATTCCATAGTGTCCCCCCTCCAGCTGCCGTAAACACTACTCTGGAATATCGGTCACCTGGTGACATGAAAAAAGAAAAGAAAAAGGTTTATAATTGTCCATTTATTTCATCAGACTCAGCTTTCAGGAACAGCCTGAATGGGAAAACCCAAGTCATTAACAGCAGGGGATCCTTTCCTCATTTTCCGGCAGAAAAATGTAAAACAAAAAACAATGCTATAACAGTATTTTGATTCAAAGCCTTTGTCTACTCACTACATCTTAAAAATCGTAGGAGTCATATAACAAACCTATTTCTGATCAAAGTATGATCAGGAAGAGTGATTGGAATGAATTGCCTGCCTCCCTCTTAACTTCGAAACACATCACCATACGGGTGGATAAAGCCCAGGACGGCGGTGCTGGACATCAGGAGTTGGTGTTTTCTGTGGCTGTGAACCAGGGATGGGGACGAACAATGGGGATCAACTCAAGAGCACCAGGAACAGTCCACCAAGTACTGAGGCTGCCCAGGGGTGCAGACATACTCCGCGTTCTGGCTGGGTCCGCGTTCTCTCTGCTACACCGGAGCCTAGAACAAACACTGGGGAAAACTCACACAGAGTGTGCTTCTGAATAGTCTGGCTGCGGGACAGACTGACGGAGCGCGGCCCTGGTGGCAGACCTGCTGTGACCAGGACGAACAGCTTCTCTGAGCCCGGGCTCTGGACCACAAGCACGTCTCTCCCAGTTACAAAAGTAAAGGAAAAACAGCTGCTTGTTAAGTGCTGTTTCTGCCTCCTCAGTCATTAGAACTTCATTTGATAAAACAGAGTGGATTCACTTCACATTATCTAAAATGCTTAAGTGTGCTAAAAAAGAAAACCAATCTGCAAATTTATGAATAAAGCTTTCCAACATACGCTGTGATTCATGATCATGAAGTTTTCTTTAGTAAACTCATCTCTTCATCAAATGGCCATTATCTTATGTTGATTGGTTTTAAAGAGCAAAATAAGCCCCTGGAAACAAACACCTCCTCCGGGGAGCCTGCCAGCTTTCCTCCAGGCGGAGCCATACTGGGGGCTCAAGTGTAGCGCGGGTGGGCCGCACAGAGGGGCCACATCATGAGTTTGCTAATGTCTGTCCTGGTTAATCAGAAACACATAGCACCACCTGATAGAGAGAAGCCAGGATGGTCAGCTGACCGGACTCCAGCTTTTCTAACAAGACACAGAAAACAACACACGTGTTCCTCCCTGGGACCAGATGCTGCTAGTGAATGTGCTGCCCGCGCCTGGACACCTGGCGATTCTACGTTAAACTCTGGATTACTGACCTTAGGGAAGGTCTTACATTTTTCAAAGTCACAGTCTATGCAGCTAAGTGGCAAGTCTCCATGCCTACGACATTGACATGTCCCGCAGCCTGCCACACTCACGTTATGGGCTGGCCCCACGGGGCTGTATTCTGCACATCCTTCTATCTCTAGTGCCTAACAAGGTGCAGAGAAGCTGTCGATAGATGCTTTCTGCACGGCACAAGGCTCAAAAAATGTATTTCTGATGACAGATCATTTCAGGGTTCAATCCAAAAATATGTACTTATTACCTGACTGAAAATATTTTTCCATAATATGAGAAATTTAAGATGACGTAAAGTTTGGGACAAGGTCAAGAATTTTATTAGCTATTTTATCTTCCGTAAGACTGAACTGAACTCAATAATCTCTTACTAATTTTTACTATAGGTGAATAAATTCAGATTAACGGTTGGCTGGTCCAGAGCAGGGAAACTACCGGTCCAGCCAATGCCGGCTTCAACACCAGCACGCCCTCCTCCCATCTTAGTTTAACCGCACTCGACTCGCGCACCGGAGGCCTGAGGGGCTGTTCACCTGCGAGGCCACTCACTCGGAACGTCGCAGAAGAAGCTGTCCCTATGGAAGTTCCAGTCAACCTCTCTTTTCTCTCGTTCATAGTGATCATCGGACCACCTGTCATCCCGATGGCTGAAATGGAAGGACAATGTGAGTGAGCTTCAGTGGCATGTGGCCAACCACGATGCATGGCACTATGAATGCCAACCACGATGCAGCAGTAAGAATTTAAAAACAAAAACACTAGCTATTTCAAGGCCAATACGCACACCGGTAACAGCATGTCCTCAGTCACGGCCTACGTAGCGCTTGAAATTAGAAGGATTAATATAAGCAACTGACATTCATTTTCTCACTCCTGTAAAAGAAAAAAACCCCAAACCCTCACTTTCCACTTTTGGGCCACACACTTGCATTTGATCGTTTTGCTCAGGCACTGCCTAAAAGTGGAATTCGTTAAGCAATGTTTTGTGTAAAAGTGAATAATTACCTTTTGGCTTGTTCATCTGCATACTTAAAAGGGTAATTTGCTAGTGTCGCTTTGTATCCTGTATTTTTCACCATGTTATTCCACGTGACCAGTCTCTGGCCTATTGTAGTCCCTCGTGGTTCAAAACCCTGAGACAAAATTGCATAAACTCCCATTAGTGGACTTCATGTTACAGGCTCAGTGTAGTTTTGGGAGCTCGGGAACCACGTCCACAGACATGTGGGCGCCCCCCAGGTGCTCCCCAAAGCTGCCCGTGGCCAACGGCACCAAACAAAGTGACCCGGCGTGGCAGTCTGGCTGGTTCTCTGCTGCATTAGCCGTCTCAGCTACGAGGAAACCCTGTATCTGAAGGTTCTCTTTCCAGTTCATACCTAAGGGTTTCAGTAAAGACTTTGGTGTTATGAAAATTACGGTCACATCAGATTACGTCCTGCACATTAGTGTTTTACAGGAATGTTTACTTAAAAACAGACTCTGCTCTTAATAATACTGAAGTTCCTCTAACTCCTTTGAGGGGAAAGAAGAGACACTGAGTCCTAAAGATTTCACAAATATACTCTTATAGAATGCAGATTCTCCATTTTATTGCTTTTTAGCTTAAATGTGGGAGCCAAGAACCAAAGTTTCCAGATCTGTAATGGAGAGCGAGTTCCTTGACCCTCTAAGAACCTGAAACCACGATGGGCCAGCTTTACTCTTCAGAAGGAGAGCTGCACCCCTACCGATGGCTTGAGAAGGTTTTAAAAGAAACGTGATATAAATTACATAAGGTAACATGCAGTAAAATACTGATTTTTCTGAGATAATTTTGGGCGAAAGAAGTTGGAGTGGCCGAGTTTTCCTTACCAGCAGTGGATCGGAGAAGTCAGGCAGCTCAGGCACTAACACCCCAACCAGGGCACAGACGACGATGAACGCGGTGCACACGCCCAGGACCACGACGGGCCAGTCAGCGATGAGGGATGCGTAACTGCAGAGCAGAGAGGACACAGGAGGCTGCTTAGGAGCAGCAAGAGGCCTTGCTGCCGAAGAGAGCAGTACGTGCGACCCTCCTATTCCAGGCCTGGTCCAGGAGTTTATCAGGAACAGATGCAGGAGGGAAGACACTTCACACGTCCATCTGCTCGTGGGGGAGAGCAGCTACCGTCCACACTCTGCGTGGGAGGGAGGCACATGGAGCAGAGGACCCAGCCCCACACCTCCTCCAGTGACTCCCTTTCTCCATCCTGTGCTCTGTCAGCTCTTGGAAAAGAACTCAGCCGACAAACAGGCTCATGGCTCTCAAGAATAACCAACCAGACCCTCCCCACACACCCGCCGCTGTCCTTCCAGCTAAAACTCTGACGAAGGTATCACACTGAGTCCCACAAGGGCGGAGACGTGCATGTTCTTTACTCATTTAGCGCAGCAACAGCACCGTCGCCCACACCCCTCTCTTCACTCTCCAGCCGTGGCAGCCTGGCTGTCTCCCCTTCTGTCTCCAACAAACCACCATGGAGCCGTGTCATCCGGGCACCCCTCCCTTCCGTAGGACGCTGGGCCTCCCCGTCCTGACACCTGCGGATCCTGATGTGAACTGTGTCCTCAACAGAAGTTGACTGAACGGAATTTTTCTAAAATTCAAGACATATCTTGCCAACTTGAGGTCTCTTGAATTTTTCTTAGAGAAAAAAGAAGCATTTCACTTGTGGACAGTTGCTCTCAAATCCTCAACAATGTTAGCTCGCTTGGCTGTGGTGATGGCTATTTCTGGCTCCTTACTAAGGTATTTGTGGGTTTTTCCTTCAAAATCAGACTAATGGTTCCATGACGCTGGTGGCTCTAAACGTCACTCTGAAAGAAGACGTTGTTTGTCTCTATTGAAAGGCTGCTAATGTTCACATTCCCATTCCTCAACTCCATGGATCTGGCCTTCTGGGGAGACGGACTTCAAATTACATTTTAACAGGGAAGTTAAAATACAACATGATCATGCTCTGCGCTGCCCCAGGCACTTCTCAGTCCTGCGCTCTTCAAGGTCACCTCACTCACCAGGAGCACTGGTGGTTCTCGGGCTTCACCTGCAGCGCCGCACTTAATTCTTCAGCTTTATGAGATGCAAGTTAAGTAACTGTCCAGGGTCACGACGCTGGCCCAACTACGAAGTATGCCAGCCCTAGGGGCGCAGCACAGTATGGTGGCTGTGGTAAGTAACGCTATGCGCATGTCCGGGAGATGCTAACAGAGCCCATCTTAGATGATCTCGTCACAAGAAAACAGAACCCTGTCACTCCATGTGGTGGCGGGTACCAAATAGACTATTGTCATCACTGCACAATATATACAAATACTGGGTCATTATGTTGGGCACCTGAAACTAATATAATGTCATGTGTCACTGACATCTCATAAACAGGTCACAAAATAGGAGCCCCCGTAGTCTGGTTCCAGTCAGGCCTCCTAACCACTATGATATCACTTCTTGCTTCAAACACAAGGGATTAAGTCTACTTGTCAGAAATGTACGCTCCCCCAAATTCGCATTTTAAATTACATTCCCAAGCCACACGAACATTAATTTCATGATGCAAAACCACATAGGTCCACATGCCTCTGATTCTGAATGTTATATACAAGCCTGCAAATTCTCAATTTAAAAACCCACTAAAGAAAAATTATGCTAAGTAAGATGGAATAATCTTTTGAAATAGATCTGAAAATATATTCTGGATGTAATGAAAACACAGAAATCACAGGTGCTGACTGCGGCTCTTCAAGCGTAAACACCATTTCGAGAACACGCCCGGTGCTGGCACCCTCTGCGTTTATCTCCTGCTCCACCAAATGTAAACTTAGATCTTCGGAACTGGGTTCGAAGCAATAAAGTCCTTTGTCAGCAGCACATTTGAGACCTTCTGTTCATGGCTTCAGACTTAAAAAGGGTCCTTTACATTTTAGATCTTTAAAATATCAGCCCTGGGAAATGAGAACAGCCCAGGCTTAGACAGCTACTCACTATACTTTAAGGAGCTGTTCATTCTCACCTACAAACACGCTGCCAGTGCAGGCAGTGGGCCCCCAAGTGTGCTTGGTGCTCGCACTGTGGGTTAATTTACCCACATAATGAATGACTTTTGTTTTGTGTTCTTGAGCAATCTGCACACACATGCACTGCAGCCTTAAAGCCCTCCCCAGTAACTGCTTTCCTTCCCTGTGGGGTTTGGGTCCCACAGTGCTGTCCCACACCAGGTATGCGCGCTGACTGCGTAGGACACCCCCAGGCATCCGTGACTCCCATCCCCGTCCCCTGGCATCCCAGAGCTCGCCCCCCCTCACATGGCACATGGTTCATGCGCTCACCCTGCCCACAGACCACTGCTCACACGCCGTGAGCTCTGTGGGGGGAAAGCCCCAACTCTTCGGGGTAAAGTATACTCAAGACGAATGCTTCTCAGCAAGCCTATGCTAGCGCTGGGGGCACCTCTGCCACTCCTGTGGTCTGTGCTGGAGGCCAAATAGCCGTGGGCACCTCATGGGAAACAAAAGCTCATGTACAGCAGGAAACCCAGATGATGGCTATAATGTTAAGATAAAAACCTAAGAAAGCAGGAAAATTGGAGCAGGAAAAGAAATTAAATATGGCCTATAAATGTCACCGCTACATTTTCCACTAATTGCACTGCTGGTGAATCTGGGTTCAAGGTCTATGTTCTAACTATGTTAAAAGAACAAAGTACCCGTGCGTTATGTTTCTGATGAGGGACACGTGTCCTCAGGAGAAGACCGTCAAAGGCACCCCCGGCTCGAATACAGACGTCCTCCTGCGTGGCACACGACAGTGTCTCGTGTCTGCCTGAATGCTGGGGCTCTGCACACAACACCCCAGCAAACTGCACACGCCATCCGCGTCTGTCCCGCTGCTAAGCAGGCCCCCACGTGAGGCCATGGTGATGCCCGGGCACCGTGCATAGGAGGGCCGGGGGTCAGAAGACACTCGTCCCTTCTACAGGACAGGAGCGGGGCACGAAAGGGCAGGGCGACCTACACGTGTTTGTGGCTGAGCTGTGCTCTGAGCGGACACGGCGCCCCGCAGTTTTCACGAGCAACCCTCACCACACTCCCAGACCTCAGCCACCGTACTGTGGGCCTCTCCAGGGAAGACCAGGAATTTCCGATCTGTCCAAACAAATGAACGAAGTGCCTCACAGGGTAACTTACGCTCTGGCGACACTGTGGGGGCATGTCCTACCACAACGGGGCTTCCACACAGCACTTTCCTCCCTCGGCTCACGAAGATGCTTTCCTCTGCCCCTCCCTGCCTCTCTGGAACAGTCTCTTCTCTCTCCCCTTCTCTCTGAGCAGACAGCATGAGCACCCTGGACCCAGGCCTCTCCCTAACGGGACCCCCAACCATCCCTCACAGCCCGGCTTTGGTCCTGTGACTCTTCTGAACCTGCTGAAACTACGAACCAGTCATGGTCCTCAGCCTCCCTGAACTGAGCAGTTACCCCTTTCTTCCGGAAAATCTCTTTTTCCTTGGTTTCTTCCCTTCTAGTTCCCTTAATAACTGCTCCGTATTCCTCTTGTCCTTGGGGTTAGGATCAAAGTGTTTTTAATCAAATTTTTCCAGCAGCATGAACTATCAGTTTAGTGGGAAGAATGACAGAAGCTTGAGAAATTTCCCAAAAGCAAGGAGGAAACAGAACTTGTTCTTTGTTGGAAAGAAGTAAGTACAATGCACAGGTAACATCACAGATCAAGGGCACAGGCATCTGGGGAAACACGGCAGACACGAACCTTGCCCTTAAGGAACTTGGAACCTGATACTGAAAACGAGACAACTTGACAAATACTTACAAAATCAAGTAAAGAAATATGTCTTTTTAGAAGGGATACAGGTGAATGATTTGTGAAGTTAACAGAAGATTTCCAGCTACAGTGGGGAAGGGAAGGAGGAAAGGCTTTTCTGAAGAAGTTGTATTTGTGTGCATATATAATACTGAAATAAAGAAACTATTAGGACTTTTCAAAATACCAATCTAATAATGGAAAAATATGTATGAATCTTTTCAAAATTCAAAAGTCTTAGTCCTTAGAAACAGCTCTATTATTTGTGGAAAACTGGAAATTCATTCTCCTGACATGTCATATTTACTTGTATAACCTCTCTCCTTTATTTTCTGCCATAATTCTGTTTGCAAAAAGGGATAAACAAAATGCAAATACACATATCACTCAGCCTTAAAAGGAGGGAAATTTTGACACCTGTGAGCATATAGACGAAACTGGAGGGTATCATCCTGATATTAGTCAGTCCCAGCAGGACAAACTGTGTGACTCCACTCATAGGAGGGACGGCTGGTCTGTTCCACAGAGACGGAGACTAGAGCAGCAGGGGAGGGCGGACGTGGAGGACGTGTAGCGGGGACAAAGAGCCTGCCTTGCAGGACTGAGGAAGCTCTGTGGATGGCCGTGGCCTGGATGTGCCATAACGTGAAGCTAATGCAACAAAGCCATGCACTTAAACACGGTTAAAATGGTAGATTTTATGCCATGTATATTTTACTGCAATTTTAAAAAATAATTTTTGAACGGAAAGGGAATCTCCTAATTGAAATCCATGTAGTAATTACACTTGAAAGAGAGGATCTGGCTCTTGACCAGGATCCAGCTGTCACGGCCTCAGCTCCTCTAGCAGGCGGACTTCAGAGACCCCTGGTCCCCGCCGTGCAGCAGCGTGACCCCTGGTCCCCGTGGTGCGGCAGCGTGACCCCTGTCCCCGTGGTGCAGCACTGTGACATCTGGACCCCGCGGAGCGGCAGTGTGACCCCTGGTCCCCACAGCGCAGCACTGTGACATGTGGACCCCGCGGAGCGACAGTGTGACATCTGGACGTGCCAAAGCAGGCACATCGCCGAGGAAGCCATGCTTTGGCTTTTACTTAGAAACACTGTTCCATCTAAAATTTTGCTTTTCTACTGAAAAGATAAAGTTCAAAATTTCCACCTAAAATACCACCTCCATTTTAATACAGTGACAACATTTTTAGGAGAAACACAGATAACTCATCAAAAATCAAGCACCACGAGCCCAGGTCAGGGCAGAACAGAGTTTTTCACCTCGACAAAGAAGACCAGGAAGGAAGGAGAGACAACTCAGCCAATATAAATAACGAACCACAAACAGAATCTAAACCTTGAGACCAATACCACCAGTTCTAGAGACAGAGGACTGCTCGAGCAGCCAGTTCAGGTAAATTTACTTTTCCTTCATAAAAATATGAATGAGGGAGGCCGAAGCAGCAGCAAAACGTGAAGGAAATACTTCAGGGAAAGCATACAACAACCTTATTACTTAATAAGATGATCAGATTACTTTACCTTTTTGGTAACTTGAAAGGTCTGCGTGGTCTGAAAAAAAGCAAAGGAAAAACAGTCAGAAACAAGGCATCGGAATAAAGGTGTGCTCATAGCATCCTCCTTGTTCTGGCTGCTGCGGGGGCTGCAGGGGCCAGGGGCGAGGGGCGAGGGGCGAGTGACCCAGCAGCTACCTGGGCTGGGCCCGGGATAGTCCACACGCTCCACATGGGTCAGGGTCACGTCGTGCAGCATCCGAACTTGAGACTGGACTCCCTGGGGGCTCCTGCACCCACGCAGCTGCCCTGCTCTCCCAGGCCCCCACACCTCTTCTAACAAAAGGCTGACACCTTCTCGTGCCAGAACCGCTCTCTTCCCTTCCTCAAGACAGGAGCAGCCCCTACATCGTTCGGTGTCCTAGCATCCAACCCCACAGTCCGCTCAGTGCCTGCTGGCTCTTCCCTCAGCCTCCAGCACGACTCCCTTCCCCAATGTGCGTGGACCAGGTGTCTGGAGAGCCCCAACGTGGATGCGGTCTCAACCTCCGAGCACTTTAGCCTCGCACATTAAGTTCCTCCTGGCTCCTGGCACGTGGTGCACACTCAGCCAACATTAGGGGAGCAAAATCCACCAGTCCTGTTGCACCATCCCGAGCACAGTGCTCTTCACAGTGGCGGCTCCTGAGATCCTCGCTTTCCCGACTATATGACGGCACAAGGCTGGACCCTCTTCCTGACTCTGTGCGCCTCACCATACAGCACAGGGCAGGCACATTGACTGCAGAGACAGACGTGAGAGTCCCATGTCTTCAGCCAGGCTGCACATCAGAGAGACTTACCTTATTAAACTGTTTTTTGTTTTGGAAACTAGAATGACTTTTCATTAAAAATGCTGTGTTAACATGTAAGGAGCTTATTACTGTTATTTTTAAATGAGTCAACAATTAATATTTTATTTTTTTAATGTTTATTTATTGAGAGAGAGCGGGAAGGGCTGGGAAGAGGGAGACACAGAATCGAAAGCAGGCTCCAGGCTCCAACCTGTCAGCACAGAGCCTGATGAAAGGCTTGAACTCACAAACCGTGAACTCACCACCTGAGCCGAAATCAAGAGTTGGATCCTTAGCCGGCTGAGCCACCCAGGTGGCCCATTGATCAATATTTTAGAAGTTTTAATTCCAATGTGGTTGTAGCAGATATAACCTGAATAAACAAAAGCTCTTTGGGACCCTTAATGGTTTCTGAAAGCATAAAGGGGTCATGAAATCAGCAAGTTTGATACCCAACACACTAACTCAGGGTAGGTACATGTCTGTTGAATAAACGAGTGAATTTCCTAGCTGTGCACCCTCTCCTAGCCCAAAATCTTTACCAAGCTTCCTGTACTGTGAGGACACAAAACAAAACAAACACAAAACTCTGTCTCTGACCCTCTCAGCTCCCAACTGTCACCTGACAAACAGGTGGACTCAGCTTCAGAATTTCTTTGAGATGGAAAGTGTCCTTTCTAATTTCTCCTCCATTTACATTTTTCACTAAGATAAATGCATCCATCTTTTTTTTTTTAAATGTTTTATTTATTTCTAGGAGAGAGAGAGAGACAGCGTGAGCAGGGGAGGGTCAGAGAGAGAGGGAGTCACAGACTGAAACAGGCTCCAGGCTCTGAGCTGGCAGTCAGCACAGAGCCCGACGCGGGGC